>NC_059074.1:201620023-202251808 GCF_020497125.1 Mauremys mutica
AAAGGTGGTGACAGTCCAGCACCATTCTAAAGATTAAAATCCACACTCAAAAGTCTGAAAGATCCATTGTAACAACAAAAGGATGAGAAGGACTTACCTCTTCAGAGGAACTACGGTCCTTCTGGAGTGACTTGGCAGCTTCAGTTTTGTGTAACTGTAATAGAAAAAAACTAAGGGAATGTTTTTTTCCTTTTAAAAGCTTTTCAAACCACTCCTTTACAGCTCAATCCTATTGTTTCTATTATATCTGCTAGTTTTACTCTCTCATTTTTGCACTGTCTGAAAAATCTGTGCAGGACATTAACATAACATCGACGGTGAGTGAGAAACATCGCCTGCCTTCATATGGAGCGATCCAAAAACCAGCAGTACACAAGAATACAAAAGAAAATCCACAACACTGACATCGAAAAGCTCAGAGTCAGAGGTTCTCTCTACATTGGAGCTGGAAGATGTCATTCCCAGCTCAAGGAGTTGTACCCATGCCAGCTCTGATCAAGCTGGTGTGGTGTAGCCATGGTAATGGGCAGGGCTAGTCATCCTAAGTAGGTGTTTAGGGTTTCAGATGGGATAATATTCAGAGTAGCTAGCCGCTGTGGCTACATTTAGCAAGCTAGCTCTGACCAAGCTAACATGGGTATGGTTTCCTCAATACAACGTCTAGATCCAGAGATGACATACTGTTAGATTAGGAATGGAATGACCCAGCAGATCAGTTAAGATTCCTGCTAAGTGAGAGTTTCTCCCTAACGGACCCTTCCATCACCTCCTTTGGAAAACTTCTACAGCCCGATGGCTTTCTCTGCTAGGAAATTTTGCCTGATATCCAGTCTAAATTTAAATTTTCTTTTGCTTAATTGCATCTCGTTACTCCTAATTATTACCCTCTTTAAGCACCCTAGAAATAATTCCTTTCTTGAGGCAAATTGTGGGCTTGGTTGCACTGGGAGTGGTGCAGAACTAGCCCATCCCAGGGAGAGGGGAAGAAGAGAATATGCCTCAGAAGGTACAACTTCCAGCTCACTGACGCACAGGGATACTGAGCAAGCAGCCCCATTCCTGGAGATGGTGCAGCCTGCTCCCTACTCTGTGCCAGACCTCCTCCATGGGCTAGTAGGGGGCACGCAGGGATTGTAACTGTCCCTGGCCTGTGTGTGCCTTTGTCCCCGGCCCACCCCACTGCACACCCGTGGAAGAACCAGGGATAACGTGGCCCTTGGTCTTCATACCACTAGTCAGATGAGAACAAGTCAATCCAGTGCAATTAAACATCCTGGCACAAGTGAGAGCATGAAACTGATGAAGTGGGTTTTAGCCCATGAAAGCTTATGCCCAAATACATTTGCAAGTCTCTAAGGTGCCACAAGGACTCCTTGTTCTTTTTTCTCAAAGGACTTAGAATCGATGCGCTAAAGGAGTCTGGACTACCAGTCTGGCCACTTAATTTGCGTCAGTCTGAAAGCCTGCGTGATGATCAAAAATGGGGATAAAGTAGCACTGATGCTTTTCTGGTGCAGAAAACTATTAATTATCTACCAAAGTTGCCTACATACAGGCAACTAAGTGCACTACGTGGACTGACCTTTTAGAGTATATTCATATCCCAATCCTCACAGCTTTTCCCATGCCATTGCCCATTGGAACATCGGGATGAGAAATACATTTCTTTTTTTCCCCCAAGCCATGCACATCCTCACTCACACAAACAGGGTCTGATCCAAAGCCTGTGGAAATTCAACGGGAGTCATTCCATTGACTCTAGTGGGCATTAGATCAGACCTTCCTTGGGGCCTGCCCATGTGAGTGAGGGCTACTTGTGTAAGGATCTATCTAACGCTTTCAGCCCTTTGTCTGACAATAGCAAGAGCTTTTGGGGGAAGCTTTTGGGTTTATTTTTGTTTGCTTGTTTTGTACCATAAAAGAATATAATTAACATCCCCACCCCTGCTTTTCTGGGGTTGGCATTTGCAAGATCAGGAACATTAGCAAACCACTGTCAAACCAGAGCAAGTTCTAATACTGTAGCCTGTGTAATAACTGTTAGGGTGTTTTTGCACAAATCCTTGCCTTTAGAGATATACCAAGGAAGCCAGATGCCAGATCTGTGATTGGCTTAGAAATCACAAGAATTTAAAAATATGCATACATTTGGGGTTCTTTTTCATTGCCTCCTGCTTTTGCAGCTTTACGGGGTCCTGGAGTTCACATTTACGAGCTTTTCTGTGAAACCAAGAGGGCTTAGAAATTTACATTTTAGTTCAATGAAAGCTGAGATTCTCAGCTGTGTTCTTTATGTAAAGCTTCAACTGTTGTGATGGTATCACAAGAATGAGCAACACTGGTGTTATAACAAACCTGACCAATCCTGATCGGGATTCCTTCTCCCAGGACTTCTCGGTACGTTTTATGGAACACCTGAGGACACACCATTCTACCTTGCTCTATAGCCAAAATTCTTTCCCTCCTCGAAGGTCTGGATGTTATTCCTGCTCCATTACTGGCTAGAAGGGCTTGCTGCTGAGAGATATTACCACCCTCAAAAGCTAAACATGCTACTTCAATAGCTCACTGCTTGGCTCTGAGAATGATAGACCCAGGATTTGAAACCAATCCCGGGTCTCCATGTCGGCCCCTGTTAAGCCTTTGCTATGTACTCCAATAATAAAGGCAAAATTGTACTGCACAATTATAACAAAGACAACAGAGAGTTAAAATCCCAAGGTGCCTGTTTTTGTACACCACAGTCTAACCCTATTTTACCTCACGTGACCTGATCACAGGAAAACTGTTGAGTCATTTTATTAATTATATTGGACATTATTGAAGGTTTGGATGCCAAAAAGAGGAAAATGCCTTTTATAATTCAGCTCTAATGGCAATCATTTAAAAATTGGATGGACATGATTCTAATAGGACTATGATCACTACTTTATGCAGGGCTGTAATTATAATGGGGTGGGGGGGAATGTTTAATCTTCAAAGTCAAAGATACCTTGAGTAACTCTGATCTGGCATCTGTGCTTAAGGGTCTTGGAAATCCTACAGCACCTAAGTGAGCTATTAAATAGTGAAAAAATAAAAGGCATGGAGATACCATGCTTGCCTGCAATTCTACACATCTTAGAGTTGTAGCAATTTGTGTGCCCTTGTACATACACACACATTGTGCTTCCCCTAGAGCCAATGCATCTCTTCTCTGTCCCCAACACAGGGTTGTGTCTACCATGTGCAATCCAGTCTAGTGTCAGTAGTTTATGAGCTAAGAGCTGAAAGAAGAGGTGACTTACCTGTCACTGGAGGTTCTTTGAGATGTGTGGTCCCTAACTGTATTCAACTGTGGGTTACGCATGCATACCATTAGCCTGGAGTGGAAAATTTTAGAAGTAGTGTCTGCTGATTTGTGCATGCGCCTGATTTGCCTTGTGCTTCGTCCAAGGGAAATAAAGGGAGGGGCAGACCAACCGTGTCTCCAGTTCCTTCTCCACCATGGAATGTGACAGATCGGAAGCAGAGGGGAAGGAGGGCGGGAAGTGGAACACAGAGAGGGACCACACATCTCAAAGAACTTCCAGTTACACGTAAGTCACCTCATCTTCTTCTTCGAGTGATGGTCCCTATTGTATTCCATTGTGAGTGACTGACAAGCAGTATCTAAGCAGGAGGAGGATGCAAAGATGAGGATGGAAGGGTTGTGCAGAGAACCGCTGTGCCAAAGGTGCCATCAACTGCCGAGTCCTGCACCAAGGCGTAGTGTGTTGTGAATGTGTGGACAGAACTCCACGTGGCTGCTCTACATATGTCTATGAAAGGCACATCTTGAAGGGATGCCGTGGTCATTGATTGAGCTCTAGTGGAATAAGCCCATACACCCCACAGGAGAGGTTGATTTTACAGCTGGTAGCAGAGTTTAATGTAGATAGAAATCCATTTGGAGATTCTCAGGTGGAGATGGTGTCTCCCCGATTCTCTCTGCTACCTCAGTAAATGGTCTAGAGGACTTCCTGATTGTTTTTGTTCTCTGCGGGTAAATGGCTGAAGCCTGTCGGACGTCGAGGGAATTGAGTCTACGTTCTTCTGTGGATGTGTGCGGTTTCGGGAAGAAATCAGGTAGGTGAATGGATTGGTTAATATGGAATAGGGAGACTGCCTTTGGTAAAAATTTTGGGCATAGGCAAAAAGAGACCTTATGCCTGTGGAATATTGTAAATGGCGGATCTGCCATCATAGCTCTGACCCTTCTTGCCAAAGTGATATCAACAAGGAAGGTGACCGTGAATGCCAACAGAAATCTTGAATTGTTTCTTTCCACAGCACACAGCAGGGCAGACACCATGGGGTCATTATCAGATTTGCAGCTCATGAAATACGGCAAGATCAGCTGCACTGTGTTCATAACGGTCATCACAAGACTGGAGAGTAGTGCAGGATCCACGCTTTCAGGCAGAGATGGCAGGCGCACAGTTTACAGGGGCTGTTCAAAAGTGGTACAAAATGAAGTCAGAAGCCCATGGAATGATGGGATGGAACGAACTGCATAATGGGACAGTGAGCCCCCCACCATGGTGAACTGTGATCCATTCCCAGATCTCCCAGCGGCACAGGGTGGCGAGTTGCACGGTGGGATAGCTACCCACGATGCAGTGCTCTATCTGTTAATGCAAGAGCACCAACCGTGGACGTGCTCTGCCGACACAAGGAGCATTGTGTGGACATGCACAACCAATGTAATTTAAGCAACATATGATCATCAATGAAACTTAAGTTGATTTAACTCTGTAGTGTACACAAGGCCATGTTACTCAAACTTCTCAGGTATGGCCGGGGAAAGTTTGACACATATTGCACCCAGCTGTGATGTGAGATTCTCTCAGGCAGTAGAGGCTGTGTTGGTGGTTGCATGAGGAGGTTGTCGCTGACTCGGAAGGATTGAAGACTGGCGTTCTGGGCATAGTTCAGTACCCAAATTCTACTCTATTCTAAACTGTTAAAACTGTTAAACTTCTAAAATTAGGAAAATAAGTAGAACTATTAAATCTATGACTAAAACTGATAAACATATGTACAATTAAAAGTATTAGAGCTGCATCAGAGATGAGGACCCTGGAGGTTCCAACCCAGACCATGAGGCAATGAGAAGAAACTGAAGATGCAGTCAGTCCATCCCGCCCTTTATCACCTCAGATGGAAGCATGAGGTGAGTCAGGGCACATGCACAGACCAACGGACACCACTTTCAAATTCTCCGACTCCGGGTGCACGATGCACATGCATAACCCACCATGGAATACAATAAGGACCATCACTCAAAGAAGAATCAAAATTGTCATGTTCTGAGCCCACAAATAGCAAACCATTTCAGTAAAATGAATCAAGCAACCCTCTGGGGCAAGCTCTGGAAAACAGGTGCTGCATTTCATTAGGGACTTGTATGCCTGAACTTTGAATGCAGTTCTCTTTATAACAGGATAACGCAAGTAAGGTAAACACTGGCCAGGAATCATCGTCTTAATCTGGCAGGCTCTATCATGAAGTTTTCAGCACTGTCACTTAAACAAAACTATCTCTGTCTGTGTCATTCATCATCCACATGACACCTGGTAATCGTGGATTTATTCAACTATTTTTCTTTAATTTGCAAAGTGTCTGCTATTTTTATGAACTTCTCATAAACTCCCTTTGTACTTTGTCCTATAACACTCAGAATCAATGTATCGTGTGCCAATGAATCTAGATGAACAGATTCGCAGTTTCTCTCTACTGAGTACCAAGACCCGAGGGATCAGACGAAGGAAAATGGAAATCTTGTACTTCTCATTCTTTGACTAATAATAGATAGCACAGAAAAAAAAAAACCCAGAGAAGTGGGTCAGTCTGAAATTCATTGTTTTTAACCCTGAGCAGCAGTGCCAAGACCTGACGTCACTCCCTGTGTGTGTAGCAGGAAGAATGCAATGGCATTCAAAAGTGTATTCCAGCCACATCTCCTAGGTAATAGTTGGTGAAAGGAATCATATTTCCCGGGGTTTTTTTTAGATATCAGTTTTTTTAACTCAGCGAGAGAGGAAAATCCATGTTTACAGAACTGACAAGCCAACAAAGTATAAACAATAGATGGTAAGAAGGCTGACAAAGGAAAAAGGAAAAGGACTCAGAACAAGGAGTAACACCCTTGGCAATAAATATTACAGCTACTTACGCTTTTTCCAGAAATGCATCCCGCGACATGTTGTGTGCCAGCAGGTTTGTTGCCAAACTGAAAACTTCGTCCGTCCATTCCTAGGGAGATATAAATTACAGTTGATGTAGCCCAGATGCAGTCTCTCAAAGGTGCCTGTTTAGACCTTTATTGTCATGAAGGCAAATAGTTTTCAACATGAGTATTATTAACAGAAAGTGTTTAATAAAAGCTCTGAACATGCATTTCCCAGCACAGTTTAAGTTCTAGACTAAGGGCCTGTCTTTTTCATTATGCCATAAATCACAAACTTTGCTACGGACATTATCTTTAAAAAGCGTATTATTTGACACCCGTGTGTTTCAAAAGAGATTTCAAATATGATCATATAGGGCCTGATGCAAATCCCACGCAGTCAATGGCAGTCTTTTCATTGACTTCAATGGACTGTGAATCAGGCCCACAGAAAAATACCTATGACTGTGTGATGGCCACCATCGTGGTGGATACATCACTACAAACTAATGATCTACAGGGAAGTAACATATTTAGGCAACGATACTGCACTTTCCCCTTAAGATATGTGGTCAAAACATAAGTATAGATTTTGCGTGGGCCCCTCTGCACTGACCTGAGAAATATGCAAAAGAAACCACAGCAGCAGGGAAATACAGAAGTGGCTTGATTATTTCACTATCCTGGAGGAGAGGGAAGGGGAATGAATGTTCAGTTAATCAGTTTCCAGTAAGAATACTTCTACTGTGATTAACTGATGCTGAGAGACAGGATTTTGTTTTGGATAGACACAGGCATTTGGATACTGTGGATTCTTTCACATTAATAGTTCCATCGAAGTCACAATCATATCATTAATTAAAATTTTGCATGCTCTGGTGATTTGTGATGCTGGGTGCACTGAATCCATCACCGCACATGCAATATGTTCTTCCTTTCTCCATCGCTACTGACAGCTGTGCAACCCCCCGTCATTCAAGTTGGCAGTTGGAGGGTTATATTTGATACTCCCTTTCCTTTTCTTCTCGCAACCAGGATCTTGCCCAATCTTGTTGTTTTTATAACATTTCCAGAATCTACCCCTTTTGTTTCTGCTTCTAAAACATTCATTCATATCATAATTCTCCCTTTCACCAAGACTACTGTAACCTCCTCTTCTCCAAGCTGCCTTCCTGAGTCTATCCAACATTCAACAGTGAAATAATATTCCTCTCCTGCCATTCTGAATGTGTCAAGATTAAGAATGGCAAAGCATTCTGATACCATACCTTTATACATAGGTCTCTAGTCAAACAGCTCCAAAGTTGATTCTGGTTCTCAGGTCACTCCAAGTTCAGCATGAGGGAGCCCCAAAAGCTCAGATCTTGTACAGTCCCAAGGCAGAGTAGTCCTCTGCAGCTGAGCCAACAAACTTTCTCCCCAAGACTGAGTTTTCTGGCACACTCAACAGCGACGGCAGACACCTGGACTAGATCTCAGAAAGAGACTTCTAGCCCTGCTGGCCACAAAGTTGTTCTGCTAAGAGATTTTGGACCTCTGTCTCCTAGGCTAGATTGTGTTGTATTGTTTTTCTTGCCAGTAACCTTGTAAGGTCTAATCTTAAGACACAAGGGATGTGAGAACAACAAAAGAATAGAGGCTCTAGCATCATTACTTTCCTGTGACTATGTTTTTAGCAGAAGCGTATTAAAGATTGCATTTTATTTCATCCTGGCGTCTCAATTTTTCAGTCTCAGAATAGCCACATTCTGTAAACATTGCTTTGTTTAAGCACGAATAACCACAACCATTAAAAAAGTTCTTTGCGACACTAACTGCTGCAAAGTTTAACAGCAGCATAAAATGTTATTTTAGCAGCTTAAGATACATTTTCTTTTAAGGAAACCTGGTGGGCTCTGTTTTGGGCAGACAGAACTATATCACTTCAAATGCATCCTGAGAACTGAGAGTGGACGTGCTGTTACTGTATTTTTATTGCAAGCATTTTTTATATGCAGTTATTCTTGTCAAGATATTTTCCCTCCCTAACCTCTCTATGACACTTGCAAGAGAAGCAGGACTCGAGCCATGCAACCTAACGCCTACTCTCAGATTGAGCAATAACTGACCCTGTCAAATATCTGTGTGAAGCAATGAGTGAGAAATAATACTTGATCACTTCCCCTCACTTTCAAGGGAATTCATTTAAATCCCCAAAAGCTCCAGCCAGTAAAGCCAAGATCAGGAAAGCTGTCAAAGGTCACATCCTCCTTCCTGTCAAGCACTGTCTTTGCACTGAGCAAAGATCCAAACCTCACTGAAATCAATGGGGGTCTTTCTATTGACTTCTGTTCGGATCCGACTATGAAACAAAGCGCTATCCTGTTGTTTTAGCTACCGAATGGACACCTTCTCTCTTTGGCTAAGCTGTACTGTATACAGTCAATACTGAGATCTGGAATTATGACGCATCATATAATTAAGGCCCTTCATTCTCAGGTTTTTTTAGTTTAAAAATTCCCGGAAATGTACCAGTGTTTAATACCAAAAATTAAAAATCAGTGCAAAAAAAAAATCCACTTTGCATTTTTCTGGGTAAATATTACTCTCTTCTCTTTTCATGTTTTTTTTTAACTTAAAAAAACAAACCCTTATGTTCTGAACTGTAGTTAGACACAGGTTTTCATTTTTGAACCATTTTAGCATGAAAAGTAGTTCATTAACTTTTATTTGCTTTGAATGCTGCTAACTATCCAAGCTGTCTGTCAAGCTGCTAATGGGTATGCGGTGCGCATAGGATTGGCAACATGTACACCAGTGCTCAAATCATTCCAGTACTTCTAACCTGGCTCCTTACTCCAGAAGGAGAGACGGCAGCTCAGTAACCTGGCACAGGTTATTGAGTCATCATCTGTCTTTCTGGAGCAGGGAGCCAGTTCCAGGGAGTTCTGGCACTTCCAAAATTCAAGTAGAAATTGGTTAGAACACCACCCAAATAATGCCTTTTGTAAAACCTGGGAAATTTTCAGTTAAAAAAAAAAAGGGGTAAAAACTGTAAACCAAGGTCTTACATATAATACACAGTGGTAGCCATATTACTAGCAGCACAGATTCCACAAGGCAAGCCATGCTGGGAATACTCTATGGGATGAATAGCTATTATATATAGAAAGAAAACAGCTGGTATTTTAGTGTGGGACGATTACAACGGACTCAAAATCACGGTTGCTTACTGTGGGGTTGTAACTATGAACACTTACCCATAGACATAATGCAAAAGGAAATGATAAATCTGGAGATTTTGAAGTAAGATTTTGCTCGTGCCAACAAACTCCTCTCCCAAGTTGGAAGCCTCTGAGCTATGGTATTTTTTAAAAGCAGAAAAATGGAGTCTTGCAACAAATTTTAATTTCAAGCAAACTGGTTCCATCATAATAAAAGAGCCATATCTTCCTGCTCTCCTTTTGGCTTTGTTCTGTTACCGTCGTTCATATTTATGTCATTCCTATTAACTTTACTAACAAATCAGGTAGCTGTTATGTGCTCTAGTCAGTAAGTAGCATACAATGTGCAGTATATTTTGAGAGCCCTTGCTCAATGAACACTTTTCTTTCATATATTGCATGAATCAGAATTTATACCTACAGGCATTTATCTCAATCTGAGAGATGAGAGCGAGTTTTCATGGCAAAAGACAGTACCTAAGTGCTACACATTTTTGAAAACATTTAATTCAAATCAGAACTGAATATGCGTGAAGACAACGTTTTTCGCATGTTTGTTTTTGGCTCAAGCTTACCATCTGAAGTTGTTGAAGTCGCATGTTTCAGCATCCTCTGGCATGAAACATCTTATGCGTTTCATTTTTTTTTAAAGCATGACTCTGTACTGCTTATTTTATTATTTATTTTACTGCTTATTTTAACAGAAAAGGAAATTTGGAAGAATAAAGAAGTATACTGAAAAACATATCACAGAACATATGGCACATGGTGTAGATAAATCATTTAAGCCTTATCTACTAGGGGACATTAAGGAAGGTTAATCCAAATTAATTTTTAACATGGATTAGATAAACAGCATTAAAACCCCATGTAGACACTTTTACTCTGAATTAATTTGATTTCATTTAATGCTCTTACACACCTTTAGTTAATTTAGATTAACCTTCCTGAGTGTCCCCATGTAGACAAATGAGGGACTGTCCCTCGTTTATGGAGGAAATGACAAACTGTTAGTTAAAGACCTGATCCAAAACCCAGTCAAATCTAGTGGAGTTTTAACACTGACTTCACTGGACTTTGGATCAACTCCCTATGACCTTTCCCTAAGTCACCTTAAATGGGACTGAACAATCAGTGGCCGAATACCAGTGCAGACTATGAAACACAAGGAGCTGTGTAGACCAAAGTTATGTGAAGAGTATTTTCTGAAATGTTATTGAATCTGCAACTCCAAGACGAACCACGGTTCCCTATCAAGGTCAGGATTCTCTGAGGAACAGCCTAAGCCAGGTCTACACCACACACTTACTTCGGTATAAATCGGAAAAATCCACACCCCTGAACGACATATGTTATACTGACCGTAACCCCCATACAGACAGCGCTATGCTGGTGGGAGACCATCTCCCACCGACACAGCTGCCGCCTCTCACTGAGGTGGAGTAACTAAAACAACAGGAGAGCTCTCCCTTCAGCTTAGAGCATCTTCGGTTATGTCTACACTACAAAGTTAAGTCGATTTAAGTTATGTTGACGATCCTCCAGTGCTGTAATTGAACTGCTTGTGCATGTCCACACGACGCTCCTTGTGACAGAAAAGCATGCCCAGAGTTGGTGCTCTTATACTGATAGAGCAGTGCACTGTGGGAAGCTATCCCACTGTGCAACTCACCACCATTTGCTGCTGGGTTCTCTGGGAAGGGATTGCAGTGCATCATGGGGGTGGGCTCAACATCCCATGATGCAGTTTCCTTCATCTCATCATTCCATGGGCTTCTTATTATGTTTTGCACAGCTTTTCAACAGCCCGTGTAAACTGCGCGCCCACGATCTCTGCCTGAAAGCGTGGCTCCTGAGCTGCTCTCCAGTCTTGTGATGAGCATTATGAACACAACTTGGCTCATCTTGCAGTATTTCATAGTATTTCATTTAATAGAATCTGATGACACCATGATGTCTGCTCTCCTGTGTGGCATGAAAAAAACCACAATTCAAGATTTCTATTGGCATTCATGGAGAAGCTGCACACAGCAGACCACTGATACTGGGCTTGGGAAACAAGCACTGAGTGGTGGGATCGCATTGTGATGCAGGTATGGGATGATGAGCAGTGGCTGCAGAACTTTTGGATGCACAAAGCTACCTTCCTGGAACTGTGTGTGGAGCTTGCCTCTGCCTTCTGGCGCGAGGACACCAAAATGAAAGCTGCCCTCACAGTGGAGAAGTGAGTGGTGATTGCTGTGTGGAAGTTGGGAACTCCAGACTGCTACCAATCAGTTATGCATCAATTTGGAGTTGGGAAGTTCAGCATGTGGGTTGCAGTGATACAAGTGTGCAGGACCATTAA
This sequence comes from Mauremys mutica, assembly GCF_020497125.1. Lineage (NCBI taxonomy): Eukaryota > Metazoa > Chordata > Testudines > Geoemydidae > Mauremys > Mauremys mutica. The sequence goes on from NC_059074.1 coordinate 201,631,764, forward strand.
TTGACTCCTGCTACGAAGGACTGAGACTCTGGGCAATGTGCGAGAAATAGTGGATAGCTTTGCAGTAATGGGATTCCCTATCTGCAGTGGGGCGATAGATGGCACGCATGCCCCATTTTGGCCCCAGACCACCTTGCTACAGAGTGCATCAAGAGAACAGGCTACTTTTTATGGTATTGCAAGAGCTGGTGGATCACTGGGGTCATTTCACTGACATCAACGCGGGGTGGTCAGGGAAGGTGCATGACACACGCATCTTCAGGAACACTGGCCTGTATAGAAAACTGCAAGCAGGAACTTTTTTTCCAGATGAAAAGATTGTGATTGGGGATGTGGAAATGCCAATTGTGATCTCGGGAGACCCAGTCTACACCTTGCTCCCATGGCTTACGAAGCCGTACACCGGAAACCTTGACAGCAGCAAGGAGCACTTCAACAACAGGCTCAGCAGGTGCAGAATGACTGTTGAATGTGCCTTTGGCAGATTAAAGGGTTGCTGGCACTGCCTTTTTGTTAGGCTAGACTTCAATCAGGAAAATATTCCCATGGTCATAGCAGCCTGCTGTTCGCTGCATAACATTTGTGAAAGTAAGGGAGAAAAGTGTCCTCAGGGGAAGAGCCTTGAGGTGGATTGGATGGCAGTTGCTTTTGAGAAGCAAGATAGCAGGACTGTTAGAACAGGGCGGTGGGGACGCAAAGGCAGGACAGGTTTGAAGGAGCATTTTGACAATAACAATATGTCTTTCTATAGCGCATTGAGCCAGGCACAGCATTCTTGCACTGTCGTAGGACCGTTGTAATGATTGCTATGTGTGCATGAAGTTTACTCTGCAAATGCTCTGATTGCCACTGTGTATGAATTTCAGCAGCAGAGATCGTGAGTAGGAGACCAATAACGATTCATTTTCTTTCCATAAGTACATTTTTATTCAACAATTATACAAACATTTCTATTACGTACAAGGGGCATGACAATGAAGAGCACCTTTTTACAGTGCGGCTCTCACAGCTGGGTGTATGTCCAGCTGTCGTTGTGAAACGTGTCCCTAGGGGTGCAGTGCATGGGGTACTGTGGTGGCTCAGGAACACGTGAGAAATGTGTTTAGGGGAGGGCATGGAAGGCAGTTCTGAATGGGCTTCAGGAGGAAGTGAGCATGGATGTGTTCCGCCTGCAGCACAATCAGCGACCTCAGCATGTCCATTTGGTCCTTGAGCAGCTGTATCATCTGCTCCTGCCCATTCCCTCCGCTGGCTATTCATTCTCAGTTTTTCACTGCTATCCTCTCTCCAGGCTCTCTACTCACTATCAGTTGCATCAGACCATTTCAGCAGCTCCCTGAACATGTCTTCCTTACTCCTCCTGATTCGTCTCCTTATCAGACACAGCCACTTAGCCGGAGGAGACTCATGGACACATCTGCAGAAGCTAAAGAAACAACAGACAGAGGCACTATTGTGAGTACAATCACAGCCCTGATTCATACAAGTAACATACACCACTTTCTCACATTCCCTTGCCAATCAGACAGCATGGCAAGAACCCTAACCATGGTAAGTTGGGCATGATGTGGAGGGAGTAAGATGGGACAAAGCATGAGGAGGTCCCAGAGGGGGATCATTACAAACTATTCTGAATACAGGCACTGTTTTCTACAGGCGAGGGGTGATATAAGCTGATATCTCACTCCTGAGGGTAACCGAGGATGCAAGGGTGCAACTCCTGCATGCATGTGGCTGCAGACTGGGTCCATATGCTGCTCGCCGTGTGCTGATTTGGTGCCTGCAGACATAATTGCTGATAGGCGCAGCAAAGTTTCCTACCATGGGGGGAAGGGACAAGACAGCCCTCCAAGGAACCTTTGGCAGAGGATTGCAGAGTACCTCCACAAAAGTCTCCTAGAGGTTAGTATGGAGGATTTCCACGACATCCCGGTGTGCATCAACAAACTTTTCTGCAGGGTCCCCTCTGTCTAGCTACATAGGGGAATGAGAGACAGATGCATACAGTGCTACTGTCAGTTATTTCTATCTGTCTTCTACCCTGAGGAAAAAAACCCTTAACTCTACCTCATTTCTCCCTGCAGTATCAAAGCATAAAAAGTACTTACCACAGCTCCTCTCTCCTGTATCAGGCACACCAGAGCTGGATTGCTGAGACTGGCTAGACACCTCTGGAGTTAAAAACAGGTCCTGGCTTGCCACATCATCAGACAACCCTGTCGCCTGTCCCCCATCCTCCTCCAACTCCATTTCCTTGTCCACCACTTCGTCCTTGGGGTTCACTCCGCTGGCTGCTGCCGCCAGCCTCCCTGAAGCATCCATGGGGCTCTTGGCAGTGGAGGTGGGGTTGCTGCCAAGGATGGCGTGCAGCTACTTTTAGAGGCAGCATGTCTTTGGCGACACACCACAACGATTGGCCTCCCTTGCCTTCTGGTTTGCCTGCCTCAGCTCCTTGATCTTAGCACGGCACTGCTGCATGTTCCGCTCATACCCCTTCAGCTCCATGCCACGAGCAATCTGCCTGTAGGTATCAAACGTCCCATGGCTGGAGCGGAGATGTGACTGCACAGCCTCCTCTCCCCACAGACCCAGCAGTTCTCCCAGGAAGGAGAGCGTTTGCTGTGTGGAGTCACCATGGCCAGCTGGGAAGATGCTATGTGAGCTGTCCATGCTGAGCAAATAGGAAGAGGAATTTCAAAAATTCCCCAGGCCTGTGTACCATGCCTGTGTACCTGTGAACTGGTGACCAGAACAGTGATGATGGACATTGTGAGACACCTCCTAGAACCCAATTAAGGTGACATAAGCAATGCAGGATCTACACTGACATGTGTTGCTCTAACTTCATTGCAAAAAGCTCTGTGCATTCTTGTCCAGCTGGTTTTACTAGGTCAGTGTAGCAGGACAGTTAAATCAGCGGGAGGAGCATTGCAATGTATACATCTCCACGGGTTTGTCGAAAAAAGCTGAATTTTGTTGACAAAACTGTGTAGTGTAGACATGGCCTTCGATAAAGCGCTACAGCAGGGCAGCTGCAATGTTGCGGTGTTTGTAGTGTAGCCCTGCTCTAAGAGAGACCAAGATCACAGAGATAACAGTGAATAATATATTGCCAGAGCTCTCTCTATGGAGTGAGAGCTGAATAATGGTTTGTTATAAACGCATCTTGGTCTGAAACAAAAACAAGAATGAGGCAGCTGATACATCTGCCCTTCCTCATTTTGGTATGGTACTTACTCACATATTGGAGCAGTATGATATTATGGCCCTGGTTTTCTTTATATTCAGATCTCTTTTAAACCTCCCTCACAATGAAAAAGGGCCTAGGATAGAAGAGGGTAGAGTGAAGTCCTTGCCCCAGTCAGTCAATGGGAATTTTATCATAAACTGCAGTGGAGCCAGAATTTCAACCAAAGTACCCACCAAACAGGCAGATATGATATAAAGGATAACAGCTCAAGCACAAGAAAATGCGGACCACCATCAGTGGAGAAACCATCTCTGGAGATTCCAGGAGGGAAATGGATTTTAACTAGGAATTTGATGGAGCAGATAGACTGCATATGAAGTAGGAGACTGTTCTAATCAGAAAAGGCAGTGTGGGAGAAGTTAAAAAGCTAAAAGAAGGAGGAGGATATGAAGGTTCATAGTTAGGAGTGAGAAAATAGAGGGAGATGTGAGATCCATCTGTCTCTATAGGTTCTTATGTGGTACCCACCACTGTGGTATTTGAGACGAGAGAAGAGATTATGTGTGAGGCATAGTTGGAAATAGCTCTGAAGATGAGGAACTTGTGAGCTCCATGAAGAATTGAAGTCAGCAAGGGATTTGAGAAGATGAGTGATATGATCAAGGTGACAGTTAAGGAAGCTAAATGTAGTAGCACTTTGGACAGGTTGTAGCTGGAGGAGTGGTGGAAGGTGAGTTGCAGGTAGATGAGGGTCACAGAGGAGGTTGCATTAATCAAGGAAATTGATGAGCAAGGTTCTAGCAGTAGGGGAGGGAAGAAAAGGAGGGATTTATAAGATATTGTAGCAGTAGAATTGGCAGGATTAGCAAGGGAATTTGTATCTGGGGACAGTAGGGAGGTAAAGGAGGACAGAGGAACTGGGATAACTCCAAGCTTGTAACACTGGAGACAGCTGAGAGACAGAGAAGAGAGGGGAAAAAAAGGGAATTTAGTGTTATAAATGAGAAGTTCAATTTTGGACATAATGAATTTGACACTACAGTGGCATATCTGGGAGGAGACAGAGGCTTAGGTTGGAGAGGAAGATTTTGGAGTTGTTAACATATCAGTAAATCTGCTACAAGAGATGGTAGCTCAACTCACATGGGGAGTAACAAAACTAGCAAGGGAAACAAAACTGCACACAGACATAGAATATACAATCCTTGTGAGAAACAAGAAGGGCATAAAGGAGTTGTTAAAACGTGGGCAAGCTAGCAACCAGGTCAGCATCATAGAGCTAGGGGAACATACGTCATTTCAGATACTAACGGGACACCTACTCCAACATGCCTGCTCTTTCACCATTTATGTACATTGATCTTTCCTGCTCTGCCTCCATAACCCTCAATCCTCTTCCCCTCTAGATCCAGTTGTTCCTTGAACTCAGCAGCGGCTCCAGGCACCAGCACTCCAAGCGCGTGCCTAGGGCAGGAAGCCCCGGGGGGCGCCGTGCCAGTCCCTGCGAGGGCGGCAGTCCCTGCGGGAGGTCTGCTGGTCCCGTGGATTCGGCAGCAATTCAGCGGCAGGGACCGACGGACCTCCCGCAGGCAAGCCGCCGAAGGCGGTCTGACTGCCGTGCTTGGGGCCGCAAAAAAGCTAGAGCCGCCCCTGCTTCAATTGCCACACACCCAGCCCTGTCTCAGTTCTCTTTCTACTGGGACTGTTCATTTCCCCAATTTTTATATTGAGGACCCTACTTTTTGACCTCCTTATCTGTATAAAACATCTAAATCTTTCTCTTCAAAACATTTTCTAAGTAAATGGAAAAGAAGGAAATGAGGATCCTAAAAGATGTAGGCCTAGACAAAATAAATTAGTTTTTGTCACTGGGAAATAAGAGAGTTGGGAGCTTTGTCTGTCTGGAAAGTCTGATTCTGTGTAACAGTCTAGTGGATGTAGGATAGATGAATGCAATGGTCAGAGTTGTCTTTAAAAAAGGTAAGGTAGTCTCTTTCAGACCAGACTGATTATACTGAAAACTCGTGTATCATATCAATCACACTAGTGGATGAGACCTGCGTAAGTTCCTATGTGAAGAGAAGGAATTTTTGATAGCTTTGAAAACAGAGTCCGGAAGAGGAGCATAAAGACGAAGTGAATGCAAGAAATGAAGACTGAAACCATCAGAAAGATAGTGATGGGAAACAGCAGGTGTCTGAAGGGGCAGAGATTAGGTTACTGGAGAAAGAAAAAAATGCTTTGAAGACAGTTAATGGAGAGGAAGCCAGAAGCTCCAAGGGTTTTCAAGAGTAGTTCGAATGGAAAGGATCAGACAAAACGGCGCTGGGGAAACGTTGCCCTTGATCATAACAAACATAGAGGGGCTCTATGATAATAAACAAACATAGAGGGGCTCATTCTCATCTCAATTTCACTGGTCACAGCAAAGCTACTTCTGAGTTACATCAATATATGCCAGAATCATGAATCAAGTCCAGATGTTGACCCAATGTGTATGGAATCCCCTGCAAATTCTGCTCCTTGATACACACATACAACTCCCATTTAAATAAACAAGAGTTGCACTACTAATCCATTTCTTGGATTCCTAACAAAAAAAGAAACAAACAGGCACTCTCTTCATTAACCAGCATGTCTGTTACCTTCAACTCACACCTAGAGAGCATTACAGATTATTTATTTTACCTATAGAAATGTGAGCAAAACAGTGTATTGTGACTTCATTTTAATTTTCTAGTTCTTTATTCAAATCATGTAAAGCAAGATCAGTATAAATGCTTAGCTTTAGGCTCATATCCTCAATAATTCTATCACAACTCAGAAAGCAGAGGTGAGGAACTGAACATTTTGAACAGAATGACCAGTATAAGGCTTGAAAATATATTAATTTCAAAAGTTGAATAATAATAAACTCAGATCCTACAGAAATACCGGGTATAAACCTACTCCTGTAAGAAAAAAATTACAATTTATTTAAACTGCTTTGTTAAGATCTTTTTCAAATAATTTTAGTTTACGTTTTTCAGAGTGAGGGTTTTTATCTTGAAAAATAACATACTCAGGCTTTAAAAGATTAGATTTTATTGGCAAATGTCAATCAATATCAATTTCACTGTATGCACAAACCCACAAAAAATGTTTCCATCAATAATAATTGAAATTTACAGATAGGCGAAATGAGACAAATGCATCTTGCGATCTTTTCAGAGTTTGACTGAAGGATATTTACTTTATATATTTGACATGTGATGTTGTCAATTTGTGTTTTACAGTTATAAAGCTTTAACTTTTTGAATCTCAACATCTACTGTCATTAAACTATTGCTGTCTGACCCACTCCACTGCCTCCCACTGCCTGACTCCGCCCATGATATTCCACAACTAAAAATGTAAATCAATAAAAATAAAAAAAGTCTTAAAACCCATCATTTTGCGCAACCTTAAAACTTTACATCAGTACAAATCTAAAGTAAGTGCTAAAAATATACATGGATGTTATCTGCAGAAAACAGCAAAAAATACAAATCGAATTCTGCCAAGCCCAAACATAGGACAGGTGAAAGGTAAAATAGCAAAGTGTGCATGCCAGTGACTCGGGAGAGGTTTCCAAAGGCACATTTGGCAATTGGGCACCTACTTCCCTTGGAAAGTCAATGGGAGTTAGGTGCTTAATCGCCATCTGGGATTTTGAAAATCTCCTCCTACATTGATAAGGCCCTGATCCTGCAATGAGGTCCACATGAGCAGACCCCATGCTACAGTGAGGCTTTATGTGGGTGCAGGGATCTATCTACACTTGTGGAGTTCATTGCAGGAATTGGGCCGGTGAAAAATTAGAGGGCGTATTTAGTACAGTGTGGTATATACAAGCAGGGTGGGATTTTCACACTGAAATAAGTGGGAGTTTTAGCATGACTTTAATGAGAGTAGAGCTATGTCAGTGCTGAATGCTTTTGAAAATCCTCCCCTCAGGACATACTGCCTGACAGATCAGTAACAAATGAACTCAACTGGTTTAGGTATATGTCAGATTATCAATAAGGACAAATTAAGAGCCTGATTCAGATTTTAGTTGCTAAAATCAAAGAGATTAATTCTGGATTTACTGTAGCTCAACCTCCACAGAACCTAATTTTATTTACTGTATTTTCACTTTCCATCAATAACTAGGAGATGGACACATAACAGTATTTCTGGATTTTCCTAATTTGTCCTTCAGATAGCAAACAGATCATGACTTTGACCTAGGATGGCTGACTGGAAAACAGAAAAGAAAGGCAGAGAACTCATCCTGTGTTAGTTCATTTCCACTTTCTTCCAAAGAGTGAGCAGATTTGCGCAGTTCAGCTTTGTTATGCCTTTACATCTTCCTTCAAATTCTTTTTCCATTTATTCATGTTTATTTCAAGTGCTTCCACCCATGATGAATAAAACTGTGTTGGGTTTCTTAGCAGCCTAGCTGTACAATGTACCACGAAGTAACCATTCTGCATTTTTTATATCCTCCAGACAGGTGTTCCCAAAGAGTGCAGCATAGACTACTGTTACTTGTTTTGCGTATACTTCTGCATAACCCAAAAAGGGAGGAACTTGTGGTTTGACTGAAGGCTTCATCAACCAACCAGCCAGAGGGACTTTGCAATCACAGCTGCATGGGGAAAAGGTAAGCCACACTCTCACAGGAACAAATGGGTTGCTGCTCAGGGCCTTCCCCACATGGGTTGATGATCTGCTCAGGTGGTGGATCGCTGGTGCCAAGGCTGCCCTGCCTCAGAAGAGGGTTGGCTGAGTGGCCAAAGGGTGCTGGTAAGTAATGAAAATATCCCCTTCCCTAGACAAAGAGCAGGAGTCTATAAAGACTACCATCCCTGGCCAGTCTAGCGGACTTCATGATCTGCTGGATGAAAAGAATAAGGAAGCCTGTTGAGTCTGTGGAAGTCTTGGTGCTGAAACTCCATCAGTAGAACAGACTGTCTGTTTGTGTGGAGCCGCGGGTGAAGAATAGCCCATTAGTTTGGGGAGAAGCCCCTTGAAGAAAAAAATACTATGATTATAATGAAATGATTGTAGGCTTTTAAGAGGTATTTGAAGACAGGGAACTAAAGCATGTGTTAAAAAATCTGTTGTACTTTGCTGAATACACACGTTAATTTTATGCAACTTGCCTGTACTGTAAAACTGTACAAAAATCGTGTTTACATGTGGTAATGACTAAGAGTGGAGAAAAGCTATGCTAAAAATTTGTGCGGTGCTTGCACACTACAAGAAAGGTCAGGTGTATAAGCCGTGTGCCATTGCTGGCATAACAGTTTATAAATAGGCAGGTGCAGATAAATAGATTCTCAAACCTCAATGCATTACTTTGACCTAGGACAACATTAAAAAGTAAACAGTTTTCATGTGGTATGCCAGAATTTCCACAGAACAGGAAATAACATATGATGGGTGTTGATAAATATTGAATTATTATTGGAAATTCACAATGCATTCTTTGACGTGGAGGCAATTTATTGGACATACAATTGTTTACAAAACACTCATTCTGGCTGCGCAAAGAGAATAACCAGCAATGTTCTGAGGATAAAGACACCAATGGCTTACAATTTCCCATGAATACTCTCATGAATACACTTTGCTGCTGTGATGCAGTACAATATATTTCTTTAACAGCAAGCTGATTTCATCCATGAGTGCATCTTAACAATCCCCTCCTTTTCTCTATTTTATCCATATTTGAATAATAAATAAAACAATAATAATACTCAGAAATGTAAATAATGATAACACTGAATGTACAGTACCTTTACTATTTCCTCTTGAAATGCCACTAAGTTCAAGTATGATATATTGACCAGGTCTGGACCATAGACAACAGTTATCATTCGATTCTCCAGCCGACCTCCTAGGTTCCCAGCATCCAACAGTTCACGCAATTTTGGATCCTGCAAGTAAATATATTGTGAGACAGTAAACATCTGATTCGCAAAATAACTTGCATTTTGAGAAACGTTAACATTTTAAGCATCATCTACATTTCTGGCCTGGTTCATCCCTCACTGCAAATATCCGAAGTTACCACCTCTGGGAACAGTGAAAGAATTGAGCTTGTTTTTCCAATAAGCCTGATCTCTGGATGGGTGCAGTGAAGAGGACAGACTGTCAGGGCCCCTTAAAGTTTCCCACCCACCTGGCCTTCTTACAATTAATCATTTGCTTATAAGTGCTTTGCTTAATCACAGCCATAGGGCCTGATCCAAAGTCCACTGAAGTCAGGGATTTTAATGGATTGTGGATCAGGCCCAAAGTGGGAAGAAAAGGATTTCAACTGATTTCTTCCCCCACAAAGAATTCAAGCAGAATCATTGGAAATGACACCACCATGTATAACAGAACAAGGTACTTTACTCCACTCCCTTCCCTCCCGCCATGTCCCAAGAGACCTTTTAAGTAAATAATAAAACATATTATTTTAATTGAAAGTTATAATCCAGATATATTTAGTTTGCAGGATTTCCAGTCTCATGCTCTTATAGCAATATTAATCTCTAGGAGCAGCGTTGTACAAACAAATGCACACCATTTCTGAATAGTGAAGAGATAGTTAATTAATTTTGCAGTTAAATATAGTAACAGAGTTTTGGCACTGGTAACACAATCTCTAGCAAGAACCTGTTTCAGGATATTTGTTTATCTCTTGGCTTCTGATGATTTAGACTGCAGCAGTGCCAACCAATGTGCTAGGTCAGTGTTTCTCAAACTGGGGTCCGTGGAGCAGGGGGAAGGTTTGGAGATCCCCCCAAAAATTTAAATCAAAATGGGGGTTCTCAGGCTGCTAAAGTTTGAGAGCCTCTGTGCTAGGTGCTTTCCAAACTCAGAACAATGCATGGTCCTGGCCCTGAAGAGTTTACAGTCTTCAGATAATGACAGCTGGATGGAAGAATATTTTTGAAGTCAAACAGGGTGACATTCACCCCTTTGTAGAGGGCTAGCACAATCTGAATGTGTAGGCTTCTTTCAAAGGTAAAATTTTTCAGAATGTTATAAATATAAAAATTGGCCAAGCGAATCAGAACCCTATTGGGTTAAATGAAAACCAACACTTGCATTCCTTCAGCAAAGTCAAGACACAATGAAATCTCTCTAGTGAATTGAATCACTTGTGATCTGTGAAAGACAGACATAATAGCAGCTCCCATTTAGCTCTCATGTAAACTTTTCCCCCATTACGTAAATGCAATTATTATTCATGCTACCGTTCTTCAAAATGCAAATACCCTCTGAGTGACAAACTAAGTGCTGATTGTCCTATATAAATGGGGTTTATTATAGCAGGATGATAAATTTCAGTGTGTGAAAATGACCATTTATCTTGGAAAATACGGAGATCTCAGCACAGGAGGAATATCAACATGCTAGTAGACATTAATCTAACAAGGACATTTTTTGATAGCCATTACATGCATTTGCATGCATGGCTTATATGTATCTACTGAATGCTTACCCTGGTTCAAAGGAATATTTTGAAGCACCACATGTTAATTGGAAGGAAATAGAAAAACTGTCTTTCACGGGATGCTGAGCTTCTTTAAATATTGGGTACAACGGTAAATTGCGTAGGAAAGGAGACAGAATAATAAGCCTATTCAAATATGTTGTAGATGAGGAATATTATGGTTTGTGCTCTGAACCAAAGCAGACCTCGTGGATAAACAAGTTAATGACAGGTTTTCACACCTCAGACACAAACAGCAAAGGAATATAAAAGCAGGAGGTGTGGCCAATGGAGCGTGACGGCAAGAAGAAAAAGACAGAGATGATGTCAACTCGCTGCTGGGAGAGGAGAAAAACAGACCGAGAAGAAATGTAGACTTTTCAGTCAGAACACAGTGTGTACAAGGTTTACTCAATCTTTACCCAAGAGTAAAAATAATGCAGGCTGAAGTCCAGCAAGAGACTGGGGGCTATCCAGTTTATTGCACTGAATGCAGCATGTATAATTACCTGCCTTGTGGGCAGGAGGTATGTGTGTGTATTCGGTGAAAGCTACTCAGAGCCCTCAGAGTGCAAGTACAGGCTCTTGAGGGTCTGAACTGAGGTCTGAACTGAGGATCTAAGGAAGACAGAGTGGTAGAAAAAAGAGACTTTTCAGGACACAGTAGAGCAGTACCTCCCCCAGTTTGACAGCCTCTGTGCTGCTGAGGAGGATAAAAGTCTCAGTGAAGGAAAACATCAAGCTGGAACAGAAAGAAAGAATCCTATAGTTGGGACTCTCCTTACAACTGATGTCTGGTATTCTCTCACACTGACTTTCCTTAATTAGGAAAACACTTTAACCACCTATATTTTTCATTATGTTTATTCATAATGTGCTCTGAGAGTGCAATAAGGCATTAGCTAATTGCTTCTAAAATTTAAATCACCAGTTAATATTTCTGAAGAAGAAAACATTCAGGGAGTTCAAGTCCAGGGTTACCAGAAGGGTGCGCTGCCATGGGAAAGATAGCTTGGTTACTCTTAGGCAAGCTGTAGATTGCCTACAGAATCTGTCAAAAGGATAGATTCACTGAAGGCGGGATGTTGGATGAAGGGTAATGTTGGTTGGTTGATCATGGTATTTTTTGCTTTTTGTTTAAGAAATATAAGTGGTATAAAACTTCCATTTGAGAAAATTCTTTGTAAATCTAATTTGAATGGTATCTGCAGTCTAACAAACTTGAACATTTCATTTAAATCAGAAATGAAGACTATAACCGGTTCTGTCATAGGAGACATTTCTAAACTGGGCAACAAACACCCTCAATAATTATAATGGACATTGTATGATTAGTATGTTTTTGTGTACATATTCTTCTCAACATTATTTTTACTGTTGACGTGTACAATGGAGCCTGTGCCACCACTGAAAAAGGCCCTTGAAAATTATGGAAATGAAGAGCCATCTTTGAAAAATAATTGTGGTAATAGTGACCTGCTGTCAAAACATACTGGATGATAATCCTAGTGGTGGCCATACATCACCAGAGGCCACCACCTGCACATCTCAGGAAGCCACCTGTGCCAGTAGCAGCAGTGGAAGGTTGTTTGTTACTTATTCATGGTGGAATAATGATAGCACCCTTCACACCTGTAGATATTCCATTGGGAAAAATTGGCCAACCATTTCAGCCTAAACTGAATTCATACTCTCTTACAAACAGTTGGCATTTCAAGTGTAGTTGGTTTTCATTGTACCCATTACCTGAATACTCAGCTGTAATGCATTCTGTCCTTCGTTTTCCATGATGCCACTTTGCTACTCAAAGCAAAATGAGACCAGGAGAAAAGACTGGCAATGGAACATTCCTTGAGAGAAGCTTTAAGAAATGGAAAGATTTTCAAAGTTTGTTCAAACCGCATGCACTCGGTTCTAGGCGTGAGAGAGCATCCCTTTGTATGGCAAGTGTACAAGAAAATTGAAACCAGTGGCTCAGGATTGTTATGGATATGTTCATTTCCAGCCATCATGATGGCATCAGTGAAAATCGATAGCATGTCGAAATACGTTTAAAGGTATTCATACTTTGTGCAAGACAAAATAGTGTTTTTCAGGTGCACGATGAAACACGCAACTCCAGCTTTAGATGAAATTACACTAAAATTCCGGAGCTGGTTGGTTCTACTAAACCCAGCCTTTTGAACTGACTGACAAGCAGCTAGGGACATTATACAGCTCACCAGTACCAGAATACATTCTACTGCAGAAGTCCTGAGAGAAAACATTGTTGAAGAGGTCAGACAAGTCAAGTATTTTTATGTTCTTGCTGACAAAACTAAACATGAATTTAAAAAAAAAGAACGGCTGTCTCTCCTAGTGCATAACCATAGAAAAGGAATAATTCAGGAAAGAGGTTGAACGTGCTTCCACATGGAAAACCTAAATGCTGGATCGGTTTCTAACCTGACCATACAAGAACTACAGCATTTGAAGCTTGTTATCAATTACATTGCTGCCCAGTGCTCTGATGGAGTTTCTGTGCTGAGTGGTCATTTAATAGGAGTGCACATTCGAACTCTAGAAAATGTTACATGTGCTATTTACGTGCATTCTCATGCTCACGGTTTAACCTTGTTATTGTAGAGACATGTTCTAGCATCACCTAGTATCAGGCAGTCTTTACATTTTCTAAAGGAGGTCCATATCTTCTTCAAGAGTAGTTACAAACGCCATGAACTTTTCGTTAAAGCACCACAAGAGCTACGCCAGAAGGCACTTAAGCTTGAAATTAGTTAATTTTTCCACTATGATTCCCTCTGAAAACGGCAAGCAAGATGTGGCAAAGTACTGGAAATATTAGAGGCTATGGAGCAGCAGCTAGCACTGCAAATGGCCTGTTGGAGAGACCGAGGAGCTACTTTTTCTTTTTTTTGCTAAGGCTCTTAGTTTTTTTTTTGTTTTTTTTTCTTTGGGTGGGCGGGGGGAAATCAAGATTTTGAGCAACATATCCTCCAAGCTGGCACAGTTCTTTGTTCCTGGCACAGTGGGTCAGTCATCTGCATATGACATTCCCGAGAGCTGTCAAGAACATATCAAAATTGATTTCTATTACCCTATGTTGGCCAAAATTCTTGCTTAGCTCTAACCTCTAACTGTAGCTTGCTTTCTTCACTAAATGCCTGTAATCTAAACAGTGACAGTTTTCTTGATTATACTGCTCTAAAGACAACATTCGATCGCTATGCACCAACAGGCACCCATTTTCACAGTCTTGATGCAGAAGGTGAAGCTGCCAGGATGCAGAGTACACCACAAAAAAAACTGACATCAATTTCTGAATTTTGGAATGTTCTGAACGAGTTACCGAGAGACTATCCGTCTTCACGGTCAACTGTCGACAATGTGTTGAGCCTCTCAGTTTCTATAGCATCAAATGAGAGGTACTTCTCTGGGCTAAAGAGAGTTAAAGATTGCTTAAGATCCACAAAGGCAGAAGAGTGCCAAAGCGATTTGGTGCTCAGGGCCTCTGAGGGTATGTCTACACCACAAACAGACACATGTGGCTGGCCCGTGCTAGCTGACCTGGGTTTGCTCAGGTTTAACTGAGGTGTAGACTCTCGGACCTGGCAAGGAGGGAGGATCCCAGAGCTTGGGTTGGAGCCCACGCCCAAACGTCTACACTGCAATTAAACAGCCTCTTAGCCTGAGGCCCCCCAAGCCCAACTCAGGTGGTATGGGCCAGCCACAGGTTTTTAAATGCAGTGTAGACATACTCTCAGGGTATATTTACATAGCCCGTGGCTGCAAGCCTCCCAGCCCAGGGTGAGAGGCTCTCACAGTGATGCTAAAAAGCATCTGTGTAGACATTGCGGCTTGGACTGGAGCTGAAGCTCTGAAGGCCCGAGGGGGGAGGGCTTCCGAACCAGAGCTGCAACTTAAGGCTACACAGCTTTTTTTTTTTTTAGCACAGCAATGTGAACCCAAGTCTGTCAACTTAGACTAAGGGGTTTGCTGCTGGATGTCAACAATGCCATACGCTATTCTGACCATGCCAAGGCCAAGATGTTATTCACTATTATAGAAGATGACAGAAAATGTTTTGCTGCCATGTCCTTTTTTTAATTTTTTCCCTTCAAACGGTGTTGTTGTTAGTGAAAAATACTTCAGCTTCAATCTCTAAAATATATACCTCAGATTCTCACACCTCCACCATGCCTGTCACAACTAAATTATTTCAACAGTATTGAATGAAGTGTTTAAACAGTAATAAGTCACCAAGACCAGATAGTATTCAACAAAACATTATTCAAAATATAATTCAAATAACTCAAATACGAAATTGCAGAACTACTAACTGTGGCATGTAACCTATCACTTAAATCATCCTCTGTACCAGATGACTGGAGGATAGCTAATGTGACACCAATTTTCTAAAAGGCTCCAGAGGTGATCCTGGCAATTACCGGTCGGTAAGGCTAACTTGAGTACCAGGCAAACTGATTGAAAGAACAGAATTATCAGACACATAGATGAAGATGGTATGTTGAGGAAGAGTAGACGTGGCTTTTGTAAGAGGAAATCACGCTTCAGCAATCCACTATAATTCCTTGAGGGGATCAACATACATGTGGGCAAGGGTGATCCAGTGGACTTAGTGCACTTGGATTTTCAGAAAGCCTTTGACAACGTACCTCAGAAAAGGCTCTAAAGCAAAGTAAACAGTCATGGGATAAGAGGGAAGGTCCCCTCATGGACCAGTAACTGGTTAATACACAGGAAATAAAGAGTAGGGATAAATGGTCAGTTTTCAGAATGGAGAGAGGTAAATGGAGGGATCCTCCAGGGGTCTGTATTGGGACCACTGCTGTTCAACATATTCATAAATGATTTGGAAAAAGGGATAAACAGTGCAAAGTTTGCAGATGATACAAAATTACTCAAGATAGTTCGTACAAAGCAGACTGCAAAGAGTTACAAAGGGATCTCACAAAACTGGGTAACTGGGCAACAAAATGACCGATGAAATTCAATGTTGATGAATGGAAAGTAATGCACGTTGTATAAAATGGCGCATTCTAAATGATCTGTTATCACTGAAGAAACGGATCTTGGATTCATTGTGGATAGTTCTGCATTTATGTGCAGCAGCAGTCAAAAAAGCTAACAGAATGTTAGGAACCATTAAGAAAGGTATAGAGAATAAAACAGTAAATATCATAATGCTTCTATACAAATCCATGGTACAAATCCCACTCCTTGAATATCGTGTGCAGTTCTAGTCACCCCATCTCAAAAAAGATATATAAAAATGATAAAGGTACAGAGAAGGGCAACAAAAATTATTAAGGATATGGAACAGCTTCCATCTGAGGACAGATTAAAAAGACTGGGATTAATCATCTTGGAAAGGAGATGACTAAGGGGGCATATGATAGAGGTCTATAAAATCAGGAATGGTGTGGAGAAAGTGACTAATGAAGTGTTATTTACCCCTGCACTTAACACAAGAATCAGGGGTCACCCAATGAAAGTAATAGCAGCAGGCTGAAAACAAATAAAAGGAAGTACTTTTCCACACAATGCACAAACAGCCTGTGGAACTCATTGCCAGGGGATGTCGTGAAGGCCAAAAGTACAACTTTGTTAAAAAAAGAATAAGATAAATTCATGGAGGATAACATCTATGGCTATTAGCCAAGATGGTCAGCAACCCTATGCTCTGGGTGTCCCTAAACCTCTGACTGCCAGATGCTGGGACTGGATGACAGGGGATGGATCACTTGATGATTGCCTGTTCTGTTCATTCTCTTTGAAGCATCTGATGTTGTCCACTGTTGATACTGGGCTAGATGGACCATTGGTTTGACCCAATATGGCCATTCTTATATTCATTCTCCTCTCCACAATCTGAAATATGATTAACTAACTACTAAAACACTCATTTATAAACAGTTTAATGGACCTACTTCAGAAGTTCATTATGCAAAGATAATGTTTTAAATTAGAATAAGGAGAGCTATGAAACCATCCAGAATTATGCTTGGATTTGAAACCACCAGGGACTACACCACAGACGGCAGTAAATGTCATTCCGGCCTTATAATGGGGGATTACGTATATGGGGGCAAGTAGATTTTATATTTTTAAAGTAAACCATTCGATCTTTCTCTACTAAAAATAGTAGCAATGTATCATACTGCGTGACTACACTGCTTGCGGTGCAAAGGCTAAAAGATGGATACATCAAGGCCAGGGGATCAATAATATTTTTACTATATTTGTCTCTTGTGTGCTTTGAATTTGTTATTCTATAAGCTTGAAAAACAGGTTTTATTTGGTACTGGGTCTACATGCCACAGGTGCAGATTACTTAGCTTTAAAAATTGCCTGTCTGGCCTGTGTTGGTTAATTTTGTTGTAGTAAATCTATATGAATTGTTATAAAAGATATAGGAAATAATCACAAGAAATGCTCCTGAAATAGACTGATTTTTACATTTTATCCTTCAAAAATGTCCAAAATCTTACAGGCTCCTGGACCTGACCCTCCTATTGAAAACTGGAATGACTCCCTGAATCACAGGTGTAGATACCCAGCCCATTCCAGCTGTGCATTTATACTTGGGGTGGCCCAGAGAACTATAGAAAACTCATTACCTACCTTCCCTGCACATTTTTTTGCTAAAATTTTTACCCCTGGCGTATATGAAGAAATTGGGATGCAAGTGATAATTCTGATAAATGGCAAAATGCTCCTCTCTTAGGTCATGCCCGAAGGAGGTTTGGCCTTCCAAGGGATGTGCTCATAGCCCCACCTGTGACCAATTAGCTGTCTCCCCAGTGATGGGTCTGAGGTCACGAAGGAGGTGATAGTCTAAAGTCATCTGGTCCTTAGGCCAACAAGCAGTTCAGTGGGGAGGAAGACCTGCAAGACACCCTAGCCTAGGTCATAGGAAAGGGACCTGGAAAGGGGTCAGGCAGCAGGACCTGGTTTAGCTGTTTGATTTATGTTGGAATGTTCTGGTTTGGTGAAATAAACCTTTCCCTAAAGAAAGGGACTGAAATTCTGCTGCTGTTAATTTGATGCACTGGCTGGCAAGTGGGCCCACCAGCTTACAGTCTTGATCCAACAAAGCTTGATTGCCATTGAAATCAATGGAAGTCAGGAGCCTAAATGCCTTTGAGGATCTGGGGCTAAGTGCTTTGCTGGATTGGGACTTTAGTGAGGACACACGGAAAAAAAAAATCACCCAGCTCCTTCTGAGATTCGCAGAAAACCAGCTAGACAAGCTGACAAAGATAATATTTGTGCTATAGATGAAATATTTTAGCACCAAACACTCAGGAACTACTATTTAGATGAGAAGATATCACTGGGCATGCTTGATAAACAGCAGATTGCCAATGTTAGCATCCATATAAGTCTTTAACACTGGTGCTAACATGATGAAGACTGTATTCACAGCTGATTCAAGATGTAGTGACCAGATAAGATTCTAATTCCAATATGCTTAGATGTTTGCTGAAAGAGATAAACAGCCTGTGATAGTCTTCTATACAGAAGGTCTGATGGCGGCTGACTCCATCCCACTGGCATCTTTCACGAACTACAGCTCTCAGACTGGAGCTATCTGAAGACCTAACTCAGGAGATGAACTCGCACAAAGCCAGCATGTCTGCAGTGACACTGCTGTGGCTCAAGTACTGACAGATGCCCAGGGTGAGGTGCATTTTAACCAGACAAATACAGAAAGGGTGACAAAGGATGGTGTCAGCAGGAGGAAAGAATTTAGAATCCATTTCAAACTGGTTCATCCACGTTGAACTAGGATAGACGGTGCCCGTGTTGCCATCCCCTTATGTAAGAGCTGAACTATTTCATTCTGCTTCCTCCCTGAAACTGGTAAATGAAAATATGTCCCAAACTGAAGAAGCCAAAATAGAAGCGCAGGGCAGAGAAGAAATCCTCCAGCAACATGAACGGAAAGCCAGAATAGTGAAGTGGATGGGATGGATGGGAGAAGTGTATTGATGGATTCTACTAACATTCATGAAACTGTACTGAACATCTGTTAGCACTCACTTAGCCCACAGGTAGACTGCTGGAAATATGTTCCAAATCCTTCTCCGGTTGTGATGTCTTTCCTGAAAGTCTGACCAATAGCATATCCAGCAATGTCGATGATAGCTTCTCCAATCCTAGGGTATAGCCACAAAGCAAAAGCTAGAACCTTGCATCCAGCTACTGCAGATAACAGCAGCAGTGAAGACGGCCTTCAGTGCTGGCGAGCAACCCAAGCACCTACCCAGGGTCCGTGCTGGGCTTGCACTGCTTGTACATCTTCACTGCTAGTGTGATCCACATTAGCTGGATTCAAGGTAGCTTGGACAGGCTTGCCTATGCAGTTTCTGCTGAGTAGACATACCCTTAGATTGCTCCCAGAAAATGCAGAAAGGCCAGTGTTCTTAAAATGTAACTTGCTAGTATTTAAATACCAACTAATAAGTGTTCTACACGTTACAGTCAATGCAATATAACCGTGTAAATATATCACAATTTGTTTAACCTATCTCCTAAAATTTGCACCATCTTTAAGAGGAAATTTACCATGCTATTTTTGTTACATACTGCAGTCTGGGTGTAGAAAACATTGCTATGTAGTTTTGTTGACTTTTAAAGCCTGGCTGGGATATGTTTCACAATTTTTCTCCTCAGAGATTAAAGGATCTGTTCCCCCTTCCCCCTCCTGGATTCCTATTTGCTATCCTGACATTTGGGGGAGCTGGAATACAGTATCTAACAAATCTGAAAAAAGATAGATTCTTCACACGCTTATTGGACAGTGCTTTTCATCCTCTAAGCTCCGAAGAGGTATTTTACAAAACTATTCTTTAGATACAGAGACTGCAGTGTCTATATTGCTATGGCAAATGTTATGGATCAGATAACAGACCACATACCACCTTGGATATAGAAACCTGTTTTATTGAGGGGGGGATGTTGCCAAGGCCAGTAATGACAAAATGAATGACAATGAATAGTCTTTGGGCCAGGGAAAGAGGCACTAACCTAAGACATGAAAGACCCAGTGACTATTTATATACAACGGTTCAGCTTGAACAGGAGAGACTGAAAGAGTCCCCCATCAGGATACCCCATAGGCCAGTGGCCCAGGCACTCTCCTGCACTGTAGGAGACCCAAGTTCAACTTGCTGCTCTGCATCAGGCAGAGGGGGGGTAGTGAACCTGGGTCTCCCACATCCCAAATGAGGGCCCAAACCATTGGGCTAAAATGTATAAAGGTGCTTTTGTCCTCCACTGCTCCTGCCACCCGGCAGTGAGTGTCAGAGCCCAGATCTACAGCCCTGGGCTTGTGCTAAGATGCTAAAGGCTGTGTAGACATCTGAGCTTGAGCTCTGAAGCCCAAGGAAGGGGATGGGTTTTAGAGCCTAAGCCACAATGTCTAGACTGCTGTTTTTAATGCTGTATCACGAGCTCCACATCTCGAGACTCTGAGGCTCACTGCTCTGGGTTTTAAAATGCAAGGTAGACATACGACTGCAGACACATTTTTTTGGTGAATAAAATATTTGTGTGAAAAAATACACCCAGCTCTAATAAGCAGCATGCATTTATTGCGTCTACTAATCACACTTCACTCTCAGGGGCTGTGTGTAGCATACTGTACGGTGCCCAGCTAAGCCTCACTTTCTCTGCACCACGAGGATTAATGATTAAATTATCCCATCTCTGCAGAACAGATTTCTGTGTTTATTAAAGCTCAAGCGCTGTTTTTCTCTTACACACATCAACGGGCCACAGACCAGCCAAGTCTTCAACTTAAATATATTGCGACACCTATCTTACTAAAGCCTGTCAAAGCTTCAGCACTTTTTTTTTTCCCCCTAGAGAAACTGACTCTCCTCTGAGATCTGTGTCAAGCACTTGGAGAATGTGCCAGATGATAAAGATTTTCTCAGGACTGAACAACCAGGGGCAAATAAAATGAGTCTCAAAAGACTCAACAAGAATACACTGCTTCTTAAAAACAGATGCACAATTAAATTATAGCAAGTCTCATTCATTGAAGTCATTAATTTACCAAGTTTTTAGTAAAATAAAGAAATGACAGTGGGAAGCTTCTTTCTTTTTTTGTTACACGTTTTGTGTATGTGGGTGTGTATAAGTTGCTTAACAAGAAATGTTAGCTATAACAGAAATACCGTCACAGGCTCTTTAATCTAGTGGTGAAAAGCATAACACAGAATCAATGGCTGGAAGTTAAAGCCAAACTGGAAATAAGACATTTTTTTTTTAATTGGGTGATTAAGCATTGAAACAAACTACCATGGCAAATGATGGATTCTCCATCTCTTAAAGTCTTCCAATCAAAACTAGATATTTTTTTCTGGAAAGATGTGTTTTATTCAAGCACAATTTATTGGGCCAAATTAGAGGAGTACCTGGATGAAATTCTATGGTTTGTGTTATACAGGAGGTCAGGCATGGTCTAATAATCCCTTCTGGCCTTAAAAATCTGTGAATCTATGAATAATTTAATCTATCAACACAATAGAGTTTTCCTAAAGACCTCTTTGGTAAGAACTGTAACTCCCGTTCCTGCATTGATCAAGTAACATTTACACATTCACCTACAATAACATATATTGTCAAAATGTATCTTATTTCTATATATGAGATATTACTAGAGCTGGGCAGAGAAACTGACAAAGCAATATTTCATCAGAGGATATAGTTCTATTGAAATCAAAAGGCTTTTCAAAATTGGGTCGATTTCACAGGAATTTCATTAAGGAAAAAGGGAGGGGAAGTTCCGATAATGTTGAAATATCCCATTATGACATTTTCAGAATGAAATGTTTCGATTTTTTGTTCTGAAAGGATTTTTTGTTTTGAAAATTTTAAAATATTGTACTATATTTATTATATTTGCAAAGAAAACTTAAAGAATCAAAATCAGTATGAAATGATTGACCGGAAACATTTTTTTTTAATCTCCTTCCTGCAAAATTTCAAAATTTTGGGTCAAATCAGAACTAAGCCAAACTTCAAAAGCTTGAAATCCTTCACAAAATGGAGCTTCCATACTCTTCCCACCTCTAGCTATTAGGTTAATGTTGTTCCAAGACTTAAAGAATAAAGTCCTTAAAATGAGCAACACTTTCACCTAGCTATAATTTTGATCTCACTATAAGCTCAGTAATTTATAATATAGTAGGAATGTGAATATTTAGAGGTGAAACTGACATTTATAAATGTATATATTTAAATAATTCTCACATAGTGCATGATGCATCTCCCATTGAAGTCAACTGCAGTTTTTCCATCAAGTTCACTGGAGGCTGGACTGTGAGGACCAACCTATTAAGGCTGGGATGTAGGCAGCCATGCCTAGTGGTTAGTGTTGGGGGAGGCAGGTCCCCACGCCAGCCAGGGTTCAGAACCAGGAGGTCTAGAGCTGAAGTCTGGAACCAAGATTCAAATACCAGGAATCAGGAAGTCAGGAAATCAGGAGGCCAGGAAAAGGAGACAAACTGGAGACCAGGAATTATGAGTCAGATACCAGGAATCAGGCTGAATAAGGAAACCAGGAGGTCAGGAAAAGGAGACAAACCGTGAGTCAGATTCCAGGAATCAGGCTGAGTCAAGAAACAAGGAGGTCTGGATCAGAAGACAAGAACAAGTAGCACTGGGTGAGCAGTCCAAAGCAGGGCAGAGCCCAGTTGTTTCTCCTTTTTGCTTAAGTAGGGGGAATGGGCCAGTCAGAAACTCCATTGCTCCTCCCCAGAGGGGAGCCTTTGATCTGGGCTTCAGGGAGCTCCGATGCTAGCTGAGAGTGATGACCCCAAGCAACCCTATAGACCAGAGTTTGAAACTATGGGTCATGCCACAATCTTAGGGCCAAAATCTTCTCTGTCATCTGCATGACGAAAGTCTTCATTTCTGTTCTTCTGACTCTCTTTTGTGCTAGTCTGATGGATTTAAGAAGGACTTTACATAGTGCACAGGACTTTGGCTGGCCCTTCGCCCAGGGGTGAATTTCACAAGCAGAGCAGAATGGGCATCAAGAGATCAGCTCTGTGGCCCAGACCAGAGAGAATTTAGCCTTTAATAGCTACCTAAATCTTGCAACCTTCAGTTCTTTATTTAACAAAAGCTATCCGGGTGAATGAGAGCAAGTCAAAGAGAAGAGAAGAAGAAAAAAGGCATAAGTCAATGCATGCCAGATGGTGACCTCTGGGCAAAGCCCAGATGCACAAGCCATGTGTAGGGATCATAAGGCAGACAAACGACTTCTCCCAGAAGTAGCAGAGCAGCAGTGGAGCTATTTGAGAGCCGCTACAGGCAAAGCAGGTGACTCAGAATTGCGCAGGTCCCTATTATTTGTGTTACCCTGTCTCCTCCGCACTCACCCCGCTTGTTTGTCTCACTGACCTGTTACAACTGGTCTTTTAGAGTGTAAGCTCCTCGGGGCTTTGTACAGTGTCTAGTGTACGTTTGTACAGTGTCTAGTTTAATAGGACCCTGGCATGGCCGAGGCCTGTAGGCGCGACCCGCAATCTAAACACTGACTAATGACAACACTTACGGTTGCCAACTTCATAATATTTAAAACCTGGACACTCCAGCAGGAGAGCCGGAACCTCTCTCATCCTGGCTCTTCCCCCCCACAGCCCCACCCCTGCCCCGCCTCTTCCCACCAAGACCCTGCCCCTCGTCTGCGCCTCTTTCTCCCCGCACATTGCCTGCTGCTATTCCCCGCTCTGCCCTGCCAGGGTTGGGAGGGACTCACCTGCAGAGCTGCGGATGGGAGCTGCAGCCGCCTGATGCAGGTAGGAGGCAGCCCCAGATGAGTACGAGCTGGCGCGGGTGATGACCCGGCACCTCCCCGCTTGCAGTAACCGGACTTTGCGTGTCCAGTCAGTAGATATGACCGGACACTGTCAGGTCCCCTATTGGACTGGACTTTCCAGTTGAAAACCAGGCACCTGGCTACCCTAACAACTATGTCTGTAATCCTTGTGCTCCCCATCCATGGAGGCCTTATTAATTATTATTATTATTATTATTATTACCTTCATCATCATGTGTATTGTGGTAGCACATAGGAGCGGCAGTCCTGGAGCAACACCCCACTATGCTCGGCGCTGCACACACAAAGAACACAAAGACAGTCCCCGCCCCAAACAGTTTACAGTCTATGTCGTTCAAGTTAGAGGATCACATAATCACACCCTTTTGCCTTCTACTACCCAAAACACATGCACAGCAGTGGCAGAAAGCCTCATTTCAAGAATCTCGACCACCTTCATGCCCCAAAATAGTCAGAGATCTTCCATTCTCTCTGTCACAGTATCACCAGAGGGCACCAAAATCCGTAGGAAATAATCAACTTTTCTTGTAACAGCCACTTGGGGGGTTGCTAGTTTTGTAAGAATTAAAATGCGGAGGAGGAGTGGTGTGGTGATCACTTTATATAGAATCATGGCAATGGATGCAGAAAAGACCTATTTGATCATTAAGTTAATTTTCCTGCCATTTCTGGAGAGAGGAAGTATCCGTTGTTCAATTAAAATTGTCTACCTTTTCTGTAAACTGTCATTTCCATGTTATGGTGTTTATTTAATGGAGGGGTGAATATAAAAAATGTGTGGATGATACGTTATCTGCTACATTCTGCTTCTCAGTGTATCGGATTCTATAGCAAAACACCATGGGACTATGAAAAACGTAAGTCAGAGCTTTACTGTACATGCTGGCTTAGCATATACAGAGATTAATGAATTCTCCCCATGTCTCTTACCTGTATGGCAAATTTACATCACTGATTCCCTAATTCTAACTTTTCAGTTTCTTAGAATAGCTCCAGAAAAGGAAACATGTCTCTCACAAGAACTACTTTTTCCTTTAGATACTATTCAAGCCTTTGAGAAATACCAGATTCACATAAAACCCATTTTCTCTCTAAAGGGAAGTCGATTTTGAATGTCATTTTGGCAGAAAAATGTATTAAAGTTCTTAGCCGCTTAAATATTATAGCAGGACGTGTTACAGTCATGATTCTTCACTACCATATAACATATATTATTAAAAACGCTGGACTGTTTGAATGGCCACATTTAACTTAAAGACATTTTGACGCATTATCAGCTTTCAAATTCTTTGTTATAAAATTATGAATGTGACATGAGAGTGTTGTAATATATGTGGAGTGAAAATCCAATTACAGTAAAAGCCTGGATCTTTATAGGCTGCTGCTGTGAAAATACCAACGTCACATTGCCACTACATGCACATAAATCAGCTGCAGCCTGACTCACGAAAACAACCTTATTCAGGACAGCATATAAGCACATGCTGAAACCCCACTGTCATCAAAGCAAGAAAATGTGAACCCCAAAGGCACAAAAAGCAGAAAGCCAAGAAAAGGAACCACAAATGGGTGGAGTATTTTTTAAAAAATGAATAGGGCTGTCAATTAATCGCAATTAACTCACGTGATTAACTAAAAAAAATTAATCACAATTAACTGCACTGTAAAACAACAGAATACCAACTGAAATTTATTAAATATTTTTGGATGTTCTTCTACATTTTTAAATGTATCAATTTCAGTTACATCACAGAATACAAAGTGTAGAGTGCTCACTTTATATGATTTTTTATTAGAAATATTTGCACTGTAAAAATGATAAAAGAAATAGTATTTTTCAATTCACCTCATACAAGTACTGTAGTGCTATCTCTTTATCATGAAAGTGCAACTTAAAAATGTAGATTTTTTTGTTACATAACTGCACTAAAAAATAAAACAATATAAATCTTTAGAGCCTACAAGTCCACTGAGTCCTACTTCTTGTTCAGCCAATCGCTAAGACAAACAAGTTTGTTTACATTTACAGGAGGTAATGCTGCCTGCTTCTTATTTACAATGTCACCTGAAAGTGAGAACAGGCATTCACATGACACTGTTGTAGCTGGTGTTGCAAGATATTTACGTGCCAAAAGATTCATATGACTCTTCATGCTTCAGCCAGAGTTCCAGAGGACATGCTTCCATGCTGATGACGCTTGTTAAAAAAATAATGCGCTAATTAAATTTGTGACTGAACTCCTTGGGGGAGAATTGTATGTCTCCTGCTCAGTTTTACCCTCATTCTGCCATATAGTTCATGGTACAGCAGTCTCGGATGATGAGCCAGCATGTGGTGTTCATTTTAAGAACACTTTCCCTGCAAATTTGACAAAATGCAAAGAAGATACTAATGTGAAATTTCCAAAGATAGCTACAGCACTTGACCGAAGATTTAAAAATCTGAAGTGCCTTCCAAAATTTGAGAGGGATGAGGTGTGGAGCATGCTTTCAGAAGTCTTAAAAGAGCAACACTCTGATGCGGAAACTACAGAAGTCTAACCACCAAAAAAGAAAATCAACCTTCTGCATTATCTTCTGCAAATGTAAACAAACCTGTTTGTCTGAGCGATTGGCTGAACAAGAAGTAGGACTGATTGGACTTGTAGGCTCTAAAGTCTGACATTGTAGAAAATTTAGAAAACATCCACAAATATTTAAATAAATGGTATTCTATTAATGTTTAACAGAGAAATTAATCACGATTAATTTTTTTAATTGCATAATTAATCACGATTAATTTTTTTAATCGTTTGACAGCCCTAAAAATGAATCTCATAATATAATTTTAAAGCCAATTTCATGATTTTGGATGCCCGACTCATGATTTCTGAATGCTCGGGGTTGGCAATCCTAAAAAACCTGTAACCCTCCTTTTAACCCTGCTTAATACTTTCTCTTTCCGTTTCTATAACTCTCAAAGGCCATGGTGCAAAGGCGTCTTTTAGTAAAAAGAGATTGGCCAAGAACTTGATAACAGACCTCTCTGTAAGAATGCAGAGTTCAGGCTAAACATGCAATTCTGAGAATTGCAAGGGACTCATGAATATGTATTGAGTATTAGAGGTAAGGTGGGTAATATTTTCCATCGGACTCACTTCTGTTGGTGAAAGAGCACTATTATGGCAGTAGCAAACTACCAACGTGCTACATGATCAGTACTGCTAAAATAGCAACACACAGCTTACAAAAGGGCTGGTAGAGTGTTGCTGGGAACTTATTCAAAACAGATGCTGATATTTTAATAGTGCTTTAATTTTAAAAAAAAGTTTGGAAGGGGACCAGGTGGTCCAACTGCAGTGTTTGCCGGTACCATTAGAACACTTGCACCTAGGATGACCAGATGTCCCAATTTTATAGGGACAGTCCCGATTTTTGGGTCTTTTTCTTATATAGGCTCCTATTACCCCCCAACCCCTGTCACAATTTTTCATACTTGCTGTCTGGTCACCCTAGTTGCACCATTCTGGGACAAGCCTTCTCCAGGTATTCAATTTGCTTTTTATACGAGATGGTGGGCTTGTGCTACATGAATAGTATTGAGAGTCGAGTCACGAATTCTCTTTCCAGCAGTTCTAAAGATTATCCTGAGTGACCACAGCCAAGTCACTTAATTTCCCTGTCTCTCAGTTCCTCCATCTATTGCATTTACAACTTGGATAACAATATGTATCTACCTCACAGGAGTGTGTTAAAATAAATTCAGGAGGGGCCTTGTCCTGTCCTTACTATAGCCCATACCACAGGTCCCATTGACGTGGAGGGGCCAAAGATCAGGTCCTAATTCAGTAAAGCTTTACAGAAAACTACAGCAGTGTTGTTATAAAACTTAGGAATAGGTATAAAAAGGGTAAATTAATAACTGTTTCCCTGCGCAGAACAAATGTCTGAATGTAAATGGCCATTAAAAATAATTGCATATGTACATACCTGATGATACCCCTGATCATAAACAGAGGCCGTACTTGTGTGTGAACAAGACATTGTGAGAGTCTGTTTCCCACACGTATTTTAAAGCTTAGCTGCCACTAAATCAGAAACAAAAACCAATTACTGAAGAGATTAAATTGGGGCTCACAGACATCTTGCATGAGGTTTAAGAAGCGTAACGGCAAGGTATGCAAAGCTGACAGCATACCCTTATAAAGATTAAACAACGACGGTAATACATTCCCAGTTCTGTATGAGTCCTACTGAGTTATATCCCATGATTCTCATGACAACTATTTTAGAGCACTGCCAAAGGATCTCCCCTGCTCTACCACAAAACTGAACACTGCGGCACAGCAAAGTCAGGGGACATCTTTGGGAGTTTCATTGTCATCGTAAGTATCTCATCTGTCTCAGTCTGAGGGGATGAGTCACAGAATTCGTTATCACTCCAACTGACAAAGCTGTGCTACCAGCCTTATTGGAGGTAGGGTAAAAAGACATGCGAGCAGAGTAAGAAGTTGCGGGTATTTGGGAAAGAGCCACTCCAGACAAATCAGTCATGCTATTGTACGTGGCTAACTCTTACGCAAGTACAAGCTAGAGTTGGTTAAGTTGGCTAACATTGCAAAGAGAGTTCTCAAAGGCCCTGATCCAGCAAAACACTTACACACTTGTTTGGTTTTAACTTAGTTCAACGTTAAGCACAGGCTAAATATTTTAGCCTTAAAGCTTGATTCTGTTTACTCAGAAGTCAGTGGCAGAACTCCCATGAACTCCCATGATGCAGGATCAGGCCCTTACTTCACAAATACCTTATCAGAGTTTGGAACCATTTTAAAAAAGGAAAAAAAAAAGATCAAAAACTTTGAAACTTTGGATCCAAAAATTAGGTACCTATTGAACCAAATAAATAAATAGTTTAATTTGGGTTCCAGTTGTCAAATGATGACAAAGACTACAAACCTCTGAAATCAGGGCACTTATTTCGGCGACTACATATGGAATTAGTTGCCCTTCTTTTCCTGTCCCCACTTGCACTGACCTATGGAGTGTCATGTACCATCCAAGGAAGCCCAATGCCTGTCCGAGCTCCTGATGAGACTGTATGTCTCTCTGCTGCCCCTTGTGGGCTAATGGCCACAACACTGCTTTTTGTGTAAGTTTTCATCAGTATGAGTAAGGGTTCCAAACCAAGATCTTGAAGGGACAATCATTCAATAATACCCCATGAAAGGCTATGGACTGCTTTAGTGGAACACAGTAGCACAAAGGTATGAGATATCACAGATAGCTAAGTGAATTTATTGCTATTAACTCAAATATACATTTCAAAGCTGGTTCAAAAACCCTTTCGGTCACACACCATCACGCAATAATACACGATGGAGGACTTCCAATCAGATAGACTGACTGACTCATCTTTCACAGAAATCAATGTTTCTTTTCTCAGTCTTTTCTTTGCTGAGACCAAAGTCAAAACTATCAATATTTTATCTGTCACTAAGCCCTTCTCACTGATTAAAGAAAATGTCCAGGCACAGGAATCAAATACAACAACAAACCTAATTGAAAGGATTTCATGTGTTTTTCATTCCTGACAGACATTATTGGCAACACCAAAGATTTTCAAATCAGCACTTTTTAAACTCCTCCTTTTCATTACTGTAAAAATGCAAATGTATTTTGATTTTTTAAAAATGTATCTATTTACATCGTTAATTCACTCTTATTAAATTTGCTGCTGCTAACTGGCAGGCAGGGCTGCTCGGCAGTACCTGCTTGAGGGCCATGCATAGTACTGGAACTGCTCCCCGCTATGGTTTGCAAAGTTTGGCCACCTGCTTGGGGCAGGGTAGCCCAGGCCATATGCTTGGCATCAGTCTCTAAACAAAAATAGTAACTCAGGATTCAGCTGTCTGAGCCTTGAAACAAAGAAGAAGAAAAAAATCCTTCAAAATGCAAGCGCTTAGTGGCAGTATTTAGAGCAAGGCCCTGGTCTGGACCAGCCCTGAGGAGCTCTGTCCCCATCTCAACCAGCTCTGCCCTCAAGCAAACACAGGCAAGTTGGCTTAACTAGCCTGCTTGTTCTTGATTGGTCAGTATTTCCTCCTGGCCCTCCTAGGCCTCTGGAGAATTCTCTTGTTGGTCGCCAGGTCTGAGTAGATTTCTCCTGATTGGAGAGTTGTCGCTGCTGATGTGTCTAGCAGGAGGCAGAGAAGGGCTGACAGACCCCCATCATGCTAACCCACAAATTAATTTAGTCCAAGAAAGCCAAAAAGCGGTGTAATGGGTTTTTACAAAAACAATTTTAATGTCTTTTTTATAAAAAAAACATTTTAACAAAATGGCACATGACATTCAACACTGATAAGTGCAAAGTAATTTAGACTGGAAAAAAAATCCCAGCTATACATATGAGTTCTAAATTAACTGTTATCACTACAGAAAAAGCTCTTGGCGTCACCGTGGATAATTCTCTGAAAACGTCAGCTCAGTGTGCAGCAGTCGACAAAAGGGCTAACAGATTTTTAGGAATGATTAGGGAAGGGATAGAAAATAAACCAAAAAATGTCTTACCACTATATAAAATGCTGCTATATAAGTCCATACTGTGTCCAGTTCTGGTCCCCACCCCACATCTCAAAAAGGATATAATGGAACTGGAAAAGGTTCAGAGGAGGGCAACAATGATGAGCAAGGGTTTGGAATGGTTTCCATATGAGGAGAGACTAAAAGATTAGGGCTGTTTATCTTAAAAAAGAGATGACAAAGAGGGGCATATGATAGAGATCTATTAAAATCATTAGTGGCGTGGGAATAGAGAAATGATATTTACCCCTTAACACAATGCAAAAATCAGAGGCCACCTAATGAAATTAATAGGCAGCAGGTTTAATACAAACAAGAGGAAGTACTTTTTCACACATAGCACAATTAATGTGTGGAACTCATTTGCTATGGGAGTTGTGATGGCCAAAAGTATAACTGGGTTAAAAAAAAGGAACTACATCAGCTCATGGAGGAGAGGTCCAGCTGTGGCTATTAGCTACAATGGTCAGGGATGCAATCCCATGCTCAGGAAAACTATGAACCTCTGACTTCCAGAAGCCGGGAGTGGAAGACGGGTGGGTCTCTTCAAAGTTTCCCTGCGCTGTACACTCTCCCTGAAGCTCTGGTACTGGCCACCATTGAAGATAGGATACTGGGCCAGATGGACCATTGGTTTGACACTGTACGGCAGCCCTTACATTCTTATGCACCTTTTACAAAACTATCAAATCAATGAGTTGCTGAGCATTATGCAGATACTTTCTAACGGAAAATACTACAGAAAATACTCATCTTTCCTATGGCATCAAACTATATTTGAAATGTGTGTATGTACAGAGAGTTAGTTAGGTGCCCAGCTGCTTGATTTGAACATCCAGGTACTTGTTTGCAAATGTGACAGTTGCA
Organism: Mauremys mutica; assembly: GCF_020497125.1. Classification (NCBI taxonomy): domain Eukaryota; kingdom Metazoa; phylum Chordata; order Testudines; family Geoemydidae; genus Mauremys; species Mauremys mutica. The sequence continues at coordinate 201,662,754 of NC_059074.1, forward strand.
CAACCCAATTTAGTATGCCCAAAATGGGCGCTAAACGTCCAGAAATCAAAGGCTGGTCTAAAGCTGACAATCTACAGTTAGCAAAGTCCAATATCACTGGACTACAAGTATGGGTCCCACTACCAGACTAGACAAACAAGAGCTGGGAGTGCTTTAGAGGAGGAAACAGATTACACCTTGCATTGCCCTCTAACCCTGATCTTTCTGGATACATGAAACAGGCTGAATGGCTCAGACACAAACAGCATCTACATTTCCCTTGGCATTATGTTATGGGGTCTTTGAGAAAGGGAGAATAATTAGAGAAACGTTTTATGAATTTTATTCATGCCAATACAAAATGAAGTGGGTTTTTCCAATATAGAGATTAAATGCTAAGCAGATTTCATATGCCTGTCTGAACAAAATTCAACTTTGAAAGGAAAATGCAGTGATTCCATTTCCAGTTCATTATGAAAATCACAACATAAGATAAAATCAGGTTATGAGAATTATAATGTATTAATAATAATTATTATTGCTATTAGTGTAGGACCTGGGATCCCCAGTCTTGGACCAGAATTCCATTGTGCTAGGTGTTGTACAACACAGAACAAAAAGATGGTCCTTGCCCGAAACTGCCTACAATCGGTATTACTTGATTCCTATACCGTATATATGGCATGGTTATGACAGGCATGTGTAACAGTACCAAGGACATGGTATGCTTCACTTACAGACAGAATCTCAGTAGAAGACCTGCCTACTCTACCGTTTTTCCCTGTAGAATAAAGCACTTTGGGCCTATTAGGAAATATGGCCAATTTACTGTTTAGTAATAAGCCAGGTTCTGTGCCGTGATGGGTTTCCTATGATTTTTCTGTGCGGTAAGAAAGAGCCCTGGCCCTGAAAATGTTTCAAAATCATCTTCTGTTTCTCTGACTTCTCTCATAATTTAAGCAATTGAAAACCAGATTCCCTGTGCTTGCCCGTGGCATAATTCTAAGCAAATCTCTCTCTCACTCCTTTGTTTTTCCTTATAATGCCCAGATTTCTCATTTCATGCTCGTCTTGTTTGAAATTTATAGGCAAAATCATGTGTCAATAATAAGGTGTGGTGCATGACTGCACTGCCCAGGAGCACCCCAGGGGTGCAGAAAGACAATTTCCTCCCTGTTCCTCCCAAGCTGCTAGGGAGAAAAGGAGTGAGTAATTTGCTGCTGGCCTTTCCCACACACATGCTTAGCTATATTGGCCAGGGAGTAGGGGGTGGACCCACGGCTCCTGCCATTCCCAGCTGCTCTCTGCCCCACTTTCCTAACAGCTGCTCCAGGGAGGGAATAAATGGTTGCACAGCCCAGATGACTCCTTCATGCCTGGAACTAAGGTTCAAGATTTTAACCTTGGAAGTTTTCAGGTCATTCCCAGGCATGTTTGCAGAAACAAATTAGGGATGGTTTTCTTTTTGGATCTTTGACCTTCCAATGTGCAACCTTTCAATGCTACTACTAGTACTATCGATCCATCTTAGGTACTTCGATAGGCCCATCAATGCAGTATCACAATCATTAACACATTTATTCTCACAACATTCTTGCGAAGTAGGGAAGCACTATTAGCCCCATTTTATAGATGGGGAACTGAGGTACAGAGAAAGTAGGGCCCAGAACTCCAACAGTATTTAAATTGTTGAAATCAATGGAAGTTAGGAACCTAAATACCCTTGTGGATCAAGGCCTAAATGACTTGCCCAAAAAAGTCAATGCAAAAACAGGGAATTGAACTGGTGTCTTCTAAGAACTCTGCTGACTTGACTTTCTGCATTTCCTTTTGACTTTTTTTAGATTCATTGATAAACTGAGGAAATTCTAAAAAGGCAGGGTGGTTTCCTACATGTCTGTACAGCTCCTAGCATATTTTGGTTGTTACTGACATCAATAATCATCATCATCATACCAGATGTTTTGTTTGGTATTCCATTTACTGTACCCTACAGATATATTACACTTTCTTTTATCCTTCAACACCTTTCGTGTGGCAGCTTTTATTTCCCGAAAGCATTTCTTTTGCTAGACACTATACCATAATAATGCCATCCAGTTCACACCTGTAAAAACACCCTAGCAAAAAAGACTCTAAAATGTAAGAGCAAGAAGATGTTTACCTCTGTAAAACTGAACGAAATGCGATTATTATTTTTTTCACTCTATGCTATTTTGGGAGTATGCCTACAGGGAAAATAGCCCAGTACTAAGAATAATTTCGATGAATTGTCACACTCAACTGTGTTAAAGCACATCTTAATCCAAAAGATATTTTACAAAAAAGCCATAACTCACAGAAGAAAGCAACAATCCCATTTTAATGAGCATCCTTTCTTAAGATTTTTGAAAGCAGCAAAATTGTATCAATTTCCATCAGCTGCAGATATTTCACTGTTAAAAAAACAACAACTTGGGAACATAAAAATCTTTCAACTCCTCTCTTTCTCAAACATTTTATTTTATTTTTCTGCAACGAAATTTCAAGGGTAGAGAAAGCAGAGAAAACAAACTTGACATTCAGGTGGGTTTTTTTCCAGTGAAACCCTTGCTAATTCATTCTCTTTGGTCCAGTGTGGAGTATTGTAATCATAGCCAACCACTGAAAAGATTTCTATAGAAGAAGTGATTTCTACAGCAGGTTGCATGGCACATTACAGAAGAGCAGGAACATTTGCCCTGTTGTCCTGGCTCAATTTCCACCTACCTACAAATAAAATATTCTTCTTTCAGTCCTGAACTGCAATGCAGAGTTACTCTGTTTGAAGGCTTTATCTCAGATGTGGCCATGCATTTAAGCGACTTCTCTATATATAGGTTTCAAAGTCTGTAGACTTTTTGAGATCCTTTGGACAAAAGGCACAAAATAGACGTCATTTATGCTTTGAGAGGTCTGCAGGGCTTGGACTGTGAATTTCCACAATCGGTATTGAGTATGCTGCAACTTTTATCTGGTGGAAATTTAAACCCAGCACATCTAAGGTACTGAATGTAATTGTTGCCTACACAGCATCAAAATACCCACCTGGAACAGACCATTAACAGTTACTGTTGAAGCATATGAATTATAAACTTCTGAGTTAATACATATGACTTTGACAGTTTGATTAGAACTGCTGGAAAATGACAATGAGCATGAAGTATCCTATTTGGCCACCTTATCTTCTTCCATAACCATCATAACCACTGCCTATAGGGACCAGCCTCACTATGGTCAGAAATGGTTAGAAATGTAGATTACAATGACTAATACTTCAATTATGAGACAGTGGTTCTTACTGGTACGATCTCAGCTTTACCAAGAGAATGGAGGATGGAAAAGACATAGATGTGGCAGTACAAAAAAGAAAGCAGGTGAAGGAAGGGAAAAGCACAAGCTTGCGAGTAATTATTTCTTCTTTCTGATTTGAGTGTTGCTAAATCCCTGCCATCCCCACTGACTTTAAGTGTTCATTGCTACTGAAAGGAAAAAAGAATTACAGTGATGATAACCATCTTGGCTGACACAACCAGGACTGAACTGGAGACCTCCAAAGCTAAGAAATATAAGCTGCTACAGCTCGAGCTAAAGCTCTGGAGCTTGGGCTGTAATCACCTCATATACTCTGTGGATGCGGCACAGAAGGGGCCGTATAACATACACTCGCCAGTGAGTTACGACACATTTTCTCCTGGGCTACTTCATGCTAACCACAAGTTCTCGTGAGATGTCATGGAGTGCAGGAACTTCGGAAATTAATTCAGAAGTTATTCTGTGAGTTTTATGTTAACTGCAGTAATTTTAAAATTACCTGATAAGTTCTTAAAACAGACTGATTAACTGATAAGTGATTTTATTATGGAAAACCCCCTGGGAAGCAGGGCAGGATTAACTCTCTTCTGGGCCTGGGGCTATTAGCTTTCATTGGGCCCCTGTACAGAAGTCGTTTTCCTGGGAGAGAGTTTGGTGCAGGAGGGGGCTGGGGCAGGGGACTGGGGTGCAGAGTCTGGGAGGAAGTTTGGGTGCAGGGGGGGATTCTGATCTGGGGCAGGGGGTTGGGGTGGATGAGGGGGTGCGAGGTGCAGGCACTTACCATAGGGAGCTCCTGGCCGGTGGCATGGCAGGGCTCAAGCAGGGTGCCTGCCATAGCCCCACGCTGCTCCCGGAAGCAGCTGGCTCCTAACACGTCTCTGCGGCCCCTGGGAGGGAGGGGGACAGCATGTCTCCATGCACTGCCCATGCCTGCAAGTGCCACCCCTGCGGCTCCCGTTGGCTGGTTTCCGGCCAATGGGAGCTGTGAGGATGGTGCTGGGGGTGGGGGCAGCGCATGGAGCTGCCTCCTCCCGCCCCCCCGCCAGGGGCCACAGAGACGTGTTAGCAGCCAGCCGCTTCTGGGAGTGGCGTGGGGCCACGGCATGCAGGCAGCCTGCCTGAGTGCCCCACTGCACTGCAGGACTTTTAGTGGCCTGGAGTTGGAGATCGCTGCCTGTGATTTATTTTTGCGGGGCCCCCTTGAGCCAGGGCCCTGGGCTGCAGCCCCTAATGCCCCTGCCTTAATCCGGCCCTGCTGGGAGGGTGGTGTGTTACAAGTATATTTAAACTTAACATATGGACATATCACTGGGAATGAACAATTCAACTTCACAAGGCAATGTGACTTTGTACTGATGCAACCTGTATATTGAAAAAGAGGAATGAAATATACCAGGAGTATGAGTAAGAACTATGAAAATGTTCTGAGACCTTGTGCGTCAGGAGAGAGAGCGAAATGAAGAATCAGTGAAGAAATTGGATTCAGGTGGTTAAATGATAAATGAATTTCAATAGCTGAGAAAGTGCATAATTCTGTCTCTCAGAAAAAGAACATTCCAATGGCAATGTTTTTGGCAAGCACTTGGAAGGAGAAGAAATTTCTCAGGGGATGTCATGAAAATCGTTGAAAACAGGTTGCTCTGAACTGTATAGTGCTGAGAGTTAATCAATGAAGACAACATAAAAAGTGTGGCTGGATGCATTCGAGGTAGGTTTGTGTGGAGCACATAACACATCAGCTTGGAAAACAGAGTCATGATGGAAATAATGAGAAGCATAGACGTGTGAGCAGCACAACAACATGGTCAGTGGGAAAACAAAAATAGAGATGATGGAAAAATCAATGTGTGAAGGAGGTGATGGAAATGGTTCCAGCAGAAAATGGAGTGTACATCATTAGGAATGTGTGTAGGAAAACCCAGATGGAATACTAACGACAACCAGAAAACAAGGGATGAGGAGAGCAAAATCAAGAAGGGTAATAGTTTGTGTTCTCAAAATAGGAGACAATACACAGTGAACGTCTCTTCTGATAAAAATGATACCGTATGCAAGATTCCCATTCTTTCCATGAATGGAAATTAGCAAATAGCAATTAATTTAAGCAGGATTTTTCAAAGGATCCTAAGGGAGCTAGGTGCCTAAATTCCATTGAAATCCAAAGGTAAACCATGCTCTGAAGTGTCCCTAGCCTCTGTTTGCCAGAAGCTGGGAATGGGCGACAGGGGATGGATCACTTGATGATTCCCTGTTCTGTTCATTCTCTCTGGGGCACCTGGCATTGGCCACTGTTGGAAGGCAGGACACTGGGCTAGACGAACCATAGGTCTGCCCAATATGGCCAGACACTCTCAAATCAAATGTAATTTGGTAACTCCCTTAGGCAATTTTCAAAATCTCAGTCTCAACAAAAATATCAAATGACATAGTAAAATTACCACCCTACCCTGGAACCCATACAGGATATCATTAAACAATTGCAACCCATATTTGAAGGGGACCACATCTTGAAAGAAACCTTTCCCGAATACCCTTTTCTGGCCTTCAAATCAAGCTCGCCAAGTTCATCATCAGAATCTAGCTCCCCACAGACTAGGACATTCCAACTCAAAGTGTCACCAGACCCTGCCACAACAACAGATGCAAAACCTGCAGACATACAAGTCTCTTGGGGGGGAGGTAGTTAGCTTAGTGGTTTGCACATTGGCTTCCTAAACCCAGTGTTATGAGTTCAGTCCTTGAGGGGGCCATCTGGGGCAGGCGCACACACACACACAAAAAAACTCCTTAAGGACAGTAGTTGGTCCTGCTAGTGAAGGCAGGGGACTGGACTTGATGAGCTTTCAAGGTCCCTTCCCCCAGTTCCATGAGATAGGTATATCTCCACTTCCATGATGATCAAAATCCTCAAAGAAAATCTGCACATCTTCAAAAGACAAGCCTGAGAATTTAAATTCATAACTTTGCTAGATACTTAGACACTGGATATATGGTTTATTACAACAATCTGCAAGCCACTACCACCCCTTTTTTGTCCTATGACTATAGAGGTGTTAACTGGCCACTTCACCTTGAATGGTCTCTGTGATTGGTGTTCACTTCACACTTTACCTGAAATGGTTAAGTGGCTGGGAAGGAGCTAATTAACCTAATAGGATACATCTGAGGGAGAATTAGGCAGAACGGTCAAGCCTTAATAGAAGATGAAACTGAGCTGAGCAGGTGTAGGCTGGGCTGGTCCTAGCCAGCAAGGTGAGGAAAGAAGGGAGCTGCAGGGGAAGTAGGCTGCAGTCTCTCTCTGGAGGTCAGAAGCTTCAGCTGGACTCCATGGGAGGGCCAGAACACAGAGAAAGAGAAGAGAAGTAGGAAGGAGCACAGGGAAATAGCAACGGGATCTGAGAGTGAGCAGATCGTGGTTGCTGAATAGCGGGTCCTGGTGCTGGAACCTGGAGTAGTGAGTGGGCCAAGGTTCCACCACTGAGAAAAGTGGCATGGGCTTGAATTTGACGGTGGCCTGGAAAGGCAGCCCAACAGTTCATCCTGTGGGACTTTGATACCCCTGGAAAGGCAAACAAAGACAGTGACCTGGCCAGAGGGCTGTCATGAAGAGGGAGCGTGATGAGCCCCAGAGAGAGAGGGGAGCGGCGGTGAGAGTGAACTAAGGAAGAGGATGTCAGATCTGGACAGAGCTAATCCCCTGTGCAGCAAGGACGACGTGCCCTAGCAGTGAGTGGACTCCATTACAGTCTTACAATATTAGTTAACTACTTATGTTAAACTATCTGTTCCACTTGTCTTTAGCTGTAACACTCTGCGTACCCTTCCCAGACTTGAAGAGCTCTGTGTAGCTCTAAAGTTTGTCTCTTTCGCCAACAGAAGCTGGTCCGATGACAGATATTACCTCACCCACTCTGTGTGTCTAGTAAAATTTAAGATGTTTGGGCAGATTTTGCTGTCAGCTATGACAGCATAAATCCAGAATAACTGTATTGCCTTGAAAGGAGTTATTCTGAATTTACATCAGTGTAAAATGGGCAGAATTGGGACCATTTGTTTAACATTCATACATTTGTTAATTTTTTTTTAAACTGACTTCTTCAATTAGATAATGTCGACTTGCAAAGCACTTTCAATTTCTAAATAGGCATCACAGAAGATTTTACTTATTCAAGATTTTCTTGAACTACATCCAGTAATTTAAGACCATTTTATTTAGATAAGAGACGTATCATCTATATGTAAAAATAGTATCCCAGGAATGTAGGACTGGAAGGGACCTCAATAGGTCATCTAGTCTAGTCCCCTGCACTCAAGGCAGGACTAAGTATTATCTAGACCATCCATGACAGGTGTTTGTCTAACCCAGGGGTAGGCAACCTATGGCACGTGTGCCGAAGGCGGCACGCGAGCTGATTTTCAGCGGCCCTCATACTGCCCTGCATTTTAATTTAATTTTAAAAGAAGCTTCTTAAACATTTTAAAACCTTATTTACTTTACATACAATAATAGTTTAGTTATATATTATAGACTTATAGAAAGAGACCTTCTAAAAACCTTAAAATGTATTACTGGCATGTGAAACCTTAAATTCGAGTGAATAAATGAAGACGCGGCACACCACTTCCGAAAGGTGGCCAACCCCTGGTCTAACCTGTTAAAAACCTCCAGTGAGATTCCACAACCTCCCTAAGTAATTTGTTTCAGTGCTTAACTACCCTGACAGGAAAATTTTCCCAATGTCCAACTTAAATCTCCCTTGCTGCAATTTAAGCCCATTACCCCTTGTCCTGCCCTCAGGGACAACAAGAACAATTTATCACCCTCACAACTACCCTCATTAGGGGATACTATGGTGCAGTATGGGAGATCTAGTCCTACAACAGAGCCTGGCTTATAGGGGAGAATGGGAGCATACAGCACCACTGCAGCATTTCCAAATCAAAATATTTAGGTCTTTGATTTTATGCTGAAAAGTCAAAAGTTTCCATGGGGAAAAGGCCATTTTCTGACCAGCTCTAGTGAGCAGGTAATTCCTGCCTAGTACAAAGTCAGTTTGGGGAGCGGCCCCTAGCTCAGCCATAGCAGGAATCATTATCTAGCAGTGACGGTAGGACCACAGTCCTCTCAGAGCCATTATTATTTTAGGTTTGCTGTCAACCGCCAGCATGTAAGAATTGTAAACTACTTGAAATACACGGCATTGCAAATACATCGCAAACAGTAACACTGTGTCACATTACACACTGCTATAAATTGTTGTAAGGACATTTAATCTTTGGACAATACCAGAACCACTCAATCAGTTTGCTGTATAGTGTCATTTTGCTGAGATCTTTAGCAGACATTTTATACAATTACCCACTTCTGCAACTTAAAAGAAAAAGCCTTTGATCCATCAGAATCTTTTGGGAATCAGTCTAGTCTGGGATAGCTCTTTTCTCTCAGCCTTTAAAAGTGCTGCAGAATCATCATGCCTTGTGGTCACCTCTTCTCAGCTTTCAGATGTGAGACACTTTGTGAGATATGACTTTTTCTGACACTGAGTCTAGCTTGTTAAATTATGTAACTCAGAACACTGATCTATCAGGACGATCTACAGAATACCATGTCCAGTATATATTTTCAATGTGCAATATTCCACAATATTCCCATTACTCTTGATGGAACCTGCAAGCGAAGCTCTCTGTATAACCGGTGACAAGGTCCCTATAATTCTAATAGAAAGTTCAGACCTGCTCCAAAGACCATTGAAGTTATTGGAAAGACTGCCATTGACTTCATGAACAAGGAGAATGAAATGAGAAACCGAACAGATTTCAGCTAACTTGGAGATTTAGGAGAAAACTTAAATCTAAAACCGTGGCAATCTGCACCTCAACACAGCCTCTTGGAACTCTCATATTCACCACTGTCACGTAAATATGATATGTTTTGTGCAAAGTATGTCATGTAAGAGATCATAGGAAAGATTATGATCTGCTGAAACCCAATGTTGTGTGTGTGTGTGTGTATATATATCTATATCTATATATACATAAAAGTGTATATGAAGTTATGAGATTTTGCTGCATGGTTGTTATTGAAATATGTTGTAAGATTTGGGAGTCGTCCCAGGCTATTTCTCCAGTGACAACAAAGGAGATGACCCACACCTAGGCGGGTGTTAAATGACCAATAATCATCAGGGGAGTTGTACACAGGGGATTTGAAATTCTGTAAGAGAAGCACCACACAATGGGGATTGCTCAAACCTGTGACTCAGCAAGGCCCACCAGGCATGCTTTCTTTTCAGGGACATGGATTATGCATTTTGAGTATAAAATAAGGGACAACAGCATCATGCTTTCACTTTTCTCCTCCCTCACCTATGCTGGAAGCAACAAGAATGCTGGGTAGACAAAATCCTGAACTGAGGAGACTGGTCCTAGGCTTAAAGGGAAAGCCTGCGTATTAAGGACTATAACCTACCCGCAACATCCTGTGGGGCGAGACAAACTACGTGATCCAAATATTACTCAGACTAACACGTTTTTAGACTGCATTCTTACCTTTTATTTTCTTTGGTAATTATCTCAGACCTTTCGTGCCTACCACTTATAATCATTTAAAATCTATCAGTAGTTAATAAATCTGTTTTATATTTTACCCAAAACAGTGTGTTTTAGTTCAAGTGCTTTGGAAATCTCAGCTAAGATTACAAAGGTGTGTGTGTGTCCTCTCCACATCGAGGGAGGGGCAGATTGGGTAATGAACTTACTCTGGTCAGGCATCTGACCAGGGCAAGACGGGACAGTTCTGCCAGGCTGGGGGCTTGGAAGATTTGCTGGTGCCTTTCTCTGTGTGATTTGTGAGTGGCTCAGGCAGCATTCATGCAATCTACCTGGGTGTGAGGCTCCACATGCAGTTGTGCTGAGTGATAACGGCACCTGGAGGGGTTTGCGGCTTGTCACTAGCAAAGCATTGTGAGAGACAGCCCAGGCTACAGAGTTAAGGGAGCCCAGCGGTACCCTAGGTCTAGGTTGTACACTGAGGATCCTGTCACAAAAACAATCTCCTTTTTCTCTCACACATCTAAGCAGAGAAAAGTTGCCTCTTCAAACCTGCTCTGAGTTCCCTTCCAGACAATGTTCAGTGTTTCAGAGCAACACATTTGTCTATCAAAAAATAAGTTTGTATCTTAAAAAAAAAAAAGCCCAGAACTACTGAACATGTTTTTCCCCCCTTGGATCAAGTGTCAGCAGCAGTGGAGAAAATATTTGACAGTGGCATATTTTATTAGATCAGCTGTCAGATCAATTCTTCTTTGCCTTTAAATAAAAGCATTAAACAAGCAAATTTATAAGGGAATTCTCTGTGTAGAATTCTATGAAACTCACCTACAAAGGTCTGCAGATACGAAATTCTATACATTTCCATATGAAATCATTATGAATTCTACCTGAGTTAGCACAGGGTAGAAATTAAGTAGGAACATAAAATGCAGCCCATAGAATGAGCTAATAGCAAAATTAATGTACATCAGTGTATTTTCTGTTTCATCCCCCTGTATGTAAACATTAATGGGCAATTTTATAAGAAACATTCACGAAGTAGCATAAGAAAACCTTATGAAATGAGATGTTAATTCAAAGCTTTGTTTAAAAAAATGATTTGCCTTGTGGCTCAAATATCAGTCTTTATAGAGCAACAAACATGGCAGTATCTAGATGTTGCAAATGTAAACATGTTAACATTCTAGCTCATGGACATGAAGGGCTGTTTATGACCTCAGCAGAGCAATTAACAATACTTTGATAATAACAAGAGCAAATAGATACATGATACACTGTAGGGGTTCTGTTTGAGCAAGGAATTTGTCTTGGCCAAATCTTGCTGGCCTTACTCACATGAACAGTCCCATGGATTTTAGCAGAGAAAGGCTGAATGAGTTAAGTCCCATAATAGTGAACAGGAACAGCAGATGTCCACAGAATGTGCATAGTGGAGAGATCTAGGGCTGCTTCAATGTAACATTCTCTTGGTCAGCTTTACAATGGTGGGATGATTGCTTCCACCAATACAAGAGTAACTGGATAATGCTGTATCCAAGGGGAAAAGAATCAAAACATCTAACATGTCCTAGTTCTTGCTTCAATCATACTAATTTCTCTCATTGTCTTTAATGGTAAGTTTTTTGTCTGAGGCCCTTAACATTAGGTCGACGTAGTAACATCACTCAAGGGAGTAACATCACTCAAGGGGCTGAAAAATCCACACCCCTGACTGACGTAGGTATGCCAACCTAACCCCCAGTGTAGATGCAGCTAGACTGACAGAAGAATGCTTCCATCAACCTAGTTACCATCGCTTAGGGAGATGCTGTTCCTACACCTAATGGAAAAACCCCTTCTATTGGTGGAGTCTGCGTCTACACTACAGGGTTATGCTAATATATATACGGCACCGTAGCTGTGTTGGTATAGTTCGTGTAGGGTAGACATGGAATGAGAAAAGAGTGAGGTCTGTTTTACACTACAAAGTTAGGTCAGTTTAGTTACCTTTATCAGGACTGTGAAAAATTTCATGCCCTGTGCGACATAATTAAGACAACCTAACCCGGTGTAGACGCCACTAGGGCTATGGAATAATTCTTCCATAAACCCAGCTATAGCCTTTCAGCTATTGTTCTATCACTGCAGTAAGTGTCTATACTGCAACGCTGCAGCTGTAGCATTTCTAGTGTAGACATACCTGAATACCGAGTGCAGAATAAGGATCCCACTGAGGTACAGCTACATTAAGTAGTTTGTCCTTTGACACATGCCCCAACTCCCACTATACATACGCATGCTTAAGGACTGGATTTGGGCATTTAGGCCTGGATTCAGCAAAACATTTAAGTATGTGCTTAATTTAAAGCACATGAATAGTCACATTGAAATCAATGTACTGTAGATTCACAATGACGGACATTCAGAAAATTCATTTTGGGTCTGATACTTCTTTAAATTTCTGCCCCTTTAAATCAATCTGGCAGTGTGAAGGGGGAAAGTATGGTAAATTATATTTAAGTTCATTTTACTGTCAGAGTGGTGTAAAGGGGGCTTATTGTAAATTAGAATCAGGCTTGTTCTGTTTTGATTTTACATAGGTGTAATATATGTTGTTTTAACACAAACTTGTAAAATACAAACCGTTATTCAGGCAAACACCCATTTTTATAGTTATAAAAATAAAACGAAATTGGAATTTTGTACTTAGGACTTGAAATTTTCTAAGCATTCCACTGTTTAGCTAAGAAATATTGACTGAGAAATTTGATTATTTTTTGCAATATAACAGAAATGAATAGTGGCTTTGACATTTATAAGACGAGGCAATGGTTTGAAAACATCAGCTTTTCACTTTCCAAGCCTTGTTTCTTGCTCAGTTAATATATGAATGTTTGAAGCCTTTCACATATGATTAAATACACACAACAAAGAATTTAATGTGAGAAACAGACAAGTTTTTGTCTAAACCCACAAGCTTGATTTGAACTAAACAATGACAACAAAAACAGTTTGTTTCATGCCTGAGCCATTTTCCCCAAGAAGTTCTTTTCCAAGTATATTTTTTGGTTTTCATTTTGAGTATTCCTCATATAAACATCAGACCCAAACTTGCCGTCTCTTGGTGCATGAATGGAAGTTTCGTATGTGGAATTAATACAGATTATATTCCACCTCTTGAAATCAAATTAGCAATGTCCAGACTGTTTAAAGAAGATCAGATATTAGAAAAGAATTTTTTTTCTCTAAGATTTGACATTCTAGCTAACATAGCCTTGTGCACAGTAAAGGTGTGCTGGAATTACAGACAACACTATCTCAGAGGAGTCTATAGGGAACACACAGCAGAAGACATTTGCAGAAACAACAACAAAAAAATCCTCTTCATTTGCAATCTGTGGGTCTGATCCTGCATCCCTAATTCATTCCTGTTTGTGTCACTGTGTAGCAAGATTTAAAAAAATAGCTTAAATTCTCTGGAGAAATGTCTGTCTAAGGATGCATATTCCATGGATTTAAAGTACACAAACATAGTGCCTGATCCACATTATACTGAATTCAACAGCAATCCTTTCACTGAATTCAAAGGGCTTTGGATCAGACCCACTGTGCATAATTTTCTTTAAAATTTCCCAGGAATTTATAGGTATTTATTAAAAAACATTAAAAAGGACGAAAATTGGTAAAACCTGAAAACAAAGGGCCAGTATCCAGGGGCGTATAGCGGTGCCTGGTATTCACAGGAGGCCACATGCAGGGATGTGTGATGGGTTGTGACGGCAACCGTCAGCTCACGGTCAGGTGGTTTCAGCTGCCAGGACCCATCTCCCTGCCTGTTTCATTCCCCTACTATGCAGGAGAAGCAGATGGGCCATGTATAAGAGCCCAGGCTCAGGGGGACTTTGTCTGGCAGGGAAAGCAGACGGGGACTGATAGCCAGCCCCTTGCCCATCTTGTGTCCCCACTGCACAGGGAACCGGGTGATAGGGGAGTCAGACGGGAAAGGAGCCCCTCTTGACCGCCGGGACCAGGCTCCCTGCTTGTCTCACTCCCTCACAGTGCAGCACCCACTGCCAACTTGCAATAACCCTCCTCTGCACACTCGCACTAGGCTGTCCTGAGGGGATTCTGCCAGGGGAGCAGCTGGGTCTGGGGAGTTTCAGCGTTTGCAAAATTTGGATAAAAACAAAAAATCAGTAAAACTCGAATGCTTGCTTTTTCAAAAGGGATTTTTCAGGGAAGTTTTGTTAAAAACTGACAACAAAAGGTCTTAATAATACAGTAAAGTTTGTGAGGTGTCTGAAAGAATCCTTTCCCCAGCAGCTCCACAACCTACCAAATCCCTTCCCTGCTCCCTCTAGTCCATGATAGCTAGGGTTATTATACGTATTATTTATGTATTTGTATTTGTTGTGTTTTAATTGACATATTATACATGCCCAGAGAAACAAGGGAGCAGGGCAAGGACTGGATGGTTGTCGAGCAGTTTGGGAAATGAAAGCTGCTACCCGTGCAAAAAATACAAACTGACTTTCTATACAGCGAAAGCAAAATGACACAAGAAGCAAAAAGCTGAGTTGGTCTGGAGAAATGGCTCTTGACACAGCTGTCTGGCAGGCCAACTTCCAGTATGCATGATGCTCAACGTTAGCATACTCTTGATGTGCTAAGTATTAAAGAATACCAAGTATCAACAGTGTAGGCTAAAAAAGAAGAAACATTCTAACACTTGTAGCTGCCAACCTTACAGTTTATGGGAATCATCCAAAGACCACGGAAGTCAATGGATACTCCCATTAATTTCCTTGGGTTTGGATCAGGCTCTACATCACTACTTAAGACTAGAAGACTGGACTAGGCTTCATGGAGAGATTAAATAAATGTAAATGGAAAGAAATACAATGAAATAAATACAATGCCAAATTCAAAGCAGTTCAAAGTTTTTAAAAATGATCTGAGCATAGAACCTAGTGGACATCCAACCACCTCACAAAGCCAACAAGCAATTTGATCTGAAAAATCTAATATGGGAATAGCAGGTGAATGGCATAGGTCAAGAATGAGGTTCATGGCAGAACTTAACGGGAAAGCCTGAAAAACTTGCAGAACTCCTACCTCTATTATGTCAGACCCCACACAAGTGCTACCCAGCATATCAGTTTCTCACATTTATGAGCACCCACATTCAGCCAGAATTGTCACACTGAATAAAATGACAAGTAGCACATGGTTATTGATATATGTATTTAGTACTGAGTGCTCAGTACATAAATCAGTAACCTTGTGTGCCCTGACCTTTTAAAACACTTGGTTCATCAATCCTCTGCTGAATAATAGACTCAAATGTCCTAATACCATGATTTTACTTTAAATGCTGCATGTGCCATTTTCAAATGCTCATGTAAACAGATCACAGAGGTTATGAGTTAGCTTACTTGAAGCGCAATAGTAATTCTCTGCATGCTCAGGGAACTTTTCTCTCACAGCTTAAGCTTTTCTTTTATCATCTTTGACCAGCATGCATGCCTCAAGTAGAGTGTCACACAATTGGACTGAAATTTTGGCCAGTGGCTGTAACACTCGATTAATTTTCAGGCACGTCAGCATTTATACATTCTACAGAATAGCTGCCATTTAAAAGTCAATATTTGCTATATAGTTATTTTCTATGCTACATATGGGGGAAATGGTGGTATTTTAGATACCATTGTGGTAAATGTTCGCAAACAATGACTTTTTAATGTGACAACTGTTTTTTTTCCTCAGCGAACTTCCATACTTCGAAAGATTCCAGCTTGTCAGTAAGCTCCGTGTTGCACATTTTTTTAAACAATATTTGAGTTCATTTGAGCCACGGTTTCCCATATTTTTCTTACAGCATTGTTTCAGCATGGTGTAGCTCACGCTTATTTCCCTCTTCTGTGAACTCGAACAGCTGACAACCTTGGCTTTGTTTGGATGAAGGAAACATTAAACATAAAATATTGTAACACACTCCATTAGAATGATCCCTTATGCTGACAGACTATAATGTTTGTCTTCTATCTGCAGGGAACAACTGTATACTTATTCTTTGTTTAAAATAATTTAATACTTGTTTTGATTCCAAAGATGGAATCGGATGAAGAGCCGAGCTAAACTAGATAAGCGAACGCTGGCTAACTTTGAACCAGGGGATGTTCAGTAGCTCTGGGCTTCCCAGTTACTATCAGTCTAAATGAATCTATCTGTTGGATTTCTAGATGTAAAGAAGGAGAGTGTGAATTTTAAAAGGATGTAATTAAATTATAAACTTCTTGGAATGCATTTTCATGTATTTCTTCACCGGCCCATAGCCTCCTATTAATGCTAGATATTTTAGTTCTGTGTTCACAGTACTGCCAATCTCACACATTCAAAAATTGTGAGACAGGCCCCCAAAATCATGAGATTGGTTTGAAAATCATAAGATTTAAAAAAAAATAATAGTAAGTGTCAGGTTCACTTATTTGGCCTTGTGGTTTCTGAGCTTGTAAGGGTTCATGTTTTCAAGCTTTTCTCCACAACCACAGGTTTGAGAAACTTACTATTTTTAAAATGAAAGCTAAGATTCTCATGTATTCCTATGGCTCCAAGAGCTGGGACTTTAAGAAAATAACCCAATATCTCATGACTAACGATAAAAATGCAGTAGTTGGCAACACACATCAGCGGGCCTATTTTGCAGACCACAGATAAGCCTATGCTTTGCACATGCACAACTGCACCTCCACATTGTCGATACCACAAGCCTGAGGACAAGTGAGAAACCTACATGTCTATTTAGACATATGTATGTTCAAACCTCTGTGTTTCATGTGCACATCCACAACCCCAGGATTTGTTTGAGCAATGTCTCATCATAAATTAGTCACAAATTATTGGTCATATTTACTCTGATTTCCTTTTTCTCTCATTTGCCTTCTTTGCTCCTTTGATATCTTTTTGACAAGAACAGATCGTATAAATACAAATACGAACTGCGCATACAACAAACTTTTTGCAACTCACTAATTAGCAGCCATTTTAAAAAACTATATATATATAGATATAGATATATATAAAGGGATCTTTGGGTTTGTATTTATTTTATGCCTTTTTTGTTGTGGGAACTTTGCTAATATGGCAAATATTACTGATATTGTTCTCTGACAAAGGCTCCTGAAAGGGGGCCATGGTTAAAATGAAGGAAAAGCTTATGTCATCGATTCCGTGACTTTCAGGGACCTTGTGAAATTTTCCGCTTCAGTCCCGGAGCAGTCAGCTGCCGGGGGGGGGGGGGGGGGGGCCTGGAGTGCCAAGCTGCCAGGACTGCAGTGGGTCCCCGGCACAGCGTGACTCGGGTTCTCTTCCTCTGCTCCCCCGCCCCCTCAGCGTCAGTTGTCCCCCATCACCTCCTCTCCCCATTATTTTTAGTGCAGGTCACAGGCTTCTGTGAATTTTTGTTTATTGTCCATAAATTTTACTAAACATAACTGTGACAAAATCTTAATCTGAGTTATAATGCATTTATCTAAAGGGATGCAAACATACAAGAGATCTATCCAGTATAATCAATACCATTAAAATTAGATGCTTGTTTCTTGAACAGACAAGACTTATTTCCAGCACAGGCACAAAACCCATTGGCTTAGTAAACATGTGTTCCTAAAAATAACTGGCCTTACATCACATGAGAAAAGCTGCATCTCTTTTGCCCCCTTGCCAGCTAGTACTACTGAATCTTTACCGTATTGTAAATTAATGTCTCTAGCAATGAATGTCTCCGTGTAGAAAACGGATTAACTTCTAATCAGCATCTGCCAGACACAATGCTACTACTGTACAGATACGATACTTTGCTGCACAGGTAAAAGTTGACTGAATTTTTTTTTCTCTCAAGACTTCTTTGCTCTATTTAAGTCTTGCACTTCATTTATCTAGCATCTGTAATACAGAAGCTCCAGTTCGCAATGTGAGAATGCATAGCTCCAATGAAATACAGTGTTCATGCCAACATCTTCCTATTTCTTGAGATCATACTGTAAGAATGTATTTAAACTACTGCACAGTAAAAAGGTTTTCCTCAGAGGCTGCATATTGTCTCCGTTCCTCTCGGAAGCACAACTGTATTTATTTATTTAAATACAGAAGGATTCATCATCTCCTTGATAGACACTTGTAACTCATACTTATGCAAACGGAAGATATACATGCACGTCTGGCAAAGACTATTATAAATAATTTAGGAAAGGCTTTAACATTCTTTCTGAACACGCTACGTTGTTAGTGTAGCCGACAAGGTCAATAGCAAAATCTCTGAGATTGAATGCAAGCTTTTAACATCTCATCTGTTACACGATTGGAAATGTGCCAACACCCACAAACTCGTACAGATCTGATTGCAATTTCTGGTCTCAAATACAACTAGTATCTCCTTTTTTGTTTCCCCTCCACCCCTTCTGAGTATTCTAAATGATCAACTTTGTGCCAAAATTCTGATGACTCTTATGTCCATTTAATCAAACAAAATATATTCTTGTCCTCTCCAACTGCCTACTCAGAAGGCTGCCGTGTCACCCTCATCAGCTAAAGGGTTACAATGTAGTGTCTTAAGGGTTCTTCTTGCTGGAGCAGACCATGTTAATTCAAATGCAGATGCTGAAGCAGGTACTCAGTATGCCGATGGTCCCCCTTTCTGATTTTCCCAGACATGGAAGAGTGAGCCAGCATGTTAAGTAACAGAGACTGGCAAAATGCTCCTGCCGCATTGGTATCTGCTCGCTCCGTGTGATTTCCCTTTGACCCACATGGAGTCAACCTGGACTTTATGATGATATTTCTTTGCTATTTCCATACCACACAGACAGTTGAAAATCTGGTCTGATGCTAAAATAAGATTTATGTAACATTTTACATTCTATTGTCACACTCTTTGGGCAGAGGAAAAAAGACACACACATTACAGCAGATGTGATCCTAATCTGGTGCAAACAGACATAGTTCCATTGAAGTCAGAGCTACACCACCAGTGGATTTGACCCTATCCTGTATTCCTTAGTCTGCAAGTGCAATTTTCTTTGGCTGCAGCTATAGTTCTGTGCAGGGAGTCTAGTGAAAGTTCTCCAAACAAAACATGGCTTCTAGAACTCTAGAGGATTCTTTGTTGTTGTTGTTGGGTTTTGTTGTTCCTTTTTTGGGGGGTGGGGTTTAAACCAGGGCCTGATCCAAAGCCCATTTAACTCAATGCAAAAGCTCCCACTGACTTCAAGAGGCTTTATAAGAACATAAGAACATAAGAACGGCCGTACTGGGTCAGACCAAAGGTCCATCTAGCCCAGTATCTGTCTACTGACAGTGGCCAATGCCAGGTCCAAATTTCCTTCAAGCGGTAGCCACCTGTAATGTTCCCTGATAGCAGCTGCAGGACTCCGCATTGTTTCATGCTTGTAAAGATACATCCGTATGGTTCTTGGCATCACAACAATTACAGCCACGACACTCAGAGTAGGGAATAATAAATAAGACTTCCACAACCCGTGCTCAACAGCAGAGACGACCTGTGCCTGCCTATGAGGGGGAGGAGGCAGAGTGAGGGCAGCCGGCTTCAGCAGTGTTACTGAGCATGCTCAGCCTGTATGAGCATGCTCAGTACAAGCCAAGCAGCAAATCTGGAGGTGGGGGGGAGGACACGTTACCCTGTATGCCTCCCCATGTGTCACCCCTCTGTTGAACAGAACTGGAGAGGGAAGAATAGCGAAGCTGAGAGACAATCTGACCAAACTGGTAGGGCTCAAGAGCCTTGCAACCACTATGCCCTTTTAGCCGGCTGGCAAAGCTTTATCACTGGCAAGGAGTGTTTGGCCAGGCCATTTTGGCTGTGCCAATGCTGTTCTCATTCCAGAAGCATCCTGGAAACTCAACGCAAATTTCTACACCACAACAAGCTACAATACACCGGTCTCCAAGGGGGCTTAATGCAGAAAAAGAAAATACAGGAAGTAAACAGAATAAAACCGTGGCTAGTTCTAAGGAAATGGGAGAAAGAACAGTATCGTCCATTATGGGGTTTAAGAAAAGGTTGGTTTGTCACTCCTCCAAATTTAAGAGGAACAATCCATTTAGGTTGAGTGCCAGAGTGCACTTTATAACACAGACAATTGAATCAGGAAACGATTAACAATATAAAACAGTGGTGGATAAGGGCTCTAAATAAAGCGTTAAAATAATATTTCCAAAGCAGCTTAGTTCGTTACTTTTGCCCACTTTATTTAATTCTTTAAAGAATACTTGTATGCTACTATATTTACCTTTTGGAATATTGGGCTGATCTCTCCAGGGGACATGCTTCACACCGGATTTTTTTCATTCAAACAGCAAGAGCAATCTCGCTCAACAAATTCCTGGAATTTCGTTGAAGATTCTCCAAAAATGTCTGACTAGATCAATATTTTTTTCTACCTTTTCTCCTACAGTGTTCATAGCTTTTAAGGCCAAAAGGGACCATTAAATCATCTAGTCTGACCTCATGTATAACAGGCTCAAAGAGACAGTAATTAACACAATTCAAGAGTCACTATTTTCTCCCCAACCTACTGTACAATCAATAGCATAATAAACACTGATATCTCACTCTCAAATAGGACCTGGGTGTACCAACTTGGTCAGGTGACTGTGTTTGGGCAAAACATTGCATCTATCTTCCCAGATGCTCTTATGGTCCAATTTTTCTAGTCTCTAACAGGCTATTATATAATCTAGTGCTTGTTAAACAGCTTACATATAAATGAAGCCACTTGTATCTAAATGGCTATAGCCTGTACTGGATTCTTATTTCAATCTATGTATTTAACCACAGGTAAAATATTGGACCCTGGTTGGAACATCATCTAACCAAGTACAAGGAAAAAATTAAGGTAAAAGGAAGAGGGAAATCTCATAGGTCATAAATTGCTCTGATGCCCTTTTCCCTAAATCTACCCAATGGAATTTATTGTAAATCTGTTTAATCTGGAACTGATATTGGTATTTTCCCTTGATATTAAATACATTCATTCTGCCTGTTCAATCATGCTGATTTCACAGTTTGTATAAGCAAAGTTCTGTAGGTTTTTGCCAATAAATTAATAGACCTGCTGCAGTTCTGTAGGTCTTCAAGAGTGAATTTTGCATGTCTGATTCTGAAAGATTTTGCATGTTTTATTATAGTCGAATCAGAAAGTCAGATTAGGACCCTACTCAACCCCACAATTTTCTTTACCAATTCCCACCTTAAGGTTACTTGTTTTCTGGACAAACCTCCTAGAAATTGTTTTGCTGCTAGGCGTGACCATTTTGTTTCATGCTACTACACTAGTGGCTCAATTTTCCTTTCTCTCCGAGTCTCGCTCAGAAAGAGTAAGAGAAGGGACCACAAAGAGTTGATCGCAGATCTTTCTATATAGTGCAAGACAATATTACTTTGGGTTTATTCCCCAACGGAGGTGTGCGCGTGAGTGCTGGGTGAATCGCCGAGCTGAACCCTCTCACACAGAGCTGACTTCGGTCTGTGTCTGCAGCCAAGTGTGGTCATATCTGTGTGTGTGTGCTAGCAAAGGCTTGAAGGCCTGGTACAGTATAAACAGGGTGAGGAGGCCTGGCTGGTACAACGGGTGGTCTAACCCGACACAATTAGCTCCTAATTTCATCTTGTAATGATAACTCGTGGGTTGGTAGCAAGGCTTGGACCCAGGACCACTGAAACTAAAAAGAGGAATCTCCACTACTTGATGTAAAGAATTAGCCCACAGGCTGCAGCAGACTGATAAACTGCTCTGGGCACTAAAGGGTGAAAAAGACCAATACACTAGTATCAAGGTAGACTGTGATCTCATTGAGGGGTCTGCAAATTTTAGCACTATTATAAAAGGTACAGTTGTTTCTAAGATGAAAAAGACATAGGCAAGATGCTAATTGTGAAACCAGTTCTTCAATTCCCAATGAAATTCCCAGATTTATAGATTCCAAGGCCAGAAGGGACCATTGCGATCACCATTTAGCCTGACCTCCTGGAGAAACACAGGCAACAAGATTCCATAAATTAAATTTACTTCAAGTCCAACAGCTGTGATTGAACTAGAGCATATCTTCTAGAAAAACATACCACCTTAATTTAAATATGTTCTGTGCTGGAAATGTTACTGCCAGAACAGGGACATGAACTCTGGATTCACAGATTAAATGTGTCATGATGCATCACCTCAGATATTGTGGCAAGTTGACTACACCTTCATCTCTCCCTGACTTCAATGGAAGTCAAGATTGCTCACTGCCCTCAGAGGTTCAGCCTCAAAGTTATTAAAACACAGACACAAAATCTTCAAGGTCAAGAAATAAGCATCTAGTGATTTCTAAAGGTTTGTTTTCCCTCACCAGTGCAGCATCCAAAAGAGAGCCGTGCCCACAAATCAACAGTGTCCATTAAATAATAGGAAGATAACAGAAAAATATATTAAAAGCGTGCTGCTCTGACACAAAGCCTACAAAAGGCAATAAAACCATCCAGTGGTCACAAATCAGACTCTTTGTACATCCTGGGAACCAGGGAGAGTATGGCAGGACTCGCTACATGCCAGCCAACTTGCAGCTAGTGCTTTTTCCACAACAGTCCTGCCAAAGCATGGGAAGGGGCATGCCCTCTTGCACTCCTAGCTCTGTTGGCAGTGCTAGCAACACTCCTGGAGCTGCCAAGCGCCAATTATGTCTTCCCTCGCATAGCACTGGGGGGGGGGGGGAGGGAGAGTTTAGCCATTTAAAGGAATTGGGATCATCAGCTTTTTTTTTTCTTTTAATGTGAGGCTATGGTACACTAAGAATCTGTTTACAAAAACCCCAAAGGCTTCCCAGCATAGAAGCCTTTCTGAGTTGCTTGGCTGTGGAGATTAGAGCCTTGCATCTTTTAGTTGAAAGTCAGGAGCCGGATTCTCACCAGGCTTTAATCATGGGGTAGCTAAAGGAAATCGCTTCAAAGCAAGGCAGCATTTGTTCCCATAAATACACACGCTTCGTTTTTCAATGCACATTTTATTCAGCACCTGAGTTGTACATGCAATGGGCCAGGTTCCACTGCCTGGGTTCTGCAGTCCAAAAGAGTAGGGGGGCTGTCATGCAATGTCTCCCATCCCCTTTTTTCCCAGCAATCTACGAGGATCCTGAAGCAGCAGCATAGCCTGGCCATCTGGAAGGTGCACCACATCAGCCCTTTTCCCAGAGTGATTCGGCTGGCAGGGTTCTCACTGAAGTGTAAAGCTCATCTCCCCTCTGCCTGGGGAGCAGTGGGGTGTCTCCTTCCCTCCCAATGAACGAATCCCAGTGCAGCTGCTGCTACCCCCAGAGGTACGAATTGCTCCTACCAAGCACTCAAGGGGATGATTCAAGACTAGTAAGCGCAAAGAGGACAGGTTTGTATGGCCAAAATGGAAACAGATAAGGAAAACTTTTATGTTATTGTTTTCTGCAAGCAAAAAAGAGGCCTCTCTCAGAACACGTTGCCTATGGGCGATGAACTATAATAACATCTTCTGGTATTTTGTGGCATGAATGGCTGATATTAATTCACAGAGATCCTGTAAAGCAGGGCCTGATTCTGCAAGTGTTCCTCCACATGCAGAACTGCTCCCTTCCATGGGAGTTCTTCGTGCAAATCATTTGTAAGATGAGGAGCCAGCCCTTAGGAGCTTTTAAAAGAAAACTTCGCAAGCTTTCTGCTGAGAGATGCTATTATTGCTGCATGTTTAAAAATCTATTTGCTGTGGAAAATGGACAGCTTCTCCAACCTTCAAATTCCTCTTAAAACAGAGATGATACTTTCATTTGGGAGAGAAGATCTGAAACCCTAACTGATCACGGATTCCCTTTAAAGTATAAATTTACTTCAACGCTGTAACTTTGGCTTATTGCTTCTAGAAAGCAGCATTTAAATTAAACCAACACCAATGTTTAAGTGTGTTCAAATAAACGTTTCAAAACACTACATGATGTAAGAGACCTTGATACAGAAGTACACAAAACAATACTATGAATAGGTGTAATTAAAACAAAATAGGGATACTTTCTTTGTATAAGCAAGATTTAAAATAATGTTAGTGATCTGATTTATGTAAGGAACATGCTTTCCTAAAAGCCTTTCTGCTCCCTAACAGACCTTGAGTCTAACCCAGGGGTAGGCAACCTGGTGCCAAAGGCAGCAGGCGAGCTGATTTTCAGTGGCACTCACGCTGCCCGGGTCCTGGCCACCGGTCCGGGGGGCTCTGCATTTTAATTTAATTTTAAATGAAGCTTCCTAAACATTTTGAAAACCTTATTTACTTTCCATACAACAACAGTTTAGTTATATATTATAGACTTATAGATAGAGACCTTCTAAAAACATTAAAATGTATTACTGGCATACTTAAAACAGAGTGAATAAATGAAGACTCAGCACAGCACTTCTGAAAGGTTGCCGACCCCTGGTCTAAACAGATTATATATTCAAATAGAGAAAAAGCAGCATGCATATCGCCAAATTTGTTATGTATAAGATATGACTGACATGGCTCTCTATACACCCAAGCCGTGCCTCCCTATCTATATATCCAGCTGCCTTTTCTCACAGCATGCGAAGGCTCCAGCAGCATGGAAAGGCTCTGGAAGGGGAATATTGCTGCTGCCTCCCCACAACAAGAGCCTCTCCTCATTGCAGTGAAAGGCTCTGGCAGTGGAGAGCTTCTGAAGCCTTTCTCTGCAGAGTCTGCTGCTCCCCACTGCCAGAGTCTCACTGACACATGTAGCTACATACCTCAGCGTGGATGCGGCTTGCTTTTCACCATAGAATGTAGCTACAAGTATACTGCCCACACTGGTATGTAGTGTAGACGTAATCTGAGATGGCAGATACACCAGTAAACACTTAGGGTATGTCTACTCTACCCGCCGGATCGGATGCAGCGATCGATCCAGCCGGGATCGATTTACTGCGTGTAGTCTAGATGCGATAAATCGACCCCCGAGCCCTCTCCCATCAACTCCTGTACTCCAGCGCCATGAGAGGCACAGGCGGAGTCGACGGGGGAGCGGCTGCAGTTGACTCACTGCAGTGAAGACACCAAGGTAAGTCGATCTAAGTACGCATAACTTAGATCAATCCCCATGCCAGTGTAGACCAGGGCTTACTCTGGGTGGAAGAATAATCAGACAGAGCTATAGTAAAGGGACATTGTCCAAAAAGGTCAATTCCAAGGGACTCAGTTTAAAAACAGAACCCAATAACTATTACCTTGCAGAGTTTTCCACCCAGACCCTGCAATACTGTGCCAGTGAATGAACCCCTGAAAGTGAAACTGACTAGAAACCAGTGCTGCCAATCTTCAGCATGCAAAAATTCATGAGATTGGCTTAAAAATTATCAATGTTTAAAAATATTACATTTGGGGTTCTTTTTGTTTACCTTCTGATTTTTGAATTAGGATTCATATTTTAAACCTTTTAGCTGCAATCATGATGGCTAGAAACTTGGATCCAACATAATCACCTGTCTCCAGCAGCTGGAGCTTTAAGAACACCAAATGTTGTGAGACTCTCAACAAAATCAGGAGAGTTGCCAACACCGAGAAATCGACTACTGTATTTTTGTCTAAAATAAGAGAAATCTCAAAACTATATAAAAACAAAATGTAAATAGGACCAAACAAACATGTTTGATTGTGTTGCTGCTTCTAAATACAGACTTTTGTACACATAGTAAAGAGCAGTGGGGAAATACCAAAACCATCCACAACACCCTATAAAATATTTTTAACAGACTTATTTAAAAAAACCCAAAATCTATCTAAGGGATATTTTGTCAGTCAACTGAATTATGTGAAATTAGTCCATCTCACAGTTGATACTGTCTTTTTAGTTAGAAAACACATCAATATTCAGCAGAAATATAATTGTTACATTTGAAGCATAAGCTATTCCTAAATATACCTAAATTTCCATCATGCAGTTAGTAGCTGACAAAGATGAATAACCTGTGCACCTTTTTAGCTATACAGAAATGTACAGCACATAAATTCTCTTAAACCATAATAAAAGCAGATTATCAACAAGCACTTCAGTGATTAAGGAAAATTAATAACAACATATTCACAGCTTCCCAAAGCTCTGTTGATTTCTCTCTGCTAAGCCCCCGATACCATCCAACCACAGAAAAAATAGCTTGCTATAATGCAACCCAGGGCTTTTTGGTTAGCAATAACATCAAAAAAGCCCTAAGTTTTTGCTTTGTGGAGGCTTCAGAGGTCATATTCTGGAGATTTCCCTTTATTTCCTATTTCCTCTACATGATTTTTCTTCAACTCTCTGAAGATGATTATGCAGCAAATTCACTCTAAACTGGGATGGGGGCAGGGCCACAAATTCCAGGCACTATTCTAAAATTTGCTTCTTTAGCCCCGAGCAATTTTCTCCTTTTGATCGGATGTAATGGTTATTTGGATAGGAACAACCGCACGAGAAGGAACCTGCAGTTTTCTGAGAAGTTTTCAGCATTGAAAAAAAAGAGCTTAATTTCGGGCTTACAACAGCAGAGGATTCAGCCTTACAATAACTAAGCATTAAGCAATAATCTCCTACCAAGAGCTGAGACTAGGAACAGTAGTTCCAAAAAAGGGGATTTCACCCTAGAAAAATGTCAGTGAATTGACAAAACCAATCAGGATCTATCACTTGTTGCAGTTTTCCCTGCCACCTCAACTAACTACTTCCAACATTAATGTCAAAACTCAAAGGAGGACACAGTATAATGATATCAATGTACCAAAGGGTTATTGGGCTTACATATTGGTCAATATAGAAAGGCAGATGGGAGCCATGGCAGCAGACAGATTTGCAAGAGCCAATAACGGCTAGAGCTGGGCAATATTTTTCGGGCAAACAGTTTACTCTCTGAAAAAAATGCTCTTTCGAATCCACTGAAACTATTTGCAAATTTGGGTCAAGTTTGCCAAACAGTTTTGACCCACCTGAAAAAGTCGAAACGTTTCAGCGATGTGGGGAACAAAATGTTTACTTTTGACCCAAAACGTTGCATTTGGAGTTTCAGGTGGTTCGACAAAAGCAAAGGAAAAGAGGACGATCACCAACCAGCTGGAGGAAGTAGTAGTGCTGCCCTTATAAGTGTTAGCTGTGTGATTAGAGCACTCACCTGGTGTGTGAGAGAAGCAAGGTAAAGTCCCCCCACTACCTGATGTGGAGAAGGGATTTATATACAGAGCTACACCTATCTCATAGAACTGGAAGGGACCCCGAAAGGTCATTGAGTCCAGCCCCCTGCCTTCACTAGCAGGACCAAGTACTGATGTTTTGCCCCAGATCCCTAACTGGCCTCCTCAAGGATTGAACTCACAACCCTGGGTTTAGCAGGCCAATGCTCAAACCACTGAGCTATCCCATTTGAACTTGTGTAGCCCACATTGCAGGAAAGCAACCCAGGCAGTGGGTTATGGGATATTCTGGTATGTGGCTTTCTCAGGATCTCCCGTGGAAGCTGTTTCACTTTGTATAAATAATTAAAGAGTCACTAAAGCAATGATCTGAACTTGGATCTCCCACAGCCTACTTGAGTTCCCTGACCACCAGGTTACAGATTCATTGACTTTAAGGTCAGAAGGGACTATCGTGATCATCTAGTCTGACCTCCTGCAGATTGCAGGCCACAGAACCTCACCTGCCCACTCCTGTAATAGACCCCTAATCTCTGACTGAGTTACTAAAGTCCTCAAATCAAGATTTGAAGACTTCAAGTTACACAGAATCCGCCCTTTACATTAGTTTAAACCTGTGAGTTACCAGTGCACCATGCTGTAGAGGAAGGCAAAAAAACCCCAAAAACCCAGAGTCTCTGCCAATCTGACCTGGGGGAAAATTCCTTCCTGACCCCAAATATGGCAATCAGCTAAACCCAGAGCATATGGCCAAGACCCACCAGCCAGATACCTGCGAAAGAATTCTCTATAGTAACTCAGAGCCTTCCTCATCTAGTTCCCGTCTCCGGCCATTGGGGATTTTTGCTACTGGCAGTCGCCGATGGGCCACATGCCACTGTAGGTAGTTCCATCAGATCATCCCCTCCATAAACTTATCAAGCTCAGTCTTGAAGCCAGTGAGGTTTTTTGCCCCTCACTGCTCCCCTTGGAAGGCAGCTCAAGACCTTCACTCCTCTGATGGTTGGAAACCTTTGCCCAATTTCAAGCCTAAACTTGTTGATGGCCAGTGTATATCCATTTGATCCTGTGTCCACACTGGTGCTTAATGTAAATAACTCCTCTCCCTCTCTGGTATTTATCCCTCTGATGTGTTTATAGAGAGCAATCATATCTCCCCTCAGCCTTCATTTGGTTATGTCCTCATGTCCTGCACACTCACACTCCACTACCTCTTCTCCCTGCCTCCTCACTCTGTGCTGTTTTCCCCATTGAGACCTCCAGCCTGTCTGGAGGTGGTAGGGACAGGACAGAGACTGCTGTCACTGCTATTTTTGTAGCCTCTGGGCTAGAGGAGATTTCAATTTCCCTGCTGACTGCTGCTGAACATTCCCACTGCAC
This sequence comes from Mauremys mutica, assembly GCF_020497125.1. Classification (NCBI taxonomy): domain Eukaryota; kingdom Metazoa; phylum Chordata; order Testudines; family Geoemydidae; genus Mauremys; species Mauremys mutica. The sequence goes on from NC_059074.1 coordinate 201,691,202, forward strand.
AGGCTCTCCTCCCTCACGGTCACTCCTCGCTTCCTGCTCAGTGCAGCAGATTGAGAGACCACAAAAGGAGAAGCCAGAAAGAAAGAAGTGCCTTTCTGACAGGCTCCATGCTGGCTAGCAGCAGAGAATGAGCGAGGCACCTCTAGAGCTGAAAGCAGGAGTCTCTGCAGTTTGAACTAGAAAGCCAGGCTCTCATGCTGAGAGCTGAAACAGAAACAGGCCAACAGCCTCTGTGGATCAGGCACAGAGAGAGTGCTGCAATAACACATGCTGACTGGTGGATTACATACTCAGCAGCCACAACCTCGATCGGTCTCCGCCCTCTCAGCATGTGTGAATGACTGCCTTTGCCTTCCACTCCAATCTTCTCCTTTAACCACTGCGCCAAGCTGTCCTTCCTTTCCTGAGAGAAGAACTCCTAAAGCCGCTTGTGGTGTGTCCCCTGATCAGAAAACCCCAGCATGCACCGACCGCAAGCCCGTCAGAACACAAGAGAGCAGCAGAACAAGGTTTATTAATTATTATTATTTAATCGAGTAGCCACAGGACTATTGGGACAGGCTGAGGTTACAGGAGAATCTAAAAAGGAAAAAGAATTTAATTGGTAAAAAGAAACAACTATTGGGTTGGAGAGCAGACGTCTCTTAGTGAAAGTCATCTCATCTACAGGACATCAATAAGGCTTGCTTAGAATGAGATGAGGTGTGCAGGTGGTGATGGTGGGGAAAATGACACTGGACGTGGCTATGTTTTCCTATTTAAACTGATTCAGTTTTTCAAATTCAGATGCAGCCTGGATAAACTGGAGGGACAGGGTCTGGGCCAGGAGGCTGGTTTTCCAAACTAGTCAGTAACAAAGCTGTTCAGAGTGCATCACATTTATTCACTAGAGTTTTAGAAAGTAAAAGTCATGTACAGCAGACAGCTGCATGTGCTAAGTAAAGTAGTGACATTACATCACCAACAGCATTCAAAGGAAATTCAATAACTCCTATTTATTAAATTCAATATCCTGATTACCTAGCTCCTAAGCATGACAAAACTGTAATATATGCTGTAGAGACTGTAGCTGTCTAAAAAATACAGAACAAAATGATGTTTATTCAATGTTATTTAAATTATGATCCCAATCTCATTCATATTCTCCCTCCTTAAAAGAAACATATGTGCTTCCTTTCATATCTTCAGCCTAGTTTAATAGAACCACATCAGTGTCACATCTGTACGCACTTGACTGTGGTTTTGTTGGTTTAGGCTGTCCTGAGTAGCAAAAACAATCGCCGCATCCTCTTTTTTCTGTCTGAACTGAAAAGGAATTTTTTTTAACTTGATTTCAAGTGGATGAAACAATAATGCCAAAAAAGAGGGATATATTATACTCGCTTGTAAACATGAAAAAGAACAAGGTAAGCGGAAGAAGCAAATGACAAAGGCAAATATGTATCACCAACCTGCATCAGAACAGTGATCCACTTAGACCAGTATTTGCCTCCAGCACCAGATGCTTCAAAAGAAAGGGCAAGAAACCCTGCAGTAGGCAGTTACGGGATAACTTGCCCATGGGGAAAGTGTCCTCCTAACCTCCATTAGCCCTGGATCATGAAGGTTTCTATCCCTTCCAAAACCATTAGTTACAGTTTAAATCCTTACTGTTATACCTCTAGAGATCATTGTCATGTCTATAAATGTCCAATCCTTTCTTGAATCCTGTTAAGCTCAGGGTCTCAGTGATGTCTTCTGACTGTGAGTCCCAATACCACAGCTTAATATATTTTGCGCTAGCCTACAATTGCCAGATCACATTGTTCTTATTCATAAAGATGGAGGAAAGCAGACCACATAACCGGGACATTCTAATCTGTCATGTTTTGCACATCACATCCTTGCCTACTGAAACCCAAGAGATAGCAACTGAACTCCAATCCCTGAAACGTCAAATAATTGGCGGTGTCACCTGAGAAAGATTAGTTACTGCTAAAAAAAAAAAAAGGAAGGACTGAAATCACCATTTGTCTTGAGCAGCAGAGATCTACAAGGAAATTGATAAATCACTTAACCTGGAGTGATGTGCAGGTCTGCAGTGAGGTCAGTTTTAACGATGGTCTGTGAATTAAAGACAATATTCAGGTTGCAGTTTCACCACCACTTGTTTGTAGTGGCCGTACTTGACTTGCCAACTCCTGGATGGAGTTCTGGTCCATCCAGCATTACCTACCCACTGTGCCATTGCGGCTCACCACTCCCCATGCACCAGGTTGTATCATGCTGCAGTGGCACCACCGTACACAATCTAAGTGGCCATATAGGAGAGGAAGCCCAGTAGCCGTACAGAGGTCCCGACTGACTACCTGCCCTTGGTATTCACTTTACCAAGAGATTACCAGGCCTATACAGCCTTTTCCTCTTCCCCATCTCCATGAGCCTGGGAAAATGGAAGTGGAAAATCTGTGGCAGGAACCAAGAAGAACCTTGTATGTCGTTTTTCCTTTCCCACTAGAGCAGCGGTTCTCAAATGGTGAGTCGGGACCCCAAAGTGGGTCGTGACCCTGTTTGAATGGGGTCGCCAGGGCTGGTATTAGATTTGCTGGGGCTCAGGGCTGATGCCAAAGTCCGAGCCCCACTACCCAGGACTGAAGACCTCAAGCTTCAGCACCCCACAGGGTGGCGGGGCTTGGGCGACCCCCGCGCCCCTGCCCAGGGTGGAGGGGGCTTTAGTCTCACTTCTCAAGGTCGTGTAGTAATTTTTGTTGTCACAAGGGGGTTGTGGTGCAATGAAGTTTGAGAACCCCTGCACTAGAGGGATGATCAGACTCAAAGAATTGTTTGAAAGCATTCTATCTAGCCTACTTTTCCATAGACATTTGAATCACTCCTTCAAAGGCTGGTGGGTACATTCTGTTAAGGGACTTTGGGCTACGTGGTTTTTTCCCAGAAGCTGTGTTTATTTATTCCTTCAAATGTTTAAAATACATCTCTAGGCATCTGTCCAGTGCCCTGGGTGCCTGTAATAGAGTAGCTGGCGCATTAAATGAAACTGGGCTCAGTTCTTCTGTTCCAGTCCAGGCGCGCCCTAGTTTGGTGTAATGAGGAGGGCATGGCTGCCCCAGGGGAGTTATAAGTGAGCGTTCAGGATGCTGAGAGAGGAGTCCAGAAGCCAGAGTCCAGATTCCTGAGAGAGCACGTAGAGTTTAGAACCTGGAGTCTAGAAAGGTTGAAAGTCCCAAAAGTAAGAGCTCAGCTAGACTGAGAGCTTCAGGGAAGAGATGCCCCGCAGTAAGGAACACAAAGTTCCCCGGTTGAGCAGTGGAGCCAGATCAGGCTGGTGAAAGTGGAAGGCACGCAGGAGGTCACCTACATACTTCCCCAGGACAAAGAGCCCTGGCTAGAGATGACTGAAGGAGACAGCAGCAGAGGAAGAATCTGGAGGGCCAGAGAGGGCTAAAGGCCAGGGAATGATAGAGGGGTGACCCTGCTGATGTCTTCAGGCAAGATCTGTAACCCTCCTTGGAAAAGAAACAGGATGGAGAAACATCCCAGCTAGAGGGGCTGAGGTGAGTTATGGTGAGAAGCACCGGAGCTGCACCTGGCGCTGGGATGAGGCATGGTGAGAGACGCTGGACCCATATTTGGATGAATGTTCTGGAGGCTTTCTGGTTTATGGTAGTGAGACTTTTGGTAATAAATTAACCTTACAAAAAATAACTCTTTTTATACTTCGAAGGCTTTACTGAGTTGACTTGAGGAACCAAGAGGGAAACTGAGGCAAGCACTCACTTGCAGGGCTGCCCTGAAGTGGGCACCCAGGAGGAGGCAAGGCAGTGCCTATCCCATAAATTAAAAATTCACAAAATTAAAATGCAGCTCTAGAGCTGCCCATAACTGTATCCACCTTCAACCACACCCGCCACAACAGCCTTAAGAAACAGGTGGGGGGGAAATTTTGTTGTTTTTCAGCCAGTGTTACACCAGGATTTTGGAATATCTACCTCGTAGGAAGTTATACTGGATTCTGACTATACACTTTGAATACACTTTGATTTCAGCAATTTTCTCCAAACACACAGTAAAGACTGACTTCATCATTTTCAGTCAGATACATTTCCTAATCAAATTTTGTCAAATTCAATCCAATATTTATATTGACTTAAAACAATAGCAGAAGCTAACCGGTAAAGATAAAATGCAATAAGCAGGGCTCAGTCACTTCCATTCTTCGATGGAGCATCTGAAATCATCTCCTATTAGTAATTAAACTTCCACACATTTGAGGGATTTTAAGCTGTTAATTCTATCTGCGTTTGTTATGGTATATGATCATAACAGTCTTATATTCAATGGTACCAATGGCCAAGAATGTTAAATTACAGTTATGTGCAAACATCAGTCCAATATTTAGGCATCTTAGAGATGTGTACTATCAAGGAACAAATCCTGCAGCCAAACTCCTACTGATGTCAATGGGATCTGACTCACATGAAATGAGAGAGCACGACCAGGGGCAAAACTGCCATTAATTTCAATGCAAGCGGGATCCATATTGCAGGAGTCTCTGAGCCTGATTCTGGTCTGACACGGCAAGTTACTCCATTGACATCAGCCGAATTACACTGCTGTAAAATACGTGTGGGATCAGACTCAGGCCCCTCGTCTCTGGTAGATGGGCTGAGAACCTTGGTCTGTAAGACATAAGGGCCTTAGGCTGCTTTACCAGTCGGACCAGCCAACACAGTATCATGGAGATCTAATGCTCCCCCTGTCGGCTCCCCAATCCCATTCTGAACAGAGCTGAGACGAGGGACCTGAACGTTTTGCCTGACTAGGAACTTCAGAATCAGGTCCATGTGAAGCAGAGACAGCTAGTCCTCTAGGTCTACAAGAAAAGACTCAGTATTGCCAACCCCAACATTAAAAAAAATCACGAGTCAGGGTCAAACAATCATGAGATTTTAAAATAATACTAAAACTGGGATTTTTTTTATTTGCCTCCTAAAGTTTGAGTCTTTAGGGTGCACTCAGGCCACATTTTCAAGCTTTTCTCCACAGAAATTAAGTCTAGATTTTTTTTTTTAAACAAAGGAAAGCAGAGATTTTCCCCTAATCACATGCTGGGACTATAAACTGCAAATGCTGCGAGACTCGCAATCAACTTGAGAGAATTGGCAACACTAACGGCTAGACATTCTTACTGGGGCTGGCCAGGAAACTGAATTTCTGTCGTGTGAAAAGTTCTGAGTTTTTTGGGGAAAAAAAACAACAGTCAAGAAGCCAGGGAGCCTGTACTCCCCAACAGCTGCTGGGTCAAAATGCAAATGCTAGGCAGATAGTTTGCCTAATTTCCATCAAAAGTTTTGACAGAATCAACATGGTCCTGCAGAACATTACAATTTCATTGAATCGGCATCTTATGATGGAAAACCAGGGTGGATACAAATCAATGTTTTAAAAAAAAAATCAGATATTTTTAAATTTAAATTGGATATTTTTGATACAATGTTTTTTGAGGAAAAAAATATCTAAAGATAGTTTTAATGAAGATACAGTATAGCTCAAAGATATCTCATCATGGAATAGGGATTATAAATTCTAATTCTATAGTATGAGACAATATAGTCATGCAATGTTTAAGAAAAGTTTTGTAATGAGTTCCAATAGTTCATGGATTAGGGACTCAATCTTATGGGGTTCCACAGGCTTCTGTATAGATTAATTAGGTTAATCTTTCTATTTACCCAGTGGGACTCAGTGCTTAGTCTAGAAGATACCATCAGAGATGCTTAGTTTTGCAGTTCTCAAACTCTGAATTTGTGTCTCCAGAGGTAACATGCCTGTTAACAGCAAAAATGTTTTAAATAAATAAATAATATATAGAGGTGAGAAATAACAGACCTCAACTCTATTGTCCCTCTGCAAATGTGTGTACACAGAGTCAATCCCTTTCCTCTCTCTAAAAGTGCAAAGTTTCAAAAAGTTCAATGAATAGAAAATTAAATTGTTGGAGGCGGAATAGATCTGGACAAGGAGAAGAAGTCTGGAGATAAATGTGAGAAGTGAGGGACATAGGCTTGTTTGGTTAAAATATTATGTGTTTGCTGTTGAAGAAAAAAATCCAGAATAAATAATGTTGTTGTTTTAGTTAAATAAAACAATTTAAATGTCTGTCTGGTGATGTTCTCCTCCTAATACAGCATGGCAAGAAAATCCTCCAAATATTAATGATTAACTGAATTGGAGATAGTTCACCTCCCAATGACTTCATAAATATCTGCTTCAATTACCTTTGGTAAATGAAATAACCAAACAATCATTCATTTTCTGATATAGCTGTAAAACTAATCTGAAAAGTTTTCAAAATAAATCACTGTTTAAAAATGTATAGTGTGTATCTTCTAAAAATGAAACCTACATCTACCTCTGAGTTGTGAAGAATATGTATTAAGGTTATCCAACAAGAATGCACTTTTATGTAGAAAGCCTTGATTAAATCAAGTCTTCCTGACCAGTTATTTAAATCATGATTTAAATCAATTTGATTTAAACCAAATCCACCCTGTGGAAAACTGTTCCGTCGGAAATTTTTTGACCAACTCTAGATCTTATCCCATCTACCAAGACAAATCATTTCACTATGGCATCCCCAGTGGATGTGCCACTTAACCATCACTTATAAGCAGAATCTCTGTATTGGTTCTAAAATGACAGTAACAGTTATACAATGAAAATGAGTCACATAGGTGAGCATAAAATTGTCAGTAAATTTGGGGCTACCCACACATTGCTGCAGAAAATTAGTTGTCATGTCAAACAGCTACATAAACAGAGAAAAATATTCCACTCATTTTCCTTTACCTCTTCACCTTCTCACTCTTATACGCTCTAGTGAATATAACAAACATAAGTGCATGCACAACATGTGTAAGTGAAAGTTACTTATCAGTTTTAATGCACTTATTGTTATATAGTTAATCTAAAGAGAGGTCAGCTGTTAACACTATACTATACATATCCGTAACACCACAGTCCTAGGAGAGCATTTGTGTCTGTCACTTTGTGATGTATCATTTCAGTTTAATATTGCACAGCAGCCATTCACTGAGCTGCTCACTTGAATTTCTTAAAGAGTGTTAGTCAATTATATTAATTGGCTGTCTTGTTGATCAATTAGCTTGTTGATAAAATATCTTTTTTCCAGAAAATACACATTCTAATTGCCACGTGCTAAACCAGAAAACTGGTTTCATGCCACTAAATGAGTTGTAATGTTAATATATAAGAGACAGAAGACAGAAGAGTAAGGGGAAAAAAAAGCTGTATTTCCCCATGTTTTGGGGGAAAGATTTATTTTTCATTTCATTTACTTCCCAGTATTTATTTTGAATTCAGATGAGTTTGTAAAATGGAGATCAGAGTTCAGGTTTAGATTTCAAATGAAACTGTTCTGAACTGGGTTTCCAATTTGGCTCATTAGAGAGACAGTGTCACATTTCCAAAAGCACCTGATTTGGGATCCAAAGTCCCATGTTCACAAGTGATTTAGGGCCAGATTTCCAAAGGTATTTAGGCACTTAAGGATGAAGATAGGCACCTAGAGGGGTTTTCAAAAGCAGCAAAGCAGGTTAGGCATCTAAGGGCTTGTCTATTCAAACACTTAGTTTAAGGCAAGTTGGGGTGTAAGTCTATCACACACCAGTCTGGACTCTGCTCCCATGTACTAAAAATGTCCCCGTTTGCTTTAATCTACTCCCGTATCAAAGCAGGGTACAACAATGTGCACTAGGGAACTTTTAGTGTGTGGCAACAGGGCCCACATGGATGCTTAGTGCGCGGCAGGCTACTGCAGGGTAGATTTATGCCTCAGTTTGCCATGAACTGTTTGCATAGACAAGCCCTTACACACTTAAGCTGCTTTGGCACGTCAGAAAACTCCACTAGGTGCCTATCTGAATCCTTAGGTACCTAAATACCTTTGAAAATCTGGCCCTAAATCACCTGTGAGCATGATGGGACTTAGGCACTTTTGAACCGACAGGCTCTCATCATCCTATTCAGATCTAGGTTCAAGACCAGATTTCACAGATACACAATGTCTGGGGCCATTTGGGATTTTGAATTCTGGTGAAGTCTTTTCTCTTATTTGGTAATATATAACACATGCATTTTAGTCCCCGTGATCAAACAGAAAAAAATATATGAAACTTGCAAAATTAAAGAAAATTGTACTCTCGCATTTTCACGTTTCTAGCATAATATATTTTTGGGATAAAACAAAGGCATTTGACTATAGCTAGCTGCTGTGGTATGTGTATCAGTAAATACTGTATAGCAAACTTGTCTTCATAGATCAGCTATTATTCATAGCATTTCTAGCAATGGTCTGAATGCAGTTATGATTCTGTCCATATCACTAGACAAACACCAAACTCTGATCCTGAAACCCATATAAAGGCAAAACTGAAAGAAGCTAATGGGAGTTTTCTTGGCATAGGCACTGAGTTTAATTGGTACAGCCTGACATCAGTTTAAAGGAACAAGATAAAAGTTGCAAATTTATTTGGGAGATAAGGAAGGAGCCAGTTAATGGCTGAAATCCACTCTTCCTGTTCTTCCTCCTTTTTGTAAATGTGATGTTTCAGGTTCTGAACCCAAGCCTGGGAGTTTATGGACAACCACCACCTCCTGGCTGCTACCCAATGTCTGCTGAAAGCTGGTGGGTCCAGAAGCTAGTAGGACTACAGCTTCTGCCAAGGCACCACGCACAGGAGCCCTGGTTGGAAGATCGCCCAGCTCCACCGATTGGTCCAACCACACTATTTAAGCCAGGAGGTGGCACAGGAAGCAACAAGGTGATTTCCTGTTGTGGCTGCACTGGAACCTGCTTCTGCCTGCCTGCTGCACCCAACCCCGTTCCTATTTCCTGCTCCACTCCTGGCTCCTGCCTCACCCCTGCCTCATCTCCCGTTCCCACCATGCTCCTGCTCTGTATCTGATCCTTGCCTCTCCTCCAGTTCCGGCCCTTACACCTCAGCTCCAAGTTATCAGTCCTGGCTCCAACCCCAGACTCTGACTTCTGACCCTGATTCTTGCCTGACCCTTGGCTCTGGCATTTGGTATCTGACCTCGGCTCTGGCCCTCAGCTTCGATTCCTGGTTCTGACTCTGGTTTGACCCCTGGCTCTGGTAACTGGCAGTTGACTCAGGTGCTGACTCTTGGCTTTGGTCCCCAACCTGGATGCCTGCTCCACCCACTAGACCTGACTCCTGCTCCGACTACTAGGCCTCACTACCTACATCCTGGTGCATAACAATAATTACAGTATGGGGATGATCGTATTTCTGAATTTTCTCGTCAGACATAAAAGATAATTGCTATAAAGTATAAATGCAAAATATGCTTTTTTTTTAATGAATGGAGTCGAAGATGTGGATAGCAGTGCTCTTTTCACACCTTCAGTTACAATCCCCCTCCCGCCCCAATACTACTTGAGTTTTTGTAGCTATTCTTTCCTCCTGGTGACCTGTGAAATATTGCATAGCAAATGGAATGATCATCACATCATTCCTGCCGTTAGCAGGAAGAGCTCGTTAACTTCTTTCTCTCTGATTCAAGTACAAGCGCCACAGCTTTGCCGGAGAGGGAAGGGGCAATCACCTTACCGATCAGTCGTACGCAGAAGAATGTAGACCCTCCCCACCCATAAAGTTAAAAATAAATAGCTATTAGAATAATAGAATAATAGAATATCAGGGTTGGAAGGGACCTCAGGAGGTCATCTAGTCCAACCCCCTGCTCAAAGCAGGACCAACCCCGACTAAATCATCCCAGCCAAGGCTTTGTCAAGCCGGGCCTTAAAAACCTCTAAGGATGGAGATTCCACCACCTCCCTAGGTAACCCATTCCAGTGCTTCACCACTCTCCTAGTGAAATAGTGTTTCCTAATATCCAACCTAGACCTCCCCCTCTGCAACTTGAGACCATTACTCCTTGTTCTGTCATCTGCCACCACTGAGAACAGACGAGCTCCATCTGGCTCTGGCTCTCATCAAAGGAGGATACTATCCATTTTGACGCAGAGTGGCTAATAGAAATGCTCTCTAGATCTTGAAGAGCTCTGATTATTTAGAAAGACTTTTGTCACATAGCATTTAACAATATTAATCTTTCAATATTTGTTGTTATGCTGCCTATCCAATCCATTGTGTAATCTGTAATGAAAACTACCAGTTTCATCTGCCGCACAGAATATGCTTTTAAAGTTAATAGGTTTGATAAGTGGTGCTTCTTTCCTCTCAGCCATCCTTAACCTGACACGGTGATCACACATCTGTCTTTCTCCTCCTAGGGGAATATTCATTGTTGTTACCTCAAAGCCCCGAGAGCTCTACCTGCCAGCTAATATTAACCAACCAACAGCAGAAGAAACAAAATAAAACGAGCCTGTCTAATGCAAGAGTTTCCTAAAGAGCAATGGCTATCACAGTAGTTCCTGATCATAAAATGCTACGTAGAATATTTTGCAGTATGGAGCCCTTGTCCTGCTAACACTTAGGCCAAGTCCACATTAGGAAAATTCCTCATGTTAGAATACATGATAACTAACATGATGCTAAACATGCCTTGGGAAGAAAGAGACAAGTCATACTTAAATGTGTTAGCTTGATTGTAACCCTGGGGCCTCTTGTGCAATGCTATGCCAGCAAGTGGTTTCACTGATGCCCGTTGGAATACTTTAGCGGGGTGGTCGCCCGCTCCTGCCCTGACGGGCTTGAAATCAGCCCCAGGGACGGGGCTGAGGCTGCGTGAGGACTACTGCTAGAGAGAGCAGCAAGTCTCGGCTGACTGGGGAAACAGCCACAGCTGGGGCCACGCCCCAGTCAGACCAGAGCTGGCCTTATAAAGGCCAGGGAAGCCAGGAGCTGTAGGACTCTCCCTCTAACTCCTGAGGGAGAAGGGCCTGGCTGCCTAGAAGCTGAGGAAGGTACCTAGCGTGGAGCAGGGCTGGGGAAAGGCTAAACGAGCTGGGGAGCTCCAGCCTGGTGAACCCCCAGGCTTCAGGCCTGGCTAAAGGCCAGGACAGTTACTGGGGCTACAGAGGGGTAAGCAAAGGCAGCAGGTCCAAAGCCCCCTTGCCGGTGATGAATGGCGTGTACACTGCAGTCTGCCCTAGTGAGAGGGGCCTAGATGCTGACTGGCAGTAGCCATATACTGAGGTGAGGTGGGATAGGGGGTTGGTGGGGTTCTCCTGGGAGGGGAGACCCAGAGACTGTGGGGGTACTGCCAAGGGGCAGCCCCCAAGGGAAAGGGGCACTGGGGTCCAGGAGGGACATGGGGGCCAGTGACAGCCGAGACACCAGCTGACAGAGGGTGCTCTGGAGGCTGGCAAGCTAATTCCCTGGATGTCCAGCAGGAGGCGCCATGCTGGGTGAGTCGCTGCAGCATTACATAGATAGCTTTAATGACGAGTGTGTGTGTGTTCGCAGGATCGGTACTGTAACATGGTACATCAAAGGGCAAGTATCCTCACTGGGGAACACTGGGACCTTTTGAAATGTTAAGCGGTAATGGCTGAAGAGTCAGCTGAATGCTTGGAGTGGCCTCTCTTAGCCCACCAGTTACAAATGAAAGAAAACACAGTTATACATGCAGGTCCAGATTTTCAGAAGTTCTGAGTGCCCAACAAAATCCCTCTAAAGTCTATGGCCCCAATCTTGCAAGGGAATACAGGCAGTCAGACCATGCATCGGCCCTTTGAGGTCAATATACAGGGCTTGCCTGGACCATTTTTCAGGCCCAGAGCTAATGAGTGCTTCAAAGGCTCAGGATCTGTGATATTCAGGGCAATTCATTTCTCTGTCAAAGACATGGAATTGAGGATTCTTTAGGGAAAGTCAAAGGGACACTATCAAGGGCTATAAAGTTTCTGCTAAGTGGATTAAAAATCCCACCCATATCCATCCCAGAGCTGGGATGGTCAGAAAACCCAGCCAGGGAGAATGTGGCTGGGTTCAGCTGGAGCAATTTGGTCTGCTGGGGGACTCTACAAAACGTCATCTCTTTCGGACTTGCCCTCAGAATGAGCTTAAGTTGAGCTGGTAACTGGAGCCATCCTGGAACAAAGGAAGCCTGACTAAGAGAAGTTCTTTTTCACATTTCATTTAGGATGAAGCTTAACCAGGTGTGGTTGAGGAGCCTGGGGAAAGGTCCTCTGAAGTAATTAAGCCCCACAAAGCTGTATCTAGGAGGGCCTCTGAAGTCCATGCATGTTGCTGAGGAGATCTCTGAGCCAGCTAGGAATAGCAGAACTGGCTGAACAGTATTAATGTTCATTGAATGTTAAAGTGTTAATTGTTTTGCAGGAAATTTTAAAATGTTTGTTTTGCATTTGTAATTTTCCATGAAAAGTTTACAGCTTCTTGATGAAAACAGAACAAAACATAGTATCAGAGGGGTAGCCATGTTAGTCTGGATCTGTAAAAGCAGCAAAGAATCCTGTGGCACCTTATAGACTAACAGACGTTTTGCAGCATGAGCTTTCGTGGGTGAATACCCACTTCGCATCCGACTTGCATCCGACGAAGTGGGTATTCACCCACGAAAGCTCATGCTGCAAAACGTCTGTCAGAACAAAACATATAAACCTCTCAGTTTTCAAAAACGATTTTTGGTAAAAATGTTTGGGTTTTGGTAAAAAAACTTCAAAGGCCAAAACTTGATTTATTTTTTTTATTACAAATCCTTTTTTTCAATTTTAGTTTCTGTTTTTTTATTTTTGTCGAAACCACCCAGAAAACTTCAACCAAAATGAAAATTTTGTTTTGATTGAAAAGTTGTTTGGTTTTTTTTAAAGTGTTTTTGATTAAACATTTTAGCCAACTCTCCTGCCTAGGCTGGAGTAGAGGGGACTGTTTGGGTGCATGCTGGAGGAGAAGCTATGAGATCTGACCTATACAGGAGACCTGGTACAGCAATCCTCCACACATTTATCAAAGAGAGGTGTAGGGATGGGCAGAAGCAGTTATTAAATCCTCTGGCTGGAACAGTCGCCAGGAAGGGGCTATGTAGAAACAACACCCAACTTGTGGATTGCATCCTCACTTCATTCTTGGTTCATGCTTTGTAAGGGGAGGAGTGACTTTCCTCCATGTAAATTAACACTGTGACAAGCCTTCTTTCAGCTGACCTATACATCCTCAGCTGATTAAACTCAGGAGTAGTTCACCCTCCCTCAGGTTACCTGACCTCAGACACACACTAAAGATTTTTAGATCTCCAGGAGGGAGATTTTTAAAAGTGTCCAACAATGAGAATTTCACCGTTGATTTCGGTGGAAGAAGTTAGGCCAGTGCTGAGCGCTTTGGAAAATGTCACCCTAAATATTTTGTTCTGTCAGAAGAGAGGTGGCTAAGAGGAATTCTACAGATTTAAATGTATCGCTGTTGTGAAACAAACCCCTGTCTTTCCAAGACAGATACATTTTGTCAGTTTCCAAACCACAGTTTGTGCTTAAAGTACTAGTTTTGCGGCAGCAGCAGCTGTTAAGTAACAAATCCTGTTTCCCAGTCTCTGGAGCTATCAGTGAATGCTGTTGGTAGACAGCTGTTTTGGCATGATAAAAAGATATAAAAAGTTAAAGTTATTATCCAATAAAAGCAGCTGTGTTACTAACACCATTCAAAAACACAGGAAAAAGCAATGCTTTCCAAAATGGGTGGGGAATGAAACAAAGGCCAGAGGAAAGAAACATTTTCGAGCTCTAAACAATGTTTTACAAACAACGTAGGGTTCAAATACCCTCTAATAAGCGTGAGCATGACTTTAAAGCTAGCTAATTTCTCCTCTCTCATTTGGCCTAGTTAGCATTGGCTGGGAGATCTGCTCAGCAACAGGAGAGGGCACAAATGTTCCCCATAGCAGCTGTTCTGGCTGCAGCCACACGGGGTTTAAATGGTGCCAGAGGCTCCGGGGTGAATTTCATCCTAAATGTTGAAAGAAGAACAGCATGTTTTAGCCTATTTCTCCTTGCCCCATTTTGGTTCCCAAGCTACTCCAAGCTCAGCATGAAGGAGCCTCAAGAGCTCACGTTGCCCAGTTCCCAGACAGAGTAGTCCTCTGCAGCTGGTCCAACCACATTCTTCTCATGACTATGTTTTCTGGCACACTCAACTGCGACAGCAGACACCTGGGCTAGATCTCACGGAGAAATTTCTAGCCCTACCGATCACAAAATTGTTCTGGAATGAAGAGACTGTTACTGAGAGATTCTGGACTGCCGTCTCCCATGTGGTGTGTTTTCTGCAGTGTTACAGCCGTGTAGGTCACAGGATATGGAGAGACAAGATCGGTGAGGTCATCTCTTTTACTGGACCAACTTCTGTTGGTGAGAGAGAGAGAAGCTTTGGAGCTTACACACAGCTCTGCTTCAGGTCACTTAATGTAACTGATGAGTTCTAATATCTATTGTATTTATATCATTTGGGTAATTGTTTAGTCACGAAAAATGTTCAATACACGTTACCTGGTTTTAAAAAAAAATTACTCTAGATTTAGGTATTCCGTGACATGAAGACGAGAGCTATGTAAACTCAAAAGCTTGTCTCTCTCACCAACAGAAACTGGTCCAATACAAGAGATTACCTCACCTATCTTGCGTGTTTTATCTAATGGTAAGCAGTCCCTTAGACTGGTAAAATGGATTTATCACTAGTCACTCCATTTAAGGCACCTATAAATGCACTGTAAAACACACACACTATAATCTAATGTTAAAAAAAATTAGAATTAAAAAAAAATCATTTTAACATTCATTCAGCAGCCCTGAAAATACCCAATCACTAGAACATGGGGAAGTTATTGTAGGGCTCTTAAATGATAAATCGGAATCTAAAAATACTTATGGTACACAGGTGAGTAAATTACACAGGAGTAGTTCCACTGAGTTAACAATGCGTTTGCAGGATCAGGGCCATAGACAACATCTTTTTCAACTAGTTTGTGCTGTCACTGTAAGGCCTCAAAATACCTAAACCTGGATTAATTTTTTTAAAAAAATGTAATGCGTCCTGAACATTTTTTCATGACTAAACAATAACCCAAAGAGATATAAATATAACAGATATTAGAAGTCATCAGTTACATAAAATGGAGATTATATAAATATTTTCCAAAACAAAAATAAGAAAACAATTTAATAACAATGTAAGATTTGGGGGGAGATGATATACTGAAAGTTACAAAATAGAGGTGTCCTGTTGCTATCAGTAACACAGGAAGCTGATGAATAGAGTATGTTTGACAATTAGGCCTAAACAGACATGCACGTTTATTTGAGATCATGTCCATGGGCTGTCCCACTGGTTTCAATGGGACAACTCATATACAAAGTTAAGCATGTGCCGAAAAGTGTTTGCAGGAGTGGGGCCTTCTTGAAAAATGCAAATAAATGAATCAGTTCAGTCAGAAAACTGTGAAGAGAGGACTTGGAAGATAATAAGAATAAAAAGATAAATGGAAGGATAACGTCTTACTGTAATCTTCGTGAACGGTATTGCTTGACAAGTTTATACATAATATCTTTCCTCATTATAGTTCATAGTTGTTTGAAGTCATATCAAGCTTCTATATGTGTCAGTTGAGTATCATTCCATCTAGGAATACAGTCCGCAAATTAAGCAATTTCATTTTATGTATAAAAACTAATCTGGCAAAGTTGCTGGGGGAAAAAAATCTGCCAAATTCAAAGCAGATTGTGCTTAGTGCACAGCGTGGCAACAGCTGCTCAAGTTCTTGTGTGCATTAGAAACACTCTTTATTTCGCTAAACTCACGCAATACTGTACATTTTGGTCAGTTAGATTAATTGATATTTTAAATTTGTTACTTGCTAAGTATACAGCTCCATACATTTGCATATAATGTCAGCATCCCCCCAAAATAATTTATTAGATCAACTGAATTTGCATATAATGTGAACAACCCCCCTTCTGTCCAATTATTTATTATGTCAAGAATTTGCTTCTACGGGTATGTCTACACTGCAATTAGATACCTGCAGCTGGCCTGTGCCAGCTGTCTCAGGCTCACGGGGCTCTGCCTGTGGGGCTGTTTAATGTAGTGTAGACTTATAGGCCTGGGCATGAGGGCTCCGCGAGGTGGATAGGTCTGATGGTCAGCATTACAATTGAATTTGTCATGCCCTCAAGAGCAGGGCTACTTTGCTACCAACTAGAAAGCATGCTTACAGCCCAGTCATGCAGAAACGTGTGTAACCAGTGATGCCACCGCGAAAAAATAAATATGAAACAAAATCAAACGTGTCTTTCAAACTCTGTTTAATCTAATCTGGGTTGACAAACACCGAAATGTCTTAATCATGATCATGTGGCTATTGCATGACATCATTACAGGACAGAGTAAGGGTTGCATGGATGCCTTAACAGCATATTTCTTCCCTTTCACATACTTGGATTTATTTTAAATGAAGTCTTAACTCTGAATTTCCCTGGGTCTATAATGCATGGTTCTGGGAAAATGCAACATCCTTGTAATCTTTTTTTTATTATTATTATTCTTAAATCACTGATACATCTTTTCAGCCTTAATTTAATGGAGTTTTTTGCCTGGGATCTTCTAGGAGAAAGATGTCGGTAATGGACGTGTTTGTGCTCTTTTGATCTGCAAGCAGAGAGGGTCTCTTTCCCCAGGCAGAAACACGACTTGACTTCCTCTGAGGAAATCTCTTGCACTTCCCTGGAAACCTGAGGAAGACTTTTTTGTGGGTATAGGGGTCTGTGCTGAGTGAGGGGGTAGGCGGCCGGAATGCAGAAGAAGAACCGAGCAGGTACTGCCCAAGCAATAGTATGGACAATATTCTAATAAGAGGGTTATTTCATTTTAAGTTTTAATTAACATCTAAGGCCTTGTCTACACTACAAGACTATTTCGAATCTACTTAAGTCGAATTTGTGGATTCGACCGTATGAAGTCGAATTTGTGTATCCACAGTAAATACACTAATTCGAATTTCTGAGTCCACAGTAACGGGGCTGGCATCGACTTTGGAAGCGGTGCACTGTGGGAAGCTATCCCACAGTTCCCGCAGTCCCCGCTGCCCATTGGAATGCTGGGTAGAGCTCCCAATGCCTCCTGGGGGAAAAATGTGTCGAGGGTGCTTTTGGGTAACTGTTGTCATTGAACCGTCAATCACGCCCTCCCTCCCTGAAAGCTCCGGCGGGAAATCTGTTCGCGCCCTTCTCTGGTCGGTTACAGCGCGGACGCCACAGCACTGCGAGCATGGAGCCTGCTGCGATCATCGCTGCACTTATGGCCGTTGTCAACTCCTCGCACCTTATCGTCCACCTCTTCCACAGTCAGCTGCTGAGAAATCGGGCGAGGAGGCTCCGGCAGCGCGGTGAGGACAGGAATTCACAGAGTGGCGCAGACCTCTCACAAAGCAGGGTACGCCGCGCCGTGGAGATCATGGTGGCAATGGGTCAAGTTCATGGTGTGGAACGGCGATTCTGGGCCCGGGAAACAAGCACGGACTGGTGGGACCGCATAGTGCTGCAGGTCTGGGATGAATCACAGTGGCTGCGAAACTTCAGGATGCGTAACGGCACTTTCCTTGAACTCTGTGACTTGCTGTCCCCTGCCCTGAAGCGCCAGGACACCCGGATGCGAGTAGCCCTGAGTGTGCAGAAGCGAGTGGCCATAGCCCTCTGGAAACTTGCAACGCCAGACAGCTACCGGTCAGTAGCGAACCACTTTGGCGTGGGCAAATCTACCGTGGGGGTTGCTGTGATTCAAGTAGCCCACGCAATCGTTGAGCAACTTCTCTCAAAGGTAGTGACTCTCGGAAACGTCCAGGACATCATAGATGGCTTCGCCGCGATGGGATTCCCAAACTGCGGTGGAGCTATAGATGGGACTCACATCCCTATCCTGGCACCAGGCCAGCGAGCACATTAACCGAAAGGGCTACTTTTCAATGGTGCTGCAAGCACTGGTAGATCATAGGGGACGTTTTACCAACATCTTCGTTGGGTGGGCGGGCAAGGTTCATGACGCGCGTGTGTTCAGGAACTCTGGTCTGTTTAGACGACTCCAGGCAGGAACTTTCTTCCCGGACCACAAAATAACGGTTGGGGATGTGCAGATGCCTACAGTGATCCTCGGGGACCCAGCCTACCCGCTAATGCCCTGGCTCATGAAGCCCTATACAGGCGCCTTGGACAGAGAGAAGGAACTCTTCAACTACCGGCTGAGCAAGTGCAGAATGGTGGTGGAGTGTGCTTTCGGACGTCTCAAGGGGAGATGGCGGAGCTTACTGACTCGCTCGGACATCAGCGAAAAGAAAATCCCCGTAGTTATTGCTGCTTGCTGTGTGCTACACAATCTCTGTGAGAGCAAGGGCGAGACCTTTTTGTCCGGATGGGAGATTGAGGCAAATCGCCTGGCTGCAGTTTACGCTCAGCCAGACACCCGTGCTGAGAGAATATCCCAGCGGGAAGTGCTGTGTATCCGGGAGGCTTTGAAAGCAAGTTTCCTCGGAGAGCAGGGTAACCTATGACTCTCCACTTGCTTTCAAGAGAAACTGACCCTGGGCCTGTGTCTGTATGTGTCGATTTCGATCTGCGGTTACATACCCCGTTCTCCAAGTTTCCCCCACTTCCAAAGCACGTTTTAAAGCAAATTAATTGTTACACTCATTATTAATAAATCTTTGTTTTACTTTGCATTTCTGTTCAGGTGTTGAAACATGGACGCATACTGTGCTGGGCACGGTGTGCACTGATGTACAGACCGCTTGTTCCATAGAGGAATGACATCCTCCTGCTCCTACATAGGTCTCTGGGGTGGGGGACGGTTGCAAGTGGTTGTGCATGAAGGGGAGGTATTGCAGGAAGGGGTGGGTTTGCAGGAAGGGGCGAGTGGTGCCTTCTTTGGATAGGGGTTTGGATGACGGCAGTGGGCTGCGGGTTTGGGCGTAGGAAGGGGTGAGGGGTGTGGGGGAAGGGTGAGTATCTGTCCATGGATGAGGGCTCTTGTTGGGGCTCAGGGCAGCGGAGAGGCTCGGTGCTATGGTGGAAGTGCATGGTAAGGGCAGCGTGCCTTAACATTAAGGGGGTGGCAGGCGCTAGGACCCTGGACAAGCATACACATCACAGAATGACCCGGGGCAGCATACACCACACAGAGTGACCCTGGTGCCTACTGACTGCAGTGTGTGTGTGCCCTGCAGTTGATCATGCCCCCAAGTCTGTACCCTGGTAATGTAGGCTATACCGTGCAATTATAAATCCCCTCCCCCCCCATACACAAAAAAATCCTCTGACATGAAAGACGTGACCGAAACAGTGAATAACAGCAAACAGCTTTTAATAATCTAATACACAGTGGGGGGATGAAACTTGGATTTGGGACTGGGTGAGCCTGTAAGGGAAGCACTTCTACAAATGTATAGCGTGAGAGGTGTGTGGTACATTAGCGCTATGCAGTGGTGCAGTGACAGTTCTCACGGCCCCTACCGCCCCTCCGTCTTGTACTTTTGGGTGAGGGGGGGGCAGGACTTCTTGGCGGGGGAGGGCGGTTGCAGATACACTGCAGGGGGGCTCTGTCCTCCTGCCTGCGGTCCTGCAGAACATCAACAAGGCGCCGGAGCGTGTCCGTTTGCTCCCTCATTAGGCCAAGCAGCGTTTGAGTCGCCTGCTGGTCTTCCTGCCGCCAGCTATCCTCCCGTTCGATGTGTGTGCGATGCTGTTGACATAGGGTCTCCCTCCACTGTCTCTGCTCTGCCGCCTCAGCTCTGGAGCAGGCCATCAGTTCCGCAAACATCTCGTCCCTAGTCTTTTTCTTTCGCCGCCTAATCTGCGCCAGCCTCTGCGAGGGGGATGCCGGGGCAGTCCGGGAAAGAGCCGAAGCTGTGTGATGGGAAAAGTAACTGATTTCCTTGAACAGATACATGTTTGCGAACAGTGAACACAGTCTAGTCAGTTTCTCTGAACAAGACCATACAGGGCAACAAGTCTCACGAGATCTCGGGACAAGTTCGAGATTTCGGAATACGCTCTCATTGGCTGCGGCATTGCACAGGAGAGCGGACAAGTGGGGAGAGACAGCTGAATCCGTCTAGCAGACAGTCCTCTTAAGCCTTACAGTACATTCTGCTTATCAGTTAATGGATAGCTGTGCCCTCCCGCTAAAGGCAATCTGGAAATCATATACTCTGACCCTTTTCCAGCCACTCCCGCCAGTGCACGGGAAAGATCAATGTATGCTTTTCCTATGTGGCCTACAACACGTGGCTGTTAAGCGAGGGTCATTGTTATGCAAAGTAAAAGTCAACCATTCACAACAGTAACAATACACTAATTGCCCTAATTAGATGCAGCATTTCATGAACGAGATCACCCTGATGCGGGTCCCTCGGAGTCACAAAGAGCGGATGCTAAGGGAAGCCCTGCAGAGACCAGGACCATATGCGGCCATGCTTGTGGAGGCGATGATTCCCATCTACATAAGGATGTCCTGGCGCGGAAGAGTGTGCTTCCACGGAGCACCCAACAAGGCACCTCTCCCCAGGAACCTCCTGCGGAGGCTTTTCGAGGACCTAAATGAGACCTTTCTTGAATTGTCCCTGGAGGATTATTGTTCAATCCCTATATGTGTGGACCTACTTTTCGTATAGTTTTTCATTGAAAATTTTATATATAGCATTTCTATTTTTTTAGACCTGTTTTATAAAAAATAAATGTTTACATGTTTATAGCACTTACCGCCTGATCCTTCCCCTGATTCAGAGTCCGGGTTAACGGCCGGGGAGGGTTGGTAGGGGATCTCTGTGAGGGTGATGAAGAGATCCTGGCTGTCAGGGAAAGCGGTTTCGTGTTCGCTGTCGCCTGCGCCGTCCTCCACAGACCCTTCCTCATCTTCCACATCGGCGAACATCGAGGAGGAACTGTCCAGGTTCACTATGCCATCCACTGAGTCCACGGTCACTGGTGGGGCAGTGGTGGCAGACCCACCTAGAATGGCATGCAGTGCCTCGTAGAAGCGGCATGTCTGGGGCCGGGCTCCGGAGCGTCCGTTTGCCGCTCTGACTTTTTGGTAGCCTTGTCTCAGGTCCTTGATTTTCACGCGGCACTGCATCACATCCCAGCTGTATCCTTTGTCTATCATGGCTTTGGAGACCTTCTCGAAGGTCTTTGCATTCCGCTTGTTGGAGCGCAGCTCCGAGAGCACAGACTCCTCGCCCCACACACCGATCAGATCCAGGACTTCCCGGTCAGTCCATGCTGGGGACCTCTTTCTATTCTTGGATTGGCCGGACTCCTCTGCTGGAGAGCTCTGCATCGTTGCAGGTGCTGCGGAGCTCGCCCCGATGTCCAGCCAGGACGTCAGATTCAAAGTGCCCAGACAGGAAAATGAATTCAAATTTTCCCGGGTCATTTCCTGTGTGGCTGGTCAGAGAATCCAAGCTCCGACTGCTGTCCAGAGCGTCAACAGAGTGGTGCACTGTGGGATAGCTCCCGGAGCTACTAAGTTCGATTTGCATCCACACCTAGCCTAATTCGAGCTAGTCATGTCGAATTTAGCATTACTCCACCTGTCGGGGTGGAGTACCGAATTCGAACTAAAGAGCCCTCTAGTTCGAATTAAATGGCTTCCTGGTGTGGACGGTTGAGCGGTTAGTTCGAATTAACGCTGCTAAATTCGAATTAAAGTCCTAGTGTAGACCAGGCCTAAGCCTCGTCTTTTAAGCATACAGTATCTTCAAAAGCTTATCAAATTAGCAGAAGTTAAGCAACTGAATGAGACATACAGTAAGATTAAAACCATTGCTAATAAATAAAAACAAATGCTGGAAGAATTCAAAAGAAGAGTTCATTTGCTACCATGATAGTCCTATTTTGGGCGGGGGGGAGGGGAAGGGAATCCTAATTGAGATTTTGTGCTTTTTTTTCAGTGGGACCCTATTAAAAATGAAATATTACTTATCCCTAGAAATGTACAAATGCAATAAGAACTGCATGAACAAAAAGAGCAGCTTATGTGATCATCATATCCTTTACTGGCTTTCCCATGGCTCTACACTGAAAAAAAAAACACAAAAAAACGAAACGTGCATCTTTATTCTGAAGGTGCTAATTTGAGGGCACTGTCTTTTAAGAAGAAATAAAGTGGCTGTACAACAGATGTCTATTAATTATAAGCTGCTGTGTTGTGTATTAGTTTGGCAATAATTGTTTATCAAGAATAAGCTGCCAAGCGTTTGATGCTATACTGATGAATTGATGAGTTCAAACGATTCGGAAGCCAGCTGAACTAGGGAAGAGGTAGAATAATTTATAGGATTTTTTGGAAGCAAGTAGATCAGTATAAGAACATTTATTCATGTGCTGTGTTTGAGACCTTTAGATTCTTCCCTGAATAAATTACATTTTGATCTACAAACTTTTTCATCCACTGTTTACTGGAATGGCTGAGCCAAACATAAAAAAATACACCTGAAGGATACAGAATAAATACCTTGGCAGCTCCCTAACAACTTGTACTACACATATTCATTCTTTTCACTGCTACTACATAAACACATCAAGTAAGGCAAATAGCTAGTATGCATCCAGTTGCTTTTCCTTTATCTGCCTAAACTGTCTTTGACTTGTTGACCAGTGCAATACTTTTAAAGAAATGTATGAAATATATGACACAAAGCTTCATTGAACCACTAGAAGGAATTTCAGTGCCCCATTCCAAGTAAATACACACATATATTTCATGATTCTTGCAATGAGTTTGCCAAAATTGAAAGCTCAAATTCATTATCTGATGGGGAAACAGTTGGTGCTAAAATTATCTGAATTATATTCTGGATTCAGAACCACATATGTAGCCAGCTACAATTGTCTTATGAGAATTCCATGCACATAAGGATTTTGATGAGAATTCTGTACCCATAACCGAAACCATAATATGAACTCAAGTCTAATTTTTTATGATTATTTTACAGAACTCACAAGCATGCCAGGCATCTTGCAGAACAAATGAACAGCATGCTGTCCCTGACGCAAAAAGCTTGCAATTGAAACCCTCAATTCCTGCAATGAACAACACTTGGCGGGGCACCTGTGCCCATACAGCGCTCACTGCAGGAACGGGACTAAATTTTACACAATGCAATGAACGGGCAATGAAAGAGACCGTTGTGGTTCCAGGGGGAGAGAGAGCAGACACAGTAACACGTTTATGTAATTGCTCGGCAAAGTCTTGTGTGCTGGAATTTTTTAAGTAGGTATAGTTAAACAAAATAAATAGCGTAGAACAGGAAAGATAACTGTTTTGGCTGACGCATTTCGGGTGGGTGTAGCAGCAGAGATAGGTCAGACGGTGGGATTTGAATGAGGGAAGGATGGTAGGTTGGCGTAGGAGGCCTTTGATGCATAAGATGTAGCATGAGGAAGAAGTACAGAAACAATTACTGGAAAGGGGGGTTGGGTCAGATTTCCCAAAAAGCTCGGGTCAATTTTTCAATGGCTCAGCACTCACAAATGGGGAAAGATTTTTTCGGAAGTGCTCAGCACCAGGCAGCTCTCCCCTGGTGACACGGATAGATTTTCAAAAGAGCGCAGTACCCAATATGCTGAGCTTTTCTGAAAAGCTGGCCCACACAGCATTGTGGCTGGCTTCCCTGACTGATCTGAGTGGGTGTAGGCCAATGAAATGAAAGACTAGGTCAGATACATTGGCGGGGCACAGTTATTCAGAAACTTGAAGGCAAGGGCGAGAAGCTTGAGTATAGAGCAGTGAAGCAAAGGTGACAGGTGGAAAGATTCAAAGAAGGGGTGACTGGGCCCAGTTGATGGCAAGGAAGATGGGGTGTGTATGTGTGTGTGTGCACGTGTGTGTGTTTTGAGGGAAGTTGTGTGCGCTTCAGGGTGGGCAAAGAAAAAGAAGCTACAACAGTTAGGGGAAGAGACACTGAAGGCCTGGGTGACAAGTTTTCATGCTTGGACAGAGAGAAAAGGTCAGACCTTAACAATGTTGTGAAGGAAGGAGCATCAGGATTTGGACACAGCCTAGATGTCAGGGATGGAGAAGAAGGAGGAGAGACAGATGACGCTCTGGTTATAAGCCTGCATGACAGGAAGAACGGTGGTATTGTCAGTGGTGACAGAGACAGGGGAGAATGATGAGGAATATGGAGTAATTTGTGTCCACGTTAGGACTACGATTGAATGTTTAATTTATTTAAGATCCAGTCGTGGTTATGGAGTTAGCTGTGCCTCTGTTTTCCTTCCAGTCTCTCGGAGTGTAGACACCTCAGGTCTTGCCCAGACTTGTCTTGGGGTAAGAAACTCTTAAATGAGCACCTGGGTGCACTATCAACCCTGCAGGACTGACTGGATGGTAGGCACCTACGTTTCTTCCCTTTGGTGATCAGTGATATTGTGACCAAAAACCTTCCAAAAATAAAGTGCTTTATTTAGCAGTTGGAGCAAAGTTTTGTGGAAAAGGGGATTTTAAAACAACAGCCTACTATCTTCAGTCTCACCTAATGATGCACTTTACAACAAGCTAAGCTAGATAGGATTCCTTCTTAAGTTACAGGAACAGCAGAGAATCAACTCACGTTCCCTTAGACCAGTGGTTTTCAAACTTTTTGAGCTGAGCCCCCTGCTTTGAGTCACAATTTTTGGTTCCCCCATCCTCCTGCAGCCCAGACAAAGGTAGACACAATATCTGCCCCTCAGGTTTTCAGGGTGGGGAAGGGTGCATGTGACAGTCTCTGGAGAGCGGAGCCAGCACTGGGCAAGGAGGCTGTGGGGAGTGGAAATTGGCACAGCCATGGCGAATGCTGACACTGACCCATAGGAGCTCTCTCCTTCAGCCCCGCCACTGCGCAGGGCTGGCCCACCCCGCCTGCTGCCACCGCTTCTCTGAACGTTCCTCTGTGCCCCCATACGTTGCGCACCCTGCAGTTTGTAAACCTCTTCCTAGAACCCACAGAAACATCTTCGCTTTATAAGGCCTTGTCTTCACTGGGAAAAAGCTATGTTCTGAAGTCATTTCACCTAACTCAAGTTAAGAAACATGAGGTAAAATCCAAGTGAACCCAAGGCAGTTTGTAGATTTAACATGACTTAGCAGGTTGAGGTAGTTAACTCAAGTTTTCCCCAGCAAAGACAAGGCCTTATAAGCAAAGATCCTCTTGTGTGTCTGTGGGTCTCTCAGGGCTTGTCTGTGGCACTTCAGTGTAGACATTACCTATACCATCAGCAGAGGTAACCCACCTCCCCAAGAGATGGTAGGTAGGTCGACGGAAGAATTTGTCCATCAACCTAGCTCTGTCTACACCATAGGTTAGGTTCGTTTAACTCCATTCCTCAGGAGTTTGGATTTTTCACACCTCTGAGCAAAGTAGCTTTTTAGTGTAGACCAGGCCTTAGTGTGGTTCTTTAAGTCCCAGCCCTATTCAAAGTGGTTAGGGGGTAATTAGCCATTAAGGCTACTCACTCTAGCATTGTCTTTTAACCAACCTGGAATGAAAGCAGCTAGTCAATTGTTAGGGTATGTTCCCACTACCCGCCGGATCGGCGGGTAGCGATCGATCTATCGGGAATCGATATAGCGTGTCTCATCTAGATACAATAAATCAATCCCCCAACGCGCTCCCGTCGACTCTGGAACTCGACCAGGGTGAGTGGCGGAAGCAGAGTCGATGGGGGAGCTGCGGCCGTTGATCCCGCACCGTGAGGACGGGAGGTAAGTCAAAATAAGATACGTCGACTTCAGCTATGCTATTCTCATAGCTGAAGTTGTGTATCTTACATCGACAACCCCCCCCATCCCCCTCAGTGTAAACCAGGCCTTAGAAAGGGCCACTTCCTCCTTCTCTAGGTGGGCAGGCTCTGCTATCCAGACAGTCCCATAGAGTAGACCCACATGCTAGTAACAGATCCAGATACACTGTTAATAAGTATTAAAAAGCACATCCACATTTGTCACAGACTCTGTTACTTACATATGGATTTTGATTTAGAAATTGGGCAAGAAATTGCCAAGTGTGTCCATCTGGTGCTTTTAGTGAATATTACTTTTATCCATAATTTCAGAGCTGCCTGGGACCCATAAATATATGATTCTTAAATGTTTTATAGTCTCTAGAACAATGATGTATTTTCCCCTAACAGGTCATTGAGACAAAGGGATAGAGGGATGGGACCTCTTGGGAGTACACCTGAAAGACTACAGACTGAACCTATTAGTCTAAGGCAGGGGCTCTCAACCTTTTCAGACTACTGTACCCCTTTCAGGAATCAATTTGTCTTGCGTACCCCCCAAGTTTCACCTCACTTAAAAACTACTTGCTTACAAAATCAGACATAAAAATACAAAAGTGTCACAGCAATTATTACTGAAAAAACTGCTCACTCTCTCATTTTTTATCATATCATTATAAAATAAATCAATTGGAATATAAATATTGTACTTGCATTTCAGCCTATAGTATATAGAGCAGTAAAAACAACTCATCGTCTGTATGAAATTGTAGTTTGTACCGACTTCGCTAGTGCTTTTTACGTAGCCTGTTGTAAAACTAGGCAAACATCTACATGAGTTGATGTACCCCCTGGAAGACCTCTGCATACACATACCCCAGGTTGAGAACCACTGGCCAAAGTAATACCCTTCCTCTGCTCTACAGACTAGGAGTCTGCCTTCTTTCCGAGAGCTGGTTTCCATGCCCTTTTCCTCAGAAGGAGTGGCCTTAAAATGACCATCAATCTTGCCTAGTCTGTAAAAATAGGGTGAGTAATGAAAATTAACCTTAAATCTGGGAGCATAGCAGAAGCCAATGTTTTCCCTAATGAGCTGGCATCACTACTTGCATTCTCTGCTAGGTCCTCAAGAGGTTGAACAAACGGCCTCTCAAACAGGAGATAACTGGAGTACATACAGGCCAGACATGTGCATTTAGCCTCAAGGTGCCACCTCGTCCATGATCTGAGCCATTAGGCTTGGAGGCTACAGCAAGGACAGCAATATTAAGAGCTGAGACTGTATGTTGTGATACCGCACCCAGTAGGGTGAGTACCTGGAGAAACTCTTGGTGATGGGTCTCTGTGATGAGGTATTCACCCCACACTAGCTTGGAAAAGGTTAAAGGGGTTAAGTGACCTGATAGGCCACACCTGAGGGAGAGTTAGGCTTGATGGGCAAGCATTGACTGAAGATAGAGTCTAGCTGGGTGGGGCCAGGCGGGGCTGGTAGTGAGGCCAGAAGAAGGCTACATGGTGGAAGTTGGCAATCACTCTCTGGACTTAGAGAAGGAGATGAGGAAACCCAGGAGGAGAGTAGGAGTCCTGGGATCTTGGTCCTGAAGGAAGGGTTAACCCAGAAGGGTGGTGGAGTAGCACTGATAGAGGTGGAGTAGCGAAAGGCCCTAGGAAATGACAGCAAAGTTGGGGATGGTGCAGACTTTGGCCACTGATTTGAGGGTCCCTAGGATGAAACCTGGAATAGTGGGCAAGTCTGGGTTCCCCTACCAGCCACTGGGAAGGATTGAATTGAATGGATAGCTTTGAATTGGATGACTGCTGGGAACAATACCCAGTCAACCAATCCAGTGAGACTTTGATGTCCTGGAATGGGAAAACGATAGTGACCTGGCTGGAGGGCCAGGGCACGCAGAGGGAGCATCCTGACTCACAAAGAGGAAGCACTGCAACTCCTGGCACATGAGAGGGGCTGCAGCATGAATGAAAGATGGAAGGGGATATCAGAGTGGGCAGAGCTAATCCTCAGTCGCAGCCCCAAGAAGGTACCCCAGTGGTGAGTAGGATTCTGTTACAATCTCTCTGCAGAAGCAGCATTATCCCTAGCCTTTCGTTAAGAAATCTTGCAGGAGCATATGGAAATGGCAAGCTAAATGGTACAGAATGCATATGAAAATGTATTGTTCTCTCTTTAAAACTCTACAATTCATTTTCTGTCTGGGGTCCTCAATAGGAATTTGTTGCTCTTTAGGAAGGGAAGATTTGCTGGACAACCTGGAGTGCTGGAGCCCACAGCTTCACTTTATCTGTGAACTATATTTATCTTTAGAACTATAAAGAACATTTTGCATCAGGAGTGACCCAGGTATTACCCACTAAGTTTTTCACTGCTGGACACATAGAAATGGCATGACCAAGTTTATCCCTCTTCCGTAAATGGTAAACCCTAAAGCAGTAGTGTGAATAGAAGAAGGTATCATCTATTTTAGCAGGTTAGCATATTTCTACAGAGACTGATCAAATCTTCCACGGCCAGCCAAAGAGAATCATTTCTTGAAACAATTCTAGATAATTCCGATTTACAGCTCTGGGACCAATATGAACCAAAACATGCTTTAACATTTTTTTTGAGAGAGAAACATTTTCTGTAGGAACCAAGCACCTTAAACTTGCCAGGAAGGGCTGCTGAGTGCTTTAACAATAGATGTCTTTTTTTTTTTAAGTAGCAAATGTTATTCTAAGTTTAGAAGGAGTGGGAGTCTTAACCAATGCTGCGTGAGCCTGAGCTTCAACAAGGTTTTGTCTGTCAGAGAGAAGAGGTTGTAACAGAAATGAAGGTAGGAGGAAGACATTAGGTAGCAGATAAAAAAGTACCCTTACCTCTGCTCTGCACAAAAATTTTCTCCCCAAGGAACCTGAATTCAAAATGCTGGGTATAAATAGATCTCTCAGCAACTTGCAGGACTGATAGTTCAAGGGTCTGAACCCTGGGGGGCAGAAGAACAGAGACCCAATGGTCTCTTCACAGTACTATTATCTCAGTCATAGTTTTAAACCAATAAAAATGTTAAATGGTAAGTTTTAAAACACTGAATAGAGAAGTGGGAGAAACTCCAGCCACTTAATTTCTGGAAGGCAAGAGACATTTAGGCCTGAATTTTTGAAACATTCTTGAATATTGTAGGCAGAATATTGTAGGCAGTTGGCCCCAGAACTGCACCCATTTTGAAACTTAAGTATCTAACTGCACCTGGATACTACATTTAATTTTGAGATGAAATTTTCTACTGTAATATTGAAGGCAGGTTTGTGGCCCACCGAAATATCAGGACCTCAGTCCACCTTCAATATTGTTGGAATTTTGCACCCACAGTTTAATACGAATGGAATTAATTGTGCCCACAGTTATACCCATAGATTTTGGCCTATAAAATCTGAGGCTGTGATAAGAGTAGTAATCTCTTCAACAGGCTTCTCTTCACTAGAGGTATTTTACCACTTATTAATTCCAAGTAGTTAACACTTTTGTAAAGGCTAGTCTGGATGCTCCCCAATTGTTTGCTCCAGACTAAAAGCATTTGTAATGGGGCTGTCAAACAACTAAAAAAATTAATCATGATTAATCACAGATTAAAAAAATACCATTAGCCCGTTCATTTATAAGCCAATCCCCCAAGATGGTTAGGTAAAAATAGCAAAAACTGTATGACCCTTTCATAAGCCGACCCTATATTTCAGGGGTTGGCAAACTTTGGCTCCTGGACTGTTAGGATAAGCCTCTAGCAGGCCTGGACATTTTGTTTACCTGGAGCATTCACAGGTACGGGGCCCCTCAGCTCCCAGTGGCCACGGTTTGCCGTTCCCAGCCAATG
The DNA here is from genome assembly GCF_020497125.1 of Mauremys mutica. Taxonomy (NCBI): domain Eukaryota; kingdom Metazoa; phylum Chordata; order Testudines; family Geoemydidae; genus Mauremys; species Mauremys mutica. The sequence goes on from NC_059074.1 coordinate 201,720,839, forward strand.
GAAGCTGCGGGAAGTGGCACGTGGGAGCTGAGGGGCTCCATGTCTGTGAACGCTCAGGGTAAACAAAATAACAATGTATTAGATATTCAATTCAATGATTCCAGAGAGTTTAAAATCATGAAATTTTGGTGTAGACCTGTTTATAAGCCGACCTCTGCTCTTTGATGTGTCACTCTTTTACCAAAAATATTCAGCTTATGAACGAGTATATACGGTAGTCATGATTAATCGCAGTTTTAATCACACTGTTAAACAATAATAGAATACCATTTATTTAAATTTTTTTAATGTTTTCTATATTTTCAAATATATTGATTTCAGCTGTAACACAGAATACAAAGTGTACAGTGCTCAGTTTATATTATTTTTATTATAAATATTTGCACTGTAAAAAAGAAAAACAAAAGAAATAGTATTTTTCAATTCCCCTCATACAAGTACTATAGAGCAATCGCTTTATTGTGAAAGTGCAACTTACAAATGTAGATTTTTTTTTTTACATAACTGCACACAAAAATAAAACAATGGAAAACTTTAGAGCCTACCAGTCCACTCAGTCCTACATTTTGTGCAGCCAATCGCTAAGACAAACAAGTTTGTTTACATTTACGGGAGATAATGCTCCCCGCTTCTTATTTATGTCACCCAAAATTGAAAATGGGTGTTCATATGGCACTGTTGTAGCCGGCATTGCAAGGTATTTATGTGCCAGATATGCTAAACATTCATATGTCCCAACATGTTTCGACCACCATTCCAGAGGACATGCTTCCATGCTGATGACACTCATTAAAAAAATCATGCATTAATGAAATTTGTGAATGAACTCCTTGAGGGAGAATTGTATGTCTCCTGTTCTGTGTTACTCGCATTCTTCCATGCTGATGACAGGTTCTGTTCGATGATGATCACTGCAAAGCAGTGCAGACTGACGCACGTTCATTTTCATCATCTGAGTCAGATGCCACCACCAGAAGGTTGATTTTCTTTTTTGGTGGTTCGGGTTCTGTAGTTTCCGAATCGGAGTGTTGCTCTTTAAAGACGTCTGACAGCATGCTCCACACCTCGTCCCTCTCAGATTTTGGAAGGCAATTCAGATTCTTAAATCTTGGGTTGAGTGCTGTATCTATCTTTAGAAATTTCACATCGGTACCTCCTTTACATTTTGACAGATCTGCAATGAAAGTGTTCTTAAATCGAACAACATATGCTGAGTCATCATCTGAGACTTCCAGAATATGAAATATATGGCAGAATGTGAGTAAAACCATTCTCTACCAAGGAGTTCAGTCACAAACCTGCAGGGCTCCAGTACTGTTTCTAGCTTTTGCAGTTTTTAAAATCCTACTTGTCAGCACTGATAGATTGTGCTTTTGAAGAGCTAATGTGGCTGCAATAGTGGCTTTACTGAAAAGCAGGCGCTGAACCATACCCGATGTGGAGTTCCATCTGGTTGAAATATCTTCACATCTTGTTCGATCCATTTGCAGCTTGTGGTATTCCTAGCTCTGTACTGTTAGCTGGACTGTGTTTGAAATGGCCCACAAGTTTTCTACATTTTGCCAGCACATTTTCAAAATAACCATCACTGAGCGCTACTGTGATGGATTGGCTGCAGACTGTGAGTGATGCCTGTCATGTGTTCAAAAGGCAAACGGCTGTCTGCTGCTATCATTTCACATGCAGTGTCACTACTCACTGTTGTTACCTATTCTTGAATATTCCATTCTTTCGCAACATCCAAGAAACGCTCTGCGCATGCTTCAGCATGTCTCTCTTCAGTATGTGTTATCATTAAAGCAAACAATTGCAGTGTCCATGCAGCTTCAATCAGGTGTGTCGTGACTTGAAGACAACAGTGATTGCTCAAGGATGTCCAGTGATCACCAGTCAAAGCAACAGCAAGTGCATTTTTCAGAAGCTCCAGCTTTGTAGTCTGCTCATTGTTATATAGGTCATGTATTCCTGATGAAATGGTTCCTCGGGAGGGCAAGGTGTATGGCTGATTGGAAGATGCAATTTGAACAACATTTCTCAGCCTTCTGTTGTTTACAATGTTGAGCGGTCTGCAGTCATATTTATCCATTTTCAATAGCACTGGTTAAAGTGTTGTACTCTGTTTGATCCATGGGCTTGTAGCAATCCTGAAACTCTGTAAGCATACTCTGTTGCGACTGGTAGGATTCATTTGCTGTCACAGGGTATCTGGAGCACAAGAACTAGAGGCGAAAACATATGTTTAGCGCCTAGGTGGTATTGCAGATTTGAAGTACTTCGATGGTATTGGAACTCAGCCTTGCAATAGCTAAAGATAACCATCTCTTTATCCAGAGAACCATCCCGGAGTTTTTTAAAAATAAAGTTCCGATTCAAAAGACCTAAACTTTTGCTGCTTTGCTCCATTAACTTTTTCCAATATTTAATCACTCCAGATCATGAGAACACAGCAGAACTGTGCCAATGTCCACCAAGTGACGAAGTACAGTAAGTGAAAAGAGTCAAAGCAGAGATGTGCGATTAATGTTTGTTTAAAAAAAAGCATTAATTTTGCATTAATCACTTGCGTTAACTGTGATTGACAGCCCTAACAAAATAATTCTACATTGGTAAGTTGCACTTTCACAATAAAGAGATATGCCTATGCAAGAAGCGCCGAGTAGACACTGAATAGGACTAAACTATGTACATAATAGTTTTTTGCCTTTTGTTTCATAATAAAGTTTAGTTATATAACCCTTTTGCTGATTTTTAAAGTGTTACATAAACAGGACAGGTGAAATATTATCATGTAAAGCAACCATAAACACATGAAAAGACCTAGGTTTACAATTTATGATTAAAACTCTACTATCTACACAATATACATAGACATAAAATGTAAAAACTTACATAACTTAGAAAGAGTAGCCAATCAGTTGTTTTAATTGTCATATTTGAATTCAGCACATCAAAATACATAATAAATAGCACATTTTATCTCTGAAGCAGACAACTTCTCAAAAATTGTAGACCAGTGTAATTAAAGTTGCCTGACATTTCCCACTATAAGATGCTGTTTTCAATTGCTTATAACTTTGCCAAACTTTAATTATTTGGGCTGAACTTTTACATAGCAAGTGTCTTCCTCAAGCTGATTTCCCCTTCCACCCCTTTTTTTTATTCCAGCCAAAATGGTTCATCTGTTTCCAAGAATGAGGCAAAGGAAAAAATATATTGTTTTGCCCAGGTTAAAATATTTGGATTATCTTTTCTTTGGGAAGCTCTGGCGCCCCCACGATTAGGAACCAGGACTTGAAATTTGGCAGGGGGTGGCCTTTGTGTCAGGTATGTGCCTTTTGCTATTCCTATGAAAATCCAACCGAATACTGTGGCCAAGTGATAAGCCTTTGAAAAAATTCAGTGGGCACATGCTCACTAGAGGTTTCCTCTGTTTTAGAAGGTAAATTCCCTGAAGATTCTGTCTACCCTGAGCGCATTCAAATGACTCACAGCTCCTAAAAGGGCGCACTAGCTCACTCCCCATCCACACTGGCAAGGCACGTAGAGCACGCTGACTGCATGGCTAGAGCGCTCCCAGTTCTCCACCTCGGCGAGTAGAATAATGTTTGCTGTACTCCCGCTGGAGTGCCACGGCGCCAGCGTGAACAAGGTGTTGCATTACTGTGCTCTGATCAGCCTCCGGAAACATCCCATAATCTCCTTAAGTTAAGTGGCCACTGGTCACTCTTATCATTGTTTTGGATATGCCCTTTGAAAGCTCCATTTCTGACAGCCAGCTGCGTATCTGCCCCGAAACAAAGCAACCATTACTGTGGAATGCTGCGTGTGAGAGAGGCGGGGTGGGGGAGGTCTGCTGCTTTCTGAACTTACAAGACAGCATGCTGACACGCTCTCAGCCCCTCCCAAACCCCACTGTCTCTCCCCCCACATATACACAACACACTCCCTGTCACACTCCACCCCACCCACCCCCCATTTGAAAAGCACGTTGCAGCCACTTGCATGCTGGATAGCTACCACAATGCACTGTTCTCTGTGCCTTTGCAAGAGTTGCTAATGTGGCCATGCCAGTGCACTGGCAGCTGTCAGTGTGGACAGACTACAGCGCTTTCCCTACTGCGCTCTACGAAGGTTGGTTTAACTCAAAGCACTCCACATCTGCAAGTGTAGCCATGCCCTAAGAAAGAAGGTTCTTATCTCCAGTTAACTAACACAAAGTAACCAGCGTGAAGCAACATCCCAGTGAAGACAAGGAAGCTTGCAGTTTTCACACAGTGTTAGCAGGTCAATTTAAAGATGAGGGAGGAGCCTAGGGTTTACCTCAACCTACTAACTCATGTTAAATCAACAGTTTGCCTTGTCTTCACTAGGGTTTTACCTCAACTGAAGAACACACCTTTTTTCCTAGTGAAGACAAGGCCTTACTGAGTGTCCCTACTTGCCTTTACCCAGTGGTTAACTACCTTGAGTTAACTGACAATCAGTTAATATGAGGTAAAACAACCCCGTGTGGACACATCCAGTGGGTGCAATTAAAAAGCCCAATTAATTGTTCCCACAATCAGAAGCAGGGCTAAAGGCACTTGACAATGTCACTTAGAAAGTGATGTTGACAAGAGTCTTCCAGGTGGGCTGCTGGGAAGCTGAGAAGTTCCATCTCAGTTCTCCCTTCCAGTGATAAATTTCATAGTTCAGGATGACTTTTTTTTGGCAAATATTCCACGGGAAGGGATTTCCATTTTTCAACCAGCTCTAGTTTCAACTTGCCCCAAGTAAAGAGCAATGCGCAGCTATGCCACCCCCGGAGTAGACCAGCGGATGCACCGTTCCTCCCCGCTGCCCGTGGGAGAGAGAGGGAAATAAGTTACTTCACCTGTTTTCATGAAGCTGCTCACTCCTCCCTGTCACAAACAGAGGCAGAGCTCTATCCACTCCCCACCCACTCGCTCATAGCAGGGAGTAGCAGGTAAGCCACACCCACTCTCCCTCCCACAGCCAGTCACAATCTGAGAAGAGAGGGTAGCAAAAGGTGGTTGGACTTACTTCTGCAAACAGCCATGTAAGGGCTAAGACTAACTACCCCACAGTGAATAAATGCACGTTCCATTTTCACTTGGCTTCTCTCTCTCTCTCTCTCTCTCACACACTCACACACACACACACACACACACTCTCTCTCTCTCTCTCACACACATTTACCAGCTCTGGAGCTACTTCCTCTCTCTCGGTGCTGCTAAGAGAGGCACACAAGCTTGACTTTAATGTAAGACTCATGATAAACCCCAACTAAAATGGCAACCCAGCTTCATGGGAGACCCATCTGCGCTGCTTTATGGGAGACTCATCTACATTCAATCTCTACCTTTGCTCCTTGAACTGCCATGGACTCAGGAGCACTGCTGTAAGCAGCGTCCTTGACCAGGGCATGGTTTGTGGTGTTTGACAGAGATCCCTCTGGCCAGTTAAGTCACATCACTGACAAACTCTTAGGACGTTCTTATTCAAACGTGCTCAGTCCGCCCGGTCTCAGGGATGCAAGGGTGTGCATGGACCAATGTATGGGTGTCTCTATAGAGATGTGGGGGAAGGAGCAATCCCCAGGCCAGTTAATGGATACCACCCCTGGATGCAGAAGAAAGAATCACAGGGGGCACATGGCAATATTTGGGGATAGAGAGAGATTAGTGGTTTATTCATCTTACTCCATCTATTCGCACTGGAGTCTAAAGTGGAAAGCAAAACATTTAAGCCTGATCATTCATGCTGGTTAGCTATCTGAGCTCCTCACCAAGTAGCTGAGCCATATTTCTAAGGACAATACTCCCACCATTAGATGTGCTCATTTTATTCAGAATACTGACTCTTCTTGGAGTGAAAATTACAAGCAGCTGTGAAGCATATTCATCAGAATCTGTCTCCTATAGAGAGCTGAAACCCCCTCATCCTTCCCTCTGTTCCACTGTAGATGACATTGCTGTCTCTGCAGTCTTATGAAAATGTAGTAGAAACAAGTCTAAAAGCAGGTTATTCTTCATGCCCTGTAACCACTGTCATAACCTATGTACTGCTAGAAGAACTGTATCTTAGCATCAGTTCGGGTGCTACTCAAAACGTACTTAACCTGTTTCATTTAGAAACCGTGCGAATAAAGTATAACAATGTGTTACATGCCACTATGAAGAAGATAATCACCTAATCTATGACTGGCACTTACCACGGAATGGACTGTAGAAATAATCTGTGAGCAATGGATCTGAAATAACCCAGACAAAAAGGGAAGAGCTGGAATCATGAATCTATATCCACTCTGAATGTTATCTTTGGTATGTCATAGAGTCAGTGAGCCTGGATCTCTGGGGGATCAAGTGGATCAGTGAAAGCGATGGACCCATGCAGTACTATTCTTCATTAACAGCAAAACAGCACCCGCTATCGCCTGTGCCCATCTACTATTCTAAACTGCATGCCTTATCTTTCTATAATTGTAAATATATAACAACGCCTTTAGAAATATTCCATACCACATCTGGTAGTTCATCAAAACATGTGTATGGGATTGTATCTAGGGTGACCAGATGTCCCAATTTTATAGGGACAGGCCTGATTTTTGGGTCTTTCTTATATAGGCTCCTATTACCCCACACCCCCTGCCCCGATTTTTCACACTTGCTGTCTGGTGGCCCTGTTTGTATGTGTTTCTAGTAGCTGGCTTGCTAAGTGCCTAGGAGAACATGCAAATACTACCCGCTAAAAGTTTTCCTCTATCTCATGTGACAGAAAAGTCTATGGCTGTAGTCCTAGCTCACACGCAAATGATTTTTCTAGTAATTGTGTCCATTGTCTGCAGCATGTGGAGTCATTACTGCAATATTAGTCTTAAATTATTGCTAGGTGTAGTCATGCTTTAAAGGTGGAAATAGCTCAGAAGACTAACTGAAACAGCGCAAGGTTCTTCGGCAAAAAAAAACAAAAAACCAACAACCCTGGTTTCTCTTCCTTTTCACATACATACTCATACTTTTCTAAATCCAATAGCATATTCCAGGGAGAGGATCAATGAGATTTTTCCTAATGCTCAGAGCAGCTAGCATAGCTAACAAGTATACAGTAGAATGTCATAGAGCAGCTCACAGTTTCCTGCTGGGTCTTTTTTTTTAATTTAATTTTATGTTGTATAATTTTTGTTCTTCTGCAGCTGAACAAGGAAAAGCATTATGAATATACAGCTTCTGAGATTATATCTTCACTACCGAGTTAACTCAAGTGTAAATAGCATGAGAACTCTTCTCGAGTTAGCTGAGCTCAAGAGCAACGTACTGCAAAACAACACAGAACAATTGTGTTAGGAGCTAACAAGTTGTGCTAATTCGAGCTGATCTTGTACCCCCAATGAGCCAGCCAGCTTGAGTTGAAAGCACCAGCAGATGTGAGTGAAGGGACTGGACTTGAGTTAGGGGCAACACTCAAGTTATAACTTGAGCAAACTGCAGTGACGAGAAGCCCGTAGAAAGACAAATCACTAACATATTCCCTGTAAATGGTGTAGATTTTTTTATTTTAACAGATTTACACCAGTTGAGGATCAGGTTCCAAAACCGTAGTTGGCATATATGTCTGAGAAAAGCTTTATCCCTCCAGAGAATATCAATTTGACTCTAAAAGGAATGGATACCTCACATGTGTAAAGGCTGCAGGGTTGGATGCTTTGACATTTCTTGATCCATCCCCAATTAAAAAAGAAATTCCAGGCAACAGTTCTAATGTCTTTTGTAAATGTAGCCCTTTATGTTCTTTCAGATAAGAAGAGAAGAATTCCCTAACCTGTGTGGAGCACAGCTGTTAGCAGAAACTGACAAGACTTCCTTTGATCACTGCTGAGATATGCACTCAGAACATGTCTTTGGAGCAGGGCTCAGAAGACTACCTACTAAAAAAACAAACTTTCTTGTTCAGAGCCTCTCTAAAATTTTTAGACAGAAACAGAACGTTCAGCACTCAAACTTTTTTATTTATTTTAAATCAGAATATCATCTTTTGAATATATAGGCTCAAAGCCTCGATCTAACTTCAACATACAGAACAGCAAGGGTCCCTTAAAACTACTATACTATTACATAGATTTTATTTAAACTACAAAAGCTAGACAATTCCAGACAAAGACTCTTATCCCTTCTAAACTCATTCTGTTGTGCCCATGTATTAAAGTACATATTGTATGCCATGCAAAGTAGATTTCGACTATGCTTGTAAAGCATGCAGGTAAGAAAGACTGCACTATGTCTATTTGCGAACCTGACTTCATCTAGGTAAATGAAAGGAACAGTTAAGTAGACTTTTGGGGTGAAATCGTGGCCCAACTGAAGTCCATGGGAGATTAGCAATTGAGTTCAGTGGAGCCAGGATTTTCATCCTTGGTCCACCTGCATTCACAATTTTTATACCTGGCTGTACCATCAGTTTTCCCTCCTAGCTGGAACAACCTGTAATACCCTGAATTTGGCTAACTGCTTGGGTCAAGAGGAGTAACAATAGCATTGCTTCATGGCAGAATTGAATGTGGATAGCGTGCCTTTGACCACTTTGGGGCCTTGTAAACATTTGCCATTTGACCAGAAACGTGGTATTTATACAGCTCAAAAGGCAGCCACTAAATACCTGAATATTCCATTGAAGTTTCACAAAACATGTCAGGTGACTTGACACATCATGTCATCATGAGTATACACTTTTTATAGCATTTAAAGAGTTAAAAAAAATCTGACAAGACCCTTTATTCCACCACTAGCCCTACAAAGGCCACAGGAGAACTCAAGCATTATAAGTAGTGGGATCGTCCTTTACAATGGCCACAATGTATTTGAAAAGGATAAAGTAGAGCTTGCATGAACAGAATCACTTGTAGGCATTGCAGGGGTTACAGTCAAAGTAACTGCATGCCTAGAAACCACCGCTTGACCAAGCAGGTGCCTAGCAACAAAATGTTATACATGATCAGTTTTTAAACAGAAAAGAATCTATAGTGGTTGTATTTAATAAGTCTAACAAGAATTCCAATGTGATACATCAGCTTGCTACTGGTGCAACTGATTTTATAGCAATGGCTAAATGTTACTTTTATAACATCAAACTGCGTTGTTATAATTACAGTTCCTTTCCATTTCTTTAATGGAGACATCTATATGTCTATAAATAGGGAAACCCTTTTTATTTAGGATTTGTACGTAAAAATAGCTGACTTGATAAACATTAAAGCAATCTGATGTTATATGCAGGTGGCACTCAGCTGATTACAGCATTTCAAAATCTAACATGCACCATTAACAGATGAAGATGCCAATCAAACTATAGGGGATTACATATCAACAGTTCCACAGAACTACCAGTACTATGCAGCTAGAAGCAGAAAGAAAAGCATGAGGCATATGGTAAAAAAGAATATAATGGTTAAAATTCATCCTTGGGGTAACTCCACTGAAATTCACTGAACTTGAGTACGTTACAAAAGGTGTGAATTTGGCCTATTTCTTTATCTCAGAATGATTGTCCTGAAGAAAGAGAGGCATGATTTAATCAATCATTGCAAATATGCACATTATATACGGACTAGTATATTAAGTAGACACAAAACCACTTCATACTTTGACAAAAATGTACTGCTCCTTTCTAGATATAAAAGTTCATTATTTATCCACATTTCCTTCCTTTTCTTAGAGGAATATACATATGTAACAGTTAGAACTGGGATCTTCTTTGTGGCTTCATGTTCCTCCAGATTTGGGCATGCATAATCCTTATTGAAACAGATGTTACAATGCCATCAGAGGAAAATCAAATGATTAGGGAATAACAGGAATTTTTATGGAAAATTCTATTCCACACTTGTTACTAGTTAACAGTATACAATTCATGTCCAAGTAGTTGCTATTAAAAAGTGAATATTTGCCAAACATGAATAACAATGTTCTCCCAATTACAGCAAATGCTGACTTCTATAAACTATTTTATTAAAGCGGGTGGAATTAGAAATTTAGGGAAAATGCAACAGAACACATAAATGATCAGAAATTAACACTCACAAAATCAAAAAGTGTGCAATCTGTATGTTAAAGAAAAGGAGTAGTAATACTGAATGAATGGAAAAAGAAAAAAAAGTACAGGTTATAACTGCATTAGCAAAGTGAAAAAATGAGATTTTGTCTCCAACCCAACAGTTTACAATATCTGGGTGCAGCAGTCTGTCCATGCAGCATAAATTACAATATAAGAACTTAAAAGGTTGGGGTTTTTTTTGCACTTCCATGGTATAAAAAACAAAATTATATTATATCCATATTTAATAAGAGTTTTCAAGGTATAATTCCTAATACCATTACATTTTTCAATTGACAGGTTATCCAGTGACCTATTCATGTGGATGTTGCTCAGAGACTTTCACTTGGAAGCTGTAGCCAATTAGGATATGATGACGTTTTAATAGCAACCACTGTAGCTCTCCTACAGAAGGCCAATTTGCTTAGAGTTTGAATGGGAACCTATATTTGGACTATAGCAATAAGCTACATTCTGTGGGCTACATTGTGCCACCTTTACTGATGTTGGTGAGTACTTGGGCTATGTCTACACTAGAACTTTTGTCAGTCAGGGGTGTGAAAAAAACACCTCCCTGACCGACAAAAGTACCGGCGTTGGGGGTGGTTTAATTATGCCAGCAGGAGAGCTCTCTCCCTCTGGCATAGAGCAGCTATGCAGGAGACCTTACAGCTGCAGCGGTACAGGTAAGGTCCGTCATGTAGACATAGCCTAAATCTCAGAAGGAGATTGCCCAAGTTAGCCCTGTTCATTAAGTAGATATAGTAGCCTGAGAATACAGCACATTAAGGCTGTATTTTCCGATGAGCTCAGCTCCCATTTCGGCACTAAAATACCTTGCCAGAATTTCAAAAGCGCTCAGCATGTTGTTTTATACTGAACTCATTTGAAAACCTGGTAATAAACATTAGAATGGGAGTGGCTGGGTGCCAAGCACTTTTGAAAATACGACTCCAGTTTTGAGTGCTGGGCATCTGAAAATCTGGCTCGGAGCTGTTTTGAAAATCTGTCTGTAGTGGGAGGGGGCTGAGGCTGTGAAGCAAAGCCTGGGCCGATTGGGGGGTAGGCAGGAACAGCTGAGGCCACGCCCCAATCAGGCCCAGCTGGTCCCTATAAGAGGCTGCGAGCCAGAAGCCCAAACACTCTCTCTCTGCTTGTAGAGAGAGAAGGGCCTGGCTGCTAGGGAGCTGAGCAGGGCTGGGGGAAGGCTAGAGGAGCTGGGGAGCTCCAGCCTGGAAAACCCCCAGGCTGCAGGCCTAGCTGAGGGCCTAAGACAAGTACTGGAGTTGCAAAGGGGCAGCCCAGCAATAGGCAGAGGCAGCAGGTCCAGACCCAACCTTGCCTATGATTCTTGGCTTACACTGCAGTCTGTCCCAGGGCGCGGGGGCAAGATGGTGACTGGCAGTAGCCTACGACTGAGGCGAGGTGGGGGTAGTGGGTGGGGGTTCCCCTGAGTGGGGAGACCCAGAGAAACAGCAGGGGTACTGCCGGGGGGCAGCACCCAAAGAAAGGGTCACCCGGGGTCCGGGAGGGACACAGGGGCCAGTGGCAAAGCGAGACACCGGCTGACAGAGGGCGCTCTGGAGGCTGGAAGTTAATTCCCCAAGACAACCAGCAGGAGGTGCCACAGCGGTGAGTCTACACACCGTTACACTGTCCCTAAGAGGTTATGCCTTTCATATTTTAAGTGCACCGCATCCATGCTTATATTAACAAATATTTAAAATGGAACTCTTCCCTAGAAAAAACAGAAAGTATTTGAATTTTATCAACTCCCCCTCCCAAAATATATTATAGCAATTATAACTACAAACAGCATATTTAAAATAAATAATCTAAGCTAATTTTATATTTGTATCAAGTATCAGAGGGGTAGCCGTGTTAGTCTGGTTCTGTAGAAGCAGCAAAGAATCCTGTGGCACCTTATAGACTAACAGATGTTTTTGCAGCATGAGCTTTCGTGGGTGAATATCCACTTCTTCGGATGCAAGTAGTGGAAATTTCCAGGGGCAGGTAAATATAAGCAAGCAAGAAGCAAGCTAGAGATAACGAGGTTAGATCAATCAGGGAGGATGAGGCCCTGTTCTAGCAGTTGAGGTGTGAAAACCAAGGGAGGAGAAACTGGTTCTGTAATTGGCAAGCCATTCACAGTCTTTGTTTAGTCCTGAGCTGATGGTGTCAAATTTGCAGATGAACTGGAGCTCAGCAGTTTCTCTTTGAAGTCTGGTTCTAAAGTTTTTTTGCTGCAGGATGGCCACCTTAAGGTCTGCTATTGTGTGGCCAGGGAGGTTGAAGTGTTCTCCTACAGGTTTTTGTATATTGCCATTCCTAATGTCTGATTTGTGTCCATTTATCCTTTTCCTTAGAGACTGTCCAGTTTGGCCGATGTACATAGCAGAGGGGCATTGCTGGCATATGATGGCATATATTACATTGGTGGATGTGCAGGTGAATGAACCGGTGATGGTGTGGCTGATCTGGTTAGGTCCTGTAATGGTGTTCCTGGTGTAGATATGTGGGCAGAGTTGGCATCGAGGTTTGTTGCATGGATTGGTTCCTGAGCTGGAGTTACTATGGTGTGGTGTGCAGTTGCTGGTGAGAATATGCTTCAGGTTGGCAGGTTGTCTGTGGGCGAGGACTGGCCTGCCACCCAAGGCCTGTGAAAGTGTGGGATCATTGTCCAGGATGGGCTGTAGATCCCTGATGATGCGTTGGAGGGGTTTTAGCTGGGGACTGTATGTGATGGCCAGTGGAGTCCTGTTGGTTTCTTTCTTGGGCTTGTCTTGCAACAAGCCCAACAGGACTCCACTGGCCATCACATACAGTCCCCAGCTAAAACCCCTCCAACGCATCATCAGGGATCTACAGCCCATCCTGCACATCCACCAATGTAATATATGCCATCATATGCCAGCAATGCCCCTCTGCTATGTACATCGGCCAAACTGGACAGTCTCTAAGGAAAAGGATAAATGGACACAAATCAGACATTAGGAATGGCAATATACAAAAACCTGTAGGAGAACACTTCAACCTCCCTGGCCACACAATAGCAGACCTTAAGGTGGCCATCCTGCAGCAAAAAAACTTTAGAACCAGACTTCAAAGAGAAACTGCTGAGCTCCAGTTCATCTGCAAATTTGACACCATCAGCTCAGGACTAAACAAAGACTGTGAATGGCTTGCCAATTACAGAACCAGTTTCTCCTCCCTTGGTTTTCACACCTCAACTGCTAGAACAGGGCCTCATCCTCCCTGATTGATCTAACCTCGTTATCTCTAGCTTGCTTCTTGCTTGCTTATATTTACCTGCCCCTGGAAATTTCCACTACTTGCATCCGAAGAAGTGGGTATTCACCCACGAAAGCTCATGCTGCAAAAACATCTGTTAGTCTATAAGGTGCCACAGGATTCTTTGCTGCTTTTATATTTGTATGTAGATATACACACCAGTAATATTAAACATATCTAATACACACCAAATATAAAGTCTGTGTATAGAAAAATGTGTGTGCACACACACACAGTTCCTCAGCTGCAGTAAATCAATGTAGTGCCACTGATTTGTACAATGCTATGCTGCTTTGCACCACCTGACAATCCGTCCCACAGAATATTAGGATAATTGTTTTAAAGTTAATATCCTACTTTTCTATTGTGATACTTTCTATGACATTTTCTACTCAACTGCCCTTGAAAGAGTTTGAAAATATTAGCATGCTGACAACCATCCAGTATAGTAGTTGCCTAAACATATTCAAAGGAAAACAATCATTTCTTTGTAAATCATGTCAGGCTAAGAATAAACAGATGAAAGAAAGTAGTGTGCGTAAATAGACAATTTTACAATCCCTGATGTTTGCTGCCTGAAAAATCTAAGGAACTATTTTACTAGGTCTTAGTAGTTACAAAGTTAGAACATCCTTCTGCTTCCCACTATACCCACATTTAAAGAGAGAATCCATCATAAAAGATATTACGTAGGAGAAGTACTTAACCTGCTTACTGAGGATTATCCTATTGGAGCTGAAAGAGCACATCAAGTGCACTGGAAAAATCTGTCAAAAGCCACAGATAGCCAGAAGTCTATAATTTTATAATTGCATTCATTCTGGGAGTCAAAAACAGTGTCTTGAGATTGGAGAGGGTAAAGGCAGGAGATACTGTATCTTCTATGAAACCAAATGTATGTTTTACACCCACCCACACACCAGCTTTCTACTGCCTACAGAAAGAAACTGCACTATGGTTGCCAAGCCTCTAGGATTGTCCTGGAGTCTCCAGAAATTAAAGATTAATCTTTAATTAAAGATTATGTCATGGGATGAAATCTCCAGGAATATGGCCACAAAAATTGGCAACCCTACACTGCACCCTAATACTGATAAGCGGGTGCGGCAGCCTATATCAGGCCTTTGGTGGTCCCCTGCTCGAGACCTTGGGTCCTACCACACCCAGCCCCAGGAGAAGAGCAGTGAAGGTGGGTCCTCCAGGCCCGCCTAGAAAGGCTGCAGGGGAGCAGCCAATCAGAGTGCAGCAGGCTCAGATAAAAGGAGCTGCAAGGGCTGAGCAGGTCAGTTGCTGGCTGGGACCAGAAGAGTGACAACAGGTTGGAAGACAGAGCAACTCTCCAGGGAACAGATGGAGAGAACCCAAGGACTGTAATCGTAAGGTGATGGGACCAAGTGGGAAACAGCCCAGAGAATGCAGCAGCAACTATTAAGGGAAGCAGTATGTGGCTGTGGTTTACAGGGTCCTGGGTTGGGACTTGGAGTAGTGGGTGGGCCCAAGTCCCTCCACAGGCCACTAGTGACGTGGCCTAAGCCCTGACAAGGCTCTGTTGGGAAGCCCAAGTGAAGGGCAGGACTTGAAGGGGCCCAGAGGCAGCGCTAAAGACCCTGGTCAGGGTAGACCAACAGTTCCAGTTGGATTCTTTACTAAAGGGCTGAGAAAGGGACTAGATGTGAAGGGCGCAGAGACAGTGCTGATGACCCTAATAAGGGCAGACCGTGTGTTGAACTCGTTACTTTGGAAGGGATTCATTCATCAATTTTGATGCTATGACTTAGCGAGAGGGCTGAGCTATTGGAGAGCCACCTAGTGAGGCTGACAACCTACAGGGGGTGCCAAGGGAAAAAAGATTGCGGCATCAGACCTGACCGACAGGAGGCACTCACGAGAGGCGACTGTCCCTGTCACAGTGGGATTTTCCGGGAGGAACATGAAAGCACCTCTAGTGTACCCAGCTTAATTACAGATACAGTATCAACAGAATGCATGCATCTCCTTTATCATGAGTGTGTGAGGCCAGTGTTCCAACCTAGGGACCTCTCCTTTCTCCCCGCTTCACCCTGGCCTAAGCTCACCTCACGCCTCCCTCACAATACATTCATTTCTCTCACCCCTCAATATTTATCTTTCCCCCTTGCTCCTCCCCAGCAATTCCTCCTTTCTCGGGAACAGCCCCCACTGTGCTTGCTTTCTTCGTCTCTCTCTGTTCTACAGACAGTGAAATACACAAGCAGCATGGTAGATGAAGAGCCTCTTCTGGCAGGAAAGTGAATTACTTCTGAAGGGGAAAAAAACTGCAGCAAGAGGCTATGATGTGTATGGGGCCTTCAGGGGTCCCGTCCTTCCTCCTAACCCCTATCCTTCAATGGCATGAGCTCCACATATTAGTCTTTCAAACACTATTATAGCATATTACCTAGATGTGAGAACACCAGAGTAGCAATCATTAACCCTCGATTTGAATGATCATACAAACAAGAGAACTGAAATCCAAACACGCAGTAGGAGAGGAAACAACCCATAGTCAGACACTCAGCGTTTTACTTGTTAATATGATCGTCTGCTCAATTTAACATTCACCCAATTGGCTTTATACATATTTATTGAATGTGACTGCCTGGCTGACAATAAAGAATTAGGTCCAACACAAAAGGTTGCAATGACCTTGAGAGAAACTATTACAAGCAACGCTTTGTCACTGAAACAAGCAGACTTGAAATACATCTCGTGAGGCAAAAAGGGTTCTGAAAAATAGCAACAAATGAGCGATACATTGCATTATTGATTAAAAGTGTACCTTGTTTTCCTCAATTATATAAATATGACAAAGTCCATTTTTTCCCACGTATCTTGTCTATCTAACCATGCATTGTTACCTCGGTTATTTTAGTAATTGTAAGTATTTCTTCCACTTCCTGCATAATGGTAAATTCATAGACTAGAAAATATTATTTCTCAGTGAGGCCCGTAAAAACACACGTTAACATCTATTTTAAGGCAAAACCTGTAATAATTCCCCGCCCAAAGAAGATGCCCTCACAGCTACCCTACAGCAGTGCATGTGCAGTTAAGAATCAGTTTGCACATCAGTTCCGAAACCCTAATGTTGCTCACTTGTAGACTTTCTCCCTTGAACTGGAAAAAAAAATGGTTACCTACCTTTCGTAACTGTTGTTCTTGGAGATATGTTGCTCATGTCCATTCCATTACCTGCCTTTCTGCGGAGTTGTCAGCAAGAAAGAACTGAGAAGGCGTAGGGGTGGTGGCGCCTGATATACTGCCAGATGAGTGCGGCACTCCAGAGGGCGCCACAGGCGGCCCTATGGATACTGCTAAGGCAAAAGTCTCCGACGACCACGCACGTGGGCACGCGCACACCTAGGATGGAATCGACGTGAGCAAGCACTCGAAGAACATTTTATCCTTACTCTTAGCACTGTAGCGATGACTCTCTTTGAAGTTCAGTCATTGAAGTTATCAGAGTGTTAAAAACGTGAATCTAACTGTTATGATAAAATGAATTTGGTTTTGACACATTAGATTGCTCACAAGACAGGTGATGGGACGTAGAGCCTTTCATCTAACTTCAACTCTGAGCCCCAGCCCTTCTCTTCATTCTGACATTAATAAATTAAAGTAGTCACATTACACTGAAATTTAAGAACCAGTGGCTTGGTGCTTCAAAGAGGGCTAGAGTGGTTGGAATGTGCTTTATTTGATCTGGTTTGTAAAACGTAACACAATCATGTCTGGATCTAGGCAATATGGGAGCCATCCAAGGGCTGTGTGTGGGACACACTAACTTTTTACTTTGAAGGCCTCATATATGGCTCCTAGTGACATATAAAGAAGATTCCCCATTGATTTCATGAACTGTATTGGCTTTGGGTGGAGAGCTCCGCACTGGAACGATTCCTCTCAAGTAAGGATAATCCTTCATATAATATTTACCTTTCGGCATTCCACGTTGTCCATGACAGGCTGTGGAGCTTTTATTTATTGTTGCTGGAGTGCTCTTTTTGTAAGGCTTATGGTTGAGCAGGCGCTTTCATTCTCAACTCTTATTTTCAATTATCTATTGGGATGAAATTTCTCATGCTTATTCCCAGCCCAACGATGATGATTTTTTGTGCTAATCTGAATGTCTGAGCCACGAGAATCCTGCTAGACAGTTTTTTGTTTCAACCTTTAAACAAGGACATTTGGTGACAAAATATAATAGGCCAGATTCTCCCTGTATTAGGGTACTTTCACACTGTTCTGCCAGCATAAACATGTGCCCTGAAGTCATGTTAATTGGCCACCGGAGGACTATCCCTGGGAGACGCTGGGTGATGCAGAGCTGCTATAGTGGCTCCTAAGTCACCTCTCTCCCTATTGGCAGTGCAGTAGGCATGGCAAAGGGAATGAGGGCTACCGGCTACTCAGCTGATCCCTTGAGACTACTGGTTAGGATCATCCTTCACAGCAGGTCCAGGATCAGGAGAACACAAGGTGGTTTAAATCCCCCTTTGCATGCGCACACAATACAAACACTCACACCCTCCTTGATTTGCATAGTGCAAACCTCAGTCAGAGCAGATGATGAGATCCCATACCAGAATGTTGACCTTTCGTGGTAATTCTGGATTTTTTGTATCTATCTTCTGCTATTAAAAGCAGATCTTTGAAAACAATCGCTTACATTTAAACTGTGACTATATCATATGTATAAAAATGTATTATTTGCATTATCATAATGGCTAGGAGCCCTCGTCATGGATCGGGACCCCACTGTACTAGGCATGGGACAAACACTATCTATTTTCACTTGTCGTCATTCAAATTAAATGTCAGAAATTATATGCAAATCTTTGAATTTAAAAGCACAAGATGCAAGAAATCCAGAGTTTGCATGAAAGGTCAGTATTTGCCAACAGTTATGATAGCACCCTCTGAAATGCCACAGTTTCACTTTACTTAGCATGATTATTTCCTATTCTGTCTCACCCACCAATTTCTGATAAATGTTGGCAAACGTTGACTTTGTAATGGCACGTGTCAGCTTTACTGACTAAAAACCCATTGCTGACAGCTGACAATGTCCTACAAGATGGGATCAGTGCTCTAAGCATTGTATAATGCTTATAACACCATCCAGATACATATATTTATTCCTGATCTTCAAAACAGATTAACACTTGTCATACTGAAGTTTGGAGAGGGACAATATTTCTCCCTTACCACGTCCAAGATAAACCCAAACAAAAGATTACAAAACTAATAGCCGATGATAGCAATACCCTTCAGATGTGCTCCCTTTGGTTTAAATGAATATTTAGCATGTTCAGTCACAAGTCAGACATAAACAGCTGGAATCGCTTTTACTAGAACCTGGGCAACTGAATAAGAATCTATAATAAAACACTAATTAAAAAAAAGATCCTGTTCCATGTACACTGAAGGAAATATAATTGTGACCGTATTTAATAAAGGAATATTTTGGGGTGAGATTCTGTGCTGTGCAACTTACAGGGTTTTTTGATATTTAAATGTTGTGACCATCATTTTTAATAAACTCAAATAATACATAACTATACTGTTGATTATTAATATTGCTTTGAAATCTTTTTGAAAGAAAACTACTATACAAATTAATTATATTACAATAAACTCAACGGAGAGACTTTAACTTACCTAAAAACCTACCTTCCAATGACAGATTGGTTAAGCTAACTGAACACAATGTCAGTATTGCCAACATCAAGCATTCAAAAAAATCATGACATTGAGCTAAAATTCATTTTTTTTATTTGTATTCTGATTTCTGAGCCTTTACGTTATTCTCAGATCATATTTTCTAGCTTTTCTTTGTACTGGTAAGGACTAGAATCTTTTTTCTTTTCAAATGAAAACTGAGATTCACTTTTAGCCACATGAATCCAAGAGCTGTGGCTTTAAGAAAAGCACCATATACAATGAGACTTGTGATCAAATCACAAAAGCAGGCAAAACTCAATTTATTCATGTTTGTATTCCTGAAGCTGCAATTCCTGATGCATGAAAAGTGTCTT
Source organism: Mauremys mutica (assembly GCF_020497125.1). Taxonomy (NCBI): domain Eukaryota; kingdom Metazoa; phylum Chordata; order Testudines; family Geoemydidae; genus Mauremys; species Mauremys mutica. The sequence goes on from NC_059074.1 coordinate 201,740,272, forward strand.
CCTCCAGATTCCTTGCCGCTGGTGGCACCGATGCTTGAAAAGTAGCCTGAGCACAATACGAATCTTCATGATACAAGAGCAAGAGATTTAGCTACTACCTTTTTTTTTTTTAAATGGAACTATCATGGCAAACATAATCACTGGGTCTATAGCCCTGCAGTCTGGAGACTGACTTCCTCAGAGAGATTACTTCCTTGTAAAGAAGATAGAAGGGTGGAAAGATTTCCCATGCTCCATCAGTGACATGAGATATTGCAAGATGGATTGAGTGGAATATATGATGGGATTTGCAAGAGTGCTTAGCACTGGCCTCACTCTGCCTCCGCTGACATCAATGGGAGCTTAAGCACTGATGTCAATGGGAGTAAAGAAAAGCTTTTGAAAATTCAACCCATAAATGACAACCACAAAACTGAATGGTGAGATTTTCTTAAATATAGTAAATATTCCAGTTGATGTCAATGGGTGTTTTCCCATTCTCTTCAAGAGGACAGGGTCAGGAATTGTATGACTGCTGTGTTGAAAAAAAAATAGACAGAAAGAAAAGAGAACACAAAAAGGCCTATTAGTGTCTAAATCTACAAGCATCAACTATTAAAAAGCTGGGACATGGAAGAGAATTTTGGAAGTTAACAAGTGAATAAGCATTTAAACTATCCCAACACTGCCTTGATAGTTCAATTGTGGGAATGAATTAAATTGATTAAATTTTACTCAGTTTTAACAGCCATACAATTTGGGTTTGTTTCCATTACAGCAGCTTACTACAGCAGGTGGACCAGCCTTAATGAACCTTTTGCATGTTGGCTTTGCTGCCTGGAATAAACAGAGATTGTTTAGCTCAAGAAGCAGTTGTGGCAGTGGCATTTTGAAGAAAGTGGGATACTAGATGTGTATATTTGCATATAAAAGGACACCTCACACTCAGGTGTTTCACAGTGGAGTTAGTGTCTAAGATCAAGATTGGATGTTTGTATAATTAACATTTTAGCTAGTATAGAAAAAGAAATCCCAGACTTGGAAAATGTCTGGGATTTCTTTTTCTATACTAGCTAAAATGTTAGTTATACAAACATCCAACTTTGATTTAAAAATTGCCAGTGGTGGAGAATCTACCATGACCGTTGGTAAACTATTCCCGTGATTAATTACTTGCGCTGTTAAAAATGGACTCCTTATTTCCAGTCTGATTTTGTCTAGCTTCAATTTCCAGCCATTGGATCATGTTATACCTTTTTCTGCTACTCTGAACAGCCCATTATCAAATTATTTGTTCCCCATATAGGTACTTATAGACTGTAATCAAGTCATCCCAACCTTCTCTTTGTTAAGCTAAATAGAGTGAGCTCCTTAAGTCATTCACTATAAGGCATGTTTTCTAATCCTTTAATCATTCTCTTACACTGGTACTGCAACAATTTTTATAGCAGGGGCGCTAAAGGTGGGAACCATGTATTTGGGTTGTTATTACTACCTCCAGCCAGGGCGTGCGCCGGCCTAGTTCCAGCAGCTATGTTCTCGTGGCTCTTCTCTTATCCCTCACCAATTTATCAACATCCTTCTTGCACTGTGGAAAACGGAACTGGATGCCATATGCTAGCAGCAGTAGCATCAGTGTCAAATACAGAGGTAAAAGAACCTCTCTACTCCTACTTAAGATTCCCATGTATATGCATCTCATCAAATTCTGGGAAGGAAAATGCAACATTACATAAATTAAACTGAAGCCTAAACTAAGCCAAAAAAAAACATCTGAGCAACAGACCCTCAGTAAGCATTTTTAAAGAATTTGAATAAAATCTTGCTCTCCTAACTCAGCAGAGTAGTCCCATTGATTTTACTAGGACTATTCAACTAAGCAAACAGAACATGATTTAGCCATAAAAATCTTAATCTCACTACTCTCTTGAGTTTGATTGGGGTAAACTTGTAATAATTTTCTTCAATACTGGCAGGTTTATTTGGGGCCTGAATTATAAAAGCATTTTAATAATATAATGTGCTTGTGAAAATGGCTATTCCATAATAAGAGCATGTCTTTAAGTGAGTTGATACTCAGGAGCACCAGCAGCCTTTTTGGCGCCCTAGGCGGCGGAAGGTCCTGCCCCCAGAATGGTGCCCATGACAGAGGCGGCGGAAGGTCCCGCCCCCGAGATACCGCTGACGACCGCGGCAGCCGGATGTTCGGCCGCCGCGGTCACCGCCCCCCAAATGTCAGTGCCCATGGCGACCGCCTAGGTCGCCTAACGGGTTGTGCCGGCCTTGTTGATAAATGCAATAGTGTTTCTGTAATAGTAACTAACAATATTATAGAATCACCTTTATCATAAGAGTGTTAAGATAGTGCAAGAGAACTTATTAAAAAGTACTGAAAATTCTCTTCTGAAGATGCTGAAAGTTACTTAGGCTGCCTCTTCTCTTAGAAAAATGAACTCTATCCCAGGTGTCCCTGGCAATCGGGCGAACAGTCCCAAAATGATGGCAGTAAGAAAGACCTTCTCTGAATTATTCATTTCAAAGCTGTCTGAGGAATTTGGACACCCAATTGTCAATTTCCAATGGGAATTGTATGTGCAAATCACTGAGGCAGCGTAGAGGGTCTCAGCCTTAAAGGAGTGCAAAAATTGACAACATTAAAGTGAGAGCATAAAGGCTATAAAACTAACTTGATTTAGAGAGATGATCTGAATCATGTTCATAAAGCACAGTGAACATTTATGAAAAATGCCAAGTTAAAAGTTCTGGAGCCTAAAGTTGTCTATACACCTCCAAATACCTTCATCAGCAGTGCAACGTTCCCTCCTGGCCTGCCTGGATCCTATAATGGAGGAACCAGCTATAGAGCTGAGTGAGTAATTCGGTCTCCAGGTCGGTCAGTTGAGGTTGACCACATTCCAGTTAGCACCAGCTACGATACAGCTGTGTGTTCACAAAGCACCAGACCCATCCCGCTCATGCTCCCCAGGGAGAGACATGTTTCTGCTGGGCAAGGTAGATATGCGATCACAGGGAACGAAGAGAAACAGGTGAGGCAGGGCGCAAGCTATTCAGATACTCTCATTCTCCCCTCTCAAACCTTTTGCAAGCAGGAGCTGGGGAGGTTATATATTATATGCCCCTGGGGAGCATGAGCGGGATGGGTCTGGTGCTTTGTGAACACACAGCAGTATCGTAGCTCGTGCTAACTGGAATGTGGTCAACCTCAGCTGACCGACCTGGAGACCAAATTACTCACTCAGCTCTGTAGCTGGTTCCTCCATTATAGGATCAAGGCAGGCCAGGAGGGAACGTTGCACTGCTGATGGAGGTATTTGGAGGTGTATAGACAACTTTAGGCTCCAGAACTTTCAACTTGGCATTTTTCATAAATGTTCACTGTGCTTTATGAACATGTTTCATATTCAGACTTGTGACTTAAACTTCACAATACTCCTGTGAGACAAGAAAGTTATATTACCTCCCACTTAAGATGGAGAAACTGAGATTGTCTTCATGATTCAGATCATCTCTCTGTGCTTTATGAACATGATTCAGCCATTGGGCCACAGTAGCTTCTATGGAGTGAGGTGGGGGGAGGGCGAGGAAGAAGCGGGTCAGAGGTCACATGGTAGCAGGTAGCATGCATTACTGTTCATTCCCTCCAGGTGAACTTTCCATCACTGTGGGGCAGCTGAGGGGGGGTCAGAGGAAACTAAATGAAGATTTCAGGCTGTGGCCTGTTGCTCTTTGACGGATATTAACCTTTTCTTCCTAATTATATTTCTCTTAATGCTTTTGATGCTCCTGCTGTGCGACTGGTGACATTTCTTGTTTTAAATCTTACCACCTACTAACATGTCAGGTGGCATTCGAGGCTGCAAGTCAAAAGTTGGGAGGATGAAGAAAGAGGGCCAAATTGTCTCCTTTAAATGTGAATCTGTCATGGAAACTTGACTCTTGGCCTCCATATTGTAGCTCTTATAAATCCCTCAAATCCTCTTGAAAATCTGGCCCTTAACTATTCTGTGCATCTCAGTTTCTCCATCTTAAGTGGGAGGTAATATAATTTTCTTGTCTCACAGGAGTATTGTGATGTTTACGTTACAAGTCTGAATAGATACTTTGTACAGCATTTTAAATATATAATCATGCTATATAACTGCTAAATATTATTGTTGTTCAATATCTTATTTGTTTCTGAGATTTTGTAAGGCTATCCAGTACTTTATAGCTATCAGTAGGTCATTAAGATATGATCAGTGAGATTAAATTTCAAGTGTGAACTTTGCTTGAGGATAGCCTAGACTAAGCAGGAACAGGAGAGTCAAGTAACTTGAGCTCTGGGTAAGGCAGTTGACAATTTCACTTTTCATGTAGAAGTCTTTGTCTACACAGTGTCATAGGGAAAATGATGGCTCTGGAAAACTGACACGCATCTGCTTTCAACCAAAAATAATGCTTGGATAACACAAATTGCGATAATATTTTATTTTTCATCCTAAATCTAGCAGCTGAATGGCTGCAAGTTTGACGGGTTTTCCAATTAAAGATTAGAACCGCCAGTGAAGAGTTAAATGCAGCTTTCCTCAAAAGGGTGGTTGACCAATCCAAAAATTATAGCATGCAAGATGTGAGGATAGAGCAGGATAATTTTATAAAACCACTGAATTATCAGGCTTTTAACTACAATTTCTATCTAGGAGGAAAGTAATTAAACAAATCAATTGGCTGCTAAGGAAGCTGGATAGTTTAAAACTGAAGCCCAGACACTAGAATATTGTACAATTTGGCAAACTCTTAGAATCATAGAACTATAGGGTTAGAAGAGACCACAAGGGTCATTTATTCTAATCTATGACAAGATTCAGGATTTGTTTTGTCTAAACAACTGACTATCCAGCCTCCTGTTGAAAACCTCCAGTGAAGGAGCTTCCACAACCTCCCGAGGCGTCTCTTTCATTGCCCTACAGTTCTTACCATTAGGAAGTTTTTCCTGAGATTTAATCTAAATCTGCTCTGCTCTGCTGTAGTTCGAATCCATTGCCTCTTGTCCTGCCCTCTGTGACACGAGAGAACAACTTTTCTCTATCTTGTTTACGGCAGTCTTTCAGGTATCTGAAGACTGGTATCATGTGCCCGCTTAATCTGCTCTTTCCCAAACTGAACATACCCAGTTCCTTCAGCCTTTGTTCTCATGGCTTGCATTCCATCCCTTTGATCATCTTTGTCGCTCACCTCTGGATCCTTTCCAGTTTCTCTACATCTCTTCTATACATTGGTGACCAAAATTGGACACAGTACTCCAGCTGAGGCTTAACCAGCTCCAGCAGAGAGGTACTATCACCTGCCATGACCTGCATGCAGTAGCGTAGCTGGTGGGATTCAGCGGAAGCAGCTGCTTCTGCTCAGGCTGGCAGGCTCGGAAGTGGCGCCTGCCGGCTGCATGACCGGAGGAGCCGCGGGGCAGCAGGCCGGCTCAGAAGCCGCGCCTGCCAGCCAGCACTGCCCACCGCACAGCCAGAGGAGCCACGGGGCGGCAGGCTGGCTCAGAAGGCGGCAGGCCGGCGCGGAAGCGCAGGTGGGAAGGTGGGGGGGGGGTCCGGTCTGGGAGCGTGGCCAGAGGGGGGAAACCAAAGGGGTGTGGCCAGAGGGGGAGCCAAGGGGGGGGTGCCTTTTTTATGTTTTGTGCTCCCCCTAAGCCGAAAACCTGGCTACGCCACTGCCTGCATGCTGTGCCTCTGTTAATGCAACCTAAAATTGCATTTTCTCTTTTTGCAACAGCTTCGCATTGCTGACTCATGTTGAGGTTGTGATCCACCCAGGGGCGGCTCCAGGCACCAGCGCAGCCACCCAGGGGCAGCTTCTTGATTGGCTGCAGGTGTTCTAATCAGCCTGTCTGCCTTAATTGTTTCCATAAAGTTCCTGATTGTTCTGGAACCTTCCCTGTTACCTTACCCAGGGAAAGGGGACCTACTTATCCTGGAGCTAATATCTCTGCCTTCTATCACTCTCCTGTGGGAGTGGGGGAGGGAGAAGGAAGGTGGTGTGCTGGTTGTCATGAGGGCAGCAGTCAGGGAGCCTTTGGTGGTGTTTCTGCGGGAGGTCCGCCAGCTTCGGTGGCGGGAGGTGTGGGACCGGCAGATCGCCCACAGGACTGCCGCCGAATCTGCATGACCGGCGGACCTCCCTCAGAAACGCCACCGAACGCTGCCTGACTGCTGTGCTTGGGGCAGCAAAAAACATAGATCTGCCCCGGATCCTCCATAAATCCCAGATCCTTCTCAGCAGTGCTGCTGCCACCAAGCCAATTATCCCCCATTCTATATTTTTGCATTTGCTTTTTCTTCCCTAAGTGTTGCACCCTTACATTTACTTTTGTTTAATTTCATTTTGCTGTCTGTAGCCCAGTTCTCCAATTTATCAAGATCCCTCTGAATTTTAGTTCTGTCCTCTGAAGTGTTTGCAACCCAACCCCAGCTTTGTGTCATCTGCAAATTGGGTCAGTATGCTCTCTAGTCCTACATCCAGGCCATTCATAATGATGTTAAATAACAAGGGACGTAGAACAGATCCCTGTGGAACCCCACTTGAGATAGACTTCAAATCTGACATCATTCCATTAATAGCTACTCTTTGTTTGCGGTTGCTTAAACAATTATGTAACAGTTAATGGTAGTTCTGCTGAGCCTACATTTCTCCAGCTTACTTATCAGTATGTCATGTGGGACTCTTGAATAATCTGTAATATTATTAAAGAAGTAAACAAAAATTGACCATAGAAATAAAACAATTAATCATGAAATAGGATCCCGCAGCCAGTTCTGATACCGTGAAATCAGCAAAACGATCAACCTACTTGTTGGATCCCCTGAAATACTCAAAGCACTTTGCAATTATTGGTAAACTGGCCTTTTGGGTCACATATCACCAAATGAGAAAAATGTTCATCACTCTCAGGACACAGAAAACGGGCAGCAGGTTTACCATCTTTCCCCGTGCCTTACACCTCATCATGCATCTATCAGTTGAACTCATGCCCACTCTTGTTCATCAGGTACTATAATGGGTACATACTCTAGATGATAGCCATTCTGTAAAGTATCTCATGAAACAAAAGCAAACTGTGTGCAAGTTCACAGGAAATAAAGCAGATGGTGGCACCTTCTCAAATGCAGGCAAGGCTTTAAAATGACTCATGTAGCAACGGTATATTGAGCATTCCGCTAGAAAATGGGCAATGACTCTGCTTTTGCATACTGGAGGTTTTCTGCAGAACTAACTTCCCCAATCTGAACACAGCCAAAGTTGTTACTTTTAAATAGCCTCTTAACAGCTATGTTGTTGCCACCTATTAAAAATATCGTCATGGTAGACTAAAAACAAGCAGCTATTTATATAAGTTAAGGATGTATTCAAAGGTAAGTTACTCACATTCCTTCTCATCTATGTTTGTTCATGGAATTTAGGATCACAGAAATTGTATAGATCTCTGTTGCCAGTTTTTTCCTTCCGAAATACAAATTAGACATCCACTTTGTAATGTGCAGTTCATTAGCTATCCCAATGTTGCCAATTAAAGACCTGACTCAAAGCCCATTGAAATCAATGGGAGTCTTTCCACTGACTGTAATGGGCTTTGCATCCAGCCCTATATGCATAAACCCATTTACCTTATGTTCTTATGTACCTGAAAAGCATTTTGCTGAAAAAAAAATTTGAAATTTTTTTATTTTTACTTGGGAAAATCAAAATAAAATATTTCATGGCATTATCATGGGAGATGTGCCAGGTAGCCCAGCTCATGGTGAAGAATAAGGTCATGAAGCACCAGAACAACAATGTCCATAAGGCACTGTGACAGCTTGGATGGGTTTTGACATTTCCAAATTAAAAAAAGTCAGAACTTTCCATTCGGCAAAAAGTTTTAATATGTCTACACTTCTTCCGAATTTGAGATGAAAACAGGTGTCAAAATATCAGAATTTCCAACAGAATGGGAATTCCGATTTTCAACCAGCCCTAGTAAATAATAATACAGTCATTTAGTTTTGTCACCGCTCACCTGCTACAGCTGGAACAGCTATAAAGAATTTCAGCAAGTAACTCATAAAAATCTCACCGTGCCCTTAATTAACTATTGCCCCTCTTGGTTAGTTTTTTCCTTAAACTGATCCTGGTTACATTAAAAATCATCAGGGTTCTCTTCTGAATTGAACAATCCGAATTTGTTCTTAAATCATCAGATTTCCAGTTTCACTTCCCTTAGAGGAATGCTAGTCTTGTTGATAATTAAAAACATTCCTCCCTTGCCTCCAACAACGCAAAGTCAATGTGATTCCAATGAATTATTTCATTCATTGTCAACATAATGGGAATGGATGTTTGCCCACTACAAGGGGATTCAACCTTTTTAGAGACACTGGGACAAATTCAGAGGTGACAAGTACAGCAGTCTAAATTACACTCTGATAAAAAGAGTTGAAATGGCCAGAGGTCTGGTTTCTATCATGTCAGTTTAAATCCAGAACAAACCCAACTCAGCCAATGGTGTTACTCTGGATTTACACCATTATAACCGAGAACAAAATCTGGCTGAGTGAGTCTAACGAGAGACCAAGCTGGTGGAAGTTAGAGAGTGGAGCTGGAGCAGAGAGAGTGAGGAGTGATGTACAGAGACAGAAGCTGGGAGAAGCTAGGAGGTGGGTGAGAAGACCCTCCTCCCTTTCCTGTAGTGGACAGTAAAAGGGAAGGAGAGATTAAAGAGAGGGTATGGAAAATGGCGAACACAGTGAATGTGGGAGTGGCAAATGACACTTGTTAGGAGAGGACCGTCACACCCCTCAACTCTACTGTGCCTTAAACCTCTGAATAAACTAGAATCAAATTGTATCCTGCACTGGAAATAACACCATTTTAAGTTCCAAAGTCTTAGCTGTAACAACAGCTTTTGTGACTCATGACAGCAGCCTCAATGCTGAAATTTTGTGCACAAGGACTGAGTGCATCTCTGGAACAAAGTGCTTATTACCAGAGCATTGGCCTCCTAGGATCAGCTGTAACCTCGACATCTGCTTAGTTTCTTTTTGAACATTGCTTTGCTCAGTCCTTATACATTGAACATATTTTGGTTGCCAGTAGAAGGATATGGAGCAAACTTTTGCGAAGTATCACAAACCAATAGTATCTCAGCGAGCACCTGCAATGTTATCGAAACCAAAAACTGTTAATATAGTTTTAGAAAATGCCCAAAGATTTTTTTTTACTTTTACAACTTTTTATTCTACAGAAAAATTGCTACCTGTACCTTCTTTTCGCTTCATCATGCTTAGACTGTTGCTTTCCGAGCTAGAAAACAAATGAGTTTCTTTGCTTGCAGCCAAGAATAAGTGAGCAGCATGTTCTGGCTCAAGTAGATGAGTGAAGAGAATGTCCTTTTCCTCCCATCAATAACCCTGTGTCAAATTACTAAGGACCAAAAGATTAAAAGAGAATAAAAGAGGTCTGTCATGCACAAAGTTGCATTAAAATACCATATAAATCTACATGGTAATATAGCTAAATACATAGATATTTGTAAAACTTTTTTTCCTCTCGCTAGAACACCTTAGTTTTTCTTAAAACTACTATGTGTGCCACTGAATGGATCCACATGCTACAGAAATCAGTCATCAGTACTTTCTATTCCAGCCTATGTCCAGATAGTGGAAGGTTGCTATGAGTGCAGAAAGCCCTTTGTTTACTCCAGAAGCAACCAGCCTGCCAGCAATCAGCAACTGTGAACTTCTGTCAGCATAACAGAGGCTTTTCTATACTTGCTACTAAATTGCACAGAACAAAACTCATAACACGTAAGAAGTGCAGAGAATCAGACAGGGTCTCATATGACAAAGGGATGGAAAAGCTCATGCTTTAATTTACTGAGCCATGCGGGCCGTCTCCTACCGTTTATTCTGTATACCTCTCAACCCTACATCTCTAGTCCTTCCTACAGCTGAAAGTGCTACCAGCTTATATGGTGCCCATCACTGTAGTATCTGTGTGCCTCCCAAGTAATTAGTTTTGTAATTGTTATTTGTATTTTTTAAAGCTGTCTCCCATCTTTCAACACCTGTAGGAGGATGTTGTTGGGTTTTTATTTTAATAAGTGAGTTTAAGAGGCTGTGCTAAGTTGGAAAAATGGGGGGAGGAGGGTTACTTGGTTCTGAATGCTATGAGGTCAGTGATCAGTTTGATCTCTTGTGAGAATGGTCTGTCTCCATTTCATCTAGATGTTGCATAGGACCAGGGAAAGGACGAAGTCTTATGGGACACCAGGTAAGGGGACAATACTGACCACTATCACTTCAGTGGGGAGGACTGTAGGTGGTGAGGTTAGTCTAGATGTTAGTCTAGTGGAAACCTGGGGCTAGATTTTCAAAAGAGTTCAGCATGTTAGCCACAAGCGTCCCAATGGGAGCTGCTGACCGCTAAATTCTTCTGAAAACCTGGCCCTCCAGTCTATGGATGGGCCCAAAGAAACACCTTGGATGTGAACAATCCAGGTGTTTACATGTCGATCAACATTTTGTGGCTTAGTCCCTTCTGCACTGCTAATTGCTGCAGATTAGTGACAGGTACACAGAGAAGCCTGAAAATGTTGGTGTGAAAGGATCTGAACCTCCAAAGAGCTGCAAATCTCAACAATAGTATGATTAATAAGAATACCTAGATGCTGAATGCAATCAACTCCTTCTTAAATCAGTGTGAACCAAGGGCACTAAACACCTTGCAAAAGGTGCACAGGATCAGTCCTTTCCCTTCTTTGAGTTCTTCCCCCATTTTTAATAAGAATATAATTTTTTCTAAAAGATCAACATTAAAAATCTCCAGAAACTTATTTCTAAAGTTCTGTGCTCCAGTGTGAAGAAAAAGAATGAAAAGTGGCAGGGGTTTAATGCAGTGAGATCTTCTGCCTAAGTGAGCTCCACACAGTTTAAGTGCAGTCAAACTGTTTTATGACAAACAGTTCTTACCAACTGCTGGATCAAGCCATTACATTCCCTCTCTTGGACATTTATAGGGTGCCTATTCCTATGCAATGATACTGAATGGCAGGCATCGTTTTTGAGATTTGTCATATTACAGACGCTTTTAAACTGCTGTGTAAATAAAGCAACAGTGGGGAACATGTCTGACAATTTTAAATTATAAGAGAACCATACACAATATGGATAAGTGCACAAAAATGAAAAGTCAGGTTCCTCTACAAGCATAATTTTCATAGCTGGCCTGATGAAATGATATTGGTGCATCATACAGATGGCTGAAAGTGCTGGCTCTGCAGCACACAGACCAGTGGAAAGGTCAGCCACTGTGGAGAGCAACAAAACAAAGGGAGGAGTTTGTGTAGAAATATCTGTGTCTATGTCGTCTCATTATGGATATCCCACTGCCACCTCAACCTGAAATGTGCAGTAGCTCAGTGGGTCTCAATCAGGGGTACATGTAGCCCTGGGGGTACTCAGAGGTCTTCCAGAGAGGACATCAACTCATCTAGATTGTGTTTCTCAACCCGTGGGTTGCAGCCCCTAGAGGGGTGGAGGGACAGGTGGGGGGAGGGGAGGTCACAAGCACAGGGCCAGTATTAGGGGGTGTCAAGCAATTGCCCATGGTTGCCCACCACAGGGGGGCCCAGCGAAGCTAAGTTACATGCTTCAGCCCCACTGCCTGGTTTGGGGCTTCAGACAAGGCTCACAAGTGAAAAACAGGCTCAAGGATCACACTGAAATGTAAGCACAATATGCATATTCCAACCAATTTATTTTATACTTGTATGGCAAACACGAGAAAGTCAGCACTTGTTCAGTAACAGTGCGCTGTGGCACTTTTGTATTTTTATGTCTGATTTTGTAAGCAAGTAATTTTTAAGTGAGGTGAAATTTGGGGCATGCAACACAAATCAGCCTCGCGAAAGGGGTTGAGAACCACTGCAATAGCTGACCTGAGCTTTCCTCCGTCACTCACTCACTGACTATTCCATCGTACTCAAATTGTGGCTTTTGCCAGTTTTGACTTTCAACTTCCCCCCCCCCTCGCCTTCCCAACATCCAGTCCCAGTGGTTTTCTTTCCTATACATCAGTGGTCCCCAACGCGGTGCCCGTGGGCACCATAGCACCCACCGGGGCATTTATGTGCACCCGCCTAGTGCCCAGCAGGGGAGAGAAGCCACGGCCCCGTGCCTGCCGGGGACAGAGAACTCTGGGACTGCAGGCTGCGGGCGCCTGTGATCTCTGTCCTCCCAGCTTCTCTCTGCACTGCCCAGAACTGGCACCAAAAACAAAACCAAAAAAACCGCTCCAACTCTGCAGACTGGACGGAATGCCGCCCCATAGCATGTGCTGCCCCAGGCACGTGCTTGCTCCACTGGTGCCTGGAGCCGGCCCTGTATGTGAGTAATTGTTGGCGCCCGCCACACTCTTCTGAAAACATGAATGTCCTACTGGCCACAAAAAGGTTGGAGACCACTGCTCCACATCATCTCCAATACCACTCCTTTCCTTTAGCTAAAGCAATTGTCTTGCCTTGATTACTGCAAATCCATCCCCCTTTACTCTGCCTCCCATGACAACATGCTTCCATGCAAATCCTCCGCCTTCCCTAGCTTTCTGGCCATGTGTTTGAATCCCTCTCTTGGCTCCCTGAATTAAATTTACCCTCCTTTTCCTCCTGGGCAAGTGTCTGTCAACTGCTGCACTCCCATTTCTTCCTATGCCCCCATTTTCTCTTAACTATGCCCCTTTAAATCTTTCTCCCTATTTCATATCTGTGCCTTCTGCCAAGGTTCCCTTATACTGGACGTCCTCCTCCTTCAGCCCATCCTCAAAACCCTCTTCTCCCATTATGCCCAGAGGTCTTAATCTATCTTCAGAAAAAAAGTTACCTGTTTACTAGAACTGGTTGCAAAATATTAAGTAGTTTGCCTGAATAGTTTTTTTAAAACCAGGGAAAAAATCATTTAAAAAATGGGGTTTTTTAAGTATTTCATAGAAAACTGACATTTTTCAATTTAGAGAGTTTGTTTTTTCCCTCCTTTTTCTTTTCTTCCAGTTTGCCTCTGGAAAAGAAGGGAAAAGGAAATGGAGGGAGGGAGCGAGAGAAAAGAGGAAACAAACCACAAATAAAAAAAAGTCAATAGAAATTCAATTTATTTGTGAACATTTTCATTCTGTAAAAAAGCAAATTTTTGTTTAAAATATTTTTCAATGACTAGTTTTTGACCAGTTCTATTATAGCGACAAAAAATGGAGCAGCTAGTCCTGGAACCCACACAGGGAGAAGCAATTCTTGATTTAGCCCTAAGTGGAGAACAGGATCTGGTCCAAGAAGTGAATACAGCTGAACTGCTTGGTAATTGCAACCATAATGTAATTGAATGTAACATCTTTGTGTGAGGGAAGATACAAGAGGAAACCCACCACAGAAGCATTTGACTTCAGAAAGTGAAACTGCACCAAAATGAGGTATCTAATTAAATAGAACTTAAAAGGTAGTGTCACAAGAGTGAAACTCCTGCAAGCTGCATGAAAACTTTAAAAACAGCAAATAGAGGCTCAAATTAAATGTATACCCCAAATTAAAAAGAATAGTAAGAGGGCCATAAAAGTGACACCATGACTAAAAAACACAGTAAAAGAAGTGGTTAGAAGCAAAAAGGCTTCATTTAAAAATTGGAAGTCAAATCCTGAGGAAAATAGAAAGGAGGTCTATAAAATCGTGACTGGCATGGAGAAAGTAAGTGTTATTAACTCCTTCACATATCACAAGCACCAGGGGTCACCCAATGAAATTAATAGGCAGCAGGTTTAAAACAAAAGAAAGTACTTTTTTATGCAATGCAGAGGTGATGTTGTGAAGGCCAAAACTATAATGGGGTTCAAAAAAGAACTAGATAACTTCATGGAGGATAGGTCTATCAATGGCTATTAGCCAAGATGGTCACAGAGGCAACCCCATTCTCTGGGTGTCCCTACCTTCTGATTGCCAGAAGCTGGGAGTGGACGACAGGGGATGGTTCACTCAATGATTGCCTGTTTTTTCATTCCCTCGGAAGCACCCAGCATTGGCTACTGTCGGAAGACAGGATACTGGGCTAGATGGACCATTGGTCTGAGCCAGTATGGCTACTAGTATCAGAGGGGTAGCCGTGTTAGTCTGGTTCTGTAGAAGCAGCAAAGAATCCTGTGGCACCTTATAGACTAACAGGTTTTGCAGCATGAGCTTTCGTGGGTGAATACCCACTTCTTCGGATGCATCCGAAAAAGTGGGTATTCACCCACGAAAGCTCATGCTGCAAAACCTGTTAGTCTATAAGGTGCCACAGGATTCTTTGCTGCTTCTACAGTATGGCTACTGTTCTTATGAAACAACCACCCAAACACTGTTGGATGATGATTTTTGGGTTCTGTGTCTGCATGGCTGATTGTCTATTTACATTTAAGCAATTGAGGAAGGGACCAGGTCTTGCCATTCAATCAGTGCTTCCTACACTACCAGCGCTGACAAACTTCCTACACTACCATGCTGCAAAACTTCTGTTAGTCTATAAGGTGCCACAGGATTCTTTGCTGCTATCTCTCCTGAGAGGATGGCAACCATGGGTGGTGGATATCAAAGGCAGAGGAAGGCTAAGCCTACTCAAATTGCCTGTGTGGCCCTGTCCACACTCCACCCCCAGGCCCTCTCCTGCTTCCTGCCACACTCTACTGAGGCTCTTCCTTCCCATATTGCCAGGGCCCCTTCCCGCCCCTTCCCATCCTCTTCCCCCCGAGACCCTGGTCGGGCCAGGCCAGCACAGAGCCCTTTGTTGCCATTCAGTCGGCAAGGAGTCACCTTAGTGACTTTGTCCTGTAGTTTGACCTTACACCCTGTAAAAACATCAATTAATTGTTCTTTGCCAACACTGAGTCTGGTAAGACACTTGTATTGTTGGCCCAATTACGATAAAAAGTATTAAAGTAAAAAGATTGGTTCTTCTTGCAGATAGAAACTAGGGTTTTGTTTTATTTAAATGTGTTCAGTTGTAAGAATCAGCAAGCTAGATTCAAATACAATAAAAACTTGCCATTTTATTCTCAAAAATTAGGGAAAAGACCTGTCTCTGTTACAAGTAGCAATGCATTCAAGAAGACTCACCAGAAAAGGGTCTGATGAGATTCACAGCCTACATATCTGCCTTATCATTGTTCCACCATTGTACAGCAACATGAAGAGTGGGCAGCCATTAATAGTTTACCTTTATTACCTAATTAGACAAGGTTGACAGGATAAAGAGTATCAAAGTACTGCTGTGTCAGAATAGGACATTTTAATTAAGCAGATATCATTCTCTTCAAGAGAGATTTCTTCCCAACTGCAAGTACTTAAAAAGAAAAAACAACAACCAAACCCCTACTGTCAAGTACTGCACCACAGATTACATTGTGTTTTTTCACATGCCATTATTTGTAACAGCTCCTTAGAATCTCAGAAATAAATGCTAGTTGTAAATCCATTTTTATTTGGCACAAATTGCACTACCACCCTGCCTCATTCTTAAGGAGCGCTCATGAAGGGTTAGGGTTAGGGTTAAGGAGTGCTCACAAAGGCCTTGTTTACACACACAAGTCGGACGGCTTACCTGTATTTGTATAAGTTGTGTACAAGGATGCTTTTATAGTTAAAGCAGTACAAGACACCCATTTTCTCCCCACCCTCCCAACAATAGACTCATTTTTACTGGTTTCAATGTGCTTATACAGGTATAGCTTATTCTCATATGGGAAGGGGAATAAGTCATACTGGTATAAGCACATTTATACTGGTATAACTGGACCCTCACTAGGGGTTGTACTGACATACCTATATTGGTAAAATATCAAATCTGTATTGAAGAAAGCTGAGTATGAGTCACTGCAGCCTGGGGCTTGTGAGGCTTATAAGCGCCAAAGAGTTGTGAACCACTGGGCCAGGAGGACTTTAGAATGGTTGTAGAATCAAGGAATTTGTGGAAGCCTACCATAGCCTAATCCTTCTCCCAAGCATCTTACTTCTACAATAACAGTATTTAACTAGACCTTTTTCAAGGAGATATATATATATATTTTTAAAAAGAAATCCATCAAGAATAACAACATACTGAATTCTACATCTGATCAGTCCAAGAAGAAGGGGATGAAATCACATTTTAAGAGTCTGACTTTAAATGAGTCAAAACAATACAGGACTATTCCAATATATTGTACCTTGTCAGGTGATGTGAATATACGCCATATACAGCTGATGCCACCACCGCTTAATCTCTGAGTACTGCTAACAACAAAATAGGCAACACCACTTCCTGTCGGCCCCCAAGGAACAACTAGAAGTGTTGGTTCTTTTTCTGCAATGCATACAGATCACTTTGGAGACCACAACCAATATCAGGGAAATAAGATACCACCTCTGCTCCAAAGAGGTTATGATCTAAATTGGCAAGACAGATAAGGAAACAGGCACCAGTGAAATCCTCACCACCCCACTGCAGCCCCTTTAAAGTAGGTTTAAGGGACAGAGCAGTATAAAGAGTCCTAAAAGCCCCATGTTTAGCTGCGGGTAGATTCCCTAGTGCAGATGCTGATGAGAGCTGCCGCCCTAGGACCCATTGGTGTAGAAGACACACCAGGGGTAGGGCTGGGGGCAGGACCACAGCACAGTGGAGATTCTGAGCAGCACTAGAGTATCCTAGGGAGGCTGTAGTAACTTAAAGAGGCCCCAAGGGCTAAGTTCTTCTGGAGGCCTCTCTAGCCCCAGGAACAGCACAAGATAAGGAGGGCACAAAAGTGGCTTAAAGTCACGTTGGCCCCACCTGCCCTGGGCTGCGAGTTCTCACCCACAGAGAAGTGATGTGACTTTCCCAAGATGCAGTGGCTAAACTCGCAGGAATGCCCAGATCTCCTGACTGCCAGCCCCGCGCAGAAATAGATACAGTGTTGTGACACCACATTACATGAATGCTATCGTTTCATACTTACTGCAAGCTTATTATGGAAATACCAAGCAATGCAATCTCTCTTTTTCATTTTGGTCTCTGGGGAAATATAAAAGGCTATAATCTCAGATGAAAAACATTCTTCGCATTTCTGTAAAGTCTTATTATTCATTATTATGATGATTTTTAAAAAGTCTGGTCAAATACCGAACTGAAATACAGAAAAGGATTATGGAACAAAATTAACATCTTGCTATATTAATTAGGCTATTAAACACAACTGCAAACTGTTTTATTATTTATACATGTGCTAATTACTTTGTGCTCTTAATTCTTGAGCATCAAAACACTCCTCTCCAAGCAGCACTTTCCAGGGTCCTAGCTTTAAATGCAAATCAGTAAAAATGACTAACTTTGTAAGAGAGGTCCCTAAATACAAGGCTCTAGGTACGTAGGGGAAGTGAGAGCAATCAAGAGATTCAAGCTTATGATTTTAGGGGCCAGATCCAAACCTCACTGAAATCAATGGAAAGTCCACTATCAACTTCAATGGAATTTGGATCAGGGCTCTATAGTCACAAAACCCATGGGACCATAATCAGACCTAGAATAACCAGGCACAAATCCCACTGACCTCAGTTTCTCTGAAGCTGGTTTAGTGGAAAATGCACATGCTCAAAAGAGGGCTGAATTCAGTTTATATTATCTACTCTAGTTACCATCCAGTAGCAGTAATTAGTTCCATAATTCAGGAATTGGGAATGTACATGAGGAAGAAAAAGCACAGGGCCCCGATTCAGGAAAGTACTTCAGCGCTTTAAGAATATGCTTAAACTCCTTTGACTTAATTTAATATTCCCAAAGAGTTTCTCACAGCCTGGAGCTGGGATCATCCTTTGTCAAAGTAATGTACACATTAAAACATTTGTATCATTTTTGGCAACCTTTGATGAAGCTAGGTAATAAACATTTATGCCTCCTGGGGGGGAAAAATATTGTATTTAGGCAAACAAAAAGTTTTATTTGAAACTTAAAATCACCAAAAGACATTTACTTGTTTCAGAAACGTGGATAACTGAAGTCAAACCTGGATTCTCTAAATATCCTAGGGAGACACTGATTAAGTCCTGATGAATTGAAGTTTTGGGTAATCAAGGTAACCTTCAGAGTAATGAAAAAAATGTTAAGAAAGATGACTTTGTATCATGTAAAAGGAAATTCTTAACACTGAATTTTGAAAAACTGAATTTGTACCATGTACCTGCTTATAACACTCGTCAGCTGTTAGCAACTCCACATCATAGAAACAGAGGTAGTCAAGTAATTAAGTTCACCTTGTTTTAGGAAATCCACAAGTCCCTCAAATTATTGAAAAGATGTTCTCTAAATTGTTTAGTCAATAATAACCAGTTTGCTTTTTTGCCCTTTGAAAAGCCTCCTATATTTTAAATTCCGTGTATGGTACCAAGAGATGATTTGAAAAATGATCACCTACTTTATGTCAGAGGTGGAACTTCTGATGGAAGTGCACTAATCATTTAATATCTCAGAAGAAGAATACTGATCATGCTGTATACACAGATACAATACACAATGGTTTGGGCTAAAAATATCACACAAATTGAAACTGCTGGTAGAATTTCAAGTAGGCCGATTGCAATATTCCACACTGCAATTTGCCCACTTCGTTTGCATTAACACAGGGGTCGGCAGCCTTTCAGAGGCGGTGTGCCGAGTCTTCATTTATTCACTCTAATTTAAAGTTTTGCGTGCCAGTAATACATTTTAACGTTTTTAGAAGGTCTCTCTCTCTAAGTCTATAATATATAACTAAACTATTGTTGTACGTAAAGCAAATACATTTTTTAAAATATTTAAGAAATGTCATTTAAAATTAAATTAAAATGCAGAGCTCCCCGGACCCATGGCCAGGACCCAGGCAGTGTGAGTGCCACTGAAAATCAGCTCGTGTGCTGCCTTTGGCACACGTGCCATAGGTTGCCTACCCCTGCATTAACACTTCTCTTTCAAAAAGTTCCCAGAGATCTTTAATTGTCACTAATCTTTAATCTGGGAACTCATTTTTACATTTTTATCCAAATGACACAAACACGTACAGACAAAATTTGACAGGCCAAGGCAGAAAGTGAGATTAAACTAGCTAGGGACATCAAGGGTAACAAGAAAATATTTTACAAACACATTAGAAACAAGAGGAAGACCAAGGACAGACTAGAGCTATTACTCTGAGGTGGGAAAGACAATAACAGAAAATGCAGCAATGGGCTAAGTGTTAAATGACATTTTTGTTCCAGTTTTCACCCAAACGGTGCTTGTACAGGGTGACATCCAGGCTTTAGCCTACTCCTCAGCACCAAGACAATAGGATCTGTTGAGGTAGGAACCCCCTCAGCACAGCTGACAAACTCTGGCACTGCATCACCAGCGCTTTGTTTTCAGGGGGATGCCGGGCAGGCACAAGGCAAGAGGAGGGTACTGCAGTTTTCTCCCCCAATGGCTGACAGTCCATCAAGCGGGTGGAGGTAATATCGTTTATTGGACCGACTTGGTGAAAGAGACAAGCTTTCGCGCTACAACACAAGTTGGTCCAATAAAAAGATATTACTTCCCCCACCTCATATACCTGATGGACTGTCACCCAGCTGGGGAGAACCCTGCAGGCCCCAGCTCTTGCATTGCTCCCACACTGCACTTCCCTGAAAACAAAGCCCTGGAGACGCAGGGCCAGTTGCTTCTTCTTCAGCAGCAGAGCTCTGTGTGGCAGAAAAGCTTGTCGCCTTCACCAACAGAAGCTGGGCCACTTATCCTGGGACCAACATGGCTCCAACACCACTGTTAACTGTCCATTCGATAGAAATTTTAAGCAGCAATCCCAGGTGACCACTCCTAACTGCAATAGTTGACCTAGCAGAGGGGCGATCTATTGATGAAATCCCTTCTCATCTGACTAGGGGTAAGGCAGGGAAAAAAAGGTGCCTCCTCTCTTTTTCCCTGAATCGTGAATTCTAATGACTGTTCCGAGTTAGAATTGATAAGCTGCATCAATTACTCTACACAGCTGCCTTTTCTTCAGAATAACAAAAAGGGAGATGAAATCTGTCAAGCTGAATTTCTTCGGTCGCCTAGTTTTAAAATATAAAAGAGTCCACACTTACTGATTTTTAATAATGTATAAATGCTACTTGCTATTTTACAAAAGTGATTTCTTGACTCAAAATATCTCCCAAATTCACAAAAAGAGAAATGACTTCAATTTCCTTCTGTATTAAAGGCGCAGGGACTCTCTCTCTCAATTAATGATATATCTGTCAAAAAGTATCATTTCTATTCGCATAAGATTATTCCAAGCTGTCTCCAAGGCAATCAGCCAACCAGAACTGATCCTTTCAGTGGAGCACTGAACCTTAGAACTGTTTCAATCAATTAACTTCTAACTGTTCGTTAGCAGCGCTTTAATAAATAAAAATATTTTTTTCTAGCTTCTGATAAAACTGAGTAATCTGGAGTTCGGTTTCTCCACAAAGCGTATTTCATTATTGCTGACACGTGTATGGTTATAGCATTATCTTCTGAGAGACTCTCCAAAATTATTTTTAGACAGATGATATTTATTTAAGCCCTATACATCATTCTGAGTTCTGTAACAAATATCAGATGGGTATTGGGAAATATAAAACAATTCATATTATGAACCAATAAGGGCCAGATCCTTCCTTGCTGTAAATAGGCCTAACTTCGCTCACTGTTATGGAACCATGTATTTACCCCAGTGGGTAAGAATTCTTCCTTCAGTATATCTAGCTGGCAGGTGAATAAAGAAGGGGCATTCTGCAGTCTTTTCTTATTTCTACCTTTTGAATAATGGGTCATTTATTGTTCATCTGCTTCTAATTTGTAAGCATCTAAACAGAGAGAGATTACACACACACACAGACAAAATCCATTTAATCATACCATATATCTGTGTCAGTCACGGCTACATTATCCCAGAAACTATTCACTGCTTGAAGTTCACAGAGGAGAATAACAGAACAAATGACACATTGTTTTACCTGTGTGCACTGTGGTGTTTTCAACAACAAAGATTAGCTGGCAAATGTATATAGCATGTCTAATAAGGAGGCTTTTAAACGGGAACTCTTGCTAAGTGTTTCATCTCCTAGTACAGTGCAAATCATGAGATCTCAGATACAGGAAAGTGTCTTTGTTAGACATCTCATTTCTGATCAAAATGTGCCACTCGATAGGCTCCCAAGAAGAAAGGCTCCATTCCATCCCCATTACCACTCACATCCTATGTACCAAAGAGCTAAAACTAAAGTTGTGAGTGGGAAGGGAAATCCTAAAGGGGGCTTTGAATGGAAACTATAGTAACAAAGTAAGAGGTGAAATGGGTTTCCATTATTTAGAATTCAGATTTGTTCATAACAAATACAGAGTGCACAAAAGAGCAGTTGTTCAGTGAATGCCTAAACCTCTGCAACACCTAGGGCTCAACGGTACCCTGCCTTATGTGGGGGTGGAAGGCACAATGCTATCAGGAGCTCCCATAGGGGCAGTGCACCTCCACACCACGCCCCCACCTCACTGGCCTGAGGCTTAATTGCACAACACTCAATGCACAGTAATGACCTCCCAAATGCATCCAACGGATCAAAATTCATAACACTTATCTTGTGTGATGGACCCGAGCGGTACAGATCAGGGCCAGCTCAAGATTCAAACTCTTACAAGTTCAAGAGTGTTTGGACCACTGCCATTTTGTGTGTGCGTGTGTGTGCGTGCGTGTATATGTGCACGAGCGTGCGTGTGTATACGCACTCTAGCACTGTGTTTATATACTCTAGCACTGTAAACGGCAACTACCAACTTTCCCATTTTGGCCAGGATTACCATCAATGTTTTCACCTATTCTTATGTGTCTGCAAGTCCAGCCAAATTCCCAGGCAGTAGGCTCAGTGCTTGAAAAACAAACAGACAAAGAGATTGGCCTCCAACCAGAAGCTGCTGTGGAGAGGAAAAGGAAGGTTCGGTCTGCCCCTGTCCCCCTTGACTTCCTGCCTCAGCCACCCCTTCGCCCTTGGGCAACAACAGACAAATAAGGCAGGGGGAAGGCAGGGGGAGGGCCAGGGGCACCAGCATAGCAGGAGAGTCAGCCCCCAGCCAGCCAGAGCCCAGCTGGTGGGGGAACAGGAGGGGGACACGTGGAGCCAGAACAGCACTGGGGAGAACTTGCTGGGCAGCAGGACAAGGGAGGAGAACTGAGGGGAGACAGACAAATGGGTAAGAGCAACAAGCTGGCTCTAAGAGCGAGAGGCTGAGGCAAAGGATGCAGCTAAGAGAGAAAGGGTTGGTGGGAAATAAAAGGAGAGGGTTGGTGGGGGAGCAGGAAGGGAGGAACTGGGCCAAATCAGAAGAAAGGGAAATGATTTTAGCAGCTGCACTTTGGATTAATTGGAAAGGGGAGATGCAGGGAGAGCAAAGGAGGAGGTCACCGTCGGTGAGGCACGAGCTGGCAGAGGCATGGACCAGTGCTTTGTCAGTGGCATGGCAGGGAAGGAAGAATGAATGTAGAGACAGTACAGAGGAAGAAGTGATGTGGTTAATTAAGCACCTACATGTGAAGAGGGCATCAGCGATGAGCCTGGAAGCCATGATGCTGAAAACAGGAGAGCTCTCAGTGCAGGGCTACACCTCAGGAAGTGCTAATTTCTCTCAGGGGTACATTGCCACGAGGGAGTGGGCTGTAGCAAGAGGGGGCCTCAAAGCCTGGAGATGAAAAGCACCTTGATACCGGAGAAGAAAGCAGGGTGGAAACACTAGTGATTCCCTGATAATGACCCCCCTGTGGTATTTCTGATGGGGGTGGGGGGCACTGCTGCTGTGACCCAGAGAGGACTGTCAGGGAAGCTCAGGAAGTTCATGGGAAGAGGAGTCTGAAAACAGAGTTGTTGGACAAGAGACAGGGACAATCTGCAGCTCTCCTGAAGTCTACAAATTGGGAAAACACTCCGTGAGGCTCAATAGGCCTGGTGTCCTACCTCACAAGGCTTTTTTGGGGGGTGGGGCGGGAGAGGAATTTTTTTCCCCGTGACAAGCCTCTCTGGGGACTGACTGGTTCACATTTTGAGATCTATCTTTGCAAGGCAAAGGGCTCAAAAGGTCTAGGGCCTTATTCCCACCCACTCTCCCAAATAAAAGCATAGGTTTCCATCAGCCTTTTGTTTAGCTATACTACTTTATGAGTTAATAACCTTTGAAATTAAACTTTAATCAACTAAATTTCTGTCCTGGACATTATATCTCAATAAAGGAAGTCCAGTAAACTAACTTTCATTTCTCTCTTCCTTTCATACAGCTGCAAAACAAACCAACAAACCAAAAAAAAGTTAGAGACCTTTTGGATTGTAGTGAGCACCTGCATTTTTAGGACGTCATAATTCAAGAACCACTTTTCTGATTCATTTCAAATTTGGTAGAAAAATGCCACCTTGGCTTCAGATGTAACCCACCAAGTCCAACTTGATTCTTTTGTCCATTTTCGATACGGTACACCACAGCAGCTGTGATAAGACTTCGAAGGAGTCATTAGAAGAAACACACTTTAAACTGAATAACCTACAATGAACTGTGGCCACAGTAGATGGAGATGTGGATAAGATGATTTCTCATAGAAACGCAGGCAAGTACATAGAAATGCAGGTGAGTCCATAGGCGATAACACAAAAGTGGAAGTGTTCGGGAATCAAGTAGTCATGGTGAGGCTCCTATTTTGGGGGCTGCGAGCAGTAGACATCTACAGGTTTAGCAGGCCAAAATTCACTACTGCTTTTTTGAAAAGTGCCTATCGAAGACTGTTGATGTAAATACTTCGGAGGACACTACATGTCCCAAAGGGTCATATTGAAAAATAAAGAATTTAATGGGACTTCAGCTTTCTGCCCTGAGCCCCAGCAAATCTAATGCTGGCTCTGCTTGGTGGACCCCCTGAAACCTGCTCACGGCCCCCGCAGTGGGCCCCAGACCCCTGGTTGAGAACCACTGCTCCAAAAGACACAGCACAAAACTTGCCACTTGGGAATGGAGCAGAGGTGGTTGAGCCACCTCTGCACCTTCACAATACTGGGCTTCTCCAAAGTCCTTGGCATAATTTAGAGAGCCCCGGAGGCCTAGAACTGCACTGCCTGGAATCTCCATATTGCACCTGCCCCATCCATGGGCCTGCCCCTGCCACAGCTCCCATGCCAAGACGTATCTTTGGCAGCCTTACAGCTGCCCGCTACAATATTTGCATTAGGAGAATCCTCCCCTGATCAGAACCGGGGCTTTTGGAGCACCTTTAGCCGATTCAGGCCCTATTAGGCTGCATGAAGGAGCTGGAACAAAGGTGAAGATTTCACCCAGGGATTTTATTGCAAGATAAAGCAATCCTGCTTAGATCCGCTGTTCCCTAACTCCTCCCTCAGCCACGCTGCTTTTTTAGTGCTGATGGGGGCACAGGAGGAAAATATTTTGGCAAACTGCCTTTCCCGCATGTTTTTTGATATGTTTATCCCTCCCCCCGCACATAGCATGCAAATATGCTGACTTGCAGGGAATAATACTGAGCACAGCGTGTGTGTGTATGATTTTTCCTTTCACACTTATCAGGGAGCGGCTATTTTGATGATCCTTTTATGGGCATCTTTTTAGATTATATCTAAATTCAAAAGGCGCACAAAAATGTTAACAAAACAAACTGAGCACACATAAAAGCTCTGAATGAGTCAACGTTGTTTTATAATGCAAATGATACAGGGCACCAAGATTGGTAAGAAAGTTTCTGACGACATTTCAGCAATATTAAGAAGTTAACATTAATCTAGCCTATTGCTGGTTGTCTTTCCATTCTGCTCCCAAAGTGCTTTTGTTCACGGATGCTCAGATCTTTTTGACAAAAAAGCATGTTAGCTTCACTAATGAAAGACAATCTTGGAGTGTTTGAAATACATCAAAAGTTTTAAAACGTTATGATTGATAGCGCAGCTTTTTCCATCGCGGAACTGTAAGAAGTGGTTCTAAGGGACTTATCTTGCTAAGAATATGTTCTATTGTAGCTTTTTGTGGCTAGTATAGGGCAAAATATATTGAAAACAAATGACCCGCAATCCCTTAAATAAGCACTGATTTGATCTAATATAACCTGCATGGCTGCCAAAGAATGCCCTGGGAAAAGAGTAAATGCCTCCTATTTCACTAGCTTGAAAACGTTTCTTTTTAATCTTAAGATGATACAGAGCATAGCTTTCACTGTTTTAACACTATTTCCCCTTTACAACGCCTTAGAGGTAGCAGTAGTAGCAGTCAAATCTTCTATAAAATAGTCACAGTCTCTACGGAAGATCTTCTGGGCCAAATTTTCTGCTGCATTCAACTAGCTGCACTGCATTTAGTTACTACATGGAGAGCTACGGCTGCCTGTTCACCTCCTCTGAGTGGCTCCCCCTTCACACCTCCTTGTCCTCCCTCTCTGCAGCACTGTTTCCCATGGAGATTGCTACCACTGCTCCTCTGCCCTGCCCAACTAGTCCAGCAGTGGCAGATGGGTCTCTGCACCCCCAGCTCCACATAGATACAAAGAGAGAGTGGAAATCTGCGAGGCACTGAACACCCAGCTGGGAGATTGGAGTCTGATGTGGTTGCCTGCCTCCTGCCTGCTCTACAATAGCTGGGAGAGTAGCCCAGTTCCCTGTCCCGAAAGGCACTCTTCTGCCGAGGACATGGAGGACGCTAGCAGAGAATTCCCCTGCACAGTGGGAATTCTCCCTTGGCCATCTCCAACCACTCAGACTTAAGCATGTGTTTAATGTTAAGCATGTGCTTAAGTGCTCTGCTGAATCTGGGCCAAAGATTCTGTGACATTCTATACTCTGGGGGAGTGCCCTGTAACTCCCATATTCGTCATGTATATAGAATTGTGATATTTCACATAAAGCATGGCATGTGAGGTATCCGGGGAAAGGTTGTGATCCGCTGAAAGCCATGGTTCTATCTAAATATGTATGTCATGAGGGCATATGAAGTTATGAGAACTGTGTTGTATGGATGTCACTAAAATATGCTGTAGGTTTGGGAAGCGCCCAGATACCAGCTCTCCAGAGACAATGACAAGGGAGGTAACCAATGCCCAGGTGAGTGCTGAACAGACATCGCCAGCTATTGTCCAGCAGAGGAGTTACAATTCCATGACTCATTCACAGGTAGGGTGACCAGACAGCAAATGTGAAAAATCAGGACAGGGGGTGGGGAGTAATAGGAGCCTATATAAGAAAAAGACCCCAAAATTGGGTCTGTCCCTATAAAATCGGGACATCTGGTCACTCTACTCACAGGAGACACACCGGGATATGGCTTCACCTTGTGACTCAGCAATGCCCACCAGACATGTCTGGACTTGTGTTCTCCAAACACACGAACTAAAGGTAGAAAACAGAACACAGTGGCCACATGCTGGGACTTTCTCCTTCGCCCACCTACGCTGCAAGCAACAAGGACACTCAGAAGACTGAAGATTCCAAAAGAGGGGACTGGCCCAGATTTCAAATATCCCCTCCCTGGCACAGCTGTGAAACATCCTTTGTCTCTCTACCTGGATCCCTCTCATCCCAGGGGTGGAAGTAATTCAGGGGTGGGTGGGGCAACCCCTGCACACGTGTCGTCTCTACAGCACTTTGTGCTGTTATCATTTGTTTTACAGCATTGACATATGTGCTAAGCGCTCTATGGGAAACGGAGAAAGACATGGTCCCAGCCCCCTAAACGTCACAGAGATAGGCCCTAATCATACAAACCCTGCCACACACAAGTAAAGTGGTTTTATACATAACCCATTTTATTAGGCTCAGTGGGAGGGTCAAAATGTTAGCTGTGACAAAATGGTGGGGTGAGAAAGAGTAGTTACAACAATTTGAATTCCCAGTTATTCAGTGTAGATGCATACACATCTTGATGGGTTTGTTATTTTTTAATCTGTTTTAAATACTTAAAAAGATAAAATATAGAAGATATATAAAATAGTGACTATTGATGATTCACTTGTGGGAATGAATAGATGATTTTATAGATTTATAGCTAAAAATATATAAGATCTTTATCTAGAGAGAGAGAAAAAATTAGTTACGTTATTGCATTTTTACTTCTTACAATATATTTTGATTTCTTTCTAAACAAAGATTCTTTTTATGTTCAGAAATTTCATTTCTAACACATAAATACATACACTGTAAAATACAATGGGAAACATATTTCCAGGGAGGGAATTAGGGACCTAAAAAGATATCATAGCTACTACACTGAAAATCTAAACAGAAAAGGCAGTTTAAATATCTGTCAAATAGCAAGGCTGACACTAATGGTCATGGAACATGTCCATTTTGAAAAGCAAGTGGAGAAATGTTCAACAAACAAAACCTAATTTTTTCAGGATTCATCGGTGTGATGGAATACTCCCCGTACTCCACCCTACACACTACTGTAATAATCTTTGTACACAGTATGCCTTGTAAGGTATCATTTGAAAACTCATAATTTGCTGATCAGTACTGTCCTGATAAAATAGGTGAGACAACAGTGTAGGTGGAGTTACAAGATTTCCCTGTATGCTGTTATTAACATGTGTTCCAAACCCCACCGCCCTGCCCAAACCAAAGTTGGCAAACAGGTCTGTCCTAAACAAAGGAATGAGTGTTTGCCTGAATTTGCATGTAAGCAGTAAACAGAATCATCAAACAGGAAGGGAAACAAAGGAAGCTCAAACAATTGAAGAAAAAACAGCAGGGAATATCCTTCCACACAGATTATGTCTCTTGGTTCTCAACTGGAAAAAATTGTTCAAGTGGGGGGACTTAAACTATAAAAAGCAGAGGCAAATACCCCAAGACATCCTTCTTTATCTCCCTGCCGACTTCATTCTCCACACCTGGGAAAACAAAGGGAAACAGCTGCTGGAGTCAGGGGGAGGGGACCTGACCTGAAAGTCTGCTCAGTAATCTGCTGGAGCATGTGGTGAGAAAGTTTGCTTTGCAACTCAGATACTTTCTTAAGTAGATACAAGTAAACCTTTTATCTTTATTTCTCTCATAACCATTTCTGACTTTTATGCCTCATTACTTATACTTACTTAAAATCTCTCTGTTTGTAGCTAATAAACTTGTTTTATTGTTCTATCTAATCCTGTGTGTTTAAATTGAAGTGTCTGGGTCACTCTATTTAAGATAACAGCCTGGCATATTAGTCCCTTAAAGGCATAATATTATCTTAAATAGAGTTAATATATTTCAACTGTTGAGGAGAGGGCTGGGTAGTCCAGGACATACATTTCTGGGGGAAGATTGGAGACTGGGGATGTGTTGGGGTCACCCTGCAATATAACCCAGGCTGGTCAGAGCCAGGGTGTAGCGGGCAGCTACACAAAGACACTCAGGGTGTGACTTGCATGCTGGAAGGCTGTTTGTGAGCGACCCAGGTGTGAGCTACTACAGCGAGGCATTATAAGGCACCCAAGGTTGCAAGGCAGGGGTGACACATCCCCCCCACTGGCCTGAATTGTGCCCCAGTATGTCACAATCAGACAACTGATTAATCAGTTTGAGATATGAAAGTGTCTAGTTCCTCGAGGGCAAAAATACTGTTATAGTTAAATGTAACTCTGCATTTAACTAGGCTGCTCTGTCTTTCACACAGAGACACTCTCACTCACTGATCAAGAATATTTTACCTGACCAACTACTCACTGGTAAATTTCAATATAATTCATAAACAGAAACCTTGGGCCCGAACCTCAGCTGGTTTAAATCAGTACAGCACCCCTAAAATCCATGGAGCTTTGACAATTTTCACCAGCTGAAGATCCTGTCTTCTGTCCCTGCTGCTGAACAGATTTTATTTTCTAAGCTGTAGGTTTCAGTATACCTAGAGCCCAATCCTTCACCATTAGTCAATGGCAATGGTTCTTTGACTTCACTGCTGCAAAAGCAGACCCTAGCAGAACTAGAAGTACTGACAAATTAGTTGGGACCATGCTAAACTTACTCAAATTTCACGTTTAGCCAATTATAAAGATAAATTCAAACTATGAACTCTCATCCACACCCAAGGTGATATTGGAGATTTTGGTCCAGGCCATCTCTAATAAATAAGAGGTGCAGGGAGAAGTTCCTTAGAAGAAGAAATAGTAGTCACAGTCTGCTGCATATCATATATACCTTTTTTATTCTTTAGATGTGTCTCATCCAAGTACTGACCAGGACCAGCCTTGCTGACCCTATGAGATCTCGCAAGATCACAGCTTATGCTCATACGGTGTGTCTACAGGTTAGGGACTTTTTTTATTAATAGAAATAACAATGTTAAATTTATGTTTGCAGTGTTGAAGTCGTGTTTGTCCCAGGATATGAGTGAGACAAGGGGCATGAGGTAATCTCTTTTATTAGACCAACTTCTGTTGGTGAGCAAGACAAGCTTATACAGAGCTCTTCTTCAGGTCTGAAAAAAGCTCAAGAAAACTTTTTCAGACCTGAAGAAGAGCTCTGTGTAGCTCAAAAACTTGTCTCTTCCACCAACCGAAGGTGGTCCAATAAAAGAGATTACCTCACCCACCTTGTTTCTCTCAATGTTTTATTGATATTGTTCTGTAGTTGTTCAGATAGAAGATTCATAGTGTGGGATAAAAAGTGCAGGAATCAAACCAAGGGTTCCACAAAAGAACGATTTCAGAACACTATCAGAGAGCCACAGGAAAAAACATCAATAGACGGTCAAGGGAGCTGGTAGCAACTCTATATTTAGGTCACCTAATACTTTTTCACATTAAAGATTCTTCTGACCTTTTCTTTGACAAAAGCAGGCCTTTGATATTCTGCAGGGAGACATGCCTCAGGCTACAGAAGTGTGTGTGCGCGTGTGCGTGTGTGTGTGTGTGTATATATTCCTATGAAATTGCACTCTCATGTAACTGAGTTACAATGTATTAAAAATCACCATTTCCTATTGCTTTCCTTGGGAAGACTTAGGCAGCTTCCCCCAAATCACTACATATGCTCTCAAGAGAAACGTTAATTTGGCCATGGTGTGAGCATGGATTATTATCCTTAAGTATATGATCATGTATATTTTTTTTCACAGGACCCCCTACTTCATTCAGTGCACAGAGTGGATGTACAAGAGGGCCAAATTAAGGCTGCATGGACAAATACAAATTTGGCATTTCCTAACTTTTGAGTATTTAATTTACAACCTAGATTATGTTCTTTTAACATAAGTGTTGTTTTTTGTTGTGTGAGCGCGCTCATGCAGCTGTGTGTAATAGACTATAGAGAACATTTTAAAAAAACATATAAATCCACTGGGAAACTAAGGCATTCATTTCCTAATTCCCATGGGGACTTGAGCACCTAAATACCTTAGGCTTCTTTGAAATCTCAGCCACAATAATTAAGATCAGCCATTGCTATGACGGAGAAGCAACATGTCTGCAAAACATAGAAGTATTCTCTGTAGGTCACTCATCTAAATACTAAACAGGACACAATCTGCTTAATTTGTAAAAATCAGACAAACTCGAAACCAGTCAGAATATTTGTTCTCAAACCTGCAGCTTGCTCTC
Organism: Mauremys mutica; assembly: GCF_020497125.1. NCBI lineage: Eukaryota > Metazoa > Chordata > Testudines > Geoemydidae > Mauremys > Mauremys mutica. Next base: position 201,770,899 of record NC_059074.1, read on the forward strand.
CATTCAATTGTGACTGACTGTGTCCTCAGTAATCTGGTCATCCTAGGATGCACTTGTGTAATTTGAGTTTCTTGTACCATCAGCTATTTGAAAATCAGCTTCACAACTTGTTACATGATTAGCTTTCTAGTTTTATAAATCATTGAGATGGTGACTAGTTGAAAAGTTCTGGGAAAATAGCAACACCTTAAAATGTTTTCAGAAAATAGTAAAGGCCAGACCAGAGGGGCTCCAGTTCAACAAAGCACTTATGCACATGCTTAAGTTCATTCCTATTTAGAAAAGCATTTATGCACATGCTCAATTTTAAGTATTTGCTTAAGAACCACTGGCTTAAAAGTTAAGCAAGTGCTTAGGTGCTTTGTTGAATCGGGGCCTTAGAACAGAATGGCCATATCAACCAGGTGTACAGTGGACTAGATTTTCAAAGCTATTCAGGGGCCTAAAGATGCAGAAAGGCATCTAGCAAGATTTTTCAGAGGAGCTCTAGGCACCTAATCTGTGTGGAAGCTGGATCTCCTATCACAGTGCAACATATTACTCTCCATTATGCCCATTTTTTATGACGGCTTTTGTTTGTGAAAGTTTCTTCTTATAAAGCTGATTTCATTTTGTTACAACTTGATCATGATTGTGTTTTAAGTTAAAAAAAGATTTTCATAACAAAGAAAAAGATATATAAAATGTGTGACATAAAAGTAGATCTAATACATTCACCAGTATCTACAGTATACCATTTAATAGATATACACAAATTGTGACAGTCATGAATGTGGTAAAAGGACTGAAGATCTGCAATATTTTCTGCAATTCTGCAAAAATAAAAGTAAAAGTATGATGCACATTTTGATCATGATAGTAGAACTCTATGATAACAGTCTAACTAATATTACAAAATTTCATTTTATTCATTATTAGCTCTCCCCTGCATTGCTTTAATGCTGCCCCTGGATGTGTGGTGTTGCACAAATATAACTGCTAGAATAAATTCAATATACGATGCTATTTCCATATTATTATAAGGAGACTGCAATGTGAAATGACCACACAGACAGCTTTATGTTTTTCAGTTCATAGTGTAATTAAGTTTAATACTGATTCAATGAATCTGGCCATGAATGAAATGCAAACTCTGGACATCATTGTTCTCTGCTTACATGAGACAAAGGTCATTCATGTAAAAGTTGGCATTAACAGCAGTTGTCCATTCATATGGGCAATTATTAGAAGAGGGTTCTCCACCAGAAGCTCAGGTTCTCTGGATCATTAACAGAAGACTCCATTAGCAACAATGGCTTAAAAAAATACATGCATTCTGAAACAGTGGTTTTCTATGTTTTCTAGTTAAAATATTATCTTAAAATAGATAAAATGTATTTTGTTAAAATAATATGTTTTCTAGTTAAAATATTCTTTGAACATTTTCATATTTCTCTTGTGCTGTTTGGCTTTATTCCTATTGTAACAAGTACACACCTGGAAAAAGCAAATCCATAAGACCCCACTGTCATTTTCTGCACAAGTACTTAAGGCTGGATTTGATTCTGAGAATTTTAACTTTCCTTATTCTATATACATATGTGCCCGGGTAAGTGTCTAAAACCTAGATATGTGGATTAATGTATCTGAAATTATCATGCCAAGATGTAGGCATCTTTTTTACTTTACTATGGGACTGCGCATGGAAATAAATTAAGTGTTTGGAAGATCAGGGACTAGGTTTAGAGAGTCAGACAGATGGCATGTCTGTTCATTAGTTATGCTGTTTTTATGTATAGTAAACACACACGTCGGATGGCAAATACACACGTCTGATGGTTTTCCTTATGTAAATTTATCAATTCCATTTCATAGCAACAGGACCATGCTCCAGGCACTGCATTTATGGGAGACTGCATTTCCCAGGTAGTTAAATTCACTCATGCTTCAGCCTCATGTCCAACAGTACCAGCTAAAGCAGCAATGATTGTCCCAAAATGCCCCGGTCTGTCACTTCTTATTGCCTGAGTAGTTAGCATTTAATCAACCTTTAACACCTCAAGCAGTAACCAGGTAACAAAATCAAATCAGATACAACTGATACCCAGAAAAGCATTTAACAATATTTACATTCAGTGTTTGAATGAAACAGCATGTTTTTTTTCCTCGTGAAAATGCCTATAAACTGACAATGGGCCAGATTTTCAAGAAAGCTCACACACTAGGGGCTCTATTTTCAAAAGAGCTCCCTTTTATACCTCAAAACAAGCAGGCCGATTTAAACAAACAAATAAATAAATAAGACAGGCTTGTCTACACTCCACCGCAGTGCAGACTACAGTGGTGGTGGGGTGACTTGCAACGTGCACGCACACAGAGTATAGCTTTCAGGGTCCCTCTCCCAGCCTGTAAAAATGCAGCTTTGGTGCTGAGATCTTTTCTGTGGTGAGAAGGTGTTCACTCACCTGCTCCCCTGCTCAGTTCCTCAGCCTCTGCCCCCCATCGCATAACGCTGTAGTAAGTTACCTTGTGAATTCGACATGAGAGATTAAATTCATCCACATGGGGTGAGTGGATTGCTCTTTTTATAGCTGAGTTTTGAATCTAGACTCACACAGGTTTGAACAGGTTACCAAATAGATCCCTGGAAGACACTTTCCGAGGCAATAAAATAAAGCCTTTAATTCTGTCCTTTGGATTTCAGTGCAACTCAACCAATGATACCATCGTTAAAGTGGAGTTTATATTATGACTTCTCAGTCTACTGTATGAGCAAAATAATGGCTTGGATATTTTATTTCTGCTCAAAAAGCTATACAAATTACCTAACTGTCCTTTGGATAATGACATAAACAGAAGTTTTTATTCCCCTTTGTGACTCATCCATCTCAAACATCAGACACCGTGGATAGAATATAAAGCTGACGCTAAAAGGGGAACTTTCAGGAACAAGTCCCCATTCCTGCCTGCCTCTCCTTTCATTGTCGATATTTGAGAGACAAGGTGGGTGAGGTCATATCTTTTATTGGACCAACTTCTGGGACAAGCATGGCTACAAGAACATTGCACACTGTAGATATGTGACATCTCTTTAATGCAATGACAGAAGGAAGCTAAAAGGCAGCCACTTCAGCCATGTCTACGTACCGGAGATCGACGCTGCTGTGATCAATGCAGCGGGGGTCGACTTAGCGGTGAAGACCCACTAAATCGATGGCAAAGCACTCTCCGGTCGACTCCCGTACTCCATCAGAACGAGAAGAATAAGGTAAGTTGACCGGAGAGTGTCTTCCATTGACACAGCACAGTGTAGACACCGCGGTAAGTCAACCTAAGCTATGTCAATTCCAGTTACGATATTCACGTAGCCAGGGCCAGCTCCAGGCACCACAGCAGCGGCGGCAATTCGGCGGCAGCTTCTATGTTCAGATGCCCGTGGCGGTGCAGCTTCTGTCTTCCGGCTGAAGACAGAAGCTGCCGCTGAATCGCCGCCGCCGTGGAAATGCGCATGCTGCCCTACCGTCACACGGACTGCCCCCACCGTCCGCGGCAGCAATTCAGCACGCTGCTTGGGGCGGCGAAAACAGTAGAGCCGGCCCTGCACGTACCTGGAGTAGCGTAACTTAGGTCTGCTTGTAGTGGTAGTGTAGACAAGGTCTCAAACTTAAAATGGAAAATGGAGTTTAATACAGCCATAGCACTTATAAATTCTACCATTTAGGTCTTCTGTTTTCAGCACATATTGTAATGCTGTGTTTAGCTGCCCCAGTGACCTAGTAACTCTCTACATTCCCAAATGGGAAGTTTGAGCAGGAAACCCTTTTTTATCCTGGATTGGCACTTTCAGGTTATGCTGGTGAAGCAACGAGCCATATCCTCCAGGGTTGGAGTAGTCAGGAGAGTGTTAAACTAATAACAAAAGGTGAGGATAAAAAGAGGGAGATATGAGCACTCATTTAGCACAAAATCAAGATGCTGAGAACAAAATTAATCAAGGAACCAAAGGACATGAAGAGAAGAAATTCTTTAATTGCCTGTACACCAGCGCTAAGAGAATCTGGGTAACAAACAAAAGGAACTACTCATTTATAAGGCTCTGATTCTGTCATGATAGTCCCAGATTCTGTGACTTTCCGAGACCTCTGGGACTTCTTCTGGGGCAGCAGTCAGCTCCAGGGCAGCTGGAGCCCCAGAGCCTCCAGAACAGTGGTCCATGGCCGGAACAGCGTCTGGGATTGGATCAGCCCCCAAGGGCTGGAGCAATAGCAATCAGCCCCTGCCGCAGGAGCAGCTTTGAGGCTGGAGCAGCTGCAAGCCTCAGTAGCCCTCTGTGTCCACCACCAGGGTATTTTTTGTAGAAGTCAGAAACTGGTTGGGGGCTTCTGAGAATTTTTGTTTATTGCTCTCGACCTGTCCCTGAAGTTTACTAAAAATAGCCATGACAGAATCGTAGCCTTACTCCTTTATGAGCATATATTTGATTTAGTTGGTATTACTGAAACCTTGTGGGACGATCAGCATGATGGGAATGTTAAAATCAATGGTTATCACTTATTTCGGAAGGATTCCAAGGCAAAAGGGGTTGGGGTTGACACTAAATGTCAAAAAATGGCATTACCTGCTTCCCAGTCTTCTGGTAACTTGGAAGAAAATGATCTTAAATGCTAATAGACCAGTGTCCTAGCAGATAGAGCTGGGGTATTAGTTGGTGTCTGCTACAAACCACTAAATCACACTAGGGAACAGGATGTCTCTTTATGTACCTATCTACAATGTGTAGTCAAAAAGGCTGCTTAACCATGGGGGACTTCAATTTGAGTGACATCTACTGCCGGTCAAATGCTGCTATTACTGAAATACCCTTGGAATTTCTTAATAGTATAGATATGACTAAAACTGTTGAATCCAACATGGGGTGGGAGGATTCTATATTAGACCTACATAGCCAGAATGGGGTAGGCAGTTCCTGCTCCACACTGCTCCTGCTGGCAGCAGGCTTCCAGACAAGTGGCCAGGCCAGAATTTAGCCCACCGGTTTGAAGAAGTTTGTCTAATTGACTTTATAACAAAGAATCCAACACATCAACTGGTACCTGAACAGCCAGCATTACAAAGTGTATATAAAGTACTGCTAGAAAGAAAGAATGGATTCCTTACAAACACACAGTGTTCTCCAGGTCACGGGGTCAGATTCTGATCTGGCTGCCTGTCAGTATAAATCTGGAGTAACTGACTGCAGCTGAGATCAGAATCTGGCTCATTGTGGGTCAGATTTCACCTGGTCTTTGGAAGAGAACACAAGAGCCTTCAACCGTCTTGCAACCCTGTGCAAGTGCTGGGTACAAGGAGAGCCCTTGAGATCCAGGAAGTGCAGAAACTTCTCTCTCTCTTTGCCCCTAGGCACTCCAGCAAAGCAGAGAGCATGCTGCACCATTTAAAAGGACAGGTTTCAGAGTAGCAGCCGTGTTAGTCTGTATCCGCAAAAAGAACAGGAGTACTTATGGCACCTTAAAGACTAACAAATTTATTTTAGCATGAGCTTTCGTGAGGTGCATCCGAAGAAGTGAGCTGCAGATCACGAAAGCTCATGCTAAAATAAATTTGTTAGTCTTTAAGGTGCCACAAGTACTCCTGTTCATTTAAAAGGAGACTGCAACGTGTGCTTAGGTGCTCCTCTGTGGGCAGTGAGTTTTACACAACTTATCCCGCATTATTGCATGCATAACTGAGGAAGGTATTTCAGCTAATAATTGAGCTAATAATCATCCAGCCAGGAGGTCCATCTTTCTCCCATTCATCTTCATGGCAAAAGGGACTGTTTACAAGACACAGAGGCATTTAATAAGATGCTTAGTTTAGAGGAGGAGAGAAATAGTGAGATGGACTACAGCACAACACATTTAGGGCTCGATCCTGCAAGGTGTGCTGAGCACGCTGGCTCCGATCCAGCATTTTATCGCCTACTTAAGTTGGAGCACCTGGATAGTTCCACCAAAGTCAATGGGACTTTCACACAGTGAAGGCAAAGCACACCCACTTTGCTGCATCAGGCCAGAGTGCTCAGAGCCCTTTAAAGCACAAGACACAAAAATAAATCTAGCAAGTAAGAGAGAGTTCAACCTTTGAAAAGACTTGCGCTGAAATTTTAAAACTATTCCACACACTGAACACATGCCAACAACAAAAACATTGCAGAGAGCCAGGAAATCCTTTGGAAACATTTTATTTTCAACACAAAATCCTCCTCAGTTTATTACACAAATACTGACTGTGATATTTTTTTTCATGTAGGCTCCTCCCAGTTTTTTTCCTGGCATAAACTTTTCACCGTGACCTCTGAAATCTGTTTAGACGAATTCGTTTTTGCTTCTTCACCATAAAGTGGTGGGAAGGATTAACCAGTGGTTATGGCACTGGATAGGGACAAAGGTGATCTGCGTTCAACACCTGGCTCAGCCATCGACTTTTTTGTGTGATGCTGGGCAAGTTGCTTGATCTATCTGGTGCCTCAGTTCCCTATCTGTAAAATGGGGATAGTATTTCCTTCTCTCACAAGGGTGTTGTGAGGATAAAATCCATTACTGAATGTGAGGCACTATGGTGTTGAGTGCCGTATAAAACACGTCTATTCAAGTGTAAAATAAACTCACTTGGGAGGAAAAAAAGAAGTCTCCAGAGAAAATCTTGCTACAGTGGTTTTAAAACAATGTCATCAATGTACTACTTAAAATTGTTTTATTTCCCCATTGCCACCTGGAAACTAAATTCCTCTGGGTGTTATAATTTCAGGTTACTCTTACGGTCCGCTTCCAGTTTCATCCGATAGAACTTAATAAACAAAATCCTACAAGATTCGTTCATTTATCTCAGATGCCTAAAATATGAAAAAGAACTGCTGAAAAGTTTTCCAGAAGCTATGAATAGTGTATGAAATTTCATTTGTGAGAGGGTTTTTTTATAATGGTGGGGGAGGGGAACCTCAAAAAATCTTTTTCATTCTGCAGCATGCAATACAAAGAGATGCAAACACTCCCCCGGCATTAAAATTTTTCACAGTGCTTCTGACATCAGAAGGGGGATGAAAGTGGGATGTCTGAAGAAGTGTGGAATGCTACAGAACATAGATATATATATCGCTCAGAAGTTGACAAAAAATTGGTATTCACAGGGAGAAACGAGTATGGAGAGAAAGTAGATGAGAATCAACCCAAAGGGGGAATTTGATGAGTACAGTATAGCACAGCACTGTGGAAAAAAATAAATCTGTAAAATGTCTGTGATTTTATACACAGCATAGCCAGAAACCACAGTGTGACAATTATTCCAAACTGAAAAAGATAAAGGGATGGGCTTATGTTCTCAGGGAACACTGTCCAACAGAACATGGGCCCGACCCAAAGCTTACTCAGGTTAATACAAGACCTTCCACTGATTTCAACGGCTTTTCATTAGTGCCTAAGAAACCAGATAGCTATTTATTAGACTTCCAACTGATTAATAGATTCTCCTTTTTAACCTTCTCAAGAGACATGTTGATTCTTGAATTGACTAGGACGTACTCTCTATGTTCTATAGCATTGGTCCCCAAACTGTGGGGCATGGCCCCCTAGGGAGGCACAGAGGAATGTTTGGGGGGGGTGCAGTGGGGCCTAGGTCAGCCCCCATAGGAGGCAAGGAGGAAGCACCACCCAGCAAGGCTCTGTCCCCAGCCCAACTCCGACCCCAGCCATGGCTCCACTCTGCCCCTAACCCAGCTCCAACCCCAGTCACAGCTTTGCTCCGGACCCAACTGCAGCTCCACTCCATCCCCTGCTCTGCCCCCAGCATTCCCCCTCCCCTCCTAGCCCAGCCCTGCCTCTAGCCCCAGCTCCTCTCTCAGCTCCACCTTCTGCCCAAGCTACCTCTGCTGAGGAAGCCTTGGCTGTGCAGTAATGGAGTAGGGGCGGGGCTCAGACAGATTCCACTGGGGGGAGAGGAAAAGTTTGGGCACCATTTTTCTATAGTGTGGCAAATCAGGTGCAATATTAAGCTCATTTGAGACCACACCGCATGGGGGTAACATCTACTCTCCAATTCAGATCCTGAGCCATAATTTTATTTGCGGACAGACAGTCTCGTGCTCTCAGCTACTCGGAACCCTAACTTAATCTCTCAAGGCCCCATTCAATAAAAGCTTCATCCTGCTTTGGCAAGATGGATGTTTTATTTGAATTTAGTTTAGTTTGTGCAGGCTTTGTCGGAGCAGAATCTGGCTAATTGCAGAATACAATTCTGGTAGGAACCCAGGCTACATTTAAGCTAGTATCTTGTAACCAACAGTGGCTTTAAAAAGCTATTCCAGAGAAAGGAGGAATAATCCATAATACACCAGGCTAATTGCAGAATACTATGGAGAGAATTTTTTTCCCCTGCCCAACCGATTATCACCGTCTCCCTGAAACTGGAGGATTGATGGATAGCCCTTGCAATTTCTAACCTAGCTAGTATAATGGCAGACGCTATTCTTATTCACATAAGCATGCTTATTCACCCTACATGCTTTATGAAACATAAAAAGCAGGCAGCCGGAGGATGGCCAGTGAAATCATATGCAGGAACGAGATAAAAATAGCATCTGATTCAATCTCCTCATATAGAACATAATTTCTGAAGCATGTATATTTAATGAGGAGTTGCAGCAAAACAATTTTTTCCGCACTCCAAGTCACGTTTAGTTCACAGTCTAGTAATACGGCCTTTCACTGTTTAGCTAAAATAAATAAAAAACTGGGTGAAGAAAGGAAATTAGAAATTGTCACTTTAGACTGATTGAAGCGCATGGATAGGTGAGCAAATGTGAGCAAATATTTGTTGGTCTGATCCTCTCACCTGTTTTCCAGGCACCAAATCAAATGATTCATTTCGGGTGAGTTTCCTTAGCCCACTTCTTTTTTCCTTCCCCCCCGCCGCCACCGGTCACTTCCCACCTGCACCTCTCCTTTTGAGTTCTTGCATACCACGGCTCAGTACTGAACGTGGAACGTACCAGATCCCTGGGAGTGCCAAAGCAGACAATGATGCAAAGTGGAGGCCTGGGATCTAGTGGCAACTTCTCTCTGAAAGTACTATATATTATGTACTATAGAGCCAGATTTAATAGAAATACAACTTAAAGGGGTGTACAAATATTTTTACATTAAAGGGAGGAAAAGGATAACACATATGTGCCTGCATGTCTGCATATGGAGGGGCCTCTGGGCATGGATCTCTCCAATTTTGCACGGCATGGGAGCCCAGCTGCCATCATACCATCTCCTCTCCCTCCTCCCAACCCCAGGGAGGATGTCCCACAGGGTCAGGGAATCCATCTGGGGGAAAGAGTAGAGACTGAGGAAGGAGAAAAAAGAGGGAGAGGGACTGGAGTGGAGACAGAGGCAGGAACATGGTCCTATGATCTTTTCTCTTGAGCTCCCTGTCAAGTGTTCCTGAAGATACAGCTAGTCCCTAGTAAAAATCTGATAGAACCCTGCTGCAAGGAAAACCACAGAGGTGACTCTGCCAGGTCTGTGGGTGGGACTTGTGGCCTTTCAGGGGGTGCCAATCTGCACTCTACCAACAGGACGTCGTGGGAGGGTCCACACAGAGCTTTCTCTCCTTCCTCCAGAGGAGAGGATGATCTGGGTCACCTAAACTATGACGCCCACATTAGGAAAACAACTTCATGACCCCCCCGTGCAAAGGTAGTGAGGGTGGTCAATCCCAACAGCGCTGGGTTCAATTCTTTGCTCCAACACAAATTTGCGGTGTGACCTCGGGCAAGTCACTGAGGCCTTAATACACGAAGACATCAGGCACCTAAGTCCTAGTTTTGGGACCACCGCAATGCATAAGACTCCTTCTGAACCCACTAGTTATCTAAACTCACTCTCAGGCAGGCATTATACTCTCCATGCCTCAAACCACCTCCTCTACCCGCAATCTGTAAAGTGAGGGAAATATTACCCTACCATAGCACGGGGAAGATAAAACCCAACCCATGAATGACTGCAGGACACTCACACACCATGGTGATGAGAGCCATATAAAGTACCTAGACAGGCAGAGCCTTGTCCTTCCATTGCTTTTTCTCCCCAGGCCATGTCAAATTTAGATGGTCAGTTCCTTAGCTCAGGAACCATGTCTGCATAGTGCCATGTGTACCGGTGTCAACAGTTAACAGCAATGAGCTCAATCATTTTGATTATTTCCTCTTGTGACTGAGCAGTTTTTAGCAAAGGAGGAGGAGGAATGCATGGACTGAATTTGCCTGAAGCTACTCACTACTGTGTTCAAACAAAACAAGTTTGGAAAGTGCTATTTAAGCAACGGAATCGGACCGCTTGCAATCTGCTGTAGATGTTACATTGATTAACTAAGAGCAGCTCTATATTAATAACGTTAGTGCATGTGACTGCTGGATTAGGAGAGCATGGACACGTGAATAGAGAGGAATATGAGCCAACATTCAAGTGATGTGTTGCAGATTAAGAAGGGAAATTATTTAAATAAACACCGCGAAAGATAAAAGCTGCCATGAGGAGGGATAAAAAGCTCCCTCCTGTTGGGAAATATGATTTTATAAAGGATGCACAGAGGAAAAGGATACATTTAGGAAGACAAAGTATAAGTGGTCCCTATTTTAAGGAAGAAGAACCATGGTCTGGGTGCTTATCTACCTTAGGTACTCATACAGCCTGACCAGCAAGAGACTGGCTCTGTAGCCCATTGGTTCAGGGCCTCTCCTAGAAGACTCAAGTTCAAGACCCTGATCTCACTCAGGCAAAGGGGGTATTTGAATCTGGGTCTCCTAGACCCCGAGTGAGTGCTCTAACCACTAGGCTATATGATAAAAGGGGACCTCCTCCACTTTGCTTTCTGTGAGAAAGGTCCGGTGTGGCGTAGGTGCCTAACGTCAGGAGAGGGGGTTCACAGTCATGACTCCCAAGTGGAGGGAGGTGCCTGCCATTAGGAGCTTAACGCCCTTTGAAGAGCAAGGTTTAGGCCACACCGCTTTCCTCAGCATTTCCCATTGGCTAGCTTAGGCACCTCCTTGCTCGGCCTCATGGCTGTTGTGGACCCCATCTTTAAACACCTGCATGCATTGTATAAGGAGCTGAGGTACCTAACTGTGGATACCACTGGGCAGCAGAGCCCCTAAAAATGAGATGTTGCAATCCTGAGTCTAAGTCCCCTTTTCTTCCCTACCAATAAGTGATTTGCCCAAGGTCACACAGTAAGGCTGTAGCAGAGCAGGGTGTTGCAATTGGGTCCCCTAACTTGTAAGCCAGCACCTTAAGCATTGGCCCATCCCCACTGTATTGCCCATGCCCGACCACAGTTCTATGTAGTGGTCAGAGCTGGGAGAACTGGGTGCAGTTCCCTGATTTAGAGCTGCCCAGCCTTTAGGCTACTGGTGTAATGTCCCTCACCAGAGAATGAGGTTTTTGGAATTCTGCTCTGCCATGTCCCTCCCTAGAACGTCTCTCATGCTCTCAACCTTCCCCTTATACAAGGGTCAGAGGATGGTAGTTTAGGAGCAGCAGAACCATCTATATCAGATTTACACCAGCAGAATTCTTCTCCATAGGAGGAATTCTCCACTGGCCCATTCCAGTTGCCCAAAGGCCATTTTGCACCATCTAAGGGCTTGGATACACTTACAAATTTGCAGCGCTGCAGCAGGGTGTGAAAACACACCCTCTCCAGCGCTGCAAATTGCGGCGCTGCAAAGCGCCAGTGTGGTCCCAGCGCTGTCCGTTATTCCCCACAGGGAGGTGGAGTACGGACAGCGCTGGGAGAGCTCTCTCCCAGCGCTGGTGCTTTGACTACACTTAGTGCTTCAAAGCGTAGCCACAGCCTAAGCTAAATAAGAACATCAATGGGAGTTGGGCACCCAAGTCCTTTATGCCTCTTCAAAAATTCCTCCCTGAGGCGTTGATTTTCAAAACTGCTGAGCATCCACAATTCCAGATAAAGGAAATGGGAGTCACAGGTGCTCAGTACCAGTGGATGTCTGCATTTAGGTGGCTAAACTATCCATTTTACAGATTTAGGTGCCAGACTTCCAGCATCGAAATTTGAAAACGGAGCTCATAACAATAACATTAATAATGGGGGAAAACTGACATAATATTTTAAAGCCAGCAACAAAATTATTGTTTTATTATTTTAAAATTTAAATTTAAAATTTATTTATTATTTATTAAAGTTATTGTAAATATGAGCCCGCTGACTCGGAGCAATCATCGCTAGAGAGAAAGCAGAAGAATTAACTTGTGAATCAGGTAATGTTAGTGACAAGTAAGGTAATGGGGCAGGATTCTGAAGGCTTACAACATGAGATGTAAATGGCAAGATAACCAAACGGGATAAGAGTGAAGGCAAACAAGTGAGATATTAAATGGGGATTTGGTGGATGATCTGGATGAGAGAAGCTGTGCTGTGGATACAGATTGTTGGAAACAGCTGGGAAGCTGCAGTCAGCAGCGAGCCAGAAAACGTCTGGTAAGAGCCATGTCATCATTCAGAGCAATATCTATGTTGGTTAGTAACTGCTGAGTTTTTCCACTCATTCCTTTTAGCAATACTGATACTCTCTGCTCCAAATGTTTAAAATCAGTGCAGATGGTAGCTACATAACTGTTAAATACAACTCAAAATGTCCTGCAGAATTTTTATAAATATGTGATCAGCACTTAGTCCGCACTGTCTTCTTGTGGTTTAAAATGCCTTGGGTTTTCTCCCCTCTCCCCATCCCAAATCTTTACAAAGCATTTTAAAATTCATTAGCTACAATATCACTTCCTCATGTGAACTAGATTATGGAAGAAATTAACTGCACAGAAGAAAGGGCTACGGATAAAATTGTCAAAAGTGCCTGAGTGATTTAAGAGCCAAAGTCTCACTTTCAAAAGTGACTTAGGCACTTAAGGCCAGATTTTTTTTTTACAGGTATTAGGTGCCTAGTGGAGCTTTAAAAACACCCAAGCGTCTAACATCTATTGAAATCAATGGAAGTTAGGTACCTAGGTGCTTTTGAAAATCCCACTTTGGCTCCTAACTCCCACTGATTTTCAGTAAGACTTAGGCTCCTAAATCACTTTTGAAAATGTTGCCCCTAGATACCTGGATGTAGCCAAGTACTGCGTAGGACTGCTCAGCAGGCAGAACACAGAGGTTGTATAAAGCTCACCTTTGTGCTCCTTCAATTGGTCCCCTGACAATCTAGAGCAGCCTTACAGCAGCTGATACAGGAGAGAGGAATCAGGTGAGCATAAGCTAGTCCTGGCTATCCCTGTTTTCTGCTAACCATGCCCACTATGTCAGCAGCAATGGGCAAGCGGTCGGAGCAGAAGTTATATGCTGGCTCTGTGCCACCAGAAGATTCTCCCTACACTTCCGAGGCTATTTACACCAGCTTTGAGCCAGCGGCATGATACAAAGCTGTCACACCACAGTGCACAAACTTCCCCCTGTTTGTCCCCGGATTTTTCACTTGTTTCATTGTAGCTGAATCTGAATACACTACATGCTTTACTACCACACTGGAATTTAAAGTATGTATCTGTTCTCACGATACTGCCAATTTAAACCCTTGCTATACTCCACTGGCACGTTTTTTACATTTTTGGTCCTTTCAATGGAGAAATGCAGTGTTTCAAAAACTGGATTTCCAACTGAATAACTTTCCCCTTGGTTGGCACTATGCCTTTAAAGTCTTCATAACTCATTTCCAATGGGGGAAAATATACCAAATAAAACTGCTTACTATTGAAACCATTAATATTTTTGGGCCAGTTATCCGGCAGTGGTAGAAAAATTCAATGTTATGCTCTTTGAATGGGAACTGATTTAAAAAAAAAATCTTTAGGCAGGATTTTTTAGTTTTTATTACACTTTATGGAAAAGCTGTGTTAACAGACATTTATTATCACAAAAACCTACAGCAAACCGATGACCAATGAGTGCTATAGTCTTACTACACACTTCGAGATATGAAAAGCACATGAGGAAAAGTAATCAAAATTGCCCTCAGAGAGCACTGCATGACTCAGTGGACTGGCAATGAGGTATGGAGCCTTTCAGCTCTGCAGTAAGTCACTGGTTGGTCTCTAGCTAATGGGTGGCTGAAAATAATTGTGGCTGTGAAGCGATATACATACAATTATGGCATCTATATTATGCCTTTCGCAGTGACGCCTGAGTACCACTGTCTACTGTCTTGGTACAGTTCACAGTAGACTGGTGCTCCCAAATGAGCTGTCTTGATGGCAGTCTTGGAGTCTGAATACCCTGTGGGTGTGCCATAGAGAATGAATTCTCCCCACATCTCCAGAGGGAGGTCTCTTCAGGCCAAGTTCCAGGCCCAGAGCTGGTGCAGAGTGAAGAAGCCATTGCCTGTGCAGTGCCAGCTTTGTGGCTTCATGAAAGACTTTTCGTCTCAGGCCTGACAATCTGCACTGACTTCATACGCACAAGTTAATAGAAATAAATTAAAAATGCGCCTTTGGAGCTGATTATCAAGTTGCAGTAGCAATTCCCTCTGCTCAGCAACTGCTTGGCTCCCATCATCACTCTCCTGAAAAAGAACTAGGGGCTCCTGACCACATATATTCCCTCCTTCCCCTTCTGCTGGAGCACCTTGAGGGAATCCTGTGACTGCAGGCTTTTCAGTCTCTGCCAACTGTCTCTGACTGGCTTATGGAGTTACATTTGTACTAAGGAAGAACATGCAGATTGCAGAGTCCTGGTCAATTCTCCAGCACCTGCAGTACACATCCAAGTTTTGTCTTCCTCAACTGCTGTCTCAAAGGGGACAAGGCTGTGATCTTTGGGGCAGGACCATCTTTTTGTTCCTTATTTGTACAGCACCTAGCACACTGGAGTCCTGGTCTACAATGCAAGCTCCCAGGTAGAGGTGGGCAAAACTTTGCAGACAAATAGTTAATTCACTGAAAAATGCAGTTTCAGTTCATCTGCATATTTGATCTAATTCATTTTGACTAGGGAAAAGATTTTAGGGCTAGAAGAGAAAAGATTTGACTCTGCAACTTCTACCTCCCAACTGAGAGCCTTAATCACCAGGCTACAGAATCATTCTCACTCCCGCTCTCTCTCTCTTTGGCCCAATTAAAATTTAAATATTTCTACAAAGTGGAACAGAATCAACAATAGAGATTGAGAGTAACCCACCTGACAACAGCCTGACCTGTGACAGGGGAGACTACAGTTCAATCCCTGCTCCAGAGTCGGGATTCAAACCTGGGTTCAAATATTATTTGTGAAAGTAAAAATAACCTAATTAAGACAATATTTTAAAGGAAATCAGTTCTATCAAAATTACAATCAATTTTATAGCAATAGAGTTCTGCTACCTTGATATTTAAATGTTTTGGGACAAAAATCTGCTCTCGTGTAAATGGGTGCAACAGTACTGACTACTCTAGAGTCTTAAAAATCATGACTAGGGCCCCCAAAACCGAGAGATTGGCTCAAAATCATGAGATTTTACAAAAAAAAATTAATTTGTTGCCTCCTGATTTTTGAGCTTTTACAATACACTCAGTCACGTTTCTAAGCTCTCCTCTGTAACATGAGGCCCAGAAACTTTATTTTATTTTATTTGTCATCTGAAAGCTGAGATTCTCACATAATCACCTGTCTCCAGGAGCTGGGGCTTTATGAAAAGCATTAAACATTGCAAGACTCATGATAAAAACACAGGAGTTGGCAAAACCAGCGCAGCTCCACTGACTTCAATGGACCTTTGCCCATTTAC
Organism: Mauremys mutica; assembly: GCF_020497125.1. Classification (NCBI taxonomy): domain Eukaryota; kingdom Metazoa; phylum Chordata; order Testudines; family Geoemydidae; genus Mauremys; species Mauremys mutica. The sequence goes on from NC_059074.1 coordinate 201,786,674, forward strand.
ACCAGCAGGGAATTGGGTCCATTGAGTTCTTGAGCTGTCTCCAGTAGATAACTGCACAAGTGCTGGTCCAATAACCACAGGCCTCTCCCTATTCTGCAGGGCTAGTTCCTAATGAGTTTTCTTATCCCACAAACTCTGCATTAAGGGTTTCGAATGGGGGAGGGGGAGAAAGACTGGGCACCATGCAGCAGGCTGGCATGTAGTCTACAGATATTAAGGGTGAGATTTTCAAAAGCATTCAACAGTGCTTTAACTCAGCTACCACTGAAGTTAATGGTAAAAGTCCCACTGACTTCAATAGGAGTAGACCAAGGAAGACCAAAGCTGAGCCATTCTGAAGAGCGTACCTTCAAACTAGACTTGTTTTCTTGAAATCTTCCAAATTTGCAAATGTTTATAAATGCAGGTAAAAATTAATCCATTGTTATTATTCTAGCTAACACATAAACCAGTCTATGTTCTACATGCTGCCCAGGAACGAAAAAGAAACTATTTGTTCATAGAAGAACAGAGGAAAAAAACTAATTATAGATCCTGGATACTGTCATTATATTATTTGTTCCTAAATTAGCATAATCGCAAAACAGGGAAGCATAAAATAACTGAGTAATTAGCGTTTGTAGTTATTCTTAAAGAATGTATGTGCATTTGTAAGTTTATTAGGCATTAGGCACTTCCACAGAGCACTGAATGCAACACTGTCTACACTACATCTAGAAGGAGTAATTGTTCTGAAATGATAGTAAATAAGAACGTTTGCATAATTTTAAAAATATATATATTATTTTGAATTTTACCTTCTAGGGTACAAATGTAAAACGAAGGGTCCTCGCTGCAATCCGAATAGAATGAGGGACACAGATTTTATTTGGATTATCGGGAGTTTGGACTCTTCTCTGTCCCGCCGGGACCACAGGCCTTCCCTGCACCCTGCGCCTGCAGGGATGGAGTGTCACCAGCCCCGGGGCAGTGCAGGGCACCCTCTGCAGTTCCACAGTGCTGCCCAGGGGTCTCTGCTTTGTTATGCGAACCGCTGCATTATCTAAACCCCTCTCTTGTCCCCTAGCACGAGATACATGTTGCGGACAGTATGTGTCTCATGCTGGGGGACAAGGAAGAAATTTGGACAATGAGGAGGTCTGGATAACAGGATTTTGGATAAACAGCGGTATACTGCACACAAATGTATTTAAAATGTAAATAGGCTGTATGCTAACAAATGTTTGTGTTCTATGAGCCAAACTCTACATACAGAATTTTTACCTTTTTGACTTAAAAACAACATATTAAATGTTCTGACCCAAACAGCGGGCCAAATTCTGTCCTCAGTTCCATCGACATAAATCAGATTTGTAGCCATGCCAACACATGGCCCAGTGAGTGAAAGGAATCCTAATAGCATAACAAAGGCCCAATTCTGCAAGTATGTGCAGAAACCAGAAGAACTTGTGACAGGCGTGAATGGTAATGTACTTTTCAGAGCCTGATAATGGAGTCAATGGGAATTCAATTTCTGTCTAAGTGCAATCCAGTGGTGAGTGGCTGTCACAGGTACAGCTGATCAGGAATATTTCAACCCAGTGTTTCCATCAGAAAATGAATTCATTGAAACTGAAACTCTTTGTGTGAATGCTGATGAGACTTTCATCAGGAAAGATTTCTCAGGTCTAGGATGGAACTTCTGGTCAGAACAAACAATAGTCAGGTGGTTAGAGCACTCACCTGGGATGTTGGAGGCCCATGTGCAAGTCCGTGATCTGCCAGATTTGGAGCAGAGCCTGAGTCACCAAGATCCCAACTGTGTGCTCCAATCCCCAGGCTATCAGCTATTCTGGGGTGGGTCATTCTCAGCTTCTCCTGTTGGAGTTGTTCCGCATTTTTAAAGCAAATAAATATTCATTCAGCCAGAGAGAAAGAAACAGATGGATTCTATAGGGCAGCGATTATGGCCCACCTGTGGCCATAGGAGGGGACGGGCAAACTATTCAAAATCTCTGAATTTGTCATGGGATTAGTCCAGCTCTAGTTACAGGTCCCTGTCTGTGCCAAGTCTGCAGAGTATCGAGTCTGTAACATCCGCAGCTAGAGCATGTTAACTCAAGCTGTCGCAGTTCATACTTTTCGCCAAAAGGGTGGCCATCACATAAGGCATGCCACATTGTTATGTGTATAGCAGAAATGCCAGTATTCTGTATCTAGAAGAATTTGTATGTCTTCCAGTGGGATGGGTCTAATTTTAGCACAAACTATTTAGAGTATCTATGGAAACCATAGATAAGGGGGCATGTATTCTGCATATTAAGGGCAAATCCTGCAGTTCTTAGCCATCAAAAAACCTCCTGTTAAAGTTAATTGGAGCTTTGCCAAAGTAGGAACTGCTAGGTTGCAGGATTTAGTCTTCAATGTGGAAAACTCCCTTGGACATCAGTGGGAGTTCTGGGTACAGACTTAGGGCTGAACATGTCACCAAAATGTTTTATTAAAAAAAAACAAAAAAACCCTGTTTCCATACAAGTAAATAAGCAGTCCAGCTAAAACTTAGCCTTATGGAGGCTATCATCTCATTTTCACCATATTTAATCAGTTGCAATAGGATGCTCAAGTGGAGGTTAGGGATCAATGTAGCAAGCAATTAACAGAAGATAGAAATTCTCAACTTCACAATTAATATTTAATCAGACTTTGCAATCCTGCACTTTAGCAGTCATTTAAAAGTGCATGGAGTGACAACAGTATTAAACCACTGAAAAAAATGAACAGAACTCCAAATGGCTCCTGAATAAGAAATCATGCTATAATATTTTTTGATAAATACTTATGTTCAGTTTTACAGAATCAGTGACATTCCCGTCTCTTTATCTAATATTTTGAGAGGGTAGGGGAAGAAAAACTGGTTGTGGTTTAATTTCTAATGCTTGCCATTTAATAGCAATAATCAACGAAAAAAGAATAAGTCACTGGACCAAAGTATAGTATTTCTCCCTGCATATTCTTTTTGCCATTAGTAATTAATGCTCACTGATATTCAGGATGCAAATACAAGGAGTGCTTTGCCTTTTTGGAGGGAAATGGAGCATTCTGAGCATTACTGATGAAGAGATAGAGGAACAAAGAAGAATCCAATTTATTTAAAGAGCGTATGTCACTGAATCAATATCACTATGAGGGAACTCTCTGATTCTCCAGCAACACGTCTTTGCAACAAGTTAAAGACACTGAAAAATCTGAGCTAGGGGATGGATGACAATTGGGGGTAGGAGGGATGGAGGGGGCTGATCTCAGTGCACACACGATGTGTGTACATTGAGCAGTAGGATTACAAAAGATATAACAGTATGTAATCATGATAAATTGCAATATATGAAAGAAATCATCCCAGCACGTAAAGCCACATGTCAACTCATTAATATAAGGTTGCCAAAACTTCTGTGACAGCCTGTAGCTTCTAGGGCAATCGGAAGAAAATTTCTACCTAGAGAGAAAAATAAATTATTCTGGAGGAATGTCATAGTTATAAAAACTCCAACGTTTCTGTGCACAAGGGAACAGAGTGAGGTTACATGAAAGCAGTCAGACCCACAATTATATTTCCTTAGGTCATGCTTTCTCAGGGAGCTGGACTGCATCAGTTTGACACTTCCCATATAAGGGCAATGTAGCTGTATTCTGCAACATGTAGGCATGAACTACTGTCAATTACAGGGAGGCCATTCCTTTTCTTGTCAGGTTTATTGGTCCTCTTCAACCAATATGCGGGGTTGGAATACAGACCAACAATAGAAAGCTGCAGACTGCGGCCTCGGTTCATGGCAGCACTCAATTAGCTCCTTAACTTTGAGCATGTGCTTAAGTCCCATTGAGTTCATTAGGACTTCAGCACAGATTTAAGGTTCAGAATGTGTTGAAGTGCTGTACAGAATAGAGAGGTTTTCCGGCCTACTATGATTGGCAATATATGGCCAGTCTTGCCATTGAAAGTGCATGAGTAGCCTTCTGTGTCTCTATGCAACCCTATTAGAGTCCTCATTAGGCTCCCAAAGGTGCAGGCACCACATGTCAGACTGTCAAATTCAGGGTCGGGCCTGTGGACGTTTTACAATACCCTTTACAAGATGCAAAACCTTTATTTACTCTCTGCTAAGGCTTCTCTGCTTACATCACAGGACAATGTGCTCCTCACTCCAGAACCCCAGCAGGAACTGTGGCAGCCATCTTGGATGTCTGTACATTTAAATTTGACTTTATGTTTCCTGTCCCTCACACAATCACGCTGACAGTAAGATTTTAAACTTACTCGGGACTTTGTTGCATCTGTTGGTGTGTTTTTTAAAAAACATGTTTGTTGTGAGTTAACAAGCCTAATTTAAAAAAAAAAAGCCACAAAAATGGGCCCTGACCACTGAAGTAAGTGTAGAAAAGGCTTTGTGTTTCACACCTATGTCCTAACAGCTCACTTGCAAATGGCCTTAGGGGCACTATTTTGGGTCACAGGTTATGTAAATTTGTTTCAGCCAATAGCTGAGTCACTGAAAATAATTAATCAGCTAGTAAAGCAACAATACAAATCTTCTAGATCACTTGACCCTCTCGGCCAATTGGATAGCTTCAGGCATACATACATTTATATAGAGACATTTATGCATTTCCACCAGGCTATACAAAATTATTTGGTTTCATTGATGCCAATAGGTTTTAAGCACGTGTGAAGATTACTTACTGAATCTATGCCTTTGTGTACAAATCTATAGCCTGGTCTACACTAGGCGTTTAAATCGGTTTTAGGAGCGTAAAACCGATTTAACGCCCAACCCGTCCACACCAAGAGGCCCTTAATATCGATATAAAGGGCTCTTTAAACCGGTTTCTGTACTCCTCCCTAACGAGAGGAGTAGCGCCAATATCGGTATTAACATATCGGATTAGGGTTAGTGTGGCCGCTGATCGACGGTATTGGCCTCCGGGAGCTATCCCACAGTGCACCACTGACCGCTCTGGACTGCAATCTGAACTCGGATGTAGTGGTCAGGTAGACAGGAAAAGCCCCGCGAACTTTTGAATATTTCCTGTTTGCCTAGCGTGGAGCTCCGATCAGCACGGGTGGCGATGCAGTCCGAAATCAAAATAAAAAAAGAGCTCCAGCATGGACCATGCAGACGTGATCGCTGTAAGGGCAGGCAAATCCGTTCTATCAGCGCTCCGTTATAGAAGATGAAATTCAGAATCATTTTTAAAAATTCTCCAGACAGAACCCGGAAGTTCCAAGGGGCGGGGGAGGCTGCGGGAACTATGGGATAGCTAGGGAATAGCTACCCACAGTGCAACGCTCCAGAAACCGACGCTAGCTTCGGACCGCGGATGCACACCACCGAATTAATGTGCTTAGTGTGGCCGCGCGCACTCGATTTTATAAAATCTGTTTTACAAAACCGGTTTATGCAAATTCGGAATAGTCCCGTAGTGTAGACGTACCCTATGAGTGGACATACTTTAAAAGCATCAATAGTTTTACTGCATACTACTGCCCAGGGGTTAACCTGTTTAATATCAATCTGAGTAAATTACATGTATTTTGTGCAAATGAGATTAACCATTTGCTGTTTAGGTTCTTGGATTGTATCCTCCTTTCAGAATTAGGTTGCCAAATGACTAACCAGCTTTAACAGGACATTGTGATAAAAAATTGTTTAACAGAGGAGTGGAATGGATACAGAATGCAACAGACAGTTCACTCTACAAGAATCTTCTCGATGGAAAATGACAATGTCTTAACTGGTCCAACCATGCATTTTTATACCCTGAGAAATTCAGACTAAACAAATTATATGAAGTTATTTTCCATTCTGAAGATGCTGCTGCATTGCCTTGATTGGCACTTGGTATCCATTAGTGTTCTCCATCTGCTTCAATGTTCTGAATCCACATGTTAATGATACCTATCAAAATGATACTAGTAAACAAGGGTGGATTGTCAGATACAATTTTTATCGGCATTGGTTCCATAATGACCTGATCCTTACTATGCTGCCTAACTGCAAACCTAATATTTGTTTTGTTGATGCATTTGATAATGTAATACTTTGGGTGCAGAGAAGGGTTCAAGAATTTGTGAATAGAGTTTTCTATATACTTAAGATTTTTTCTCGGTGCAAACAAGGTCAAATAAGCAAAGCAAAAGACCTCTAAGTCTTGACACAGCAAAACGTCTGAGCATTTATACACCCCAAAAAGAAAAACACAAAGACAGAGTTATTGATTGAGGAACCCCTTGTGGGAGATCCCAGGGGACAAAGAAACAGATTCTGTCCAGCTTAAGTGCCATGGACTCAGAGAAAGTGTGTGGTGTTTCCTGCTCCTTTTCACCAAGGGGGTCGGAGGCACGGGTTGGTAGCTGCTTCTTCCTCTCCTTCCCATAATATACAAGGCCTTTGGGGGGCACACATCCCTTTAAAACTCTGCCCATCCTGGTGGACAGAGTTCACAGACAGTAGGGCACTATGATCAGGCTCTATTTCTCCTAGACAGAGTTCTTCTATTTATAACTCAAATGAATGTAGAAATATGGGAAATTATAGTCTCTGTAGCTCACTATGGATGTAACCTGCATTAACTACAGCTGGAATAACGTGTAAAGTCAAGAAAACACTTTAAATCAAAGCAACAGATTCCCCACCGCACCTCAACCCTGCCAACAAAAATGAAGCAACTAAAGCAGGCTTGAACATAAAAATTTACAATGTGACTCCACTAGCTACCACATCCCTAGAGGCCCAAAGAGGCAGTCGGGTAGGTTGGAGTTCAACTATTGTTTCCTTAACTCCAGATGAATTGGGACAGTCACCAACACAAACGATCCATTATGAACTGCCAGCAGTGGTGACATGAAATGAACTCGTCAAGGATGTCCTTTCCTGTCTTTTCCCACCTGCACTGTCTATAGAAGTATCTCCAACCAAGGGTGGTGAAAGCTTCCTAACAGTGTGTGTGTGTGGGGGGGACACTAATGTCTGAACCGTGGTCCCACCCTCCGCACCGCCCCTTCCCCTGAGGCCCCACCCCCATGCCACATCTTCCCTCCAAGACCCCATCCCCTGCCCTTGTCACTCATCCTTACAGCAGTAAAAAGTGGGACGGCATAGCCCTCTTACTTTTAAAAGTGGTGGGGCCATGGTCCCCTCTCTGCTCCCTTTTCCGACGCCCCTGTCTCCAACAGGCACTGAAAGCTGAGAAAGTGCCAGACTCCTTGGGAAATGTAACCTTTTATCTCTCAATTTAACAGGATCCAGGCATTGGGACTTTCCTCCCTTCCCTTAGGAAGATGCCATCGGGCCTCACTGGTATGAAAGAAACAGAGCAGATTGCGAGAGACGAAGCCGTAATAATGCAGCCCTACCCTGTTCCCCTTACACACGCTCTTCCATCGTCACGGGGCAACAGGAAGTGTAATTTAGAGCCATTAATGAGGAGAATGATCCTGTCAAATCTAATTCATTATGCAAGATACCAGACTTCAGCTAATATAATAAGAGCATTCTAAGCAGTACCAAACTTTCTCGTCTCCCTCACTCTGCAGCTCTGCTCTTCAACTGAGGTTTCCTTTTAAAGTAGCATTTTTTAAAAAAATGTTTGAGATCACTTTAAAAGCTGGGGTGTAAAAAGGAATTCCATACATAGGTGATATTTCTGCAGATAACAGAGTAATAGGATGTTGGGGGTTTTGGGAGACTCCTTAGATAGTCTTGATTACAACCTGTCTAAAACTTTAAACATATTAAGATTTTAAAAGTAGTGCATCAACCCTCAGCTTCTTGGATCTCTAACTTTGGGCTTTAAAACTCAGGTCCTTTCCACCTCTATAAAAAAGCAAGGTTTCAGTAAACAGAAGCACAGCAGAAGAGCAGTTAAAATACACCACAAATGAAAAACCGTGGCTGTTTAAAGTGCAATATAAAAACTAACACAAGACCCTGAAAATACAAAGAATCACAGAGGTCTGGGTGCTTCTGAGTTCAGAAACGGATGGCCAGGAACATCTTATTAAGGAGGAAGCTGAATCCTAGAGAACAATACTTTACTATAGAGAAAATGTGTATGTTAGGGAACTGGGTCTTTGAAATCCTGTGGTATTATTTATTAGGCACCAGCTAGGCATGAGAATTTCTCTCTCTGCTGGAAAGTTACAAAACAAGAATGAGATCTAACTCCATGTGCTTTGGCATAGCAGGAAGTTAATTGCACATCAATTCAGGGGATGAAATCCTGGGAAAAACTGAGATCACTTTAGATACCAGAATACCAGCCAAATCACCCATATGACTTCTAATTTATATGTATGACTTCAGGGACACACTCCTAAAGAATTAAAAACATGGTTACTGGCGGCTTGCCTGGCTGTACTAACTGAACAGCCTCAAGTCCGATATCAAATGGGCACTCAGCACTTCACTGTTAGCGGTAAAATGAATCATACTGAGATACTGCTCAGACAAGTCACTTCCAGCTGAGAATGAGCAGATTTCATCCCTTACCCGAATGGCAACACAATATATGAGAGAAGGAGGTTCAGGCTATAAAACAGATTGGGGTATTGATAATCCCTGGAAATGTTCGTGAATATATGAATAAAAAGGTGATTGGAATCTTTCAATTGCAGTGGTAACAGATTATAGTTAAACTGAAAAAGTCACAACTGCCCAACATTTTAAAATAGGACCCACATTCTAACTCGCTTGATGTGCATTGGTGCAGAGGCACGTTTTGGAAAATGGTTGAAAAACATTATTTATAATCTTCTAAAATCAAGGACATGTCCCTCCTCAGTAGGGAGACACTGTGGTTGAAAATATCTTTTATTAGACTTAGAACAACACTTCCTCCGCTCTCGTCCCCTAGTGCCCCTCCTCTACTTGTGCTACGCTGATGACAGCTTCATCATATGGACCCATGGGAAGGAGGCCCTTGAGGAATTCCACCTGGATTTCAACAATTTCCACCCCACCATCAACCTCAGTCTGGACCAGTCCACACAAGAGGTCTACTTCCAAGACACTACTGTGCAAATAAGTGATGGTCACATAAACACCACCCTATACCAGAAACTTACTGACCGCTATACTTACTTACATGCTTCCAGCTTCCATCCAGGACACATCATATGATCCATTGTCTACAGCTAAGCCCTAAGATATAACTGAATTTTCTCCAGTCCCTCAGACACAGACAAACACCTACAAGATCTTTATCAAGCATTCTTAAAACTACAATACCCACCTGGGGAAGTGAGGAAATAGATTAACAGAGAGAGATGGGTACCCAGAAGTCACCCGCTACAGGACAGGCCCAATAAGGAAAATAACAGAACACCACTGGCCATCACATACAGCCCCCAGCTAAAACCTCTCCAGCACATCATCAATGATCTACAACCTATCCTGGAAAACGATCCCTCCCTCTCTCAGACCTTGGGAGGCAGGCCAGTTCTTGGTTACAGACAGCCCCCCGACCTGAAGCAAATACTCACCAGCAACTACACACCACACCATAGAAACACTAACCCAGGAACCAATCCCAATAACAAACCTCATTGCTTAGTCTGTCCCCATATCTACTCTAGCGACACCATCAGAGGACCCAATCACATGAGCAACACCATCAGGGACTCATTCACCTGCACATCTACTAATGTGATATATGCCAGCAATGTCCCTCTGCCATGTACATTGGCCAAACTGGACAGTCTCTACGTAAAACAATAAATGGACACAAATTAGACATCAGGAACGGTAACATATAAAAGCCAGTAGAACACTTCAATCTCCCTGGACATTCTATAACAGATTTAAAAGTAGCCATACTTCAACAAAAAAAACTTCAGAAACAGACTTCAAAGAGAAACTGCAGAACTAAAATTCATTTGCAAATTTAACACTGTTAATTTTGGCTTGAATAGGGACTGGGAGTGGCTGGCTCACTACAAAAGCAACTTTGCCTCTCCTGGAATTGACACCACCTCATCAATTTTTGGGAGTGAACTACATCCACCCTGATTGTATTGGACCTGCTAACACTGGTTCTCTGCTTGTAAGGTAACTCCCTTCTCTTCATGTGTCAGTATAACAATGCCTGCATCTGTAATTTTCACTCCATGCATCTGAAGAAGTGGGATTTTTTACCCACGAAAGCTTATGCCCAAATAAATCTGTTAGTCGTTAAGGTGCCACCAGACTCCTTGTTGTTTTTGTGGATACAGACTAACACAGCTAACCCCTGATACTTTTTTTAGACCAACTTCTGTTGGTGAGAGAGGCAAACTTTCAAGCTACACAGAGCATGTCTGGGAAAGGGACTCCCAGCATCACAGCTAAATACAAGGTGGAACAGATTGTTAGCACATATTCTATGAAAGCATTCAAGGTAGAGTAGCCCATTGGACAGAAAAAGGAGGTGGGGGCTAGCAGGAACATTTTGCCCTATGAAACATCTCACTCACTCACATAAAGTCCTGGCATTACTTACAATTCTATTCTGATTCTAAATTTGTTGGTTTGTTCTCTATGGTTTTAGTTACACTCTTTCATTATTTTTATTAGCAACACTATTAATAATCTAATGGCTGGAGGAGGAAATATTTGAAAGGGTAAGACAGATAATCAAATTCAGCAAACCGAAAACTGAACATAAAATTTTAAATAACTAAATTCCAATCACGTTTACACCCATGCAACCCAATCACGCAAGCTGAGCCATGCAGTTAGACAATCTTCACTCTGTGGGAGCCCCATTGACCTTAATATGGCTCCAGAACAGGTGTCAGAGTTTACTCCTGTGGATCGGATTGCAGAATCAAGGCTTCATTTTGTCAGTATGTTAGTAGGGCAGCACTCGAGGCTACTCTAACTAGTGCTGAGGGACAAATTAGCAGGTGCACTGTCAAGAAGGCGCAAACCACCTCCCCACTTAGTTATAAAATTAATCATCTGTTTTATATTTCATCTATACTGCAGAATATGCAATCCGTTGTGAAAGGGCATGAATACCTAAAGTCCTCTGTAACAAACTATATTCAGACAGGGCTGGGGCGAGATTTTTTAATATATCATAAAGAACTGTTTAGCACTGATTACACAAACCACTTCAGTTCCAGTTCCAAACAGAGCCCCTCAATACCGCTACTGACGCTGCTCTGAGTCAGGAACCAGATGCCGAAGTGCATCTTATTCTTTATATAGCAAGTGAAGATGATATTTTACGAGGGAGAACAAGTGGCACATCTTCAGTGGGTGTAAATTGTCAGAGCTCCATTGAGCTAGTTCCAGCTGAGGTTATGCCCCAAGTGTCTGCCAGTGAAGTGGGCTATGGCATTTGTATGGCAGGCGATTCTGAAGAAGATTTCTCAGTTAACAAGGTACTTAGGAAATCAAATATACAAAAGGCATAAAGCAGGAAAGCTGAATAAAAATAAAGATCAGCTCTCTAGATATGGTGACACACAGTGAATGGGCATTCTTTCACCATGAGAAAATTCAAGAGAGCTCGGGTGAAATCCTGGCCTCACTGAAATCAGTGATAAAATACCCATTAACTTCACTGCGCTAGGATTGCACATGGGGGCCAGAGGGGGAAGGGAAGTAGGGAAGAGGCCTTCAGATGGAAGTGGTGGTGTTTGGTTGGGGTTTTTTTTGGGGGGGGGGGAGGGGTGTTTTCTCTCTCTCTCTTTTTTTTTGTTTTTGGGGGGGTTTTGGTTAGGAACCCTCCCATTCATCTGCAGGACAAGGGCTGCATTTCAGCGATATGTTTCTACAGTACCTAGAACTGTAATCAGACTCTCTAGGTGCTACTGAAATATAATATAATGACAAACTTGTGTGGTCTTATAGTCATTTGTGGGTGCTTATATGTTAAATTGCTCCCTTGTAGTTTTTGCTAGCTTTTCCTCTTCCTAACACACCACAAGCTTGATCTCAGTTTCCTCTCTGCGTGAAATTCAGAATCCCAGAAGGCCTGTGCAAAGCCTGATTCACACCTTACTCCTGACTTAGGCCCAGCAGGTAGGATGGGTTTCTTAAAAGCACTCAGCTTTGGCCTTTACTCTGCTCCCACTGAAATCAGTAATCAAGTTCTTATTGACTTAAATGGGAATTGAATTAGACTGCCAGTAAACGTCTGTGAAAATCCCACCCTTTGGGTTCAGACTTTCAAAATGTGGCCTCTAATCTTGCATGCTTCTGGTTTTGGTTGTTCTACTCGAGTCACCTTGAGCCTGATTTTCAGAAGTGTTGAGTACAGCATACTCCAGCTGATGTCAATGGGAGCGGTGCGCATGCAGAGCCTGTGAAAGTGAGCCACACATAGGAGAAGCCGCTTTTGAAACTGTGACCCTGGAAAGCAGGGATCCGCAACCTTAGGCACGCGGCCTGTCAGGGAAATCCACTGGTAGGCCAGGACAGTTTGTTTACCTGCAGCGTCCGCAGGTTCGGCCGATCGCCGCTCCCACTGGCCACGGTTCGCCATTCCAGGCCAATGGGGGCTGCGGGAAGCAGCACGGGCCGAGGGATGTGCTGGCCGCCGCTTCCCGCAGCCCCCATTGGCCTGGAACAGCGAACCGCGGCTAGTGGGAGCTGCAATCAGCCGAACCTGTGGATGCTGCAGGTAAACAAACTGTCCCGGCCCACCAGCAAATTTCCGACGGGCCATGTGCCAAAGGTTGCCGATCCCTGCTGTATAGGATCTCTGCATTGGGGTGTATTTTACTTAGTGTATTGCTGGTAATAATTCTCCTTATTTTACCGTGAGTCTCTCCCAATGTTGTGAGATACTTTTATTAAAAAGCCGGGTGCCAGAGTTATGTAATTACATGAATATCTCAGCTTTAATTTTCTTTTAAAAGCAAGTTTCTAGCCCTCATGGTTGCAGAGAGAAGTTTGAAAATGTGGCCTGGGTATACACTAAAAGCTCAGAATCCAGAAGATGAATAAAAATAACTAATTTTTAAGCCAATTTTGTGATTTGTGGGGGACTTGAGTGTCGGGGCTGGCAATGCTGAAATACTGATGGTTCCCTGGGTTTGCCTAGGACTAAAATAGAGAAAGTTGTATGAGCTACAGCTGAAGCTGGTGCTGTTTATTATCGTCAGGCAGCAGTATGAGTTTAAATCTTACAGAGAAAAGGCAAGTGAGGTACTACTTTTTAATAGGACCAACTTCTATGAAAGAGACAAGCGTTCGAGCTACAGGCCCTGAAGAAGAGCTCTGTTGAGCACAAAAGCTTGCTTCTCTGTGAAGTTAGGCTCTAGGAAGCATTTAATCTGCATTTTTCTGGTAACCATTTCTAACTTTTATGCCTCATTGCTTGTAATCACTTAGTCTCTTTGTAGTTAAATAAACTTGTTTTATTCTTTAATTGAAACTAATCCAGTGTGTGTAAATTAAACTGTCTGGGTAACTCCACTTAAAGTGGCAAGTTGTTGTGTATTGTTTCCTTAAAGGGACAACAGATTGAATCTCTCTGGTCTGTCCAGGAGAGGGCTGGGCAGTATAAGTTATACATTTCTGAGGGAAAACCTGGGACTAGGAGTATGTTGGGGCCACCCTGCAGACACAACCGAGGCTGGTAAAAGACAGAGTATAACCCAAGTGTGGCAGGCAGGCTGAAGTTATGCAAAGACACTCAGAGTGTGGCTTGCATGATGGAAGGCTGTTTAAAGCTGCCCAGGTGGGAGCTACTTCAGCAAGTTATGATAAGGCACCCAAAGTTGCAGGGCAGGGGTGACATAGCCCCTCACTGGTCTGGATTGCACCCCGGAATGTCACACTCACCCATCATCTCTCCTTAGTATCCTGGGATCAATACAGCTACACCACCACTTTAAATCTTGCAGATACTTTATAGGCTCACATATATAAACTACCAAATAAGGTTGGCCACACTGTATTTGTTAACATGATGTGCGCCCATTTTGTTGTATGCATACCGCCGTTACTCATCTGAATGGAAGATGGCGTTTGTGTCCTACAACTGGACTTTGGCAGTATTTGTAAAGCTATGGGCTGTTACAGAATAGCTATATACACAGGGGAAGAAGAATTCCTTGCTCTTAGCTAGCAGAAATGAATAACTAGAATTAAATCAAGGAACCCTAGTGCGTGTATAGATTATAATAGTAGATGCCTTAGTTACAACTTTTAGTTGTCATTAATTTGATCAGCTATGCAGTGTCCATTTCATTTTAGCATTTTATATCCTCACTAAGCTCCCATCTTATTTCCTTTTTTAAAAAATTTAAAGTAAGAACACAGCATCAGTATTTTAAAATTAAGGCAGCATTCATACCTGATCAAAATAAAGCTGAGTCAAAAGTTTATCAAAGGAACATTGGCACATGCAAGAAGCTGAAAGAAAGACAGCTTGCAGATTGATTTTACAATAAAAACTGGCCTATTAATTACCTTCTACATACTATGTTTTGCATTTAGTAAATGAGTAGTTAACAGAAGCACCTAAGTGCAAGGATATGTACACTGTGACAGGAGAAGACTGGAGAAGGTCCTACAATGAAGGATAGTGAAGGTCCTACAGTGAAGGACGATGCTATTTAATGTTCTCATAAAGTTCCTTGTTCACTGTTAGCAAAAAGAGACTGTGATTCTTTCATGGACACACATGAGATTGGGTCTTTCAGACTGACAAGCCCCACCAATAGCCTGACTGACAGAAGCACGTCTCTGCTCTGGATTTTGAACTGCAACAAAGCTGAATGGAAAAGTGCAGGTAAACTCATTAATAGACGCAACAGGGATCAAATCTGAAAATAGTGAAAAGTCATTTGCCTTTGCTGAGGGAGGAACCAAGAACAGTGACATTGCTATTCTTAAAAAGCTTAATCAGCATTTCCTTCCAAAAAGAACAGAACTTGGGAATGGGCACTCTTTTACCAAAAGGCCCACAGGCCCAGGGAAAGTATCGGAACCTTTATAAGAAAGCCATATTAACTATCGGATCATGTGACTTTAATATAAACTGCCACAGTTGCAGGGCTAGATGCACCTCTGTCCCATCCCCGCTCTCTCTGACTGCATCTCCTCAGATGCCAGGCCTCGTGTGCCTTTTCCTCTTCGGGGGTGAAATCATTCTATTCTCCCAATCTTGGACAGTGGCCAGGAGAACAGACCCACATGTATGCTTACCCAATTGGTCTTAGTGAGTTAGGCACTTGCAGTTCTTCCTCTCGGGAGTCACTAACCAGTGGTAACAATCTACATGCATGTCTATCTTACCTAAAGCCCCACCATCCTGTAGGCAGGTTGCTAGTTTTTGCATAATCAGTAGTATATGTAAAGGTGCATGTGTCTTATTAATTCTGTTTTCTCCTAACGTTCTAGGAAGAAATCACAGCCAGTGTGATCCAGCACTGTCTGTGATTGGGGGGCGTGTCATAAACATACAGTTAAAAGTTAATTCCTCTTTTACCTGTAAAGGGTTAAGAAGCTCACATAACCTAGCTGACACCTGACCAGAAGGACCAATAAGGGGACAAGATACTTTAAAATCTGGAAGGGAGGAAAAGTCTTTTGTCTGTGCTGTGTGTGTGCTTTTGCCGGACACAGAGAAAGAAGGAGCCATCCTACTCCTATAGGGTAGTGAGTATTTAGAGAAGGAATATATTAGATTACTTTTATTTTCTATTTGTGATTTCTTTTGCAAAACAGAGGGTGGATAAAATTGGGTTCTTTGTGTAACTTTAAAGTTTTGCCCAGCGGGAAACCCTCTGTGTTTTGAATCTGTGTGTCTGTGAGAATATCTGCTTTCTAATCTCGCAGAGGTATTCCTTTCACCTTTTTCTTTAATTAAAATTATTCTTTTAAGAACCTGATTGATTTTTCATTGTTTTAAGATCCAAGGGTTTTGGATCTGTGTTCACCAGGACTAATTGGTGAGGGTATACCTCAAGCCAACCCAGGAAAAGGGGTGTAAGTGCTTGGGGGGGAGGAATTATTCTCAAATCTGCCCAGGTAAGGGGGTGGTTAGGGACTTGGGAAATATTTGGGGGAAGGCAGAGTTCCAAGTGGCTCTCCCCTAAAATTTGGAACATGCTTGGTGGTGGCAGCTTACTGTTAACCTAAGCTGGTAAAGAAGCTTAGGGGGTCTTTCATGCAGGTCCTCACATCTGTGCCCTAAAGTTCAGAGTAGGGAGGGAACCTTGACACAGGCCTACCTCCTTCAGGCATCCCCAACCGTTCTGGTTGTGAGCCTGATTAACTGCCTGATCTGTGGACACAGACTCTTGTTAAGTCTTTGTTGTCCTTTTCAGTTTGGTGGCTCCCAGCCTTGACCCCACGTGACAAAACTCATTTGGGAATTTAGCTGAAACTCAGAGACAGAACTGTCACATTGTTTACCAGGAGTGACTTATCTGGAGCCATTGTTTTACTTCCTGCTTGGTTTTCCAACAGCGCTGTTGATTTAGCCCCATATATCCATACAGTAAACATTTCAACAGCAGGGTCGCCACACGGCATTAATAAATTATAACTCAACAGCGCCATGTCTGTTACATAAGCAAAACAAACAAACAACCAAAAACATAAAAGAGATTGTCTAGTAGCTAAGATTTTTAAATAAGAAGCAGGCAGGATGGCTGGCTTCAGCTATACACCCTTTCGCCTTATTCTAAGAAATTCCTTGATCAGTGTTAAAAGAAAGCAACTTTCTCTGATCCTTTAATTATTGTCACAAATATAACAAGAATCTTCCTGCCCCTGAAAACCTAATTTTTCCTTCATTACCACCAGACATGCTGTCGGAACAGCAGCTTGGTTGCTTTTGCCTGCAGGAAAGCGAGTCCTTAGAACTGTCACACAACCCTGTAGACAGGTGCCATCTCAGCCTGGTTGGCCAATATTGCTCTATAAACCTGGTAAGTGTCATTATGTAATTTGCACTGCCTCAGATGGAGCTCCCCAAAATCTACAATCAGCCTATTGGAAAAGAGCACAATTAAATTTAAAAAAGCAGTAATATTTAGACATCTTCAAATGAGGAGTTCTACATAAAGAAATGTATGGAGAAGATAGGTGCCCATGACTTATGAAGACCTCAGCAATCATATGTGGAAAAATTAATCCAGTTTTAAGAAAACAGTGGATTCTCACATCACTTGAAGTCTAGATCAAGACTGGCTATCTTTCTTAATGCTATGCTATCGCTCAAACAGAGGTTATGGACTTGAAATTATTGGGCAAGGTTCTTTGGCCTATGTTGTGCTGGAGGTCTGTCTAGATGATCAGAATGGTCTCTTCTGGCCTTAAATATTTATGAACTGGTAGTTTTATCCTATGCAAAAAAACTGCTATCATTTAGGGAAAAGAGGTTTCCAGATTTTCCAAAGGAACTTTATGAAAACAATGGTAACTAGCCATAACCGATTATTAAGACTATACCATTCTGAGAGGATAGTTAATGCATCCAAAATTACTTTTAAATATTCACTCTCCACAATATGCATAATTAATCTGTTATGCTGTTTGACTGCACTAACTATAAGTCAACTGCCCTCTTTGTGTCTGTGTGCGCCCAGGCGCCAAAGGACTAAATAGATAAGTGATGCGTGTTAACACAACATAGATAGTGAGAGCCATTACGAAGTCTGAACTGAAATAATGTTCCCACGTTTTATGCCGTCTTTTAGAATAGACAGGTGCATTGTTCTCTTGAAAATTAGATAATTCATTACTGTCTTTGATGTTCAATGTTTTAAATGTGATTCAATTATCAGCTCTGGTCTTGTGAAATGGATTTGCACCAATCGTAATTGTAACAGGAACTGATTTCTTACTGAACTGGGATCAATTCTACCCTTCACTCCCCTGTCCACCCGGCAGAAACACAGGGTCAAGAACTGATGAGGCAGGACAGAGGATTTATCCTCGCAGTGAACTACAGCAGGGGGGGCTCCCCTGGGAGCAGGCTAGGCCAATGGTTTCACAGTTATATGGCTCCACTAGCAAGTCCCTCTCCCCCATCCACTGAGAGAGGCACAAGAGCCACAAAGCTCCTCCTGTTGGTCCCGGGGCTCCAGCAGCTGTGGGAGAATTCTTGTGTTGCTGGGGCGGTTTTCTCCACAGGTTGTGCACTGTGGATAGGATTTTCCCACTGGAACATACAAGGGACAAAGAGCAAACCAGCATTTGTTACACAAACATGAGGCTGGGGTACCTGGTCCAGTGCCCACTGAACTCAGCGGAAAGAGTCCCTGGCACGGCACATGGCTTATGGCAGTGTATAGCGTATAGACACTGCACGCCCCCCTGGCATGCGTATAAATAGCAGTGTAGATGGTGAGGCACTGATGAGGTGAGCACAGAAAAGACACACCTGAACGCTCTGGGTATGTTCCCTACTCTACACAAACACACCGTTCCCCTCCCACCTACACTGCTAGTTTTAGCAGTGTGGCGTCCTGCTGCCTTCCCACTGTGGGAGCATTTCCCAGCTGCAGTGAAAGATTCCAACAGCAGGAAAAGGCTCTGTAAGCAGGGAGGCAGAAGGGAAAGGCTCCAGCAACGCCCCATTGCTGGAGCCTTTCCCCACTGCAGGGAGCTGTCAGAGCCCTTCCCCGCTGCTGGGGACTTTCCCCATGCCTCCCCCTGCCAGAGCTTTTCACTGCCGCGTACCGCTACATGTATCCTACATACCGCCACCAGTGGGGTGCAGTGTAGACGTACCCTGGGTATCAATGGGTACCTGGTCACGACCCCAATGTACAAAACAGCTATGAGGAAATCAGGTTTACATGGTATAGCGGCATCTGCAGCTTTCATTGCTAGAGATCCCAAACTGAAGGAGAGAGAATCTCTCCCCTTTACTGAAATGAATTACATTCAGCATTTTAATTTGCCCTCCCATTCTAGTTACCACATCTCACCCTCACTGCTTCTCATGCTGAGCACACTACCGCCCCTTCGTTTCTGAATTACTGAACACTGGCCCTCTTCTGGGCACCGGCACCAATGATGCCTAACAACATGGGGACCAAAGACAAGTTCACCACGGGAATGGGCTGCACTGTAGGTTTTACTGAACAGAAAACAGAAAGCAGCTGGCACTCTGCAACCTACTCTGTAATGTTTACGAAACGATAATCATCTAAAAGAACTGGCAACAGGAACTTAACACAAGTTAAACAAATCACCTCCAAAGTGGCACTGTGACACAATGGATTTAAAATGCATTTCCTTTCTTGTTGGAACAACCTCATTATTTCTTACTGGCTAAGGGGGGGAAAGGGGCAATTTTAAACCATGGAAACAGTGGAAAAGTACAAGGAGACAACTGGAAGAAAAGAGCTAGTGAGCCAACAGTGAATTATTTAGGGTGAAATCCTGCAGTCCTTTCGCAGGCAAAAGTATTAAAGGAAATGAGAGTTTTTCTGATTACAAGATTTGGCTGAAAAGGTCTCATCTCATCCAAAGTTCACTAAAGTCAATCGAAAGTCTCCCATAGACGTCAATGGGCTCTGTATCAGGAGGTTTCTTAGGAAGGGAACAGAGTCCATGATCGTGTTAATAACACGGTGTCAAAACTGATAGGCAGGAGCTGAGATTGCTTAAAAGTAATTATTTTTTCTTTATTCCGAGAACAGCAAGAGCAAAATTATACTGATATCACTATTGACATAAGAAAGACTATAATGGAATCATATATCAAAATACGTAAGAATTAATGAAGTTGAACTAGTGGTACCATAACTGGCATTCTTATTTTCCCAGGGGTTGTTGAATGTGTAAGGAGCTTGTGTGCATGTTAATTATTAGGGGATGCTGGCTACTTTTTATTCTTGTACGGCCACCTGCCAGCCAATTATTATTAATCCAAGGTTACTCTTTGCAGCACTTATTCTATATGAGTCAAAAGGAAATAGTGGTGATATTACTTGCTTACAGAGGATGAGAAGGGATAGGAGAAAGTACTTGAAAACAATAGTCCAATATGGCACATCTCCCATAAAAGATTAATGAAAGCGAAAAGGTAACAATGGCTTTACATTTAGCATTCCCTCCCAAGCAGAATTCCCATTTATCATTAGCAGCAGCCTATATTATAGTTCTGTACTGACTGTATATTAAACAAGGTGTCAGAGATTTACCCACATGCAATGGTTGCATGTTCATGCACTCAAAAAACATAGACTCATAGAATATTAGGACTGGAAGGGACCTCGAGAGGTCATCTGGTCCAGTCTATATAGATAATATAAATGTGTAGAAGAGCCAGGAAAATTGATCATCCCCAGTACACAATCCAGGCCCCCCCATCCAATGCCTTGTTCATTGGTGCATGCAGCCTCCCCAACAGATGTAGGACAAAAGTATGGTAGAGAAACACTTTTTTAAAGGGAATTCTGTTATTTTTAATTTATGTAAACTGGCTACACAGGCGGGACTGGAACTAATTATCACCTCGACAAGGAAGAATTGGAGAAAGGAGCTTCATCAGTTGAAGAAGCCTAAGTATTGTACTCTTTTATCTGAAGCAACTGTTATACTGTTGGAGACAAATAAATTGAGGCCAACATTTCAAAGGACATTCTGTGAGGGCCTGTATAACCAAGCTAAAGTGCTACTGATTTACTGATTCCTTTACGAAGCGTCTCTCGAGTGAGAGCTTCAAAGAAACAGATGTGAGGGTAGAACAGAAAGTGGAGGACCAAGACCTGACTCTCCTGAGCCTAGGGCAGGCTTGTTTATCAGCTGCCTCCAAAACAAGCATATTTCCAGCACATATCAATAAGTCTTTATCCATGACCAGCACATGCATCACACAATGATATTCATGACCAGCATGTTACCAGTTTTTACATGATACCATGAGACAGTTTGGCTAAATATTTTAATAACAGTGTGTTAGATGTGCCCTTCGCCAATTGGCATAAAGAGATTCTTAAGTTAGAAGACATCTGTGATAGCCTTTTGGGGCAGATTTCGGCCAGGGCCTATGTACTTGTTGAAAAAATGCTCAAAATCTTTTTATATTCTTAGGCTGTGCACAGTTTCTGAGACTAGCTCGTGGTAGTATCCTTGCTGGAGAATCGCTGTCAAATTCAAGAGTGGTTGAGCTGGCCTTGATGAAAATTGGAAGCATTCGCCATTATCAAACTTGCAACTTTATGAACCTGGGTAGCTATGGTCTATGCTGCAAATAGTTGTGTTTTGAGCCACTCAGCCCATGGGAAGAAAGTCATATATTGTTAGATACGTCCATAGGAAGGAGAAGTGCCTGTCTTACATGACCCCATATGTCCGTGCCAAGAAAACCAAGGGAGGTGAAATGGCTGGCCAAACTATTCCACTCTGACTCACATACAAACTTGAGAGTCAAATGAAGTGCAGGTCCTGCACAAAAGATCCTTAAGCTTCCAAATTCCCAGCCCTTTGAGAGAGGAAATTCTCATCCTCCCAAAATGTCTCCATTGTGGAGAGCAACGGGATTAGCCTCACTTTCTCTGATGGAAGGTGAAGCGAGGCCAAATGTGGTGCTGCAGCGGTTCAGCAGGGCAAGTCTGAACTCAAAGTAGGGGAAGGACGGGAAGCTTAAGGTAAGTTCCTGTAGAATGGGCTTGTCCAACAAAGCTGTACTGTACAGGCCAGCGGCTTGAGAAATAATGTAATTACATACAAAAATCAGCCCCTTCTGAAGGACTGTGGAAATGAGTTGTGAACAAAAATAGACCCTTTGCAGTGCTCACCCCTGAAAAATCATATTTTTGCAACAGTTAATGAAACATTGACACGCAAATTACCACAAATTCCCCTTTACTTGGAATTAACAATAGTTGTAGCAACAGTGAAACATTATCTCTTGGTAAATATTAATTTTCAGTGGAGACTGTGGTGATATATATATGTGTGTAAATACACACACACACACACTCTCTCAGCATGGTATGGTTATATACTGCCCAGAGAGAGCCAAGATTAGAAAAAAATCACCATCAAAGTTATAGCAGTAACCATATATGCAGTGGGCTGAGATCCTTTTATTAAAAAGAGTTACTTATAGAGAGAACAGGACAAATATAGATCTTAACTGGAAAGTTCAGGAGGTATCTTATGTTCTTATTTTAAGTGATATGCTGCAAAAATTATTAGGAAAAAACGATATATTTTTAAAATGCTTATTATAATCTCTAGAGTTGCTTCCCTGCATTTCAAATTAATATAGGGTTAGGTTGTGACTTGGACTGAGTGTCAACAAAGGGCACGTAGGTGGTGAAAGAACCGCTCTTGCATGCTCACACAGTTACCCAAGCCTTGGGTCTGAGCACACAGGAGTAATTGCAAGTTGCCTGCAGGTGAGCTGAGAAGAGAGAATGGAGCTTGGTTTTGCCCGTCCCCTCATGCACCAGGCAGTGCAGACTAGAACATCCATTTTGTGATTTGCTGTTAGTATAGCAGCAGCAAATCACTACATTCCCAAAGCCAGAGGAAAGCCAGGGAGGCACACTGCAACTTATTGAGGTCTGCGTCCAAAGCCTTCACCTAATGCTGACAAGTCAGAAAGGTTTACGACTCTTCCTTCTCCAACTCTGACTAGCAAACCAACCATTAACATGCCAGGATTCTGGAATTTTTAGCAGGCTTCTATTTTTATTAACCTTAAAATACGTTGACGATTGTCTAATGTGATTGAATCATTCCCACAAGAACAGAATGCAAGGCAAGTATCTGAAGTGCTGCTTCTTTAGTTTAAAAATATACCCACCATGCTACACACTTCAAAATGACAGATCATTTAATAGCCTCAGTGACAAATAGCCTGTTATTAAATATGATCATTTAAACACAAAGGACAATGCAGACAATATCCAAAACTCTTCTACACTCACAAGAACATTAAACGTTTGAAGAAGAAAAAACAAAGAAAACAGATTAATTTGTTTGAAACAAGGCATCAATGAGTCCTCTGCAATATACAGATTCTTCTAAAATTCTGGTCCGAGTACTCTGACAAATATCCCAGGAAATAAATTCACTGTCTTAAGATCTGAAAAAGGACAAGGCTCATCGGAACTACACTGCTGTTTAGTCTCAATAGCTAAGCAGAGTATATGTGGGAGGGAGTTGGCGTGGCAGCTGTTGCAGAACCAGATTAACATCAGCCTCAGCTTCTTACCCACCAGAAGGAAGATATGAATGGGGCACTTTAGACAAAAAAGTATGTCCAAAATTATAACACGTGTCTCTTTAAAAAGCAGCACTAAGCAGAGACTTTCTATTCACTGATGATAATAAATAATAATAATAATAATAATAAATAATGTCCTTGTAACACAATACTGATCTTTTCCTCTTCAGCTTGCTCAAATTTCTAACTCCTAGACATCTCTATATTTCTATCGAGATAAGAGTTCCTGTTGCAGAATTAAGTCCTTGTATTTTACAAGACAGTGTTTTACAGATGTGAGCACCCTATTTGTCTCTAGTGGCATCCCGGCTCAGTAATTAACCTGCCACCTTTCACTTTCTAAACAATGCCTCTACAGGTTTGCTCCCAAGCACATCAACCACTGAGCTACACAAAAGGGATTTTTCCCCCCTTCCCAAAGAGAAGAGAAGTCAGATCTGCTGAACATTCGAAAAGACGTATAATTACCAACCATTAGTAGCAGGCATACAAAAAAAATGTTCAAGACTGATGTTCATTACAGGGTTTTCAGAACCCTTTTCTCTTGGTAAAAATATCTGGCAGGGGTGAAAAGAAAAACACAAACAGCATGAAGTTTCTTTGTGTTATACATTTCTTATTCTGATCATGGGGGAGGAGGAAAGAGAGAATCTGCACTTTCTAAAGTAGTTTGTTCCAGAATGGTGGCTCCTACTATGCAAAAACAACAACCACTTTCCCCACCCCATCCAAGAGGAGCCCTCAATCTTTGCAGCAGGCTATCCCATTGTACTTCACTGAATGCCTCAGTGGCGGTGTAAGTAGTGTGAAGGAGGGAACACAAACCCTTCTTTGCCCTCCTAGTGTTGCCAGTAAGAGTTTGGGGAAACATGATTCACGACTGTTGCCAATGTGTTGATTGGAGGGAATGAAAGAGCACCCTCCCATAAAAGCACCGACAAGCACACCACTCCATTTTCTTCTTTCAGGAACTAAAAAGATCATGGGCGGAAGAAGAGTCTCTTGATAGCGATAAGCAGCAAAGACAACATTTTGGTACTTCGATAGAATATCTATTTCTGTGAACTTGTCAGAATGTAGTGGTTTTGATAAGCCTCTTTTTTCATGATTCTGGAGCTAGAATAAAAATGAAAATCGCTCATATCTCATTGGCACCCAGACAGAGACAGAGTTATTTCATGATCGTTAACTGATAGTTCCTCAATCCCATGCTTCTTTGGCCTTCTATCTGCTATCGTGATGTCCAACTCATTCAAGTATACTTATCTGATGAGCTGACAGAGCGGTTTAAAAGAGTTTCCCACATACTAAAAGTCACGCAGCGATCAGGATGCTCTCTTAGAAACTCGAAAAAAGGCCAACAGAAGCGTGGTAAAAAGAGTTCATGGTGTGATAGAAAAGGACAGATGGAACAAAATTAAATGGAAGCCACTTTTATCTGATCACCTGTACTTACTGAATACGTCTGACTGTTGGGACGATGTGATAAAAGAGAAAAACAACATAATATTAGTGCATTTGGTTTCCGCTGCATAAGTCAATAAGATTGTTCTCCTAAATCCCTTAGCTGCCTTTGAAAATCTCCCCTGAGGGGAAAAAAAGCCAACAAAAGGTAACTTGGATTTCCATCATCAACAATTCCATCATCTGGAGGTTCTGGTGACAACATTCACAATGGTGAAGCTAATGCAGAAACTGAGCCAAATTACCACTAGAAATTTTATAAACATTGCATGCATGAGAATCTGCACTTTGCATGGGCCGACGGTGCTCCTAGGTGGGCTGAAGCCTCATTTTGCTATCTCAAGACCCCCTTTCTTCTGCTGGCCAAAGATACTTCCTTCTCCCCTTACTTTTTCCATGGCTTTCCCTCAACTCCACTAGCTTCTCCAGTAAAGCTTCAATGGAAATTTACCTGAGCTGAAGGCCTGGCCAGCGTTCAGAATTCAGTTCATGGCTCTATTTAGGCTAGCCTGTGTGGGTTTGATGCTGCTTTGGAGCACCACTTTGTAAAACCACTGTTTGCAAAGAGATAAGGCAAATTCTGCTCAATTTATTCACACAAATATGTTTGTTTGCATCAATGGAATGGCTTTCCTGAGTAAAGTGAGCAGGATTGGGCTCAAATTCTGGAAAATTGGTTTTACAAATGGTTTTAGCAATGTTGTGTTCCATCCACAAAGGCTGGTGCAACTATGTTTGCAATAACCATTTTTGCACCCATTTTAAAAAAGATGTTTCCTATCATGAGAAAATGTATTTTAGATGGGCAGTAAAATACTATGAAACTCTGCTTGATTTGCAGGGACTGAGCTGGTGGAACACATAGTGGGTTTTGTATAAGACACACACCTGCTAAGCACATTGCAATCCTTCTCGAAACATTTGGAAATGACAGGCACTCATTCCAATGAAGCTGTGCCAATTTACTGGTAGATTCTAAGGCCAAAAAAGAGACCATTATGGTCATCTAGTCTGACTGCCTGCACAAGACAAGCCAGAGAATTTCAAAGGTAACAAGCCCATAACCCCTAGTTGAGCTAAAGCATCACACCAGCTGAGAATCTAGCCCGACTTTTTAAAATCTTTTATAAACAAACAGTTTCCTAACAAGGGGAAACTGCAGCACAGAAGGGATCTTAGGTTTAGTTAGAAACATATATGATAGTAGGAACACAAACAAGAAAAAGATTATGGTACACTAAGTGCTTTTAAAGAATATATTACAAATTCTGCACGTCAGAACTGTTCAGATACAGCGGGTTGAATTCTACCCTCGTATCCCCTCCATTTCCTGCCTTGTCAGCAGTGTGGAACTTTAAATTCTGTTTTATTTTTAGTATTCATCTAAGAACGTTATTTAACCAGGAAAGATAGGACATATGTCAATTATTTAAAAAGACAGTAACAACTATGAAATAATAGTGAAAAATTGGATCACTGAAGCCCAAACTCAACTATCCTCTCAAGCATGTGCCTTACTTTAAGTATATGACTAGTCCCACTACACATGGGTACAAAGTTGGGCATAGGCATAAGTACCTTGTTTAATCAGAGCCTAAATTAAGAGACACTAACATATTACTTGGAGCCCTGATTCAAAGCCCTTAGAAGGACTCCCATTGACTTCAATGGGCCTTTCATAAGGCCCTTAGTATTGTGGTAGATTTTTACTCCTATGATGTTAAAGACTAATTTTCTTTTTTATATGAATTTATATTGAAATCATTCATTTTATTGCCCAATACTGTGCGTGGCAATCCCTATGTAAACTATAATGTGCCCTAATATACAAAACACGGTATACTGGATCAATAATCGAATGACTACCATATGCTAGCATTTACTATATTCCTAATAACTACAGCTATTTCCATACTCTTATAAAGTATATCTTTGCACAAACATGTTCATTTAAATAATCTTACAAGAACTCAGACTCTCCAAACGTAGATGCAGCACAAAAGCTTTTAAAAGAGAATATACTTCTAATTTACAACCTCTCTAATAACTCTTTTATAATACTTGTCCACAACAAGGTACATAGTCGACTTTAAAGCACCTCTAAATAGGTTTGATATATTTTTTTTAAATGACTGAAAATCAAGTAATGTTGACTTCCAACAGCATAAGAAGAAGTCTCTCTCGTGGGCTATCTTGGGAAATCTGAATTTACAAAGTTATACTGAAATCTGAAGCACTGTCATCCACCCAGAATTCCAACTCGAAGTCAATAGTAGCTGTGGATGTTTAACTCTTTTGAAAATCAGACCCTGGAAGTTTTAAGCTGACTCCAGTAGGAGCAGGACAGAGCCCTATATGTTGCGTTCATGCAATTGTTTTTACTTGGAATAATTCATTTAAACTCTTTTGCAAAGACAGTAGGCTTTGTGAAATACATGAATGGATTTTAATCTTACAGCGAGCTAGATAATTCTATGGTTCAGGCCCCAAACTACACATCACCCAAGCAGGATGGTACAGGGCAGTAAAGAGGGGATGGCTGGATGGTAAAATTGATGCAGTAAATATAGTGGATTTTGACAACAGCAGGAAACAAAATGCCTTCACAGACTGAATGTTGCTATTTGCCCTGGTGTTTAGTAACAAAAGTAGTAAAAATACAAGTGATTGCAATTGTATAATACATACAAGACATAAAATATCTTCCAAATCAACCATCCTCAGGATGTCAAGGGGATGTTTGTACTGAATGCTTACACTGATGTGGGTCTGGGACTGGTTATATTTAGACCATAAAGCCCTGCTAGGCTGACAGAGAGGTGAAAGCTTTACTGCCCCAAGCCTTCCAAACCATCAGGTGCAGAAATATACGTCTTATATGGTTACACTGGAGAGCTGTGGTTTTCAGCACTCATTTCTGTCTTTGTCAGGCAGTGAGATATAGGTAGCAAATATGGATGCTTAAGATCACATCATTCCGATAACCAACTTGCTCCATTCCTGCTTCAGTATCAGGTGAGTCAGTGTTTTTGCTTACTAGCCTCAGCAGTCCTTATCAGAGCTGAAGTGAAGCAAAATGCAAGAGATGTTCACACAAAGGCAAAACAAGAGCAGATGACTAGAAATTGAAGCAAGACAAATTCAAACTGGAAATAAGGCACACATTTTCAACTAACCATGGACCAATTTACCCAGGGACGTGATGCATTCTCCATCATTTGACATTTTTAAATCAAGATTGGATGTCTTTCTCAAAACGGCACTGTAGCTCAACCACAAGTTCTTTGACTCAGTGCACACATCACTGAGTGAAATCCTAAAGCCTGTGTTATGCAGGAGGCCAAACATAGCTGACCAAAAGAGTTCCTCTTCCAGTCTTAAAATGTATTATGCCATTTCAGGGTGCAATATCTTTCCATGTGACACTTTGGTGACGCACCTTGTTTAGAAACACTTTGGCGAACCAATACAAATGCTTTCAAGCGCACTGAACTTTTCACTGTCCTAATCCTTGACAAATAATCAGGAAGAAAACAATTATAATAATAAAAGGGCGTGATGCTCTTGGTGTAAAAAGTTCAATAACAATATTTCAAGGCTTCAGAGTAGCAGCCGTGTTAGTCTGTATCCGCAAAAAGAACGGCACCTTGGAGACTATCACATTTATTTGAGCATAAGTTTAAGTGGGCTGTAGGCCACGAAACCTTATGCTCAAATAAATTTGTTAGTCTTTAAGGTGCCACAAATATTTAAAGGGGAGCCACCGTCATTCTTTAAAAAAAATATTCATGGGAAAATAGATTATCTTGTGTTCTTGTCTCACAAAGCTTACTATGTACCAAGGAGTGAAACTAAGAAACCATGAAGAGAACCATGAACAATATAATTTGACACTAGCACCATAAGTGCTGGAACGAGGGATGCTGCTGCACCCCCTGGCTTGAAGTGGTTTCCATTATATACAGGGTTTACAGTTTGGTTTAATGGCTCTCAGCACGCCCTCTACACAAATTATTCCAGCTCCCCTGAATAGCACTGAATTACAAAGCTCCAGTATTTCTGACATATATCTTCCAGCAATGTAAATATAAAGGATAAAATAAATCCAAATTGTGAACTTTTGCCATTAGCAGTCGCAGGTCAGGTTACCCATCTGAACTAAGTACATTATACAGTTTTACTTCTAATGGTTTGGAGACAGTTACCAAAAAAACAGACAAGGCAGAGAAAAAAGAATAATGGCTTAATGGCTAAATTATGATCATGCTGTTGCTTATATCAATAGCACGTCACCAGCTCCAACAACTTTATGAAATGAGATGACCTATTGTTATTGAGCAGAGACAGTGTTAAAGTACTCTGCAAAGATTAAAAAAAAAACAGGCAAAAATGCTGCTGCAAAGAAAGGAATTTGTAAAAATTGCTTCTCTGGAAAATGAATGGAAGTCTTGAGATTATTAAACCCCAGCCTCCAGCAAGAAAACAACATGTTACTTCGACTGTCATAAAAAAATATTAGAATTAGGATAAACCTGGCATCTATTTATCTGGCAATTAGGGAAACACTGGGGGGGAAAAGCAGGCTGAAAAATATTAATTTAGTAAGAGCCTTCAGCTCCAGCAGAAAGCACTATTGCTTTTAGGTTAAAAGAAAGCCAGCTAAATTCACTTAGGCAGGGTTTCTAGTAATAGTCATTTACAGATGTCATCTGTGCCAGCCTTCTTGTTTAGTACACAATTAATGTCTCTCTCTCTCTTAAAAACTGGGCCTGTCACACTGGTTTGTGCTCATTTTAATGCATGTGGAATTCCACGCACACATGCCCGGATGTAACGTGCTAGATTCCAAAGCCCTTTATTCACACTGAGTAGCATCGTCCTTCAGAAATTGCCCCAACAAAGTCACTGGAGATACTTGTGGAGTAAGATGCTATTCAACACAAGATATGGGTATCAAAATCTGGCCCCCAGAGATTAAAATAGTTTTCTTAGTTTCATAAACAGAGTAAAAATCTCAGCCGGTTTAAATCCACTGACCTCCACTGCAGTAGTATTACACACTTCATATTAGCTGAGGATCTTGCCCTATATGTGGTCATTAAAATGGACAGGATTATTTGTACATTGCATAAAGCCATAAAGATACCTGCCAGAATATGTAGAGATGATTAATCACTCATTTTGAGACTTAGCTGGTCACTTCAAGCAAGTGATATTTTTATCCATATTCAACTGTATTGTTCATTTAATTTCCCATATTGGAAATATTGGATTGCATCCAAAAGAGATGTAAAGACATGACTGATATTGAGTTTACATATATTAACATTGTGGGAATGATTAACCAAAACCCAAAACATTACACATTTTGCTCCCAGGTGTCATTAAAATCATATCATAGCAATGGTGACTTTCCCTCAATTACACAGCAATTACTGGAAATCCCATTCTGATATTTTTACACAACTAGTCATACAAATTTGAATGTAACAGGTCAGAATAATTCCTTATTACAAAGAACAATAGAGGTGCAGTGGCTGAGTGATTAAACCGCTTGACTACAATTCTGGAAGTTATGGGTTCAAGGCTTGCTCAATCTGACGTTGAAGGCTGTGTGCCATCAGCAGTCAAATGGTACCTGACCCATAGGATTAGGGAAAATAAAGGGAGTCGGACGTGATGCTGGCTATATTGCTCCATTGGCTATGGAAACTGATGAGACATAAACCGTGTCAGACTGAAGAGCCATCCGTGGCCCAGGGCAGACTTTGATAAGGAATGATGGAAATAATCTCCTACACTAAAATGTCTGAGGACACATTAGTTAGGGCAAAGCCATTCCTGGAAAACATGTATCATTTTCTACTGCTTGGATACAATGAATGAAACCATATGGTAAATTTTACATTTGTTCAACCACAAAGTGACCTTACTTCTGGCTTCTGAATATTAGCCTTCAGGAATAGAAGGCTATTTTATGCCTGGCCATCTATTCTCAAGCACTACCTGAAGCTAATGAAAGTCAGGCATAGTCAGGGTGGATAAAAGTCAAGGATTAAAAAATATATATTTTTTTATTTAAACTGGATTTTTGTTTTTTTACTTAAATACAGGTTTGTTTTTTAAAACTAAATCTATTTAATATTAAATTGGAAATTGACAATATAGGTTAGGCATCAATTTATTATAATCTATTGAAAATATTTAAATAAAATTCAAAAAAATAGTATTAAATAGCATGTTTGCTTCCAAGTTTTAAAGAAAGTCAGACCACTGAACTGGTGGAAGTCACTGACTAAGCACCTAAAACCAGAAATTGAATCTTAAAATGGCTTTTGACAGCAGTAGCCTCTGCTGCAGATACAGAAAGAATATTTTCTTCACTTCAGATTATTCAACTGGATCGGTTAAATTACTAGTCATTCAAAGTTAAGAAACCAATTGGGAGTTGAAAAAGCAGGACAGCTTGTTTTCCTCTTCCAATCTATGAATAACAGCTATGTTTGAGAGGATGAGATCTACAGTTCTAAAATCTTGAAGGACATGGTGACAAAAAATAATCAGTTCAATTTACTAAATTTCTTCGTTTAATTGATCAGTTAAATTTTAAATCCAAAACATGTTTTGATAAACTTTTTGTTCTGTGTTTCCAGCACATTTAAGGGTAGATTTATTTATTTTAAAGGGAGAAAATGCAGTTTTTGTGTATTTGTAATTGAATTTGAACTTCCATTCAAAGAGAGCTTGATGCAAATCACAAGTAAAAAAAGAAGCATAATCTAGTAAATAAGATGTATTATTCACCATTTTCTAAAATATTCAAAAAAATGTAAAAATTAAGAATCTGAACAAATGCAAATTAAGCTACATAACTGTTTAAATGTGTATAGATATACCGTATCCTCCAGGTTAGCAAAAAGAAGCACCAAATTTAGTGTAAAGGTTATACTTGCAAATGTCTAATGGATACCAACCAATAAGAATCCACTTTTCTTTAGAAAAATAAATAAAAAGCACAAATGCAAAGAATAATTAAAATCTGTTATTAAAATCAAGATTTCTTCCCTGCTGATTTAAATCACTCTGATCTAAATCAACCGAACCTCATGCTTCTTAAGGATATAAGGAGCTAAATATTTACATCAAGATATATTATGGAGATATTTACATTTTTTTCCTGAGGCTTTTATTCACAGAAGTCTTTGATAGACTGGTAAGTAAATGAGGTTTTTAATTTACTTCACTCTAAAATAATTGATAATAAATAAAAGAAAAGACAAATAGAGTGACGATTTATGTTAAAATTTGCCTTCGAAGCTAAGACCTCTTTCTAGCAAAGCACTTAATCATACGCATAACTAGAAGTTTCTCAGTATTCCTATTGACATCAATATCCCATTGAAGATAAGTTCTTAAAGTTACACACCCGCTGCTTTGCTGGATCAGGGCCAAAGCAATTCACAACAGATCTTTATATTGATTCCATGCAAAAGTTTCAGGAAGATCTCTCTCACGGCTCTAGGGCATTAGTTGGCCCTTAGCAATAATAATAAGAAGAAGTTGCCCTGTGTCACAAAACAGGTGAGCGGTTCGAATCACAGCTCTAAAAGCTAGACATACACAACAGTGCCACAGTGGACTGAGATGATGAAAAATAATGCAAAATTAATGCAAGTAGTCCCAGTTAATTACACAAAGCCATGGCAGATTATTTATATACTATTTATTATCAGAGGGGTAGCCCTGTTAGTCTGTATCCACAAAAACAACAAGGAGTCCGGTGGCACCTTAAAGACTAACAGATTTATTCGGGCATAAACTTTCGTGGGTAAAAAGCTCCAGTTCTTCAGATGCATGGATTGAAAATTACAGATACAGGCATAAATATATTGGCCCATGAAGAGAAGGGAGTTACCTTACAAGTGGAGAACCAGTGATGACCAGGCCAATTCAGTCAAGGTGGATGTGGTCCATTCTCAATAATTGATGAGGAGGTGTCAATACCAAGAGAGGGAAAATTGCTTTTGTAGTGAGCCACCCACTCCCAGTCGCTATTCAAACCCAAATTAATGGTGTTAAGTTTGCAAATGAATTGTATCCCTGCAGTTTCATTTTGAAGTCTGTTTATGAAGTTTTTTGTTGAAGGATGGCTACTTTTAAATCTGTTATTGAATGTCCAGGGAGACTGAAGTGTTCTCCGACTGGCCTTTGTATGTTACCATTCCTGATGTCTGATGTGTGTCCATTTATCCTTTTACGTAGAGACTGTCCGGTTTGGCCAACGTACATGGTAGAGGGGCAATTGCTGGCGCATGATGACATATATCACATTAGTAGATGTGCTGGTGAATGAGCCCCTGATTGTGTGGCCGATGTTGTTGGGTTCTCTGATGGTGTCGCCAGAGTAGATATGGGGACAGAGTAGGCAACGGGGTTTGTTACAGGGATTGGTTCCTGGGTTAGTGTTTCTGTGGTGTGGAGTGTAGTTGCTGGTTAGTATTTTCTTCAGGTTGGGAGGCTGTCTGTAAGCAAAGACTGGCCTGCCTCCCAAGGTCTGTGAGAGGGAGGGATCGTTTTCCAGGATAGGTTGTAGATCGCTGATGATGTGCTGGAGAGGTTTTAGCTGGAGGCTGTACATGATGGCCAGTTATTATTTATTGTCTCTGTGCATTGCCAGAGTATGCTCAGCATTTTTTGCACAAACCAGCAAAACAAATTCCCCTCCCTCCACTCCCCAAAACATAACCAGCATCACTCTACCATGACTACACCACTATGCACAGAGGTGACCTGAGGATCAGCGAGAAGGTTAACAAGAAGATTGTTTGAGACACCTCAAAGGTAACTGGCTATTTAGATAAAAGGCTGTTCAGTTCATACCTGGTCTCTGGCTACAGTAGTGAAGCCCACCAATTGTTCTAGGGTCTGTGTGTATTTGCCAACAACTAAAGCAAGCTTTCTAAAAGAGAATTGGGAAAATAAACTCCAGGCCTGCAGAGCACCAGGCTCCAGTAATTGTATATTCTGGTGAATTTTAACACTTAGCATTTTGCAAGCAAATCCTTGCACTAACCCAGGGGTTCCCAAACTTGGTTTGCGGCTTGATCAGGGTAAGCCCCTGATGGGTCGCGAGACGCACTGTTTACCTGAGCGTCCACAGGTATGGCTGCTCGCAGCTCCCATTGGCCAGGAACGGCAAACCACGGCCACTGGGAGCTGCGAGCGGCCATACCTGCAGATGTTCAGGTAAACAAAGTGTCTCGCGTCCCCGCCAGGGGCTTACTCTGAACAACCCACGAACTAAGTTTGGGAACCCCTGCACTAACCTAACCTCGATCTGCAGTTTGCAGACCAGATCCAGAGTTTCTTGGCCGTGAAATAGGAGGAGACCAATAGGCTTAGAGCGGTGGTTTTCATCCTGTGATCCACAGATCATGGGGGTCTGCCAACTATATTTAAGATTTCCAAAGGGGTTTGAACCTCCATTTGAAATTTTTTAGGGGGGCTGCAAATGAAAAAAGGTTGAAAACCACCAGCTTAGAGTGCCTAAGGAACATACTGAATCAATGTATACATACCCCTGTGCTCTCTTTTGGGTCTTTGATGACTGGCACCAACAGCCCCTATTCCCCAAAACTCTGTAGATGAATTTAGCTCTTGGCATTTTCACTCTTCAGATTTGTTATGTACCGTGTAGTAATTGTTTAGCCAAGTATCAATATTTACTCCCTTTCAATCTTTCCTCATAAGTCAACCACTCCAGCCCCTTAACTTGTGTTGGTCTTCCCTGAAGTTCCTCTACTTTGTTGTACAATATAACATGAAAGTCTTTATCAGCATCAGTGCTTTCTAAGTTGCTCCCTTGCTATTGAATATTTATGTTTTAGATAATGCATTTTTAACATTAAAAAGTCTCTACGATTAATAAAAAAAAGACTACATGCAATTATATCCCAAACAGAACTCTGATTTTATTAATCCTGGTACCATTAGGGGTTTATATCTCATGTGGATGCTTACATAAACCCAAGTGAGAAACAGCAATCTTTTCTTCACTTTGAAAGAGACTCAAGCTATGTATAATTTGTGCAATACGAGCATAGGAAATTTTTGTGTAATAGTGCTTGCAAATGCTCATCCTCGCTATGTTTGAAAATAAGCTAGTGAAAATTCTTCTGTTCAATAGTCACTTCATGAATTTTACATCATTATTTTTGCCTTGATGAATGCAGTGGCTTTTCTCTCTAGGGAGACTAGCAGAATGATAACAAAGCACTTCCAGATTTAATGATTTATAAAATAAGCCAGTTCACCCAAAGTGATTTTTTTTTCTTTTGAGGTTCTGTAAAATCCGGACACTCATTATTTTTTGTTTTTACACATCTCTGCATTTATAGAATTGAGAGGTCATCTAGTCCAGCCCCCTGCACTGAGGCAGGGCCAAGTCTACTCACAATGTACAGTGTGGTCCCCACAAACTGAATGTCTTAATCTTTTCACACCAGTGGTTTCTGGTTCATCCAAGAATAAAACTGCATCAAATATATTCTCAGATTTGGCTTTAGGAGCTGCATATCTACCTCGCTGCACAAAGATGCTGTGATATTCCCCTCGACATATAGGTGCTCAGTCAGCAATAAGCATGGTGGACAAGAGTTGAACAGCCTGGACTGTGAAAGAAGTCTAGGGCATTCCCCCTGAAACAAGGCCAGAATCTGTGGAACTTGTTGGCTACAGCCTGTTGGAAAGAAAACTGGGATCTTTCTCTCTCTGACTTTCCCTTTGGAACACGATCATATCCCAAGTTAGTTCATTCTATGAAAATTACATTCTAATTTCTAAGGCAATTAAAATCAAAGGAGTACTGTGCCAGCCGCACTGTCTGCTGCTAGCAGGTTACTTCCTGCTCTCATCCATGTTATCCAGCCATGACACAAACGCTGATGCTACTAGGATAGCATGTGTGTATATGTGCACGGTACACAGCACCCATGCACGTGAGTGCCCAACCACGGCTTCCTGCCGCGGGTTGTAAGATTCTATAGCAAGGACCAGCAAGTACTGTGGTCCAAGCACTTAGATCACTGTGGCAATGGAAGAAGAGCTTTGCAAATTCATTATCTCCTTATTGGTGATTGTGGTTTTTATTATTTTTTTCTTACTTTTTCTTAGTTATTTTTAACTATTTTCATTTTGGTGGGAGGTCCTTCCAATTATGGCTTTGCACAGTTGGTGGATGAAGGGGTCCCTCCTGGTAGGAAGAATCATTTGGGGCTAGATGTGCAGACACTTTCAGGGATGGGAACGTGTTAAATCACCAGTCCTGATTTCACAGTTGAGCTTGCGTGGGAGACATCATGCTAATATAAGCCAGTGCTTCTATTCAATATTCTCATGAGAATGGACATGAAAATTCTTGCCGTCATAAAGGCCAGATTAAGGGAACAAATGCTTGAAAATTAAGAAATGTGCATGCAGGGCCGCCCAGAGGATTCAGGGGGCCTGGAGCAAAGCAATTTTGGGGGCCCCTTCCATAAAAAAACATTGCAATACTATAGAATACTGTATTCTCGTAGGGCCCCTGCAGGGCCTGGGGCAAATTGCCCCACTTGCCCTCCTGCCTCTGGGCAGCCCTGTGTGCATGCTGGTTTGCATATGGTAAGAACTGACTTGAACATTCACCCAAAGTGATTTTTTTTTCTTTTGAGGTTCTGTAAAATCCGGACACTCATTACTTTTTGTTTTTATACATCTCTGCATTTATAGAATTGAGAGGTCATCTAGTCCAGCCCCCTGCACTGAGGCAGGGCCAAGTCTACTCAGACCATCCCTAACAGGTGCCTGTCCAACCTGTCTGAGAAACCTCCAACGATGGGGATCCCACAACTTCCCTTGGAAACCCATTCCAGTGTTGATCTATCCTTACAGTTAGAAACTTTCCCCCTGTAAGATCTAACCTTCCAGCAAGACTGAGCCAATTTCTTCTTGTACTACCTTCCGTGGACATGGAAAACAACTGATTATCGTCCTTTTTATAATAGCTCTTAACGTATTTGAAAACTTGTCAGCTCCCACCTCAGTCTTCTTTTCTCAAGACTAAACATATACCCAGGTTTTGTGGGGGTGGGGGGTTATCCTCCCTCAGAGGTCAGGTTTGCTAAACCTTGTACCATTTTTGTTGTTCTCTTCTGGACTCTCTCCAATTTATCCACGTCTTTATTAAAGTGTCGTGATCAGAACTGGGCTCAGTACTCCAGCTGAGGCCTCATCAGTGCCAAGTAGAGAAACATAATTACCTCGACTGTCTTATACATGACATTCCAGTTAATACAACTCAGACCGATATTAGCCTTTTTTGAAGTACACCACACTCTTAATTCTTATTCAATTTGTGGTCCACTATAACCTCCTGATCCTTTTCAACAGTATTTCTGTCCAGCCAGTTATTCCCCATTTTGCAGCTGTCCCTTAGATTTTTATTTCTATGTTCTAGCCCAAGGTCAAAAAACTGTGCATTCCCCGACTAGGCTGAAGCAGTAAGTGGTACCAAAAAGTCTTCTGAGAGAACCTTCTTCTTGCAAGATTTTTGCCTGTTTTTGATGGCTGAAGGAGGTTTGGCTCAACCCATTTTCTGAAGTATTTATCTAAACAGAATGCCTAATGTCTTCAAGGTTCAGCTATTACTGTTGGTAGCATATTAGTTGTTAACTACAGATAACCTGCAGACATCTCTCCATTGCTACAATGATCAATGTCCCCCACAAAACATCTTTCAAAATCCATGAGTAATATACATGCCTATCACAGCATATGACATACCTCATCCAGTGCATCAAATGCCCCAACAACAACTATGTGGTGAAACCAGACAATCACTATGCTCCGGAATGAACTCTCACAGAAAAATGATGAGACAAAAACACCACATCACCTGTGGGCAAACACTTTTCACAAAGTGATCACTCCATATCTGACCTATCGGTCTCATCCTCAAAGGAAACCTGCAAAAGGTTCCTGCAGAACACTTTCAAAAGATGAGCCTGGGAGGTTACATTCATTACTCTGCAAGACAGTAAAAGTCATGGTCTCACTGGTTTTATGGCTCATTACAACAATTTGTAACCTACTAATCCTCCTTTGTCCTATGGCTGCAGAGGTGTTAATTGCCCACTTCATTTTAAGTAGTTTCTTGCAACGTGTTAACCCTTTATTCTTAACAATCTGTCCCATCTTGTATTTAGCTGTGAGACGCTGGTTACCTTTTCCAGACTTGAAGAAGAGCTCTGTGAAGCTCAACAGCTTGTCTCTTTCACCAACAGAGGTTGACCCAGTAAAAAATATTACCTCTCCCACCTAGTCTCGAGCTCTAAAATATGCATGTGTGTGTCCAATCTGAGTCACTCAAATTTGAAAATGGAGCCTTGAAATGATTACAGGTGACGAATATACTTAGAAATTAATTGTTCCCAAATGGCCTTTCATAACCGTCACTCAAATTTAACAGCTCCAAGACTTACAACTTTACCTACCTGCCTACTGTAGCATCAGGCTTCCATTTGACTTTGATACTTACCGTTTGCCAGAAAATTTAATAATCCATCTATAAAGACACCATTCATCGGTAAATCAGACTTTCAGCTTCCTTAGACAGGGCTCCTTTTTCCTTAAAAAAACAGAACCAAATTTCCTTGATCTACTGAGAGAGCAACAGTCATATTAGAGCAGAAATTGTCACAGGGTCAGCTACATAATCTCTTCATTTATAATTCTCAGTGGCCAAATTCCAGCAAGGAAGTATTGCCTTTGATAGACCGACTGTTGTCTTCACTGTGTTCCATGTTTAAATACTGGTAAATCACCAGAAGGATAAAGTATCATTCTAATTTCTTATTTGGAATTCTGAAAGTTTTATCTTTCTCTTCCAGCTCCTCTTTCTGCCCAGAAATTTAACTAATCCATAAGAACTTCATTTCAGAGGTACTTAAAACTAAAAGATATGGTTGCCTGCAGATGTTCTTGACTACCAGACTGATTGTAAAAGTGAGCTGAGGGGATTTTTTTAAATTAATTCAGATGATTGATTAAGCAGGAGGTCATTATAGATCAAAAGTGCTTTTACTCATGAAAGTAAAATGCCTAAGTGGGTAACAGTAATTATCTGGCCAAATAAGTATGATGAAAACTTGAGTGGGTCTTACAGAATTTGACTGACTACAGGAACAAAATTTCTTTTAAAGAAGAAAGTACTTCTGAAAACAGTACTACATCTGCAAATATTTTGTGACCTTTCCAGTCATGGGATATGGGTTGGAAAGCCTGGCTACCAACCACCTAAAATAAAATGTGCGATATATAATCTGTTACTTAATGAAAACATCTTAAAACTTCTCTCTACTTTCACAACACTTACATAAATATTCCTATTTGTAACTCTTGATCTTATGTACGTGGGTCATTGTTTCCTTTTTCAGGGTACGTCTATACTACGGGATTATTCCGAATTTACATAAACCGGTTTAACAAAACAGATTGTATAAAATCGAGTGTGCGCGGCCACACTAAACACATTAAATCGGTGGTGTGCGTCCACGGTCCGAGGCTAGCGTCGATTTCTGGAGCATTGCACTGTGGGTAGCTATTCCATAGCTATCTCAAAGTTCCCGCAGCCTCCCCCGCCCCTTGGAATTTCCGGGTTGAGATCCCAGTGCCTGATGCGGCAAAAATCATTGTCGCGGGTGGTTCTGGGTAAATGTCGTCAGTCACTCCTTCCGCTGGGAAAGCAACGGCAGACAAGCATTTCGTGCCTTTTTTCCCTGGATTGCCCTGGCAGATGCCATAGCATGGAGCCTGTTTTGCCTTTTGTGACTGTCACCGTATGTGTACTAGATGCCGCTCACAGAGGCGATTCAGCAGCGCTACACAGCAGCATGCTTTTGCTTTTGCATGACAGCAGAGATGGTTACCAGCCATAGTGCACCATCTACCATACCATAAATTGGTAATAAGATGATCGTGGCTACCAGTCCTTTTGCACTGCACCATCTGTTGCTGTCATAAGTGCCCCTGGCTGCTCTTAGCCAGGGGCGCAAAAGCCAAAATTGGGAATGACTCCCTGAGTCAATCCCTCCTTTTTGGTATCTAAAAATAGAATCAGTCCTGCCTAGAATATGGGCAAGTGTACTAGAGAACCACTGTATCATAGAACCAGAGAGCACAGCTGCTCTGTGTCAGATCCTGCAGAAATTATGAGCTGTATTCTATTCACAGGGGGTGCTCCTGCAACAACCCCACCTGTTGATTCCGTTCTTCCCTCAGCCTTCCTGGGCTACCGTAGCATTGTCCCCCCACTTGTGTGATGAAGTAATAAAGAATGCAGGAATAAGACACAGTGACTTGTTAGTGAGATATGAGTGGAAGGCAGCCTCCAGCTGCTATGATAGTCCAGACAGGACAGTAAGGAGTGTGTAGGAGAGGAGCCCAGCATCCCTCTGCTAGTCCAGGGGCAATTGAATCTTTTCTTTACACATGAAGGGTGGGGGCTGATGGAGCTCAGCCCCCTGTTGCTATGATGACGATGGTTATCAGCCATACTGTACCATCTACCAGGAAAAATTAGGGCCAGGCGCCCTTGATCGACCTAACAGATGCTAGTCAGCATGGTTACCAGTCCTTTTGCACTGCCCCATGTGCCAATAGGCTGATGATGAGGACGGATACCAGCCATATTGTACCATCAGCCATCCATAGCGTGGGGGGAGCAAGGATGTTGGTGTTGAGTGCTGCACCATCACATCTATATGCAGCATTCAGTAAAGATAGGGTGACATGTAAAAGAATCAAGAGAGGATTGTTTTCCCTTTCACTTCTGGGGGTGGGTGGGGGGGTGCGTAAATTGCCTAGCTATGCCCTGACCCACCGCGGACACTGTTTTTGACCCTAGAAGCATTTGGAGCTCAGCCAAGAATGCAAATGCTTTTCGGAGACTGCAGGAACTGTGGGATAGCTTGAGTCCTCCAGTCCATGACCGTCCATTTGATTCTTTGGCTTTCCGTTACGCTTGTCACGCTGCAGTGCGCTGAGTCCCTGCTATGGCGTCTGTCAGGAGATTTTTAAAAAAGGATTCTGAATTTCATCTTCTGTAACGGAGTGCTGATAGAACAGATTTGCCTGCCCTTACAGCGATCACGTCCGCATCATCCATGCGGGAGCTCTTTCTTTATTTTGATTTTTAACTGCATCACCACACGTGCTGATTGGAGCTCCACGCTGGGCAAACAGGAAATATTCAAAAGTTCACGGGGCTTTTCCTGTCTAGCTGGCCACTGCATCCGAGTTCAGATTGCTGTCCAGAGCGGTCAGTGGTGCACTGTGGGATACCGCCCGGAGGCCAATACCGTCGATCTGCGGCCACACTAACCCCAATCCGATATGGTAATACCGATATTAGCACTACTCCTCTCGTTAGGGAGGAGTACAGAAACCGGTTTAAAGAGCCCTTTATACCGATATAAAGGGCCTCTTAGTGTGGACGGGTGTGGCGTTAAATCGGTTTTACGCTCCTAAAACCGGTTTAAACGCTTAGTGTAGACCAGGCCTCACATACAAGAGAAGCTACATAGAAGTTAAATGGAGAAATATTTAACCTAAAGAAATAAGGAGTCCAACATTTTCTCCACTTAATTTCACTTGACAGTTAAAAATCCTCTAAAAGCATGGAAGAGGGAACTGTTTCATGGTAAAAAGATTTTAAAAATATGCACGGTTAACATTTTTGCCTCATTTTATAACCAGTTACAGAGCTGCTTGAAACATTTCAGATTTCGACAGATTGGAAAGTGAACATCCCATTACCTGAGTAGCTCTACCTAAGATGCATCACAGGACGGCATTTCTCCCCCACTCTAGTCTTCAGATGTCATAGGGAGCAAGAGCCATACCAGAGTCAATATTGGGCCAGATCCCCAGGTGACAAATTCTTGTCACTGCATTCAGTACTTTTATTTAAGTTTTGTGGAATCATTTTATTGAAATTTTGAGCATTTGTTTTTATCCCTGCTGCTTTACAAAATATTCAACCTTAAGAGCGTTCAACAGGCCAGCAAATGCCTTCTTTACCAAAGCTACAAGACTTAATATAGCAAAACCCAGACTTTGGACCAAAGGCAATTTCTATTCATTGTATTCTCTTGGACAGGGAATTTCAGGGAACAAACTAAACACTTACAGTATTTTAACAAGATGTCCTTATACCATGCACAAGAAGCCCATGGATCCCTGCACTTACCTTAATAGATCCAGCAACCATCCCAAACACACCAAGAAATCTGTTACCTATAGCAAGGCACTCAGACACTGCAGAATATGCTCTGAGGAGAAAGTCCGGGATATAGACCTTAACATGCTCAAAACCGTCTTCACCAGCCTGGGACACTCCAGAGAAGTAGATCATATTATGCGACAGGCTACCCAAATACCCGAGAGAACCTGCTTCAATATAGAAATAAAACGCCTCCTACCGCACACCCCTAATTGTCACCTACCATAGCACACCAAACAATTACAATCCATACTTGATGGGGACGCCATCCTGAAAGAAATCTTTCCTGAGTCCTCCTCTTCTGGCCTTCAGACAACCTCCTCCTCCCCCAACTTCTCCAAGCTCACCATCAGAAGCAAGCTTCCCACAGACCAGGACACACCAACTCAAAGCAGCACCAGATCCTTCCAGAACAGATGGAAAACCTGCAGATATAGCTCTGCTGCTATTATGATCACTCCCCTTGCCCCAACACATGTTTCAAGATCCATGGATCCTACACATGCCTATCACACCATGTGGTGCGCCTCATCCAGTGCACTAAATTCCCCAACAACTATGTGGAGGAAACCCAACTCTCTCGAATGAACTCACACAAGAAAATTGTAAAAGACAAAAACAGCCTATCACCTGTGGGTGAACACTTTTCACAAAGGGATCACTCTACATCTGACCTATCAGTCCTTATCCTCACAGAAAACCTGCAAAACACTTTCAAAAGTCAAGCCTGGGAGCTTAAATTCATTACTCTGCTAGACACTAAAAATCAGGGACTGAACAGAGACACTGGATTTATGGCTTATTGCAACAATCTGCAACCCATTCCCCCCGCCCCACCTTTTGTCCTACCCCTTTTGTCCTATGATTGCAGAGGTATTATCAGGCCACTCTATCTTGATGGGTCTTAGATTCTTAGAATATGTGCTAACTACTTATGCTAAAAAATCTGTTCCATTTTGCATTAGCTGCTATGCTCAGATAGGGTGACCAGCTAGCAAGTGTGAAAAATTGGGACGGGGTAACAGGCACCTATATAGGAAATCCACGAGTATTGGGACTGTCCCTATAAAATTAGAACTTCCGGTCACCCTATGCTCAGAGTACCTTTCCCAGACTCGAAGAAGAGCTCTGTGTGGCTTGAAAGCTTGTCTCTCACGAACAGAAGTTGGTCCAATAAAAGATATTACACCTCACCCACCTTGTCTCTCTACTATCCTGGGACTGACATGGCTACAACTACACTGCATAGGATGATACAAAGACTTCGTTTCTAGTTTTTGAATCATAAAATCATAGAAATGGAAGGGATCTCAAGAGGTCATCTAGTCCAGTCCCCTGCACTCATGGCAGAACTAAGTATTATCTAGACCATCCCTGACAGGTGTTTGTATAACCTGCTCTTAAAAATCTCCAGTGATGGAGATTCCATAACCTCCCTAGGCAATTTATTCCACTGCTTAACTACCCTGGGAGTTAGGAAGTTTTTCTTAATGTCCAACCTAAACCTCCCTTGCTGCAATTTAAAAATTAAAAAAATTGTCTTACCCTCCCCGGATAATTATATGAATAGACCTTCCTGGGTTTAATTAGTATTTTGTCTAACCCCAGATGATCATTACAATTTCATTTAATCTGTTCACTAAAATAGATATTTTAAATCCAGCCATGATGACAGAATTGCAAGCGTACAAGTACCATATAGTGGACAAGCAACTAAATTTAAATAAGGACAGGACATTTTTTTCTCGTAAATCTGATTTCTGCATTTGAAACCCATTTGCGCAGATGCTGGGAGATTCTTCCTCCTCGTGACCAGACAGCAGACAAGACCAGCAAACCCTCCTAGTGGACATGCAACTTATACTGGCAAGAGAGTTTTTTTCTGCCAATATACCTTAAACCATTTCCCCATATTAAATAAATTATATTGGTAAAAGGATGTTTTTGACAGTATAACTGCATCTACGCTAGGGCTTTTGCCAGCATAGCCTGGAGTCTTTAAAATGAGATTAGAGAGATTTCTAAAGAATATTTTGTAATACAGTCCCTGGGAGAAATTTTATAGCCTGTGTGTACAGGCAGTTAGAACCACTATGAACATCCAGCCTTTCTGGCCTTGAAATCTGAATCTGTGAATGTTGTTCGTCTCTTCTTTAACAGGTCATGGAGAGAACAGGAAGTTCTGCACTGCCCTCAACATGATGCTGCTAACACCGGCAGCTCTGTATTATAACAACTGCCATAAATCTCAGGCTTAAACTGGTTACCTGCAGGAATTATTTTCTCCAATGCACAACTGGCCAAATGCATTTTGGAGGGCTTTAAAAACAAAACAAAACAAACAAACAAAAAAACGCACCTTCCTCTGAAGCATCAGAGATTGGCCACAGCTGGCGAGGGAACACCAGACCGGATGGACCAGTGCTCTGAGGTAGTACAGACAATCATCTTTCTTAGATGCCTGGATGGTGTCTCTTGCTCACATGATCAGGTTCAAGCTAGTCACCAGAATTGGGGCCAGGAAGGAAATTTTTCCCCAGGCCAAACTGGAAGGACCTTAGGGGGGCGTTGCCTTCCTCTGCAGCATGGACTGTTGATCGCCTGCTGGAAACATCTGGGCATATTTTACCTAATCAATTCCCTGTCATTGCAGGGGCCTCAAGCCTGTGGCACACAACAGTTTTGTCTCCTGAAGACTAAACTGTTTTAGTCTCAAGTTACTGGACTCAATATAGGGGTGAAATTTAAATGGCCTGTTATTTACCAGTCGGATTAGATGATCTGATGGTCCCTGCTGCCCTTAAACTCTTAGGGGGGAGCTATGTTGCCTGGGGTTTGTGATTTTTTCCCCTCACACTCCTAAATGACAGAGCTATGCCAGCAAAACTTAACGGTAGACCAGGCCTCAGTTGCAAAGAGCAACAGGACCTTAGCCCGACTTTCCTTAACAAAGGTAGAATAGCAAAGGTTAGTTG
Organism: Mauremys mutica; assembly: GCF_020497125.1. NCBI lineage: Eukaryota > Metazoa > Chordata > Testudines > Geoemydidae > Mauremys > Mauremys mutica. The sequence goes on from NC_059074.1 coordinate 201,831,605, forward strand.
GTAGGCTGATAGCGATGAAAGTCCAATGCAAGCATTGAACTCTTTGTAAATATCACCGCATGGCCTCTTTAGTGTCCACATAGTGACATATTCATAGCTCAGGTAACAGTTGGGTAAAAATGTGGTGAGCACATTTCCAGGTTCACATGAAGAGCAGATTTTGCTTCGGACACCCCACAGAAGAATATGCTATGGCACACACCACTACCCTGCAGCTAATACAACTAATGCAAAGTCCTGAACACATGAAAGGGTCCCCAGTTCGCCAGTGGAAGTGATAGCAAAAACAATAAATTCAGGACCAAAACAATTAAACGATCAGTTGCTTAGGTTTTCTAAGGTGTCCAAAAATTAACACGGAAAGAATTCACAATGCAGGGAGGGATTACTGCACTGATTTACAGTATGGGATCTGACTGAACAGCCCTGGATTGATTTCTCAGTGCACCATGAATGAGTTTCACCTCTACCTATAGATAAGCTTCCAGAAACAGGCTTCAACCAGAGACGAGCCGTACCTGCTGGTAATGAGGGGGCAAAGCGAAGGCAGCCGGCTTCAGCAATGTTACTGAGCATGCTCAGTCCGTATGACCATGCTCAGTACAAGCCAAGCAGCAAATCCGGGGGGGGAGTGGGAGAGAGGAAGAGGTGTGACCTTGCTTGGCCCCCACATGCATCACCTCTGCATGGGAGGCGTGTAAGGCAACCTCAAGCCATGGACAGGCCACATGGCTGTATTCCAGCCACCTCCACAGTTATGGGCTGGAATAGTGGTTGCTGTCCCTTTATGCACACTATGTCAGGGTTACTAGGTCCTGGATCTATGTGAACACAGATGCAGTGGGCTCCTCCTGCTCAATGCTCCTCTCTGTGCCAGCTCATTGTGAGCCCAGTTCTACTACCCATGCATGGAAGCTATCACTCTGCCTGCCTCCTCTCTCCACAAACTCACTTGTCCACGGAGGATAAGCATCACAGAGGGCCTTGGACAAACTCTCCGCACTGGGGTGAATTTCACCGTCTATCATAGCAATTGTATATACTGTACCAACAAGGGAAAATTCTGCCATCGGTTGCATCTTTGGAACCACGTGAACATAAATTCTGCCTTTATTTTTATAGATGCAAGTCCACTGGGCCAAATCATGCCTTAGCACAATCCACAGAAGCCAACAGAGTAGTGCCTGCTTACAGGGCTAAAGCTGGCTTCTCATTTACACCACCACAGCAGTCGAAAGGGCCCATGGAGTGAGTGTAAATAATTTATTCACACTTTATGGCCCATTTAAACTGCCAGAGCAGTGGGGAGGCAGGGAGGGGGCTTAATGGAAATGGAAATCTAGACCATGGTGTTTAAGGATAGCCTCTTAACTAAGTGTTGCCAATTCCTGCAACTGATGTAAGGTATAAGGTAGCGATCGCTTCCAATATTTTCTTTTTGTCCCAATTTATGTGAAACAGAGAAGGAGAACCTGAAATCCTGTACTGAAGGTGACCGAAATGCCTTTAAAATAATAAACTAACAATATTAACAGGATACGGGTAGGGAGGTAGGAATTACAAACAAGCACAACCAGACACTGTTTCCCACTAGTTCCCTCTTTGCTTTCCTGCCAAGACTCAAGTTTGGTATTTTCTCTACCAGAGCTGTCGACATCTCTAATCCCTAAAGCTGTGTTAATAACATAGTCGCTTGCTGTACTGATTAGATGCTAGTGTCATCAGCAGCTGTAAACGTTTACAGCAGTAAACTTTCAGAGCTGTAACTCAGGACATAACAGGCAAAAGCCTATCAGGTCCCCTGTGAAAAGCATTTATTTGAATGCGTATGTGCTTATATGTGCTCTCTTAGGATCAAATCTTGCCAGGCTCACTCAGCCAAAGCTCCCATTTGGCTTCAGTGGGCGTTTTGCCCAAGTGAGATGGGCAGAATTTGTTTCTTGATGTCTTGGGAGTTTTGTTTTTTGTTTTATTTTATTTTTTGGGGGGAGGGGGGGAGGTTTCTTGTCAAGATGTTTCAATCCCTAAAGCTAGTAATCCATCTGGCCATCCGGACAGAAGCAATTATCTGATAGTATTGATCTACATCTGAACTATCATAAAAATGCTTATTTAGCAGATGGCAAAATAATGAGATCAATAAAAAAAATAACCAGAAGACATACAACATTTCATTCATGGGAGGCTGAGAGGATGAACAGCACATGGTTTTATAACAGATAACAATCGGAAACAGAAAGGGAAAGCTAGGAGTGAATGAACAGCTGTGAAATCCATTAATTTAAAAAAACAACAGAATTGGTGCAAAACTGAGTCTAATAGAAAAATAATTCCCAAAGGATTCACTATTATAATTCTCAAATGCAAATAGTAAATCGCGGTGTTTTTCCTTAAAGCTAATAAACTTCAACTTACACCTCTTAGGCCCTGATCCTGGAAATTGTTGCAGAGACAAAATGTAGCATCTATGCAGAGCCCCTCTGTAGTTACTGGAGATCTGTGCAAGTGCAGTGGCATGCCCTGCCCAGACATAGAACACTGCAGGGTCAGGCCTTCAGTATTAATCAGCAGAAGAACGGGTATTCGTCCCAGTGATTAAAATATTTTTAAAAGGCACATGACTTAATATTTAGTGTTGCCATTCTACAGTGGATCAAAGTAAGGCCCTGATCCTGCACAGACTTAGTCACGTGCTTAAATGTATGCACTGTGGGTAGTCTAAATGAAATCAATGCAGTGCATAAATTTAAGCAAGTCTGTATAAAGCTTTGCAGGTTTGGAGCCCTCTTTAAAACTCTCCTTTACTGGGATGCCTACAAAAACACTTGACAGTAGTTAGGCCGCTGGCATGCAGAAATCATTGCCTACCATGCTGCTCAATATTCTCTCATTGTTTCCTTGTACTCGCCCATTTGTCTGTCTGTAGCTATCTGTTGTCTCTTGTCTTATACATAGGGCTTGTCAATCCCCTAGTACGTGTAGACAAGCGGTGATTGATGCATCGGAGGTCAATTTAGCGGGTCTAGTGAAGACCTGCTAAATCGACCACAGATCACTCTCCCATCAACTCCAGTATTCCACCAGAGCAAGAAGCAGACACGGAGTTGATGGGGGACCATCAGCAGTCGACCTACCACAGTGAAGACACCACGGTAAGTAGCTCTATGTATGTCCACTTCAGCTATGCTATTTTCGTAGCTGAAGTTCCATAACTTAGACCAATTTAGCTCGCTCCCCCCCCCGCCCCAGTGTAGACCAGGACTATGTCTATGCAGGATCAGGGCCTTAATTCAATTCACTGTAGAATGGCAACACTCAATATTAAGTCTCCCAGCGACATAGCGTAGAGTGGACCCCGCGGTAAGTAGATCTAAGCTATGTCAACTTCAGCTATGTTATTCACGGAGCTGAAGTTGCGTAACACAGATCGATCTTCCCCTGTGGTATAGACCAGGGCTTAGACTGTAATCTCTTTAGGGCCGGGACAATATGAACTGCAACTAGCAGTACTTGGGGGTTCTTACGTGCTATGCTAATACAAGTAGTAATAACTAATCCTGCTTATATAAAAATAGTGTGCCACTCAGAAAATTTCATGTAGTGCAAGGCAAATACATGGCTTCATTTAGTGGTGGGAAATGGTTTAGATGGCCCCAGTATTTTATGTACACATATTTTAATTACTTTGAACTACTTATTCTGAATCACGAGGAGTTTAATTTACATTTCTGCCATATCAAAAGCCTGTATTAAAACTAGAGAAAAAAATAATGATTTAGTTTACACTATCTTGTGCAAGTAATACTGTTTGACTCATTAATTCTGAGCTGGCAATTCATTAAAGGAAGTTGTAAAACTTCCATTTCCATTATTTTTATAGCACCTTTTGTCCATACCCGAAGGGGCTGATCCAAAGCCCATTGAATGTAATGGAATGACTCCAAAGGCCCGAAGTCCATTACAGATGGTATATACAGGGATTACCAACAAGCAAAACAGCAGCCACTCTGCACCACCAGTCATGAACAATTATTTTTAAGTGGGGATGTGCAGACACACATTTACATGATTTTTCATCAATGACCTGGAAAAAACCAAAATCACTCATAAAGTGCGCAGATGACACAAAACTTGGGGAAGTGGTATATAACAAAGAGCATGGATCTCTGATTCAAAGTGATCTGGATCGTTTGATGAACTGTAAATGCATACATCTGGAACTAAAGAACGTAGACCCCACTTACAGGATGGGGGAGACGCTCCTGGGAAGCAGTGACTCTGAACAAGATATAGGGGTCATGGCGGATAACCAGCTGAACATGAGCTCAATACTGTGACCAAAAGAGCTCATATGATCCTGAGATTCATAGAAAGGGAATTTCGAGTAAGAACAGAGAGGTTAGTTTACCTCTGTTTGACACTCGCGAGACCACTTCTAGAACACTGTGTCCAGCTGTGGTGCCCACAATTCAAGGATGTTAATAAATTGGAGAGGGTTCAGAGAAGAGTCACAACAATAATTAAAGGATTGGAAAACATGCCTTATAGTGATTGACTCAAGGAACTCAATCTATTTAGCTTAACGAAGAGATGGTTAAGGAATGACTTGATTACAGTCTATAAGTATCTGCATGGGGAACAAATATTTGTTAATGGGCTCTTCAGTCTAACAGAGAAAGGTATAACATGCTCCAGTGGCTGGAAGTTAAAGCTTGACAAATTCAGACTGGAAATAAGGTGAACATTTTTAACAGAGTAATTATCATTGGAACAATCTACCAAGATTCATGGTGGAGTCTCCATCACTGACAATTTTTAAATCAAGATTGGATGTTCTTCTAAAAGTTCTGCTCTAGGAATTATTTTAGGGAAGTTCTATGGCCTATGGCATACAGGCTATCAGACTAGATGATCACAATGGTCCCTTCTGGCCTTGGACTCTACCAGAGTATGAATCTCCAGTTGATGTTGCAGTGGGCACTTCAGGTGGGCACTATTTCACTATTGACTCAAAAGGAGGACCACTGCCTACTGATTTGCCAATTTCCTGAACCACCAAGGTTTTCCTTTATATCTGTCATTCAAATGCTGATCAGGGCTGCCCCGCTTAGCTTATGAGAACTCAGCTTGATGTAGTATGATTGATTCAATAATTACTGATGTGGAATAAATGATATGGATATTACTGCCTATGCCAGCACAAGCATATAATCTCATAATGCAAATTTCATTGCATGATGGTACAGATATCTTCTGTCTTAAGTATTGCTAATGTGCTCAGTCAACACTGAATATTTGTATATAATACACACGAGCACATACAATGGCATGATACCATTCCGAATATGCCCAGATGCTAGAGATCAGATTTATACATACATGTATATAAAATATTTATACACATACACCTCCCCACATACAATATTAAACAAAACAAAGTTTCAATAGTATTTTTAAGATTGCAAAGTGCAGCACTCAAACGTCAGGAAATGCTACAATTCTAGCATTTCCGTGTATGCATTTTGCTACTTTAGTTACATCATCATATAATACTTTTTCACAGGATCTTGAAAAAGGGGTTTTAATTTATAAAATATTCATCATACAATCTAAATGGTTTGACACAGCAATAGGTCAAAGGACGGTATGTATAAGACGGCTGTTTGCATGGCCTGATGTGTAACCCTGACCTCAGTATCCTACCGATGAATTAAGCGCAATCACTCAATGTTATTCCAGTATAGCAGCTAGACTGAAATTAAATTTGGAAAACAACACATTTTAAAAATTGAAGTGTTTATGCAATGTATCCTTCCACTAAGGAAAATAGTCCCTAGGAGACGGAGAAGAAAATAGAGCAAGGAAAAGTCAAATACATTAACATTAAAAGGTACTTATTTGTTTGTTTGCTATTTTTAATATATTATTTTCTAACCAAAGGAAACTACCTCAAGGCATTAACTGAGCAGAGCCAATGCCATCTGAAATTATTTAAAGACCGCTACTTTGCCTCTCATGGCTCATAATGCAGGTGACCTTGAATTTATCCTACTATGCTGCCTACCTTCTTGCTTTTTATAGCTTAACTAATGGACTTTATTACTGATGTTGCTTTTAGTATATATTATGTTTAAGAAACCAAAAATGTAGCATTAAAATTACTGTCAGCTCTGCTTTGTTCCTTCTAAAAACTATCAAGCAATTACCTTCAAACTGGCAATACCAAATTATTTCTAAATATATCACCTGTTGTCTATACTTTAGAAGATGATAATGTGCAATATAAATAGCTGTGCGCTACATAACTTACATTGCTCACAAGGGCTTCCTTACAGTAGATGATACATACCCATTGTCTTCATGGAAACAACAAACTAAGTTGCAGCATCTGAGTTGGTTGTTGCTTTAAAAGCCTGATCTTGCAAGCTGCTGAGCCAGGCAGGATGGTATGGAACAACTTCAACCTCCAATGATTTATAATTATTTAGCACAGACAAAAAGCTTTATTCTGATGCACAAGTTAAATTTTGAATTACTTATTTGTAGTTATTCAAATCTTGAATAACTCAGGTGTCTAAAATGCCTAGCATACAAAGTCGTGCTAGCAGTCTAAAGGTTCAGCTGCAAACTTTTAAAACTGAAATAGCTGTTTGCACTTCCAAGATTTTTCCTTAATTGTACAATATCTTAATCTGTTTATAGCCTGTCTGTTTTTGTTTATCTGGAGCAAAGCAGCTTGCATGAGTAAGATAATTCAATTTCAAAAACGCATTCCATGTAGATGTCTCCAATATGCAGTTTTTAGTCACCAATATTTTTCATATATGATGGGTTCCTCGTTCTGCAATTAAGCCTTTCCTTTAAAATATTAATAATGTTATGGCTATAAGATGCATGAAAAGGTTTTCTCTCTTTTTTTAAAATACTGTATTGTAAATCTGGATTTCTTTGGCCCTTCTGTGTGTGCAAATCTTTCCCACAAAGTATTAGTTGTGCTCTGATTTCTGTTAAATACTTCTGGTCAGCTAAGTTCAGCTGACTTAGTAGCTCAACAAAACATGAGACTGATTTGCAGATACTAATGCTACCTTTAGTTGCTAGCATAGACTTATCCATTACAAATTAAATACACAGATAATTTACCTGAATATGTTGGGGAAATGGTTTTTATTAAATGTTTCACCAAACAACATCAAATTAAAAATCAACCCAGTGGGGAGCAGGGAGGATCCAGAGAAAAAAGCTGTATAGAAAATAGAAAAGCAATATGGAGTATTATCTCTTCCAACAGCCGGTCACTGATTTTGCAGTGGCTTACTTTAGTATTACTGTATATAGAAATCTAGACTCTGGGAAAACCCAAACCGCCACCAGCAGGCACATTCTGAAGGAAATAAACCATTGCAGAATGAAGATCAAGGGTGAAATCCTGACTCTACTCAAGCTAATGGTAGTTTTGAAGTTGATTTACCTTTGACGTACACTTGGTTTAAACTAATGCAACTCCATTGATTTCAATGATGTTGCCTTTGATTTAACCCAGTGTATGTGACAGGGGGAATCAGGGCTTGTATTTCTATTATAGAACGCTCTTCTTGCACATCAACAGTATAGTGCTGGCATCAGCTCCAGTGAAAGTTGTTTCACCATCGTCCTCCAGCTCTCTGGCACTGTAAATCAAACCTTCATGTGCGGTCTCTCAATCCCCTTCCTTACTGACAACAGAACCAAGCTGTCAGATTTTTACCATAGCCCACTCCCATCCATGCCAAGGATTATAACATTATAACACATGTTCTACATAGGCCACTGAATTGCCATTATGTCCTGCCCAGTTATCACCTGGTGGAACATCCTACCACCCATTGAGGATCCCTTTTTGATTAAGTGAAACCTCATCCAGAGCTTATGCCCAAATAAATTGGTTAGTCTTTAAGGTGCCACCGGATTCCTCGTTGTTTTTGTGGATACAGACTAATACAGCTACTCCTCTGATACTCCTCATCCAGAGGCCACTCCGAGATCTGGAGATTGTACGTGTCTCCACAGAGCACAGATGAGCAAATACTAAAAGATTGCTGTTGCCTGACCTTTCTGCATAAGGGAGGAGCCGGTGGGACATGTACATAAATCTGCAACCACTATTCCATCTCCTATAGTTCTGTGTGCACCTCTAACCAACCTTTTTATTTTCAGGTGCCCTCTCGATAACTATCTTTTACGACCTTCTCAACAACCTGCTTTGGATTGTTTTGGCCTAGCCAAGCTAACTATTAAATAAGCCTAAACAGCATATAATGGGAAGGGAGGGACTTCTCAGCTTGGGGCCATATTTACTAAACTCTTTAAAGCATGTGAATGAACTAAGTGCCATCTTAGATTGTAAGCTCTTTGGAGCAAGGGCTGTCTTTTAGTTCTGTGCTTGTACGGGGCCCTGGTTTGTGACTGTGCTTCTAGGCATCACCACAATGCTATTAACTATTAATGGAGCATCCATTTGGTACAATCTTTGTGGCTCAATGTGCCCCCAAATGGAGTTCTCTCTTTAGTGACCTCAGACAGTAATTTGTCTTGTGATTAGATAGAGCTCCTCCTTGTTTCCCCAGCTTACCATTGCTTTCATTGGAGTTCTGTACTCTTTTAGCCTTGTAAAAACAGAGGGACCAATATTGATATTTGAAGATCATTTTGCTTATGGTCTTCAGACGGGATTCTTTCCTTATCCCACAAATAGAAAAGGGGCATACAAACACTGAACAATAAGGCACTGTTATGAACACAGAGCAAATATGAACAAAATACATAAATTTCAAAAATCAAATAATAAAAATCATCCTGAATATATTTGGTACCTTTCTTATAAAACAATACTAGGGTATTTGACATCTTTAACAAACTCACATATAAACTATGCACAAAGTTCACTTCATCCATCACTGAAAACGTAACCTCTTGTAATGCAGTAGCTACGTAACAGACTGTAGCAAAACGCCACAAGAGTTCATGGCAGGAAATGAAAGATAAGCCACTTTGGGATTTGGCCAGGACACTAGGATCAAACATTACTACACTTGCAAAACACACTACAGGGTCTTTGGTTACCATAAGAGGTCAAAACCTCCATTTAACCTACCTCCAGAATTGCAGTACACCTAGCACTAGGTAATTTTTTAAGTATCATGGAAAAAGGAGTACCATCACCTGTTGAATAACCAGCTCCATACCTTGCAGCACCTAAACTTTGCTGCCCTATCCTGACCTAGGGTTGTTTATTCGATCTGACAGAATCACAGCCTAATGGAGCAGGGTTGTTGATATGGGGTAATGCTTTAAAAAGAGGGATGTCTGTTTGAATGATATTAAAGACATAAAAGGCCAATATGTTAGCAATGTTATCTTCTATTTGTACATCAGTTGAGGGGTCACTAAGGTGAGAGATCTGTATGTTTTTAAATATGTTACCTCCTCTCACAGTTCCTCTAAACAACTCCCAATTCTTTAATAGTAACTCACGGGTATAGAGAGCACAGAAACATCACAACTTGGTAGTGAAGTCACAACGGCAGCATTGCCAACTCATGATATTTGGTCTTTTTCTTAAAGCCCCTGCTCCTGAAATCAGGGGAAGTCACATGAGAATCTCAGTTTTTATTCTGAAAAAGATCGTTTCTAGCCCTCATGGTTGCAGAGAGAAGTTTGAAGCCCCAAAGCTCCAAAAGCAAATAAAAAGAACGTAACATGTATTATTTCTTAATAATCATGAGATTTTTTTTTAATAAACAGTATCATGAATATTGGGAGCCTGACTTATGGGGGCGTTTATTATTACTATTTGCAGTTTTGCGGTAGCCATGTTGGTCCCAAGATCTGAGAGAGACAAGGTAGGTGAGGTAATACTACTTACTGGACCAAATTCTGTTGGTGGAAGAGACAAGCTTCTAAGCTTCACAGGCTCGAAAGCTTATCCCTGTCTCCAACAGAAGATAGCCCAATAAAGGTATTACCTCACGTACATTGGCTACCATGATTTTTCAACTTTTAAGATTGGCATCCTACTATGGGCTTGATTCACTAGTGTGCAAAATGATGATGATTCGAGTACATTTTGGCCTCATCATCTATTGGTGAGAATGACCTACACAAAATGCAGGGCCAGTGGAGAATCAGACCCCACATATTTGCCTGTCCATTTTTTATTTACTTCTCTGATGCGCTTGATCGCTGTTTTAGTTCTCAGAAGTACAGCAGGGCTCGTCCCTGGGCATCACTTGTGCAGACAGCATGCTGCTAAATAAGACAATTTTAGAAATAAATAAAAATATTAACACTAGAAAACATCGGTAGTGACATCAAACATCTCCTCTTTTAATTAATTATCCTTAATAATAGATAACCTAAAGCCAAGGTTTTCAACTAATCGATTCATAAATACCATCTTCCCTGTATAAAATCCTTGAAACTCTAGGCACTGGTTCAAAGCCCACTCTTTGAAGTCAATAACGAACCAACAGGTTGAACTGAAAGAAGAATCTCAAGGACATGGTCTTGAAAAAGAAGGATTAAGAGTGAAATCTGGCCTGCTATCTTTTAATTTCTCCCAAGAAAAGAGGCCAGATCCTCCTCTGTTATAAACCATAGCTCTTCAAGCTCAGGGACAATATTAGCTCCTGTGTTTCTGTGACAGTCCTTAACTTCTAAATGTATGCTTTAAAAAATGCCTTTATATTAGCCATTAATTAGGCCAGGAGTCAGGCAAATCAACAATAATTCAGTTACATCAGCTATGTATCATTCTTTTAAGTAATTTGCCTGCTGGGAAGTCTACCAGTTGTCAGCAGTTCATTTTTGTAAACTAAATGTGTACACTGCCTAAGAGATTATTTAAAATCAGTTCTAGATATATTTTGTGTTTTTTTCTGAGTAGTTTTAGAAACTTTTGGCTCTTGTGTTTGATGCTGCTTTGATTTTTTTATCTTTATCAACAAGCCCAATTGTTCCACTAAAAATGATTAATTGTGCACCTCAACACTGTCAGATTACATATTACCACATCGGAGGATTTAAAGCAAAATTAGCATGTGCATCTAATGTGATAGTTCTGTAAAGGATTAATCCTAGATTTATGCAAACAGATGACATAGAATCATAGACTTTAAGGTCAGAAGGGACCATTATGATCATCTAGTCTGACCTCCTGCACAACGCAGGCCACAGAATCTCACCACCCACTCCTGTAACAAACTCCTAACCTATGTCTGAGCTACTGAAGTCCTTAAATCATGGTTTAAAGACCTCAAGATGCAGAGAACCTTCCAGCAAGTGACCCGTGCCCCACGCTGCAGAGGAAGGCGAAAAACCTCCAGGGCCTCTGCCAATCTGCCCTGGAGGAAAATTCCTTCCCAACCCCAACTATGGCGATCAGTTAAACCCTGAGCATGTGGGCATGATATATAAATTCCCTGCTGCTCATTTTTCATCTGTTAAACTCTGCTGTAGATGGTCAGTTTAAATATTTGATTGTTCCAACATTACATTTTCACTTCACATCTGCAAATATTCACTCTCGTGTCCTAGAAGCATTAATCACGTGTGTGAAAGAAGGGTAAGTAAAACAGAGCTTTTCCTTCTAAATATATTCTCCAGCAAAAAGGAAGGAGAAAGAAAGAAACACCTGAAAACAACTCAAATATGAACATTTTTGTAAGTTCTGTTTCAAATGTTCATTGTTTATTCCTCAGATTCACAAAAACAGGCTATTCCAAACTCACTGTGAACAGAAAAAAAAGCAAATAAATATTGAGGGCATTGTCTGATTCAGTTACTACTGTGCAATTGCATTAGGCACAGATCCCAAAATAATAACCATTCTGTGCCTTGGTGTTTACACAACGTATACAGATTTGCAAACGCACTGTATGCCATGTCTTCAAGCCAGCAGCTTACAAAGCAGAGTAAAAAGGGCTGTATTCATAGATATGCAGATAACAATATCTTGATCTGTAAGCCATCTCTTTCACCAGTTAAACCATTTCAATGAATGGCCACGGAAACACTGAAACAAATGGCTTAGCTTTTAGATATATATTGGGTTTCTCTGAAAAGTAACTCATGAAGATGTTCAAATTTACAGTGATACTAATATTTTGTGGTAGTATATCAGGATAGACGGAAGCCATGGAGACAGCTTTGGTCTGTCCTACCTCGCTCGTGCTTGAACTGTGTACTGTGCACTGGTAGAGGTTAATAGACTGTTAGTTGTTATTTCTGCGGGACATTCCAGACAGCACTCTGGACGGAGGTCTTTTTCACTCACAAAAAAATGAGATAAATTTCAAGGATTAGACGGATTTGATTTTATCTCTCCAGTAACAAGTACATTGTCAGACATAATTTATTCTCCCAAGAAACATGTTACAGAGAACAGGACTGGAATTGCACATCTTACTTAAACTGATTATAGATTAATGCATGATCCTAATCAAAGATATGCGGGCATGCAGACTGCATAACTTCTGAAATCAGCTACTGTTCTGTAGCTGATTTCACAAACTATTGCATATGATGAAAACATACTTCCACTTTTCAAATGGCAAGAGCGATAGATTAAAACAATTACAGTAGAAATATAGTTGTCTCTGTTAACAAACCAACATTTACACAAAGTGGTATATGAGATGATACAATTATTTACTATTAACATTCACAAAAGGTTGTGTAGGTAGATAGAAACATTGACAGAAACTATATATACCCACAATTAGAGAGTCTTCATATGGCATTGTCAATTGTGCACCTCAGCACTGTCAGATTACATATTACCACATCGGAGGATTGGTAACAAGTAAATACTTTGATCCACACCTGCAGTGAATAATTATAATTGCAGAAATGAAAGGGTCTTTCCTCTAGATGCCTCTTCAAACACTGACTGAAATGTTTTTAACACTGAATGAAGTAAGAGAGTTAGAGTTAATTCTTTTTGCAACTTCATGCTTAAGGAAAAAAAGTTATAATTTTGTTGTTCATCTGTTAAACCCACATCTCAGTGGCCTTTAATTAAACAATTTATAATGCCATGGAAAACAGATCTTCCATAGAAATGATATTAAAAAAAACCACTGAAGTATTAATAAGATTTTTGAGCGCTCAATGTAGCAGACACCTTTGTCCTAATACACCTTTCGCCGTCTCTTGGTGTGGTCTTTTGAGGACTGACCACTCCCCTTGGCTTGCCTTCAGTCAGCTCAATACCTGGACCTTCACCTAATTAAGGCTAGCAGCCCTTCGGTTTTAGGGCTTGCAGTCTGCTTCAGTTTCTTGTTGGCAGCCTGGTGTAGGACTGTCTCCCCTTTGCTATCCTAGGCCTTTTTGCCTCCCTTTCTTTCTCTGTACTCCCTCCTTTATAGCAGGCCCGGTTTCCTCTATTGGTTGCAGCTGCAGGTGCCTGTCTCCGTGACTGGCAGCTGGCTGGGGTGTGGTGCAGCAGCTTGCTTGTAAACCAGAGAGGTTCTCCTCCCCACTCTAATTTCAGGATGTAGACCCCATTACAACACTAGGGACTGCAACATTATTTAAATCTGAGTCACAGCAGGCATTGATGTCCGCATCACCTGTCTTTTTATGTCAAGACTGGGAATCTTTTCAAACAAAACCAGACATATTTCCCTTTCCTCTTCAGTCACGTTACTTAGGTAAGTTATTTATTTATTTTATTTCACACACATATTAATGAAGAGTCAGGCTCGTTTGCTTGCAGTTTACCAGGGACCATTTTTCTCACATCTCAGAGGTAATTTATCATCAGTCATCAAGAATGAGCTTGAAAAATTGCATACCAGGAAAACAGCAGTGATGGGATCAACTGGGGTTTCGGAGCCAAGGAGTTTCGTGTTCTGGCACACTGGAAGACGACAACGGGCAAGGGAGGAAAAGGAAAGGGGTGGAGACGGAGAACATGTGGACTGGTTCTCCTGTCTGATCAAACACGGATGTGACAAAAATATTTCGAGCTGTAGAAAGTGGTATCACCTACTTAACTTGTCAAAAATGAGGCAGTCCCCTAAAATCATGAGATTGGCTTAAAAACCATGAGAGTAAAAAAAAATCAACACTGTGTTCTTTTTATTTATCTTCGAGAGTAAGAACGTCTTTAGTACCCTCAGGTCATGCTTTCAAGCTTTTCTCCATAATCACAATAGCTAGAAATGAATTTCTAGGTGCTGGGGCGATAAGGAAAAAAAAACAGCAAACATATTGAGACGCCCAATAAAAATCATAAGAATTAGCAACACTGATGAACACCTCTGCTAAATGGATCCATCTATACATAAATCTTGTCCTTACCTAAACCTCCCCCGCACGTTGCCCCACACACACTTTCCCCAAAACTGCAATAATACCGTGCAACTGAGAAAGAGGAGGAGAAAACGTAATTCTGAACAACAGGGGCATTAAAATGTTTCAGTGGGTACCAACAAATATTTGTAGCAAGAAGGGATTAATTTATTTATTTCAGCAGTAGACTCATACAGCCATTAAGGAAATTGAAAAAACACATGGCAAACACAGATAACAAAGAGACCTATAAATACTTTGCGGTTTACTGATTGTAACAGGAAACCTGATTTATGACAATTGAAATGAACAGTACTCCACCTTTAGCATCCTGGCACTTGACAGTGTGAAACCCCTCTCGCTGCCTAAACAAGGCTCAACATAGGACAAGTGGACATGAAATCCATCTCCCAACCTAGGCTTGGGTCTTTGGGTTACAGTTCCTGCCACCTCCCCTTTGCCGCATATGCTCAGGACGTTGAAAACATGGTTACTATAATACCATACATGTGATGATCCTTGCCCCACCCTGCTGCTGTTTGCCACACCAACTCCCTATACCATGGTGTGAAGTCTTTCCATTGTATACGCAAGTGCAGCCATGAGTGGGTATGACAATCAAAGGCCAGACACCCCAGCGGGAGAACAGGTGGTCTGAACCCCAAAGAACAAGCAATTGAATCAACTGACTATATACAAAGTTACTGTGTATAAAAATGTCAAGTAAGGTCTTTTATGAAAGCTTTACAGTGTTCTGAACTTGATATTCATTATAGAGATATTGTGATAAAGTTCCTCCTCTACCTTGGTGGGTCTTGCACTTATTGGCGGACTTTGCTCACCTCAGAGACTCACAATAGCCCTCAGTTTGGCCACTTTTGTGGCTCAAATCTACTGTTCACTCAGATAACCTCATCACTGGCCAGTATGGGGAAAAAAGAGTAAGAACAATCCCCGCAGTTTCTGCTGATCCACCATGTGGGTCGGGGAACAGCCCAGAGACCTTCCCCTCTGGTGAAACCTCCTGTGTTGGATCAGGAGTTGGGAGGTTTGAGGGGAACCCGGGCCCACCCTCTACCTCGGGTTCCAGCCCAGGGCCCTGTGGACTGCAGCTGTCTAGCTAGAGTGCCTTCTGGAACAGCTGCGCGACAGCTACAATTCCCTGGGCTACTTCCCCATGGCCTCCTCCCAACACCTTCTTTGTCCTCACCACAGGCCCTTCCTCCTCGTACTCCTCAGTCCTCCAGCAGCACATCCTCTCACTCCCAGCCCCTTACGCACACCTCACTAATTGGAGTGAGAGACTTTTTAAACCAGGTGTCCTGATTAGCCTTAATTAATTCTAGCAGCTTCCCAATTGGCTACAGGTGTCCTAATTAGCCTGCCTGCCTTAATTAGTTCTAGAAAGTTCCTGAGTGTTCTGGAATAGTCTCTGTTATCTTACCCAGTGAAAAGGGACCTTGCTTAACCTGGCACTAACGTATCTACCTTCGACCACTCTCTTGTAGCCATCTGGCCTGACCCTGTCACAATAGGTATACAGACTGTGGTTATGAATCTATGTATTTATGTATATAGAAAACTGTGCTCGTAGCCTGTACCACGATTTCAACTACGCCTCACAGCAGGGAGGGGCACCTGCATGGAATCAGCTACAAGTAATGCCCGATTGTCCAGCCAAGAAGAGACAATGGTGGACCATTAAAGTTAATGAAAAGACATTGAGACACCCCAGCTCTCAAATTGAGAAGGGGTTTCCATACTCTGAATAAATAAGAGTCACCATGGACTAAGAGGTGGGGGGGGGAGCCTTTTAAAAGCAGACTTGTATCTGAGGCGTGGCATCCAGAAACTGAGGGTAGTGTACGTAAACGGCTGGGTCCCCTTTGGGAGTATACTGGGAAACCGTTCAGAGGCAACAGGTAACTTGTATTACAAAAGGGAGTTTATTTAGTACGAAAGTGTAAAGCCTGAGGTTGCGTCTTTATGTTCATCTTCCAGGTAACCTGTACATGTCTGCTTTTCCTTACTCTTTTATCTTCCAATCTTTGATTTTTCTATTAAAATAACCCCTTTGTTTATTTTTATCCAACACAGACCACAGACTGTGGTGCAAACTGCGTTGAATGGGTGTACCAAAGTACGTTGACATCTGGGGGGGCTGGTTTCATGCCTTTGGGGGTGACAAACCAGAGGGGAAATGTCGGAGGGTCTGGTAGTTAAGAACTCAGGGAGAACAGATTTGGGGAGACTTGGGACTGGAAGGGCAAATGGTATCATCCTGCATGGAGTAATTAGGTTGGTGGAAGCCAGGGTGGGACTTTGTGTTGGTGGGCAGATTACTGGTGTCAGGGTTCTGAACCAAAGCTGCACAGCATAAAGGCACCGCAGGTTACAGGGCAGGCAGTGACAGAACCCCTTACTGGTCTGGGTGATCCCCAAAACATCACAGTGGTGCACTCCACTTGTACAGCTCAGGTTATATAAAGGGCCATCTGTGTCATGGGTGAATTTCAGTGCTTGTTAGATTACTTGAGATCCTCCTATAGGTACTTTTCATCCAGTCAAAATGATGTACCTAATTAATGGTGCATGCCTGAGTTCTTGTAGCTAAGAAGCCACCGACACAGGAGTGGGAAATGGATTTTCTCAGTGTAACATGAATGCCCACTGTGTATGAACTATGAACCGCAGACATCAAAGGATTGAGATAACTGACCGGTCGTTAAAGTACATAATGATCAATTCATTGAAGTTAAAACATTTCAAACTCAAATATTCACTTGTTCCCACCCTCTGTACTTCGAGCCCAACTTGAAGCCTTTGTTATAGAAAAATAAAGTGCTATACTAGCAGCACAAATTGTCTTCCTTCTATTCCACAGACACACAAACTATCAGTTTTTTTGATGCCCATGGCATCTGTGAGCTTCTCAGCGAGCACAAGTTTCTAAGTCTTTTATTTGGTAGGATTTCTGAAAGCCCCATGAGATATATCTTCATTTATGTTAGCTGTTCTCTTATTCTCAGGAGTAAACAGTCTCACAAGTGATCAAAAGTTCTACAGGCCAGGATATTCTTAAAGGTTTTTTGGCATCAGACAACATTTTCAAATGGAAATGTTGCCAAGAATGTAACTAAGTCATCGGGTACAGATCCCTGCTATGTGACAGGGTATAACCTTTTAAAACACAACCCGTGGCATATGCCAGGTCTTTGAAATAAATATTAGACCCTCAATACCACTCTTGTGTTTCACATCTTTAACATAGGAAATGAAAATACAAACTGCAATTGTAAAGCTTCAGAGGAATTGCCAATAGCTGGTAAATTTAAATTGAAAACCCTCTTCTCGATTTTCCTGCAGAACAGAATCTTTAACCAAAGCACATGTGCCATTAGATATTTAGCAGTTTGAACAAGAGCATAGGATTTACCAAGCCAGAACAGACCACTGGGTTCATGAAATTCAGTATCCTGTTTCTAGAAGTGACCAACATATTACTCTTGTACCTAGACTGCCAGGCAATGCTACAGACAGAGGAAAATATCCTCTCTCCCAACACCTGTTACAGCCCACAAATAAATAAAGGTTAAAGTCATACAGCTATCCCCTATATTTAAATAAAATGATTTTATAAGCAATGAGCTTGACACAGTGAGCTTGACATTAACTCCAGAAGTGAGCACAGACTATCTTTTTTCCCTTATAGATTGTTGACAATAATCCACCAAAATGACTTTGAATTTATCTTTAGGCTAACACATGTTAATACAGACAAGGTGGTTTGTCAATGGAGAAGGAGCTGTGGATTCCACTGAGGCAGAAACCTTTGACTAATACACTGATTCTCAACCTTCACCATATTTTGGACTGTATCTCAAGACCAAGATCCGTTCATACCCCATCGCCCCTCCTAGTTGTTCAGTCTTGATCTCACACCTTCCCTGCAGCTATTATACTATTTGGCTATGTGCAAAAGAAATACTAGGTCATATAGGGTTTGATTCAGCAAAGTACATAAGCACATGGTAGGTGCTTTGCTGATTTGGGTCCTAAAAGTTGACATGACGACAATGCACTTCCATTAATGTGATGTATGAGGCTGCTTGTTTGTCCATCTAATCACATCTCAAACAATTGTGTCTATGCTCATCATTACCTCTGCTGAACCAAATGCATGCTGGATATTAAACCAGGGGTGAATCTTCTTGTTACTGATTCACTCCATAATAGACGGCAGCGGCCCCTGCTGCTCTAATCTTTCCAGGTTACTTTGCAGTTGAGTTCTGCCCTCCTGTGTTTGCTACTTCTCAAACTGCCATGTTCTCTACAGATGTGACCAGGGTTGATTTTACAACAGAGAAAGAGCTGGGGGTGTAGGAAAAGTATTGGAGTTGTTCTTATTTGTTTCTCAGAAAAGCCTCTGTAAATCTTTAATGAGCCCTGGTGACAAATTCACTGTAAGCCCGAGTGGAAACATGTAGAAAGATCTACTCAAGTCAATGCAGTTGAATCAGTTTACAGTGCTGTTAATTTGGCTCCTGCACCAGGCTAAAGCTAGCACCAATCATTGATGTTCAAAGACTGGTAGATGCTGCAGCAATGTGACAGAATCCACTTCATGAACAACAGTTTTAAAACTGCTGGATTACAGATCAGTAACTATGCATGCAGCAAGCACATCAGTGGCTGCAAGATTTTTCTTACTTCGAGAGTGTTTTTTTTATTTGTTTAGTGAAGAGAACAACTCTTCTGCTTGACTGGGCTTGATATGAACTGTATCTCATTTGACAAGTAACGCATTCACGCGCTCCTTTGACTAAAACATGCATGATTTTCTGTGCACAACCTGCCTTACATTTCCTGGCTGCTGAAACTCTGTAGCAGAACGGCTGAGGCTACGTCAGAGAAGATTTTTGCATCCAAGCCTTACGGTTATGGTGCTTTAAAAAAATTGTCTGTTCGTTTTGGAGGGGAGGCGGAGCACAGTTAACTGAACAGACAATATGAATGATAGCACTGTCATCTGACAGTTGCCTCTGTGAGATTAAAATCACTGAACAGATACATATTCTCAGAGACACAGTTGCAAGCCACTGAATCACTTTGTTACAGTGCTAAGATAGTGCTTATCAAATGTCCACATTTTACTATTTCCCGGATATGCTCGTTGAAAACAAAGTATGTGTCTGACAATCAGTCGTTTAGCACCGTGACAAAAGTCAGCAACGGACTCCACGACCATAGCCTGTATAGTATCAGGGGATTTGTAAATGATACAAAGAAGTAGCTTATAAACCCTATTGTTTATATATCAAGAAGTTGAACAGATACGTAAATTGCAGGTTTGAACTAGTGTAAATGGTGGATTCTCTGTAACTTGAAGGCTTTAAAATCATGATTTGAGGACTTCAGTAACCCAGCCAGAGGTTAGGGGTCTATTACAGGAGTGGGTGGATGAGGTTCTGTGGCCTGAAATATGCAGGCGGTCAGACTAGATAATTATGATCATCCCTTCTGGCCTTAAAGTCTATGAGTGGGCAGAACATGCCTGGCAGTGCAGCTCCGCCAGCACATCGAGAAACCTACACTGCAACAGATACAGCCCTCTTGCAGTTTGGGCCATGCTTAGTGCAGTGAAAAGACTGTGAGCTGGTCTGCTCCTGGGTCAGCACGACAATGTCCTGCCCTTTGCTTGGGGCTGTGTTATAATAGAAACCACTGATTACAAAGAAAGCATCAGAATGAGTTGTTGGGTGGAGTAAAGGGTGGTGCCAAACCCGTCCCCCATCCCCAGAGCCACTGGAGTTGGAGAAAGAGGTTGCAGTTCCAAAAGGGTGCTCTACTGCAGCGATTCTCAATCTGTGGCTTGTGACCCCCTTTGACTGGGGTCGCCAAGGCTGGCTTAGACTAGCTGGGGCCCAGGGCTGAAGCCCGAGCCCCAGTGCCCAGGGCCGAAGCCAAAGCCTGAGGGCTTCAGCCCTGAGTGGCAGGGCTCAGGTTGCAGACCTCCTACCTGGGGCTGAAACCCTTGAGGTTCAGCTTTGGCCCCTCTGCCCAGAGCGGTGGGGCTCAGGCTTTGCCACCTTTCCCCCGACCCGAGGCAGTGGGGCTTGGGCGGGCTCAGGCTTCGGTCCCCCCTTCTGGGACCGTGAAGTAATTTCTGTTGTCAGAAGGTAGGGTGACCAGATATCCCGATTTATAGGGACAGTCCCGATTTTTGGGTCTTTTTCTTATATAGGCTCCTATTACCCCCACCCCCGTCCCGATTTTTCACACTTGCTGTCTGGTCACCCTATCAGAAGGGGGTCACGGTGCAATGAAGTTTGAGAACCCCTGGGCTATTGGGTTTATCAAACAGCACACAGCCTACAAAACAAAACACAAAGGGGACACCACAAGAAAAGTTAAAGCGAGAGTATTGAATAAAGTCAGTAGGATACAAAAAACGATTGACCGATGTTTTGTGTTGTTCGTTTTTCTGTTTGAGAATCACTAATGGGATATTCACAGAAACAAGTAAAAGGAGTAAATAAGGAAAAACATGATATTCACTTTTTTTTTGTACTACAAAAGGATTACTGAGAGTTTAAATATTTTCACTGCTATTTTAAATATAAAATGCTTCACTAACATTGTCTAGCTATAGAGTGAATTTCTCACCCCAGTGAAGTCAATGGCAAAATTCCGATTGTCTTCAAAAGTGGCCAAGATTTCACCAGATATCTGGCTGACCATCACAGGGTTGACTATGAATCTTTGATTAACAATTTTTGCTGGTGATAAATGCCAAACAACTGATTGCTCTAGAAACCGTATTACACACACACACACACACACACACACACACGAAACTGCAGCAGTGTAAACCTACCTACATCTACTCTGAAGGTGAACCAGAACAGCTTGTCTCCGTGTGCATTCACACTTTCCTCTACCTTCTAAGTGTGCCAATGCAAGTGCTAGTTAATGCTAATGGGAAAGCTGGGTTTGGTGATGTGAAGATGTCCACTGGGAATGGAGACAACTAATTCATTTTACTTAAGCTACAAAAAAGCCATCAGCTGGTACTGACTACTTGGAATCTGATACAATTCCCATCATTTCAGCTGAAAGACTAACAGTGACTTCAATGAGTCAAATTAAGCCATTAGTCATGCTCAAGTTGAACGGTCTGAATGTGAAATCCTGTCTGATACCCAGTTCCACCACCCTGATAGTCAGGTTTTGGTTACTAAATATTCTTCTCTCGGAATTGATTGCATCTAAATCCTAATGTATCAGGGGATATTTAACTGACTTCAGTAGGGACAGGATTTAACTCTGCATTTTTAATCCCCAAAGACTGCCCCTACTGAGGTCCCTTTCTAATAGACAACAGCAAAGCCTTCAAAATACCTCAAAGGATAAAGCTATTGCTAGTACATCAGGGCACAGGAGCTGTCTTTCGCAGTTGCCCAGGGGTGCTCAACCTCTGCTCCGCTTCAGGCCCTGCCCCCACTCCACCCCTTTCCCCAAACCCCCGTCCCTGCCCTGCTTCTTCCCACTCCCGCCCCACCTCTTCTCACCCTGTTCTGCCCCCTCCCCCGGGCATGCCCCGCCCTCGCTCCTCCCCCTCCCCCCTCAGTGCCTCCTGCACGCTGCTGAATAGCTGATCACCGGCGGGCAAGAGGCACTGGTGGGGAGAGGGAGGAGCTGCTCGCGGGGGCTGCCGGTGGGTGCTGACACCCACTATTTTTTTCCTGTGGGTGCTCCAGCCTTGGAGCACCCGTGGAGTTGGCCCCTATGCATCAGGGCGCTCAGCTCCTTTTATAGAAGTCTCTCTGCTCTCCAGTGCCAGGTAATTTTTTTGTAGCATACTCGGAGCACTTGTGTCTTGCCAGCTTGGCTTCCATCAACCCAGGTATTGCCTCTCAGAGAGGTGGATTTACTACACTGACAGGAAGATCCCCTCTGTCACTGTAATAAGTGTCTACACTACAGCAGCACAGGTGCCGCGCCACAGCTCTGCCGCTGCAGTGGTTTTAGTATAACTCAACTCTCACGGAAGTCCACAGTCTCACAGTCTCAGACAGACACCCATTATGCACTCTTAGTTAAGACTGTTGTCGTAAGTCACTGTTGTTGCCACTCCCACTCTAATGGAATGCAAATCAATAGATGTCACTGTTCCCTTATATTTAGAGCCGGTTAAAAGTGCTCTGTCAACAAAACTTTCAATAAATTACCCCACCTCTGTGTACTGCCAGGACTAATACTTGCGTCTGGAGCATCTCGAACTAGGCACTGTCAGATAGTTGCTAGACTGGATGGACCTCAGGTCTGATCTAGTATGATCATTTTTATGTTCCCATGTTCCTCTCCTTCTTAGTGTTTTATCCAGGATAATATAGAATGGAAGATGTTTAAACAATGATAGGCTAGACAAAAAAGTTCATTTTGACCCTGGCTATGGAGTCCCACCAATATATTGTATATTCCTCTCCTCAACTCACACACAAACACACAGGTTTTTTTTTTTTAATTTGCTGAAGTTATCGATTGATGTTTCAATCACACAGATCTTCCAGTTTCTTTGACAATTGGAGCTTTGGGTGAATAAAGGATGCAAAGTTTGGCCATCTACCTACACATACACTTTGTCTTTTTATGATATTATTATCTTTATTATTTTTATTTCAATGTTCTGGGAAAAGCAACACAATTACAATGCATCTTAGCTGTTTCCATGGACCGTGTTTGAGAGAATTCAGCAAAAACTATCTATGCATGTTAGACGTATTCAGACTAGAAATAAGGTGCAAATTTTCAACTGTGGGATTAATTAATTGTTGGATCAATTCACCCAGGGTTGTGGTGAATTCTCTATCACTGGAAATTTTTGGATGTTTTTTCTAAAAAATATGCTCTAATTCAATCACAGTTATTGAATTTGAAGCAGGAATTAATTCAGTCAAGTCTTATGGCCTGTGTTCTACAGGCAGGCAGACTAGAGGATCATAATGCTCCCATCTAAATTTAAAACCCGTGAATCTATCCAAAACAAGTGAGAGGTTTGCTACATTTTGTAGTACCACGCATGCATCTCAACGAAGAGAAAAGGAACTTTAGTTTTTTGGCTAGGTGAGACCAGAATCTGAGCCACAAAATGCTACGATGTTCACTTTTTTCTTCCAGAATATAATCTTTAGGTGACTGTCCATGATTTGACAGAGTGACTTGCCCTCTTCTGCCTGTGTAATTTTAGGGGAAAAAAATTTCTCAGAAACTTTTCCAGCATGGAATCCTTTAGATGAACCTGCTATGACAATAATCTTCTAATACAAATGTAAAATTGGTTTCAGATCATGTGCCTCCTCCTAAAATGATATTCTATGTAGATTCAGATTCAAGAATAACTAAGGAACACATTCTCAGTATTGTCAACTCCAAGTGTTCAATCATCATGAATTGGACCCCAGAAATCATGCAATTAGTTTAAAAGTCATTAGATATAAAAAATCTTTTTGGTATGGGAGTGTTTAAGAACCATGTTTTCAAGCTTTTCTGTGCATTCATGAGGCTTGAAACTTTTCTTTTGTTTAAATGAAAGCTGAGATTTTCAAGTAATAACCTGATTTCAGCAGCTGAGCCCTTATGGAAAGTCACCAAATATCACTAGATTTGTGAAAAAATCTTAAGAATTGGCAACACTGCTTTCTAACACCTGCAACTAGGCCTTGCCTCCCTAGAGCTCGGTGGGTTTTTTTGTGTTTTATTTTTGTTTTGTTTTTACAACAGCCAATGAACCACAACTCATTTACAGCCTGCTGGTCATAACGAGACACTGTTTCTGTTGCTGGGGCGGGGCCTCAGGGGGGAGAGTGGGTGTATACACACACACACACACACACACCCTATCCCCTTACTATGTTGGCCAGGTGCAACCAGACTCACTACAGACTGCAGCTAGCCACCCACCAACAGCAAAGAATCCAGCTTGTATTGACTAATGTAATCATATTTCAGCAGAAATGCTCATTCCGTTTTAGAAATGTTGCAATTCATGCAACACAGATTATGTTAGCATTCTCACATTAAAATCAAATATGTGTTTTAAGATTATTCATGGAAAAGGCACACGCTTTTTAAAAAAAAACCCACAGGATAGAAGTGTTATGGGTAGTAACAGTCCCAAGGAATTTGTATCTTGGCAAACAACTAACCATCTCTGCATATTAACCAGAGGCAATGTAATCCCAGTATATGAGAGGAATTAATAATGTTAGCATGACAAAGAATATCTTCCACCCACTCTTCATTATAGCTGATTCTATTTCTAAAATTGTATTGACTAGATGCATAGTTATTTTGACAAACACACACACACTCACACACTAGAAATAGAGCAACTTAAATATGCACCAGTTACATGACAACTCCCAGAAACAGTATTTCTATTGTCTCAGAATTAGAGGTGTATTTTTTTTTTCAAAATTCCCCACAAATAAGAAACCTAAACCATGTGGAACCAGACCTAAAGATCAAACCTTCTCACTAATAAATTAATGTATGTTACAGTTATATGCTTTGATTTTTAGTTTTAGATGTAGAAGTCGTTTTCTGATTACCAACAAAGGAAAACTCAGCCTCGGACTGAATTTGGCCTAAGTGCCTTAGGGTTATTTTTACAGCACTTCCTAACCTTGGTGTGGACACCTGACATTTCACCTGTGCTGTCTAATGATCATATCACTGCCCTTGATCCACTCATGCAACTATTTGGCTATTAAGAGTCGTCTATGGCCCTAAATGGCATTAAGTCCATGATATCTAGGAGCAGGTGTGAAATTCAGACTGAACGACTTTATTCAGATTGGGAAGCCATCAGTCCTAATTAACGAAAAAGCCAACAGACTGATCCTGCTCTCACACGGGCAGTACAGCTTGCCAGAACTTCTACCAAGCACCTGGCATCATTCCTGGACATTTTGAAGAGAACCCCTTGGGTTTCTATGCCTGGCACATATCAAGCTCCCTGGAATGGAGAACAACTGTTTCCAACAAAAAAACCTGTGTCCCACTTAGGCGCTTTAAGTCAGCATGAAATATGGTCCTAGTCCAGTGGTTCTCAAACTTTTGTACTGTGACCCCTTTCACATAGCAAGCCTCTGAGTGTGACCCCCCCCCTTACAAATTAAAAACACATTTTATACATTTAACACCATTATAAATGCTGGATGCAAAGCAGAGTTTGGGGTGGAGGCTGACAGCTCGCAACCCCCCCATGTAATAACCTCGCGACCCCCTCAGGGATCCCGACCCCCAGTTTGAGAACCCCTGTCCTAGTCTAGTCACTTGAATGATAGATACATCCTGCCTACTGTAGTATTTTCCACTCCATGCATCTGATGAAGTGGGTTTTAGCCCACAAAAGCTTATGCCCAAATAAATTCGTTAGTCTCTAAGGTGCCACAAGGACTCCTCGTTGTTTTTGCTGATACAGACTAACATGGCTACCCCTATGAAACCATTTACATGTGTGTAATTTAGCTACTTCCCTGCTGTATCCAGAAGATAATACAAAAGGGCTCCACTCAGTAGAAGTGACACGTGTGATGGGCAGGATTCCTCAGCCTTTGGGCCTTGTCAGGAGGGACCAACTCCTATTTTTATTCCGTCAAGGTCAGCCCCCGCATGGGAGTGACAGGTACAGGCCCGCCAAGCACAGGAACTGGGGAAGGCTAGCCACCCTCAAAAGGGGCAGGCCCGCCTGGCTGTCAAGGTGAGTACATGCGGCACTCCAGTTAGGCACTGTAACAGTATGCGCGTTCCCCTGGGTGGTGGACAATTCCTGCATGCATCAGCTGTCACTGGGAGGCAACAGCCTTGTACCACTCCCAACACTGGCCAGTGCATCCCAGGCACAGCTGAGTCCTCACTTTTACTCAGGCAAAACTGCCTGTGAATCCAGTGGCAGTCTGAGCAAAACGTGGACTAAGCTAACCTGGGTGTTTCTTCTAGCATCAATATTAAGATAGTACAAGAATATCACTCAGCCTTGTGGATGTCAATGGGCCATATGTGGAAGGAACTAAGAATCATTGCAAAGTTCTGCTCCAAGTGCCACGTAAATTTCTTTGATCTGGCCTCTGGTAACAGACATATAGCAACATGTATATTAAAAACAAAAACAAACCCAAACCTAACAAAAAAAAATACTTCATTGCAGACGCAATGTCCTCTGGGGAGAGGATGAGAGAACAACCAACATGAGAAAGATGTTAGTCATGCCGCTCAATGCATTCCTGGAAGGCGCTCAGATCCTAAGGTGTATAAGAAGTGGAGAAATAGAAATATTGAGCCATCAGTTTTAAAACAGCCGTACCCATGGACGGCTCATGAAGGGGTGAGCAGGCAGGGGTGAGCTCATGAAGGGGTGAGCAGGCAGGAGGAGTGTCATCAAAAGGCAAGTAGCTAAATTCGCCAGCAGCAACAATTGATAATTTTGTTACTTAACTAGGATTAGGCAGTGAGGCAGCTGCGCTGTGGAAGCCCAGAGACACAGAATTCATACTGAATAAAGCTCTAAGGTATTTTGTTATCATTTCTAAAAAGTGAGGTTTGGACATGCCTTAATAGTAGTGCACTCCTGTCTATGTTTTTTAAAAAATATTTCTTACCTAACACCGATGTAAGACATACATCCTAGGCGGAGTACAGGGGCTTGAAAACATATTCCCACAACAAGGGAAGAACAGTGTACTGAAATTTCAGGGCACATACAATGAGTATACTCTACTCTTACAATAAATCTCTTCTCATCTTGCACATGAGGATGTAAGAAATCCAGAATCACCCAGTGAGCCATCTAATATTTAGACTCCCAAATAACTGAATCCTAGTAAGGAGCATCCCGTCAAGTAATGAAACTCGGTATCTTCCAGCATTGTATGCAGTGTTGTAGCCCAGGATATTAGAGACACAAGGTTGGTGAGGTAATATTGGACCAACTTCTGTTGGCGAGAGAGGCAAGCTTTCGAACTTGCACTGAGCTCTCCTTCAGGACTGGGAAATCTTACTCAGGGCTCGTCTTCACGTAGAACACAATGGCGGTGCCTCTGTATAGCTTTAGTGAAGACACAACTATGCCGAGGGGAGAGCTTCTCCTGTTGGCATAGTTAGTCCACGTCCTCGAGAGGCGGTAACTATGTCGATGAGAGAAACTCTGCCACTGACACAGCGTTGTCTATATGGGGCAGTAGGTCAATATAACTATATAGCTTGGGAGTGGGTTTTTCACCCCCCTGAGCAATGTAGTTATACCAGGTCTGTAGTGTACACCTGGCCTGAGTACCTCACAGCTACACAGAAAGTGGAACAGATTGTTTAGCACAGGGGTTCTCAAACTGGGAGTCGTGACCCCTCAGGGGGTCGCTAGGTGGTCACACTCAAGAGGCTGGCTATGTGAAAGGGGTCACCCAACAAAAAAATCTTTAGCATAAATAGTTACCAAGGGGCCATTCAAGGTGAACTGATCTGTTAACACCCCTCCAATTAAAGGGAGGAAAGGAAGCGGAGGTTGCTAGTGGGTTATGCATTATTGTAACAAGCCATAAATCACTTTTCACAAAGCAATCACTCTATATCCGAGTCCTTCTCCTCAAAGGAAACCAGCACAACACTTTCAGAAGATGAGCCTGGGAGCTTAAACTCATGTCTTTGCTAGACACTAAAAATCAGGGTCTTTAGTAATACACTGGATTTATGGCTTATTACAATAATCTGTAACCCACTAACCCCCCTTTTTATCCTATGACTAGAGGAGTGTTAATGGCACACTTGACCTTGAATGGTTCCTTAGAATATGCGCTAACTAGTTACGTTAAACAATGAGTTCAATCTTGTATTTAGCTGTGACACTCTCAGTACCTTCCCCAGACCTGAAGAGCTCGAAAGCTCGTCTCTCTTGCCAACAGAAAGTGGTCCAATTAAAAAAAAAATCACCTCACCCACCTTGTCTCTCTAATTTTGCTCAGCTTCTAAGTTATGAGGTTGAGCAAAGATACTGTTTAAAAAGTGCTTATAGTCAACTGCAAATTGTTTACTGCCATTTAATTTATTCAAAAATTATCAAATCAAGTTTTAGGATGCATCACAGCTCAAGGTAGATAATGACTTACTGATTCTCCGGACTCTTACCTCATTTGTCAATTTTTATCATCACTAGACTTCCCAGCAGCATTCCATGCTACCCATCACATCATTCTTTTAACACATTTAGTGTCCATTGCTGTGCTGAGTAATACAGCTTTCACACGGCTAAAATGAACACAGCTCATCATTTGGTGATGGTTTCTTTGTGTTTGCAATGTTCAACTTCTGCTTCTCTTTACTGTGGTGCTCCACAGGGAAGCAATTTTCGAACTTCTAAGTGTTTATATGCTTCTACTTGCTTCCAGCTCACTGAGGTACAGAATAATCTGCCCCTCATTAATATGCTGATGACAACAAATATACCTAACCTTTCCAACTAATTGTCCATGCTGCAACTTCCACTCTGGCCAGTTGTTTACAAGACATCAAGCTATGGGTATCATGTAAATTTCCTAAACTGAATTATAATAAAACTGGGAAGGTTTAATTATTTGCTCTAAGTGACTGCTGAAAACTGCTCCCACTTTTGCATTTTCATTTTATAATGCACTACTGATTCCATCTTCAAGCATCCAAAGTCTAGGTCTATTACCCGTTGATAGATCTGATGACAGTGTATTGAAGGTTCAGTCTACTGCTAAAATATTTTATTTATTATAATATTACAAGGCCGAGACCATTGTTCAAGCAAGAAGGATTTACATAGGTTAGTTAATGCCTTTGTTTACAAGTGATAATTGTAATGGTTTTCTGAAGTTCATGATAGAAATTACTTAAAATACAGCTTATTCAGAGTGCAGCACGGCTTATCTTTTCTAGGCAAGCAACGTTGTTGTTGTTGTTGTTATTGTTATTATGATGTTATTAGTATTATTTGGATTATCATAGCACCTAGCAAGCCCAGTCCTGGACCATTATGGACTATTGTGCTAGGTGCTGCACAAACATAGAACTAAAAGACAGTCCCTGCCCCTAAAAGCTTACAATCTAAGCATAGGACAAGAGTCAACAGATGGATACGGCCAGAAAGATGGGGGAATACAAGAAAATAATGAGCTTCAGGCCCCAATATGCAAGGCCCCCATGTCGTACCTGGTTGGTAAAATTTACTGTGGAAAACAGTGGGTCCATTGTGAAGTGGACTGTCACTGCCTCCCTTTAGGAAGGACAAGGGGCTGGCTTCTCTTAAAGAAGGAATTGTTGGGCTTTTGCTCAAGAAATCTGCTCTTGGCATTGATGAGTTCTGTCTCCTCCCACCCACACTAAACCTCTGTCTAAAATGCCATGAAATGCTCTACCAAAGAGGATACCATTGTCTCTCCGCTTCATACTGTAGTTTTTTAATCGTTTGTGGAGCCCGGACAATGTAATCTGCATTATACAGAACAGAGTAGAGATAATGGGGCCTTCCCCAAGAAGTGGACCCCCTATACAAGCAGACAACAATGGAGACATAAAGAACACCATGTCGGCAAGATAAGGATGCATCACCTAGCAGTGAAGCAGTTGGGATTTTAAATAAATAGCAGCACTTCCCCGAGTGGCAGGTAACGTCGAGATACACTTCCTGGAAGCTGCGTGTTTTGAGGAGAGATTTGAAGAGGAAAGGGTAGATGTTTGCTAAGGGCTTGTCTACATTACCCGCAGGATCGACGGGCAGTGATCGATCCAGCAGGGGTCGTCTAGTCTAGACGCGATAAATCGACCGCCGAATGCTCTCCCATCAACTCCGGTACTCCACCAGAGCGAGAGGCGCAGGCAGAGTCGACGGGGGAGAGTCAGCTCTCGACTCACCGCAGTGAAGACACCACGGTGAGCAGAGCTAAGTACGTCTAAGTGCGTAACTTAGATCGTTTCCCCTGCTCTAGTGTAGACCATATCTAACATGAGATGTTTGCTCTCTCACAAAGAGAACGGGTGACCTAGGTGTGAGGGGCAATATGGAGGTACACAGAAAAGGAGTGTAAGAAGGACACAAAGACCAGACATGGAAGCAGTCCAACTGTTGTGGATCCAGCTAGTTTTATGCATAGACTGTCGAGAAAACTTTTCACAGAGAAATGCTTGTGTCTGTAGGTCAGTGATACTCAGACTGAGGCTTGTAAGCCACAAGTGGCTTTTTAACGCATGTCCTGCGGCTCTTTGCGGCACATATTAAAACACCGATTTAACTATTAACCAATCTAAGCTATTAACCAATCAGGATGCTTTTACTATGTTATTAACCAACTGTAGCTGATAAAATAATAGCACTTGATCAGTCATTTTGCTGTGAGACTAATACACACATTAAATATTTCCCCGTCACACTGTTTAAATATGAATATATAGTAATATAGTAAATGAAACAATGAATTCACATTGCTGTGGCTCTTTTGGGTAATGTTGATCATTAATTTGGCTCCTGCACCACTGAGGTCTGAGTATCACTGCTGTAGATCGTCTAGATTCATCACATTTCTCACCACCTTGGAACAGTTCTGAGGGAGATTTTCACAAATGTCTAAGGGATTGAGGAGCACAAGACCTATTGAAAATCAAAGGATTCCAACCCATTGTACGGAGATCTGAGGTAAGCAAGGTGAACTCCCCAACACAGACTCATCCCTGGGCAGACTTAGGCCGTGTCTACACTTACAAGCTTACAGTGGAACTGAACCAAGACAGCTGTGCCACTGTCAGAACGTTCGCGTAGCCGCGTTAGTCGACATATTAAAACCAGCTCAACAAGTGGCAGTAGCTATGTAAGCAGGAGAGCGTCTCCCGCCAACAGTGCTGTACACACAACGCTTATGCTGGCAAAGCTTATGTCACTCAGGGGGGCGTTTTTCTCCACACTCCTGAGCGACAAAAGTTTTGCCAATATATGTGCTCGTGTAGACACGGCCTAAATCCAGTATTTCCTCTTCAGCCCTCCCTCTAGTTCACCATCAGTTGACTGCACCTTCCTAAACCCATCTCAAGTATTCTGTCCACAAAGACCACTCCTCCACACCTTGCAAAGAATTCACAAGCAAGGAATGTGTTCTTCTCCAGGGAACATGCTCTAAAGGCAAACTTCCTTTATCACTTTCTTTGCTGCACTCGTTATTTAAACTCCAGTGTCATGTGACCGGGAACTCACAAGGTAAAAATTCCATTCAGCTGTAAAGTGTACCAGACAATTCCAACCCATAGCAAAAATCACACTTGCTTTTGTTTAAATCGACATCTCCCTCCGACAAACACACACAGCCTGGTGTGTATCCGACTTTCTGCAGCACAGGAAAGACTTCTTGACATCTTTATTTTGTTTTTTGAAGACAACTCTCCTTTTACAGCTATGCCAACTGCCAAAGGGAGGAAAATACGTTTAACTTTCATTATTGTTAACATGAAACTGAAATGCAATGCAGGAAAAGAACAAACAGTTTGTTTTTTTTAAAAGATGCCCCTGTTGTATTTAAGTAGAGTGAATTCAAATGAGCTTGGGTGAAGAGAAGGTGGGCAATGTGCACAATCTGCTTTTATTTATTGTTGGCAGAAATAGAGCCCTACTAAGGTGTAATTTACATAAGAGTTTCTAACTTGACGCCAAGGTTATTGAAGGGAAAAATGACATGAATTTATCAAGGGATATAAATAGCGGCGATGCCAATATTTGAAACAGGCAGAGCAGCAGAAATCTTGCTGGGCTGCAAAACTAGGGCCTGCTCTACCTTCCAATAAAATTCTAGTAGGCAGCTAACTTTTCTAGGGGATTTATAGTATAGAAGAAAAAGGCTATGCGTCATTTCCCACATGCTGTCTTATCAGGGAGGCTGTTAAACACAGCATAATTGCCCTAGTTCAGCCTTGATCACAAAGAAAAGAACCACTCCGGCTTCAAATGTGATAAAGACAACAAAAGCCTCTTTTGTTCAAATGATAAAAATATAACTTGACTATTGTCACAGGGCCACCTTGAGTGGTGGGTGTGGCCTTCACACAAAAGAAGTCACAGGTGCTTTCCCTCTCTCCCTAGAGGGTAGAATACAAGTTTTATTTGTCCTTCCCTGAGCTGGGAGAGGACGCGTGCCAAAACATTTCAAAAGCATCCCAAACCAAGTCACAATGCAGGCTACCCATGATGTGATCTAGGAGTTATTCTGCGGAAGTGCTATGGCAGGAGGTCAGATTAGATCACCACAGTTGCCTCTTCTGGTGGTTTTCCAGCCCACTGTCCTCCAAGGTTTCAGCTCCAGCCCACGCAGCTTAACTGCCAGCACTTGGAAGCAGGAGGCCGGTAGCTTCCAACATTTGAATGGTAGCTCTCCTGAAGCCAGCAGAGCTGATTTTATCCAGCCCTCTCTGGTCCTGATTGGCCTGGGAATCTACTTTCTTCAGAAGCCAGTTAGGGCTTGTTGAGAATTTAGCAAGGACAATTAGCCCCTATCTTTTTGGGTCGATTGGTGGTTAAAGTAACATGACTGATTCCTAGGCGTCAGGAATCTGGGTATGTCTACTGTGGAGCTGGAAAGGTGCTACTTCCAGCCCAGGCAGACATACCCATGCTATCTCTGGTCAAGCTAGCACACTAGAAAGAGTACTGTAGATGCAGCGGTGCAAGCGGCGGAACAGGCAGGCCACCGGAGTATGATGCTTGGCAGCTTGCCATACTTAAGTGACCATCCTGCCACTCTCAGCGCCACAGCGATATTATTTTTAGCCTGCTAGCTTGATCAGACTTAGCGCCAGTATGTCTTGTGGAGCTGGAAATTATACCTTCCAGTTCCAGTGCAGACATTTCCTTCCTGGCTCTTTTGGGAATCAAATGAACATCAGAAAGTTAGAAAGAGAGAGAAAGAAACACCCCAAAACAAGATGAACTTTCATATTTCATTGGTATCACACTCACACCCTTAAATCCCCCCATTCAACGTGAGACTATAGAAACTTCCCCTAAAGTACACTCCACAAAGCACCAGACTATGTTTGCAAACATAAAATAGTGGTCAAATCCTGCTTCAGGACAGAGTGCACACAAAAGTCAAATGCCTCAACTATACTTACTATCCCGATGGTTTCTGTAATTCCTATTTGATTGGTTGTATCAGAAGTTAGGACCTTATCCATAAGTTAGAACAACCATGTGTTATTTATTTATGCATGCACGCATGCTCTGTATGAGTCTGAAACAGTGCTCTAAACCCCCAATTTGTAAATTCAGAAGACAGGGTTAAAAACAAAGAGAGAGAGAGAGACTGCTAAAGAAATCTCAATACACATCTGGCCTGATTCTCCACTCCATTACACTTGTCAATGACAAAAAACAGTACAACAGAGTAGAAAATCGAGTGCAGTAAAACCCCCAAGCATTTCAAATTCATGAGTGGCCCCATCCAAAAGTCATGAGATTTTAAAAAGTAATAAACTTGGGATCCTTTTTATTTGCCTCTCTTGTTTTTGAGCTTTTAGGGGTCACATATTCAAGCTTTTCTCCATAGGCACAAGTGCTAGAAAATTCCTGGTTTTTTAAATTGAGAGCTGAAGCTTTTCCCCAGGTTATCTGACTCCAGAAGTTGGGGCTTTGAGAAAAATGCCAAATATTGCGAGACCACAAGAGCTGTGAACACAACACCTGGCATTTCAAAACGTTAACGACTGTGTTTAGTGGATTTTTACCATGTTAACTGGAAATACATTTGCAGGGCTGAAAATTTGAAGTACTGGGGGTTACCCTGTTTGTTTATTTTAGGCTTTCAGAACAGTCCCTTTATTTATTTATTACTTAATTTTTTCAAGTTTCTATATCATCTGTCATTGTAAAATATTTCATTTCCTGTTGAACGATCGATGCTGGTGTGAGGGAAAAAGCAATAATCAAATGCATCAATAGTTTTAAAAGGTGAACATTTGCCAAAGGGATTCTTCCTGAGCCCCGCCAACTCGTCCTAATATTTCTGTTTGCTACTGAAACCCTTATATAGTTACATGAAGATTTCAGTTTCCATAGAAACGGTTATTGTCTCAAGAATTTCAAAATGGTAAAAAATAGTGTGTATTTTACTGTCCTATTAGCATGCTGCAGATGCAAATTCTTCAACAGTTAATCATTCAACTGATATTTAGTATCTTATATATTAGTTATGTTCCTACATTTAAGAATTTATAGATTATTGACACATCTACACCAGAGCACATCAATTTTCACAGCAATGTTTGTTTTATGGCACAAGAATCAATTTTTCTCTTCATTGCATGTAGATATTTAATTTTCTTCTGCAGTCACGTGCATGGACCATTCCAAGTAAAAGAACAAAAACAGGCCTTTCCCAGCAACTCATGCTGAAATAAAACTGCAGAGGTTGCTACCAGGTAGATGGGATGGCAAGAGGAAATGAATAAGGAATTCAAAGGAGTAACTATTGATTTACAAAGCCGCTTCAGCATTTTTGAAACATAAATAGCTTGGGGCCTGCCCTTGCTGGAGTTCTAATCTGGCTGACGTCAATGGGAGTTTTGACCGAGTAAGGACTCTGGGATGAGGCCCCGAGCATTTCATGTTTCAGAAGTGAATCTACATCAACAATTATTCCTTCTGGTTTCAAGATGAATCGCTTATTAATCTCCTGCTCCCCAAATTACTTTTGCTTCCTTCTTAAACGATTCTAATAACTTATTAAAAACCAGAGGTTATCATCATCATCTTATTATTCCCTCGGCCCTGTATATCTCCCATTATATTTGGAATCAAGACACTTCTCCTAATTCACAATTATAAAGGTCTCTTTAGGGTTTTTTTAGAACATTAGTTCCACTGCAACGCTGGTGGCGCTTGGTATTTGTCCTTGTTACCAGCACCCTCTAGCTAAAGAATAAGACTTTGCACAAACACCACAATCAGGTGGAAAATATTGCCATAATTTCTGAGTCTGGTGTTTTGAGGTTGAAGAGAGAAGAATAAATGCTTTAAAAATTGGGGGATAGGAAGGATTGGCTTGTGGTTAAAACCCTCTACCACAAGTCCGTTGGGGCCAGATTTTTAAAGATATTGAGGCTCCACTAGTGGGATTTTCAAAAGTGCCTAGGTGCCTAACTCCCATTCAAAATCCCACTAAAGGTCCACCTGCATCTCTAGGTGCTTAAATACCTTTAAAAATCTGATCCTTGATCTAACTTTGCCTCAGTTCCCCCATCTGTAAAATGGGCATATCACTCTCGTTGTCTGTCTTCTCTATTTATGATAGGAGGGAGGAGCTCTGACTATGTGAATGTACAGTGACCATCACAATGGCCAAAGATCTCGGCTGGGGCTTCTAGGTGTTGTTGAATTGTAAATAACAATACAAACAATGGGCCTCACTTCCGTGTTTACCACCCCTGAGTTTCACCCAGTTTCTTTACATGTAGGGACTGGTTGAGCCCTCTTTCACCTATGTGGAAAATTCAGCGTACGCCGCTAGTGAAAGCAATAAACAGGGAAATCCAATGAAAACAAATCTTTCTGTTTCCTTGCCAGCTGAGATCAGTGGAAATCTGGCCTGAGCTGGAGGTGCAGGATCAGGCCCATGTTTAGGGCTAAATCATGACAGGGTCCTGTGGACACACATCATCCAAAAAAAGGGGGCAAAAAGAATGGTGTGACACTGTCTGGGGGTACCCATGGCTATGGGGGCACCTCGCTACCACCTGCCCCTTAGTATGAGGAAGCCTTGTCTGTGCCTGCAGAGGGTGCTCTCTCCCCAACTTCACCCGCCACGAGCAACACAACCCCTCCCCTGTAGGCCTGCACTGGCCTCGCTCTCTCTATGGGTTAGTGATAGGCACAGCCCACCTCTTGAGCCCTCCAAGTGTCCCATCCCTGTTCCATGGGACACTCACAGATCTGCCGCTTCCAAAGGAACAGGACAGCCCAACTTACCACCCGGGCCTCCAATCCCCACTCTGCTGCACACACAGCCCTGAATTCAGTTCACAGTGAACACAAGCAAACATGTATTTAATGATGTAGAGAGACGCGAGTGATAGCAAGGAGAAGACTGGAAACAAACGGTTACACAGAACATAAAATGGCAACACGCATTCTACAGCCTAGACTTCATTAACAAGATTTTCCCATGTCTAATAAAGTATTGCTCACCAGCACTTTCCAGCCAGGCAGGCTGTGATCCCTTTCTCATGAGACAAGACGTGCTGTCAGCTTGTCCAGGTGAAGGACCCAGAGTGGACTATATCTGCTCTCCCAGATAGACCCCGCCCCCCATAATCCATTGCTTTTACTCGTCAACAGGATTCCCTCCAGCTGTTTATTTCTTCCTGGCAATGTCCTCTCTTGCAGAGTTGGCAATCTTTCAACTGGTATCAGGCTCAGTATGCAATGCATGACCAGACAGAGAGAGAAGTGTCGGTTCCCTCCTGCTTAGAAGGAATCTGTCCAGTGACCTGCCTTACTTTAAGAACATAATTTTCAGTATACATACATACCTTAGTAAATATTACCTATGCATACACTCCACAATGATTATGACGACAGCAGAGACCCTCCATGCCACCTTTTAGTGATTGACGTGAGTGGGGCCAGGATTTCACCCACTCAGCTTGCAGAAAAGCATTGGATAGAGCACATCGCACGTGTGCGAGACAACAAAATGCTCAGTCAATTTCTGGAGAATGAATGAGGCGGATCAAGAAGTTGGTATATTCACACTCAGCAGCTGATGCTGAGCCTAGGAAAACATGAATGTTCAAACAAGGCTTGAGTGGGTGCTCGGGAGGAGCAGCGGGTGTGAAAGGATCCCTTCTTTCCTCAGGTACCCCAGCAGAGGGGAGCAACAAAACTGGGCTGCAGTGCTCGGGAGTGCAGACATGGGGAGCCCATCATGCTGTCTGCAGCGAAAGGAAGGAGGGTCTCTAGTCATGGATAGGGCATTAGACTGGGTCACAGGGAATCTAGGATCAATCCCTGGCTCTGCAGCTGACTTCCTGGGTGACGCTGAGAAAGGCATTTAACCTGCCCTGTGCCTATACCTGTAAAAGGGGAGTAGAACTTCCCTGCCTCAAAGGATGATGGGAGGAAAATACATTAAAGACTGTGAGGAGGCTTAAATGCCATGGTGATGAGGTTCACACTGGTACCTGAATGGAAAGAACACGTCTTGGGGGACCATGTCCAGGAAAATGTCCTTTTTATCACAACTACAGGGGAGTATAAAATTGTTTACAGATTACACCTTCCCAAGAGGTGTAACAGGCACCATACATTATGGCCCTGGCAGGTATTAAAACGTCCACCTTTGTAGTATTTCCTTTCTCCAGAGCACAGGCTGCTCCCACCCTACCAGCCTTCCCCAGCACATCAATCCATAGATTAGCTTTAATGATTGTTATCAGAGCAAAACATAGGATGATAGTTTGAGACAGAGTGATGTAGGTTGGCAGAAAGACTAGCAATGTTACCCACTATAAAAGAAGAGAAAAGGAGTTGAATATTTTCCTCCTACGGCTAAAAATGACCAAAGAAAAAGAATATTCCTTTTTATATCAATTAAGAAGGCACATTAGAGATTACAAAACACATACAAAACAATTCACAAAATATGGCTCTTTTGACGGGTGGAAGACAATTGTTGAAAACAATACACACAGCCGAGTTTGAAATAGGCCTATAAATGAGAAGTTTTGCTTCCTGTACTTAAAGATGCCAGCACTTACTACCAAAGATGAACTTTATACAATACAAGGACACAGTAATTAAAGGTGACCCAAGAAACACCCCCCTTTTTGTTTGATAGGGGTTCAGAAGAGGGTGGAGGAAGAGCATCCCGGAATAATGAACGGGTGGAAAGGAGGTTGGTTTTTTTATATGTGGGTGGCTGTGCTTCTTTTCAACTAATGATTTGAATGCAGCTGGGACTTTGTTGCAATACTAATGATGTGTTAGGGTACCTAGTGCCTTGTATAGGCATCTTTGGTATTATTATTTAAACACAAAAATAAATAAATCAATAGAACCTTTGAAAAGCTGGTGCTGGATACAGATGATCACTTTATTTCTGTCCACCTTTGAGCCTGATCTAAAGATCACTGAAGGTGGAGTAAAGACTCCTACTGACTTAAATGGGTTTTGGACCAGGCTTTTGTAAGACAGAGGCCCAATCTACAAGCATTTATAATTACGAACACACAAAATTAAATGAGCTTACAAAAACTGGCAGGAAACAGTCAACAAATTCAATACCCAAAATCATCAGAAATTAGAGGAATTCGAAGAAAAAAAAAGTTATTTCTACCCATTTAATGAATCTTCCATCTACATCCTCTTTCCGATACAAAGTGTTGGACCTTGTGCCATGACTTAAATATCACATGGTCTCTAAGACAGCCAGGACACAGATCATATCGGCTTACCACATGTCCCTGGTATGGAGAGTGCCCAAAGCACTACATATACAGCCAGATCCTCAGCTGGTCTAAGTCAACTTCAGTGAATCTACGCCAATTTACAGAAGCTGGGAATCTGGACCATAATACTTATATACTATACATTCAGGAATGATGTAGGATGAGCAGATTATGGGTGCTAGGCCTTTACATGGGTGCTAAGTACAAGGAACTTTCTTCTCTGAATAGGATCCTTGCAGGGACTGGCCACAATTACAGTCCTTGCCCTCACCTGAATGCAAGGATTATTCCCACTAGTACTTAATGGTAGGGAATTAGAGGGTCCATGGGCAGGGCACACTGCAACCTGTTAAGGAGGAGGGTAGCGGTGGAGAAGTGCTTCTGCACATCTGGTAGATTTGGGAGTCAGTACACCTCTCTGACAGCTGCCATCTGGGCCAACACTCCTGGGGTTGAACCAGTGATGTCCAGATCTCAAAGAATGAGCTGCTACTGTGGATCTGTCACACAGAGTCTCCTGAAACATACACTCGCCCGTGATTTACACCTCTTTGCCCATAGTGCCCAGAACATTGACCGGTGCAGAATGGACACAACTGATCCCAAAATGAGCATTTTGCTCCAGCAGGTAAACATGGCCCTGTCAACCTGCCAACGCAGGTGCTGCATCTATTGTGCCACGCAATCAGCGATCCCACGCAACCAGCGATGAAAGGCAGGCTGATTCACACAGGTGCGAGGCATTACACCAGGAGGGAAGTCCTGGTTTTCTGGTACCCTTCAATTAATGCCATTGCACTCGAGCTGGTAATACACAATAACAAAAACAGCCCTTATGTAACCTAATAAACAAAAGCCCCCAAATCAATGGCTACACATAAATCTTAGCTAAAAACATTTGTGCTAGAAGAACCTGAATGCCTTACAGAAAGGTGGGCAACAGTTTAAAAATAATGTTCCAGCCCTCGTTAATTTTTTATTACTATTCATCATAAAACCATTAATCATGGTGAACTAATTTGATATTAATGTGGATGTCATAAAGTACTTCTGTAGCATTTCAATTACAATTGAGCATTTCAACTGCTGCTGGCACCATATGGAAAGCTTTGAAAACCAGATTTAAATACATTTGAAGATAACCATCAGATAGGTTCAGATACAGAAAACCTGCCACGCATGATGCTAAAACATATTCTGACAAAACCTGAGCAGTTCATGGGAAAGCGTCCTGCAACACAGCTGAGTGGAGAACAGAAGGGGCAGAAAAGACTGTGGAAGGAGAGGATCAACTGCAAATCAATTATCTCACTTCCTCCCCTGAGGCCAGGGTAGGAATTGCAACTCCAGAGGCTGCTGCAACCCTGAGGCTTCGGCAGCAGCTGTGAAGCAGCAGCGATTCATTTCCAGAGCCCTGGAGAGATATTCTTTTCTTCTACAACCTCTGTGGATTTCCCTAAGGTACAGTCCAGTTACCAGAACTGTGCGCTAGGGAATTCACATCTGAGTGGAAAATATCTGTCCAAAACCAACGCTACAGAAAACATATTTCTGCCAGCAACATTCAACAGGAAGATACAAAAAAAAAAAAACCTAACTGGATCCATAGGGACTGATTCAATGACCATGGAAGTGACATGAAAAAGACTAATTGGCTTCAACAGGCAGACAAACATCCAGTACTAAATGCAAGGGAGAACTTAAACTAAACACTCAATCAATAGGGAAGTTAAGAGCTTCCATCATTTTGACTGGATCTTTAGAAATAATGCATGAGTTTCCATTTTTTTGTTTATTCACTGCAAATAAAACATTCATCGGAATTGTACACAGAGGCTCAACACTCAATGGCCCAACCATTTCAACGCATCTTCGCACAGACTGTGTAAATGAAGAAAAAAGCAAAAATGATATTTACGGCGTTGGGCAACTTTTCAAATTGCTGCATATAATTTCCAAGCCACCTTATCTAAGTTATCAATGCAACATCTGGTACGTACACAACAGCCGTTCCTACCTTGGGAGCTCTGGCGTGTTTCCCACATCTGGCATCTCTGACGAAGCTGAGATCGAGCAGCTCTGCCTCCTATAAGGAAAAGTTGAAATACACATTGTTACCCATTCATTGAAAATGCACACTTCGCTAACTGCGCTTTTGTTCCCTAGTAATGCTACTGTTAGACCTCAGCCTTCAGTGAGCTCTGTGCAGGTTCTGTCCTGCACATCGCATACCGATCGGGAGTAACAATTCCTCGTTGCAGTATTGGAACCGTTGTCATATAGCCCCATTGTTTCCTTGCAAATCTGCTTTGGCCTTTTTCCCCCCGACCCCATCTTCACCACCAGTTTGATATATTGATTTTCCAGGGGCTCATTTCAAACCAAAATTATTTAGCTTATTTCTTGTGTTGCCAAGCACTCTACTATGATTCACATTTT
Organism: Mauremys mutica; assembly: GCF_020497125.1. NCBI lineage: Eukaryota > Metazoa > Chordata > Testudines > Geoemydidae > Mauremys > Mauremys mutica. Next base: position 201,872,879 of record NC_059074.1, read on the forward strand.
TCAACAAAACCTCTGTGTATTGTTTTTTATGTATCCCTTGTCTCGCAATAATTAGCTCCTGGCTACTGTCTGCAAAAGAGAACTTCGTCAAACAGAACATCCTAACTTCACAGTGGAAAAATCTACATGATTGTGGATAGGACATTTTGAAAAGTGTGTGTGAATAAGAAGGATGCTTTGCACTCATGCACCATCAATTTTATGGTGACTATTTTCCTTACTACTCAGTAAAAACCATGCACTTTTGACCACCATCTCACACTACAGATGACTTCTACATATTGCACTTAAGAGAACAAAAACGACGTGCTACATGACCTCTCCTACATAGGGAAACAATTACAGACAATATTGTGTTGTATTTTCCAAGGGTTTAATTTTACTTTTTAAACACAGATTTAATAATACCACCTAGCTTTTATCAGATCTCAAAGCACTCTACAGAGAGGAGTTCAGTATCTCCATTTTACAGATGGAAAAACGGAGGCACACAGGAGTGACATGATTTGTCCAAGTTCATCAAGCAGGCCAGTGGTTGAGCCAGAAATAGAAATTAGGTCTCCTGAGTCCCAGTCCGGTGCTCTATCCACCTTAATACTAGCCAAACTTTAACTCCCCTAGGGCCGCATTGTGTCCAGTCCTGCACACCCATGCAGAAGTGTAAGGTATCCCCCACTTTTCTCTGCACTGACTACCCATACCCATATCCATACCATGGGTAGCAGTGCAGCATGAGATGCACACACCGCAGGGCCAGTACTCCTCCATCCTGCATGGGTGGGTGGAGAAGGTGTGGAGAATGAATGGAACCTTGGCTATCTCTCCCGCCTCCCAATGAGCAGGGCATTGCTGCTACACCATTGTGCTGCAGTGTGTACCCACCACCAAGTCTAGGGTTGGCCTTATTGGAAAACCCAGGAGGTGGGCGGGTGCAAGCCCACCCACTTCTAAAGGCCCCCTCCACAAGCCTAGCGGGAGGGACTACTGGACCCAGGAACGAAATGAATATGGGGGACAAGTAATGAAAAACAGGGAGTGGCGTGATGATGGTGTAGGGTTGGCACAAAGGACTCCCACCTTCTTGGAGCAGGGGAAACCAAGCAGCAGATTGTGACTCAGAATCAATATCCTCTTCCCTACCTGCTCCTAGGTAGGTGTAACTGCACATCATGGGGTTTTGGGGATGTAATACCTTAATGTATACGAACCCCACACTAGGCAACAAGAGGTTAAGGGGCTGCTCTGGGCTCAGCCAGCCATGCCCCGCCACACCTGCAAGTCATGCACAGACTGGAGGAGACGTTAAAGGATGCAGAGCAGCTCCCTTGGGGACAGAGCAGGAAAGAGAGCAGACATGCACCTCGCAGCTCCTGAGAGAAGAGCTGAGGGAAGGCAGAATCTCTCCCTCCAAAGGTCCCTCCCTGAGGGAAGGGAGGACCTGCTTCAGGGATGCCCTCAGAGGGAGGCATTCCCTCCCACATACGGACTCAGTTTATTTGCGTTAATTCCTCTTGCTTTCTTTACGAACTATCCCAGCAGGGGAGAGAGTTGGAACTAGGGTGACCAGATGTCCTAATTTTATAGGGACTGTCCCGATTTTTGGGTCTTTTTCTTATATAGGCTCCTATTACCCCTCACCCCCTGTCCCGATTTTTCAGACTTGCTGTCTGGTCACCCTAGTTGGAACTGATCTGGCTGAGGACCAAGCCACAGGAAGAGACAGCTGCTGCCCGGAGACAGAGGGAGCTACCATGCCATTCATGGCCACAAGGAGGTGCCAAGCGGTGAGCTCACCACCTGCACATCTCATCAAAAACAGCAAGCTTTGGGCAACCATGGGATGGTAGGAAGTGGCCCAGGGAGGGCAACCCAGGCTACCAGAAGTTTGATAGTCCTCACAGGTCTCTGGGCTGGAGTCTGGTGGAATGGGAAGGCCTGAGCTTCCCTACCAACCTCCCCTCTGCAATTTGAAGGCCCTAAGCCTGACCACTAGGCAATGCTCCCCACAAGCGAAGGCCATCACATATGGACATAGCTACTGAAGAAAGATCAACAGTGCTTGACGAGACATTTATCTCCACTTGTATGCTCTTTGCAAGCACTCAACACATATTTCCCAAGAAACACCACAAACTATCCTGTGAGATTCAGGCAAATAACTCTGATTTGACTGGACATTGCTTAAAGATATTAAAGTCCCTCTTACTATTGTCTGTCTCATTTACACTTTGATGAGGACTAATAGTCCATATTAGCATACATCTGTTCATTTACAGGTATAAACAATGCTAAAGCAAGAGTTAGACCACAGTATCCACAGAGCAACACTAGTTTAATAGAATTTTTATCTTAAATAATTACTGTGTCGATGCTCAGAGAATTTGAAATCTATGTACAGTATAATGCCACTATACCCTGAAAAGCAAAACCAAATTCCCAAGTGAAAATACAGTTTTCCTCTGTGACCTATACTATAGTAGCTGTCAATTGGTTTCTTTTTCATTTTTTGTAGGCCAGATCCTGATCCAGTCAAAAGAGAGTACCAAATCAGTGTTCAGGAGTATCTCATTCTTAACAAAACTGCCACTATGCACCACTTCAGTTCCAGACTGAAGATCCACTCCCAGACAGACCCACACTGCTCCCACGCTCTCCCGTCCCTTGCTCCATCTGACACACCATCACAATTGAGGTGAATATTGATTGGATCAGATCCATGTTGGGAGCAGAAAGGCCTTTGGGCATTGCAGGGGCTTATGTGTTCAATTCCAACCCCCACCAAGCATGAAGAGACTTAGGACATGGAAATGAAATGGGGACTGAAGATAACAGAACCATCCCGCAAACACCAGGGCAGGCCACAGCAGTGAAGCACAGCCCCTCTGCATCAGCGCACAATGCTGTCATGGCTAATACCCCAGCTGACAGGCCTGAAGAGTGGATGCTGCTCCTTGGGGCCCCTCACGTGAAGGTTCCTAGTTACTGGATCTACTTAGGTCTAGGTGGAGCAGCTCCTCTTCTAAATCATCCACGTGGGTTTTGAAGTGGCTGTGGGACTCACCCGCTCCCAGTGCAAAGGTGATGCAGAAGCTCACTTGAATGACACCTTCTTGTCATGTAGGATCTAGCAATGGGCCCTCTACCAAAGCATGAGCATCATCCACAGTGCACAGAGACTGCAGTGTGCATTGTGTTTCATTCTCCAGAACCCAGCATGACAGGTCCCCAGGCTGGGATGGGGCCAGATCTTCAACTGGTGTAAGTCAGCACAGCTTCGCTGACTTCAACAAAGCCATGCTGATTTACACCAGTTGAGGATCTGACCCTAGGTCTTACTGTAACATTTCTACATTCTCTTCACATTTTGTCCATCCTTGAGCAGAATTTTCTTCCAGACCCCGGAGATGTCAGATCAGTGCAAGAACACCTCACATAGGTTTTTATTTCTTCGGTGATTTATTTCATGCCATATTTGCATACCACTGTAAATACATTTCAAAATGCATCATGTTTTTAGTGCAGACAGCCAGACTAGTCTTTGTTAATTAAAGAAGTTTTTTTCCCCCTAGTTCTGATGTAAGAAAGATAAAAATACAAGTTATTTATTTTTTCAAGCTGTTCTTAGGAACCACTCTAACGCCTGTTCTATGGAAGCCCCATTTGGGATGTATCAAAACTAAAGGCAGACTCAACAGAGGAGACAGGAAGAGAAACATCTGAAACAAACGAAGCTAATTGCAGCGCTCTGTTAAATAGCTGCCTGTTCAGGGCTGGTAGCAAGCTTGACTTTGAACATGGCAAAATAAGGACGCAATGTGGAGTCTCTCTGTTGACTTAATGTCTGAGAGACACTCAAATATGGGCAAGAACAAAACTAATGAAATATGGAAGAGTCACATTAATGTTTATCAGACTGATAATGGGAATACGGTTTAGAATGGGAAGAGGAGCTCTAGCCTTTAGATGTAATTAAAGAAAGATGCAGAAGAGAGGACATTTAACAAAAGGGTGATATGGTAAGCGAGAAACTGAAAAGAGAACCAGGGATTAGAGAGTGAAATGGAAACTAAGATAGTCTCTCTCTTTCTTTGAAGTTCTGCTCTATCAACAGAACTGAACGGGGTAGAAAAAAATACTACACACAATGAAGTGTGCAGATTATGACTATTCGAAATTAAGGGTTTTATTCTCAACTAGTGTCAGTCAGCATAGATCCATGGACACTAGCTGAGTATCTGGCCCTAAATGTTAAGGATCACATGGTGATCCCCTTTGTCTCACTGAGTAGTACCTTCACCCCACAAGAAGTCCCACTAACTTCAGTGAGACTGCTTGTGGGGTCAGGCAATATTCAACATGAGTTCGGGTATCCACAATGCACCACTACCAACCCCAAGACCTGAAAAGTAATGAGAAGGGCTTAAAAATCAAAAGACTTTCAGAAGATGGAAACATTTTGTGCTCTATTTGTATTCTGGTTTTTGAGCCTTTAGGGTTCGTGGTTTTCAGTTTTTCCCTGCAGTTATGAGGGCAAGAAACATTTTTTTTTTAAATGAAAGCCAAGACGCTTGTGTAATCACAGGTCTCCCAATACTGGGGCTTTCCAAAAAACACCAAATATCACAAGGTAAAATCCTGAGGGATGGCAACATTGTGGCAATGTGGCTTTAAGGAACCTATAGACATGAGGAAAGACATTCCGCTTACACAATCAAAGAAGAAGGATTTAGAAAACTGAAAGGACTGACAACTGCTAGAAATAAACGGTTATAACAGTGAGAACATGAGAGAATGAAAGAAGTAGAAGAAAAGGGGATTACAAAAGAAGATGGAAAACTACACACCAGGCAATTGTCAGAAGCTTGTTATTGTAGGATTGGCCAAGTATTTTATTTTAAAAAGAGAATAAATGGCCAGACCTCCCCTAATACAAACATATAACAAGAGCCTTTCAACTCAAATAATACACATCAAAAATAAACACGAACAACAAAGAGCCAACCAAACCAACACCTCACAAAACGATGAAGTCTGGGCTCCCTCTAAGAAGAGGGTTGTAAGAACAGGGAAGTGGAGTTCTAGGCACACTCTGAGAGGTTTACAAAACCTAGGCCATCTGAAGAGGGGATGTAATTAGATCCCAACTTTTAAAGAGTGGGATCTGTGAATCCTTGCTGTGACCTTATACACGTTACCATATTTTGGGTCTGGCAACCTAGCACATAGGAGGTTTTTTTGGCTAGTGCACAGACTTTTGAGACAGGTTTTGTAGGAAGCAGCTACGCAAGCCATGGGAACATATGCCCTATAGTCCTTGTTTATTAACAGATATTAGAACTGAACGGTACATTTATAAAGACAAGGTGGGTGAGGCAATATCTTTTATTGGACCAACTTCTGTTGGTGAGCGAGACAAGAAACAGAAGTTGGTCCAATAAAGATATTACCTCCCCCACCTTGTCTCTCTAATGTCCTGGGCCCAACACGGTTACAACAACACTGCACGGTACATTTATGCAATTTAATTTTACATCTGCCTCCTGAATTGTGGAAAAAAGCCCTTATGCCATTGTAATTTGCCATCTAAAGGCAAGAGAATGAGGTAAGGACACCCACATAAATGTCACCGTAGCCTGCAATCAGGAGGGTCTGAATAAGTCAGAATTCATAATGTAACATTTCTTAGAAGTTCCTAGGTCCAAGAATATCAAATCCTTGGGAACTTTGTGACCTTTAGTAATTGCTTTCATCTTCCAAATGACACATTAAAGAGGGAGAGGGCAATTTCCTAATATTTTAGTATATATTTTGGACAGGTTTTTTGTGAAGCCAAAATATGCTTCCATTCTTTACTACTTGGCAGAAAAATGCTGCAGTTCAAGTGCTGCGAAATTGACAGTCTAAAGCCTGCTGCTCCGGAAATCAATGGGCACAGGATTGGAACCATACTGTGTGCTAGATGAGCCATGGAAGTCCATGGCAACTGAGAAGCAAAAACACTGTAAGTCCAGCCTTGCACTGAGTAGAGACCTGTAACCACTCTTACTGTGAGCTATTAATCTCGCAAGAGAATAATGTCTCTTAATTCACCTACCACAAAAACGCTAAGAAATGAATATTAATCCTGCTACGTTTGTTTTCAACTATCCACTGAGACAGAGACCCATCCTTATAGGGCTAGATTGTGCATCCTCACTTTTCTGGGTGAGCCCGTTCTCACAGAAACAGCACATTGTGCAACCCTTCCTGTGTTGAGGAGCATTTACTCACACAAGCAGTTTCATCTGAATTCAGTAGAGCAGGGATCAGCAACCTTTGGCCCGCGGCCCGCCAGGGAAAGCTTCTGGCAGGCCTGGATGGTTTGTTTACCTGCAGCATCCACAGGTTCGGCCGATCGCAGCTCCCAGTGGTCATGGTTTGCCGTTCCAGGCCAATGGGGGCTTTGGGAAGTGGCGGCCCACCCCTTGGCCCATGCTGCTTCCCGCAGCCCCCATTGGCCTGGAACGACAAACCACAGCTAGTGGGAGCTGCGATTGGCCAAACCTGCAGATGCTGCAGGTAAACAAACCATCCAGGCCTGCCAGCAGCTTTCCCTGGCGGGCCGCGGGCCAAAGGTTGCCGATCCCTGCAGTAGAGCAACACCAATTTATATCTGCCCGGGATCTGGTTCACTCTTACTTTTATTAGTTAATTTCCACCTCCCAAAACTGAGCAAAGCACATCACCCATTGTGCTAGGTACTTCATATTAACATAACACTAGTTAACAAGGCAAAATTCCTCATTGATCTCGGTGATAAATGAAAGGTGGGGGGGAGTTCCCTTTTAGGGACACCAAGCCAGCCAGTTAGCTATAAATCCCTCTTGGTGGCTGTTCTCTGCTTGCTTTACATGTAAAGGGTTAAAACGTCTTCCTGCATCGGTAAAAGGAAGGGAGTGGGCACCTGACCAAAAGGGCCAATGGGAAGGCTAGAACTTTTTAGAATTGGGGAAAAAAACTTCCCCTTGGTCTGTCTGTGTTGTTTTCCCGGAGAGCAGAGACAGAGCTGGAACTATGCTGTAAAAAGCTTTGGGGCAGGTACGAAAATCATCAAATGATAACTAGAAACTACTCATCTGAAACCCCAGATATGTAAGTAGATCAGGAAATGTCTAGGAAGATGCAATTAGGTTTATCTTTTTTATTTCTTTATGGCTTGTGGACTCCTCTGTGCTAACCCCAGGTGCTTTTGTTTTGCATGTAACCTTTAAGCTGGACCTGAAGAAACTATCTTGATGCTTAATCCTTGTAATTGTTTTGTTTAAAACCTAACAAAAAGCCTAAGTTCCAAATGTATTTTCTTTCTTTTTGTTTTAAATAAAATTTACCTTTTTAAAGAACAGGATTGGATTTTTGTGCCCTAAGAGGTTTGTGCACATATTGTTTAATTAGCTGGTGGCAGCAGTTGATTTCCTCTGTTTTCTTTCTCAGCTCTTCCCCAGGGGCCGGGGGTGGTGGTGAAAGGGCTTGAGGGTACCCCACAGGAATTAATTCCCAAGTGCGCCTTCCTGGGTTCTCAAAGGGGTTTTTGCACTTGGGTGGTGGCAGCATCTACCCATCCAAGGTCAGAGAAAAGCTGTAAACTTGAGAGTTTAATAGCAACCTGGAGTGGCCAATATTAATTTTTAGAATCCTTGTGGGCCCCCGACTTCTGCACTTGAAGTGCCAGAGTGGGGAATCAGCCTTGACAATCTCCTTGGGGAGTTTGGCTTAAAAGTGGATGGCACTGTACAGATATTTCTTTATACACCAAATACACCCTATTTACCAATATGAGGAACTTTACATGCATGTATATACACATTATGATCATGTAACAGCATTTAATGATTATGGGTCAGATTGTCTAACCTTTACTCATGTTGATGGGCAGTTACACATTTGGTTACATACTGATGCATGTTCATAAATTATATATTAAGGCCCAGTCCTATGTTTCTCATAGTGTGGATTTACATGTAAACAGTATACATACGTAGACATAAGGAGTGTGCCGTCTCTTTGTGAACAGAGTTCCCCAATAAGATCAATGGCTCATAGTTTAGTTTGTGAAATTCTGCATGATACTTTAGCCCCTATCTCAAGATTACATAGTAAATGTAGATGTCTGTTTTGATGTCTGCATGGAATGAATCCGCTTAGGTATGTGTTTATTTTATAAATAACCGCACCCCACTCCCCCAAAAAAGCCACAATTCTAGTCCACCATGTTGAGTGCTAGCCTGTTGAGAAACCATGTGATCTTACTGCTATAAACTCCATTCATCCTTCCTCCTTGCATCACGTCAGACTACTTCTGTGAAGTGCCTAGCACAACTCTGGGCAGATTTGTCGTAAGTGGAGCTATGCCAACTTGCTTAAGCAGGGGATTTGGTTGAGTAAACCCCACTGTAATCTGCATTAATTACATGATAATGAAATCATGTTGTTTCCTGGTCATTACAGCTGGATGAAAATTTTTGAATCAGGCATGTCAATTCCTTGAAATTGAAACTTTCCACAGGAATATGTTGGCTGACAACATTTTGTTCAAGAAAAAAAAAATCACAACAAAGGGTTGTGATGTCAGTGTGTTCTATTTTGACATTTTTGTGATGTTTTGATTTTGTGCATCAAAATGACCTGTTTCCATTTCTTTTAAATTGTTAAAAAATGAAATAGAGTCAAAATTAAAATGAAATATTTTTATTTTATCAAAACAAAATGTTTTGACTGACCTGAAGCAATTTTTTTTATTTTTGAAAATTTTGTTTTGCAGGAAATTTCTAATTTTGACCTTTTGTTCTGATTCTGAATGAAACCAAATTTTGAAATCAGAGAATTTTCTGTTAAATGGAAATTCTGCATAGCACAGTTACTGTGTCAAACGTTTTATCAATATACCCTGGCCCAGCCTGAACATACTGAACTAGATTCTTTTATCAGTAACAACGATATGAATCTGGAGTAACTGCTCTCTATTTCCACTCAACTTGACAAGCAAAGGACTATGCACAAACCTTCCTGCAGTTCGGCAGGTTTCCCAAATCCTCTCCAGCGGCTTTCTTCAGCTCCTGTTCTGCCCCTGGACTCCGCTCTCTCTAATGCTCTCACCCAAGCAACTCCTGCCAGTATTTTCTTGCTGCTTCCTGTCCCTCTCTCTCTGGGTCTCAGGGAGCTCTCACCCACCCTGTCTGCGTCTGACTCTCCAAGTCTCTGATTCATACAGTCTCCTTCGCTCTCAGACTCAGGGCCCACTCCTAAGCCCAACTGGGAGCCCCTCTTCCATCTTAAAGCGCCCAATGTCACCTTGTGACAAGCGCAACTGAAAAGGACCAGACGTAGGCGTCCGACAACGTCAGTGATCCTCAGCTGGTGTAAAGTGTCATAGCTCTGAATACTTCAATTGAGTGATGACCATTTACACCCCAATGGGGGCCGGATATGCTGCAAGCAACGTTGTTTAGTTGCTTAGTCTTCACTCCAGCTAACTGAGCCCGGTCGCTGCACAAGATGTAAGCGGGAAGTGGGCTCCTTGCACAAGTCAATCTGGCCCAAAAAGTGAAGCGCATTAAACAAGCTGTATACAGACAACAACTTCCCATAGAAAGAGGAAAGTATTTTGCAATCAGATAATGCCCCTTTTTACGACTCATGAAAACTACCACAATCTTTCTGACCCCGATCTACATTGGGGGGACGGGGAAATCGATCTAAGTTACGCAACTTCAGCCATGTGAATAATGTAGCTGAAAACTTAGATCGACTTACTGTGGTGTCTTCACTGCGGTAAGTCAACTGCTGCCACTCCCCCATCAACTCTGCCTGAGCCTCTCGCGGTGGAGGAGTACAGGAGTCAATGGGAGATCACTTGGGGGGCGATTTATTTATAAATCGATCCCCGCTGGATCGATCGCTGCCCGCCGATCCGGCAGGTAGTGCAGACATACCGTGAGACAAAGATTTTTTTTAAGTGCCCAACTCAAACTAAGTAAGTCTTAGCAGAGAACAGAAAATGGTCCCATTTCTTAAATAGGCTGGTTGGAAAACAGTAAGTATTTTCTGTAAAAGTTTTTGAAAGAAAGGAACATTCATTTTCAAAAGTTTTCATGGACATTTTCTATTTTATTTTTTTACTAAAAAACGTCTCGAATTTTCATTTTTTTGTTGACAAACTGGACATTTTCAAAACATTTAGTAAAAAGGCCCTGTATATAAAAAAAAATTTTGGAGTGAAGAATGTAAACCAGCTGGAGTTAGGAGAATTTAAATAGCAACCTTTAACTATTGTAGAGATTTTGAAACTCAAACAAACATTGAATCATCTCACAGAGGCCCAATAACTGGCAGATGTGACCATATAAAAACACATGTTCAGGCTTCTGATTCTCAGTTTTAACTCATAAATATCAATAAAATGCTCAATACAAAAAAAATATGACTGTTGGTGTTTATTCAATAAACACCAGAAAAAGCACCAGGGATTGTAAGTTGAATCTAGGTTTGGAAGAATTAGGGTTGTTGTTGTTTTTTTCAGCAAATGTTCAGTAAACGTCGATTTTGCTGCACACTCACAAATCAACAAAATATTCCCTTCAATAAAAACAAAAATGTACAACTAGGCAGAGTAAGAAAACTGTGCGTCAGAACTTGGAGTTTGATTTAAAGCTATTTACTTTGTATAGTTTCATATGCGATGTTGACAACTTGTGTGGTAATGATTACAGAGCTTTAACTCTTGGAATCTCAACATCGATGGTTATTAATTATTGTCTGACCCTCCTCCCATAATTGATAAATATAGAAAAAAAATGCTTAAAAATCATCATTATTATCTGTCAAAATCATAAAAAAACCCACCAAATATTGAATTCTATCCAGCCTTCTTGTACCTAATGGCTTATGTATATGGACCAGTAATGCACTCTCTGAGGGTGTGATTTCTAAAGCACACCAATGTGCTGCGCATTAATTGGTCCATGTAGATCCTGCTGACACGCTCTAAAGGTTCCCTAGTGTGCTTTAATGCAGTGCTGTTTGAAACACTACATTAAAGTGCAATGGGGAACATTACGAAGAGATGACTCATTACAGTATATACAGAGAGAGCCCCCAAAAAACTGGTTATGGGACATTTATATAGAACTCAAAAAATGCCAAAATAACCCGCCTCCCAATGAAATTGATAATCCCCCCCCAAACCAGAAGCCCTATATACATTTTATGAAATATGTCAGGATTTCTTTTGTGCCTACACCCTTGAGAATTCTGCACCATTTGCTTTCAGCGCATGACACTATTTAGTGAGGGATGGCAGAAGTCTATGGGTATGTCTACACTACCCGCCGGATCAGCGGGTAGCGATCGGTTTATCAGGGATCAATATATCGCGCCTCATCTAGACACGATATATTGGTCCCCGAACGTGCTCCCGTTGACTCCGGAACTCCACCAGGGCGAGCGGCGGTAACGGAGTCAACAGGGGGAGCCGCGGCCGTCGATCCCGCACCATGAGAACGGGAGGTAAGTCGAAATAAGATACTTCAACTTCAGCTACGCTATTCTTGTAGCTGAAGTTGTGTATCTTACATAGACCCCACCCCCTAGTGTAGACCAGGCCTATATCACGCTCCAACACCCTGTAGTGACAGGTCATAGAGTGGCACTACAGTGTCAAATATATTGTTTCATTTAGGGCCTGATTCCAGGGGTGTCGCTCCACTGATTTCAGTGCCCACCATGCATTAAAAAGTCTACTCGGACTTCCTTTGAAGTTGTTCATTAAAGGGCTGGAATTCAAAGAGCAGTGCCTAACTATAGCTTTTAAAAATATCAGTCAAGTTTCATTACATTTGCAATGTGTGAGCATCCCTTCTCGGTTACAGCATGGGGCTGGAGAACAGGAGTTCAAGGCTCTAATCTGAGCTCTATGCTGACTTCCTGTGCAAAGCTGAGCAAGCCAATTAGCTCTTCTGCGCATCACCTGCTCACCAGTAAAAGCGGAGGATATCGTATAGACTCCATGGGGTGAGGCTAATTAGGGGCAAACCCTACCCCCATGATCCAAGGATCGCACTGCAGGGGGGGAGAGGGCAGAATGCTGTGACCCCTCACAGGGGAGCCAAACCCCTGCTTGCCACTGAAAGAGGGTCCTTTCGCCTTCATGCACAGGTGCGTTTTTTGGTAGGGAGACAAGCTAGGAAGGAGCAGATGCAGTGGATCCACAAGGATTGACCCACTGCCTATTGCTCCATTCCTCCATGAACAGAGTTGGTGCAAGGAACCACAGGGTGCATTAGCAGCCATGGAGCGGCTACACCGCTCCTCTGCGCAACCCACATAGGGTAGGAGCCATTCCCCCACTTGTTCTCCTGAAACACTCAGGCTCTGCACCCAGGTTAAGATTTGGTCCTTAGTGCTTGTACAGTGCTTTGAGCTGAAAGCATTATATAATGGGAAAACATTACTAAATTATTACAGCATTCTGATGCCTTATTATCCTTGCGTACAGACTGTCTTTTCTCTCCTATTTGTACGAATGTCTAATCCCATTTCTTGTTATAAAACACTGAGTATTTTGGTCAGCCAACAGGCTGCTTGCTTCCTTGGCTGTGTGCTTAGGGTTTTGAGGCACTGCAAGCTGCTGAGGTAGCAGAAGAGGAATGTCCATCATAGAGAAGAGGTGAAGCTTGAAGGGGTGGACGCCTGCAAATTCAGCCTGGTCAGCTTTATGTTCACTGTCATTGTCCTGGGCAGAGGTGAGCCTCTTGGGCACACATCTTTGGTCAGGACATTGGAAGAGAAATAGCCCATAGTCTAGTGCCTCCATCGCACACATACGCAGTTAGCCTGGGGCAGTAATTCATCTGAACGCACGAGAGCGTTCTTTGCAAGCAGTGAAGCAAGGTATTATCATCTCAAGACTTAACTGTGGAGCTGAACCTTCAAGGGCTGTGCAAAGAGTTGTTGGTTCTCAGCTCCTGGCAATTTCAGGCGCTGCAATATTTGCAATATAACTTAACTGTGTTGTGTGTGTTTCTCAGATGTCCTCTAGGGTCCCTTTATATGTAGTTCTTATTGTGATGGGTTCCCCCGGGGTGCCACCTGGAACTGGGGTACCACTGAGCCTCCCTGACCCACCAGCCTGGGCTCCATCTCACACCATACTGCTGTGACAAGCTGCAAAGCCCTCTCCAGCCTGCACTTTCACCAGCACACATACAGATAGGGACACACTCAGCTACAATTACATGCAGGCTCTCTGACCAGCCCCTGCATGGGAAGGCTCTAGTTAAGGTACCTTCCAGCTCCTCAGGCACACACCACCTCTGGAGTGTAAACCCAAATTTATACCGCCTTGTACTACACAGGGAACTGAATGGAGTAAGCTCATAACATTTGCTCCCTCCCTCAATGTGGAGAGAAATATGCAACAGACTTATGCCCCAACTTATGATTCCCACACACTGGCTTAGATAGAGCAAAAATAAGTGTATTGACTACAAAAGATAGATTTTAGGTGATTATAAGGGATAGCAAACAGATCAAAGCAGATTTCCTAGCAAATAAACAAAAAACGCAAACTACGCTTAATATACTAAATAGATTGGATCTGAGTAGCAAATTCTCACCCTAAGTGATGATACAAGCAGGCTGCAGCCTCTTAAGGGGCCAGCTGCACTTGCTTAGAGCTTGGAATCCCCAGGTGTTCCAGTCACAGGCTAAAAATCCCTTCAGCCTGGGCCCAGCACTTTCCCCAGTTCAGTCTTTGTTCCTCAGGTGTTTCCAGGAGTCTTCTTGGGTCTGGAGTCAGTGAAGAACGCAGATGATGTCACTCCTCTCCCTTATGTAGCTTTTGCATATGGCAGGAACCCTTTGTTTCAAAGTTTGGTTCCCACACCAGTCAGTGGACAAATACTGACATCCCAAGATGGGGTCTAGCACCAGGTGACCTGGTCACGTGTCCCTGTAGAGTCACAGCAGCCATCCCCCAGGGGCTGTTGGGAGCATTCACAGGAAGGCTCGCCAGGTGGGAGCTAATCTTCTCCTAAGGCCTATTGTTTCTTCTAATGGCTCATTAACCTGAATGGGCCCTTCCCAGCCAGCCATCTAGACTGAGAGCATTTTGCCTAGTGGGCATTGCTCAGGAATAGCTACATGTGAAATAGATACATTGACGTTATGAATATTGACAAAAATGATACATGCATACAAATAGGATAATCGTGTTCAGCAAACTATAACCTTTCCAATGATACCTCACATGCCTCATCTTGCATAAAATACATTGTAATTATGATATAATTAGATCATACTAATATCAATAGGAAGAATATGCGGTGCAGTGTTACACTTATCTTCTTAAAGTAGTGCCCAGTGATTGCTGTAGTGACTTCCTTCCTGGAAGGCCAGAGAAGAAAAAGAACCACCGTTGACTCAGAAAAAGTGTTTGCCATCTTAATGATGTGCAATCTCTAAAAATATGTCCCTGGAGACATAGAAACGACAACATTTTCAAATAGAGAGGAAATAGGCGGCAGTTTACAGGATGCATAATGCCATTAGGAGAACGAATACAAATAGATTTCCATACGAGAGTACCCTTCTGATACCAAAACAAAGCAAAACCAGCCCTTGTGGCTCTAGATCTTCAGTTACTCACCTCTACATTAAAAAATAAATATGTTTGCTTGGATTTACAGTGGCTGAGCAGACTGGAAACTGGTCCGTGGGAGCTGACTGCAACTCAATTCCCAATGCCAAAAGGTAGGGTCAGGAATCTCTGCCATTGTCACAATCTGTGATTGGCTCCCGCTCCCAGGAATGGAAACCCAGGAACATGCTCTGACCGTAGTAACAATTCTCATTTCCATCAGTGGCACAGTGAACTGAACCGTATTGGTGAGTGAAGCACATGCTACACGGTCAAGACTATTGTGCTCAGCCATCAGCCCAGGTTCAAGCTCTCAGTGTATCTGAAAAACATGTAGTTTGGACTAAGATTTTTTTTAATCTGTGTTTTCTTGTACATGTCTGAAGCTATGGCTATATTTCAATATTGCTATAGCATGATGAGATTAGACATTAGCGGGGTACGGCAAGATAATTATTAGCAAACGTACTGATCTGACGGCAGCCTACGTCACTGTCTGACACGTTGGGCTGAAAGCCAAGCTGCTGTAAATTATTCCTTTTAGGTCAATGATACAGTTTATCCAAGAAATGTTTAATAATTGCAGTTTCATCCTGCAAATTGGGGAGGAAAAAAAAATCACTTGACTTAAATCTCTCTGCAACAGCCTTCCACAAGGGTCCGTTTTGGTTCCCTTTGTTCAATATACACATACAAGATTCCTAAAGGGCGGATTGAGAAGTACGTGTATGCTGATGACATCTGTATGGAAACAATTTCCATAGGATTGAAGGGAATCGCCTCCAAGACATGACCACTTACTTCCAGCAATGGAGACGAATTCTTAATGAAACCAAGACAGTGCCAACTACTTGCCATCACAAGCATCATCTTGCCACTTGACCCAGCTCGATCCATGTACTAGGATGGCTACCGCTATTCCAACCACTCGTCACATACTTGGGAGTAAAACTCGACCATCGCTTGACATTTAGCCTCACCTGGGGCACCTGAAAATGAAGAGCTCTTCCAGTAGTGCCTTGATACAACAACGGTCCGGAGGCTCCTGGGGAGCAGACCCTTTGAACCCGCATACAGCTGTCCTGGCGTTTGCTCCAGCTGAATCCTGCTCAGTGTGTATGGGGGTGCAGTCACCACATTCAGCTTGGTGACTTGCTGCTGAACTTGTCCACCTGTATTATGAGCGGCTGCTTGAATTCTACATCAACCTCTAGTCGGTATGTACTAGTGCACGCAGCTCTGCCAGACCGTCGATGAGATGCCATTGCTGTTACGTTTGCCTGGAGAGCTGTGACAGATGAAACAGACCTCTTACAACTCCAGCTGACTGATGCCCCATTATCAGACAGGAGGCCACACGCTGTGCAAACTCAAAAGTCTGTTCATAATCAGGCAAAGAATCCTACTTCTGCGAACCAGAGTGACATCACAGCTGATCTCTTGATACCCCGTTGCTACAACAACTCCCGCACTCTTGGACAAGAGCCTTACTGTCCCTTTTCCATGCACGGATGAGCAGCAATGTCAGGGAGCTGAAAATTACGTTCTTATAGAGTGGAAACATCAGTGGGATAAAGTCTAACACACTAAGTAAATTCAGGAGCCCATCACTGTACCTGTCTCTGTGTCCACTTGATCACAGATCCTGGACCAGGCTCAAGAAGCTACTCTCAGGCTCATCCAGAGCTGCCGCCATGTGCACTGGCTGGTCCCGGTTTCCTCTCCATGCTGTGGTTATGGGGCAGGCAGAGGCTGAGAGAGGAAACAGTACTGAATTGACATGCCCAAGGTCACGCAGCAAGTAAGTGGCAGAGTTGGGAATAGCACTCAAAGGCTTCCAGTCCATTAGACCGGGCTGCCTCCCCTACAAGGTGGATGAACTTGCAACTGCGAGTATCTGCAAAATCCAGGGGATCCACTTCCCCAAGAATGGGCCGGAAAGCCAGGGCAATGTTTGAATGCTCATGCACTAGTGCTATGTGACGTGGTGTAAAGAGCTGCTACAGAGTGGCTGGGAGCTCTGTGGTGGCAGTAACTTGAATTATCTGGGGAACTGACTATAGCATCCTACCAAGCTGGTGAATTATCATTACCTTCATTTCATAGACAGGGAAACTGACCTCAGAACATGCCTACTGGATTGGGCCCCACAGGCAAGACAGTGGGGGAATGCTTCACGGGAGGATCCCACGGGGGGTAAGTGGCCACATCAGGATTGAGAAGCCTTGATAAGCTACATGGTTGTCTTCCGGCTTTAAACGTTCCAATGAGCATGTCTGAGGTTTCTTTGGAATCAGGGCCGGCTCCAGGCAGCAGCGAAGGAAGCAGGTGCCTGGGGCGGCCAATGGAAAGGGGCAGCAGACCGTCCGTAGCAGGGGCAGCACGTCCGGGTCATCGGCGGTGGCGGCAGTTCAACGGCAGCTCAATCGGTCCACTTCAGTCTTCAGCGGCAATTCGGGGGCGGGTCCTTCACTCCTTGTCTTCCTGTTCGGCAGCACTTAGGCGGCAGCGAAATCAGGTTTTTCTCTTTTTTTTCTGCCGCTTGGGGCGGCAAAAAAGCTGGAGCCGGCCCTGTTTGGAATCCTCAATTCTGCACTTGCTCCGCTGGCTCAAATGACCGTGGTCTCACCAGGAGAGAAAGTTTTGCTTCCTGCACAGCTGGGAGTCTGCAGTAGGAGCTATTTGCTCAACCACAGTGCAAGGCAAGTTGACTGGATTATTGCAGCTAGAAGTTGCATCCAAACAGCTTTTTTTTTTTCTGCTATGAGCAGTGAGAGTTTGCACAGAGACAAACGCTACTGATATACCGATTAGATTAGTTTGGTTCCACTGGAGCTGTTCTCTACGGTCGCGACCAATGAGTAGCAATGGTAGAACTGATGGAGGCGGGACCAGAATTCAAAGAGGAGTCACGTCTGCCTTTCATGCAGCAGACAAAAAGCACTACGTCTGTTAAGAAGCCTGTCTCTCCAAACAGTTATAATCACGCGAGTCCATAATGATTAAATGCCAGCCCACACGAGAGACCTATCATATTTTTGTGGGATATTTCCTGCCATTGGCTCATGCTCTCAGGGGACCGTTAAGAATATGATTTAGTCACAGAGATCAGGGAAGTCAAGGATCCCGTGAATTTACCAGACCACCGTGACTTTGGCTTCAGATGTCAGTGGCAGGACTGGGGCTGCACGCCCCCCTATGTCCCCTACAGCTTCGGCTGGGCCTATGCACCCCCTGTTCATCCCCCGCAGCTTCAGCCCAGGCCAGGGCTGCTGCTGTGTGCCCCCACCCCGCAGCTTTGGCAGGGTCTGGAGCCGGGGCTGTGGCTCCGCCGTGGGGCTGGGGCTGTCAGAGCCCACCCTGGGGATCCAGGTGTCATTCCTCCCTCTGCTCTCCCCCCGGTTATTTTTAGTAAAAGTTATGGATAGGTCAGGGCTCCCGTGAATGTTTGTGGATTGCCCGCAACCTGTCCGTGAAGTAAGTGGAAGAGTGTATTATTTCCAGAGTGCCCTAGATAGTAGATAGTTGGAACACAGGCTGTCACCTAATCCACCCACAGACTTGAACGAGACAATGCAGAGCTTGCTGCTTGTCGCAAAGCATGATATGCCCATGTAGGAGCCAATACTGCTGTCCTTAATCATGCCAAACTACCCTTGATGGCAATGGGAGAGCTGTCCAAGTATGGACGACAAGCTGAGGCTTTTTGACCTATTCTACATGATCCCTGTTCTGTTTTATGCAGCCTGAATGCGTTGACATTCAGGGCAGGCGGAAAAGCCCATCTTTGTTTGGAGGAGACATTTTGGAAAGGACTCCAGGGGGTGGGAGTGTGGGGTTTTCGCAGGGGACTTTGCTCTGCAATGGTTTTCTTGCTGACTGGTTGTTTTATGTGGATGGGGTTATAGTCTGTATGTTTAATTGATGGCAGGGTGCCTAGAATCTTCAATAGGCAGCTTTTATGTTCAATGTGTTATCTATGATTCTATATTTACAATATTTCCTTGATGCCTTTAAAGCTAGCAAGAGTAGGGGATTATACCCTTAGATCTGTTCTCTGTCTAAATACATCGTGTATGGAGTTGTGACAAAACTAAAGCTTAACACAGAAACCCAGATCCTACCTACAGGACCAGCTTTGTACGGCTACTCAAGCAGGGGGAAGGCATAAGAATTCTTCACTGCACACTATACAAAGGCTGGGGGCAAGTTCATTGGGGAGCGCATGTGTTTCTTACAGCTAGCCGCCCCACCCCCCAGTAGCTACCCAGAAAAGGGTAAGGGTCCGGGTGGGGCCATACGCCTGCCAAAATTCCTAGTGGAATCTCCCACTGCAGCATGGTCTCTAAGCACTGCCTCCTTCACAGACAATAGCTTAAGAGCTATAAACTGACCCTGTGTAATAAACGTGAGCTAGAGAGAAGATGATAGGATCCAGGCTTGACTTCAGGGCTGCGGTTTGGGTTCAAACCGTGCCAAAAAAATTTCGCTCTCTGAATTCCAGCCCCGAATACAGAAAAAACTCACAAGATCAGTTATTCTGGAAAGATTTCTGCCATCTCAGGAGGAAGATTTGTGCCGTATCAGACCTTGCAAGTAAGTCACCTAGGTTTTGGATACAACTCACAGCAAATACTATGAGGCAGGTTCAGATCTAGGGATCTGAAACTCTGTCCGCCAACTATTTCAAACTGTTTCCATTAAACATTCACATTTTGGCTCATCTCCAGCCTATAGACTATGGAATAAGCAAGTGGTGCATCAGAGAACAACCGGCGATAATTCAAACAACACTTAACAGTAGGTGCTTTGGGAACTGACACTTATTACTTTAGCAAATATTCTTCCTATCAAAAAAGTTAACCACAAAACCAAAGGTAAACCTTTGCCATGTAATCCTGTTACTTCTAAACACAACTGTTATGACATTCCATGGTGTTATAGGGAAGCTGTAAACTTGAGAGAGAGGGTTTGTCTTCACTGCAGGCTTAACTCAGTCTCCTACTCAGGTGATGACCCTAACTCCTGTCCCATCCACACAGCTGTAGCTCACGAAAGCTCATGCTGAAATAAATTTGTTAGTCTCTAAGGTGCCACAAGTCCTCCTATTCTTTTTACACAAAACCCTGTCACCCGGGGCTAGCTGACACAGCTCAGAGGATGGGTTCGAACCTGGGTGTGCTTTCACTCGCCCAGCAAGCCAGTCTCATCTCTGGTGTGGCAGCAGCAAGTCCATGCCTCCCTAGTGCCTGTGCCCAGAGCTGGGGCAGGTGCCAGGGAGGGAAGGAGCGAGCAGGGAAGAGAGGAAAAAGGGCTACAGAGACAGGAGCCAGATACAGGCAGCTGAGGTCACCTGCACCACCCCACAGCTCCCTGTGCTCTCAGTTCTCCTCCCCCACAGCTCCTCACATATCGCCCCACCAGAGACCAATCTGTCACTCCCACCCAATCCCCTACCCAGTCCCATCCAACCCCCTGCCACCTAATCCCCAAATAAATACACTGCAGTTCCCCTGCCACCTAATCCCCAAATAAATACACTGCTGTTCCCCTGCCAGCTAATCCCCAAATAAATACACTGCAGTTCCCCTCCCACTTCCCCAAAATAAACCCAAACCCCACAAAACTCCTCCTGCCAGAGACCCCCATCCATCCCACCAACTCCCATCACCCCAATAAACCCACCCCATCGCACAAGCCCTGCTAAAGTATCACCATGCTGAAACACCCCCAAACCCATTCCCCAAAGCCCCACACTTCACCCGCCACTGCTCACCATCCCCCCAACCTTATTCCCCAGTAAACCCAGCTCTTAACACCAAGCTGAAAAGTCCCAGTCTTATTAATTTCTCCTCATATGGCAGCCATTCCATACCCCCTAATCATTTTTGTTGCCCTTTTCTGAACCTTTTCCAATTCCAATAGATCTTTTTTGAGATGGGGCGACCACATCTGCACATGGCATTCAAGATGTGTATTCAGCAATTTTTTCAGCACCACTGTTGATCGACTTCATATCAAGGAGATCAAAGCCAGTCAAAGACAGAAGCAGCATCCCACATATATATCCCTTTCTACATCTGATTATGGACATACACATTTTGGACTAATATGCCAAAGAATTATTTATGAGGAGATAACAAATACCACATTGGAACTCAACTTCCCTCCACATTTTATCAGCCTTTCCTCGCAGGGATGCTAGACCTTGGTAAATAAAAGTGCTTTGGTGTTTGGGTCTTTAATGAGTCATTTAAGAAATTCATAATGTAACAAACAAGAATCTCATGATCCCATTTGAAATAAAACTGTCTTATTTTACACATTTCAGATAAGTATGGATTATTGATATACCATAAAAAGAGACTATATAAACAGAAACTCTTTTTTTCCCCCCACAACAGCAATTACCAGGTGCTTAACTATCCTTTGGTAACTTTAGATTTGATAAGGGAGGATTAATTCAACAATAGTTTATACTGAGGCCTACCTTGTGGGTATGATCCTTCAGTGGTTTCAATGGATGTTTTCCCTGTGTAAGGGCAAAAACCTTTTTTGCAGGTATAAGGAAAACCCAATACAAGTTACACAGACTTAGAAAAATAAGATGGAAAACTTATTGAGCCAGATCTTCAGCTGATATAAATTTGCACTCCTCTATTGAAGTCAGTGGAAATGCACCAATTTGCTCCAGCTGAGGCCTGGCTCTTTATGTCTCAATATAACAGATGAGAAGGGTTTAGGTGAGTGCATAATTGTATAAAACAATCAAATGTGAGCACAGGAAAACATCATGTTATCACTGGGCAAATCTCATTTTCTCCTCTTGGAATATATATAGTTTCTAGTGTAGCAGAAACTTACACTGACATATTCTCCAGCAACAGATGACAGATGATGCCACTTATCAGAAGTAAATTTATTTCCATTTCCTTTTCTCTTAACATCCGTAGTTGATATCTTTTAACCTGCCCTGTTTCTCTCATTTTCTAGCTCCTAAACTCACTCACGTCATTGAGGAGGATGGTTATTCATATTGGTGAATTAATTGGGTGGAGCTTAGAATTTCCTTCCGGTTTGTTTTGTACGATCTGTACTTATTTTTACTGTCTGTGGTCCCTGAGTATGTGGATAAGTACAGTTAAAAAATCAAAGTCAAAAACAAAGATAAGCAACACATAAGGATCTAAACAACAAGGAGTCCGGTGGCATCTTTAAGGTGCCACCGGACTCCTTGTTTTTGTGGATACAAACTAATACAGCTACCCCCTGATGCTTGACACCATATAAGGATCTAAATTACTAGTGGGTGAATCTCTAAAGATTGAATTTACATTCATCCACTAGAAATCTGAGTGCATAATTTCCTTTATTATTATTTTATGAATCTTCTGAATACATATGGGAAATAATTATTTTTATTAGTGTATTTGTAGTGGTATGTCTCATGCTCTCGTACTGTGAGGAGGAAGTTAAACTTGAAATTAGAATTCTACTGCATAAAGAAGTGGGTTATTCTGGAATCTCACTGACAGGCTCATTAACTGGCTATCCCAAAACTTGAAAATCTTGGATTGCTTTACACTGTTAGGCCATGATTCAGCCAAGCACTTAAGCAGGTACTTAACTTAAAGCCTGTGTGCACTCAGATCCCATTAACTTCACTGGGAAGTGAGCAGGAGCTTTCATGAATAGGGATTGACTTAAGCACACACTGAATTTGGGCCTTGAAGCCTTTAAATGCCACTTGCAGGTGGAATGCCAGTGGACAACACCAATTCCCTGTAAGCATTACGCCGGTCCACAGGATATGTGGACCTTTTAAAAGTACAGGACTGTACTTCAATGGAATCTGAAGAGTTAGACCATCCTGGGGGTTTCAATCATTCAATTTCTTATAATGTTTTTGATATATTTTTATCTTTCTATTCAAGTAGCCATTCTCTGCAAACAAGATGAACTGGCATTGTACAGAAGGCTGTCCCATTGGGCAGAATTTTTCATACCATATATTAGGAAGGATTTGAATCAGAATAAGGGAGAACCTCAGCTACAGCTCAGTGTCACATTGTCTATCTACCAAACAAACAAAATCATCTTATAATCCTACCCAATAAATGCAATTTATGGACATTTTCCTGGCTAAAAATATGATCAGTTGAACTAATAACATCAGATGACCTTCCTTACTCCTAGCTGGATGGCTTGTACCAGACATGACTAAGTCACAGAAGAATTTGTTTTGTAAATTTTTACCTTTAGTATACATGGAAGGACACTCATATGGTTGAAATCCAAGAAAAATGACTGAGCTTTTAAAGTGGGATTCACAAAGGTACTTACAGACCTAACTTGAACTGAATTAGCTTATCTGTGTGAATCCCACACCTACTGACTTCAGGCAGAGTGATCAAATTGCAAATCTGGTATTTTTTTCAGTTCTCAGCGGCCCATAATTAACATCACATTTCAAAATTCCCACTTGTTGAAAACATGGGAATAAACTGTGCTGTCTGTTACAAAAGTTTGTTTTATAGATTCTGGAGTATAATTGTGGGTTTTTTTCCAGTGCCCCATTTGGTCATTTTGTAACACATATTTGCTATATTTAGATAGTTTATTGTCTGGATCTCAAAGGGTTGGGTTGGTTTTTTTTTGGTGGTTGTTGGGGTTTTTTTTTTTGGTTGTTACCATTTTATTTGCATTCCTTACTACAGAAGACTGAAGTGAAACTTTTCCCAGTTAATGCATTCTTCTACCTTTCATGTTTGTATTGTTTGCATGTGAACACTGTTTGGAGTGAAACACAAAGCAACAAACCCAAGGCTTCCTCTGATAATTAATGTTATTGCTACAGTTTCCATATTTAGCTCTTGACTTTTTTTGAAGTCCTAAATTCCAACCCACAAACATTTTAAATTCCCACTGTCTGTTCTATGACCACCAGTCAGCTCTCTTCCTCCAATAGCAGCATACTGCTACTTCCCAGCTGTTCACTGAGCGGCTCATCTTTTAGGAAATTACCAAGTTCTCCGTGCCAGTCTCAGGTGTCTATCATCAGGCTGAATATTTTTTTTTAAAGTTTCAGCTAAAGTGGTTCAGCCCAAAAGGGCTAGATTCTAAATTCTACAACATAGTACTGTCATCCCCGCAAGATTTTAAATCTGGCTTGGGCAGGGATCACCCAGTTTTCAGAGATGTGCCTTTTGCATATGAAAATACATCCAAATTTGGACAAATGATATGCCTGTGAAAAACCTCAATTTTGCATATGTTAAGTAAAAGTCCTGTGGAAAAGACAGAATGGGATGATCCAGTTAAAGACTCTATCATAATGCATACGTACATGGAGACCGAATTAAGGTTGCACATGCAGCCTTAGGTCTGGCAATTCCTAACTTTTGAGTTCTTGGCTTGGCAACTTTAGCATTACTTAACATTGTTTTTTTGGATGTAAGTTGATCTACAGTCAAGTTATAGCTAATTCTTAACACTAAGAACAGCTGTATCTTTAAAAACAGACACCTCCTGCCAAAACTAATAACATGCAAAAGCGTGCTAGTGAGGAGAGAACAAAGGGCAGGCGGCCTTTAGAAGAGGGATGCTTATTTTGGTAACAAGATATCCAAGTCGACTGAGATACAGCTATTGTGTGGCTAAACCTTCAAAAGGAACTTTAAGTTGTGGAAGGTAAACAGGAAGAATTCACCAGGAAGCTAAATGGTGTCTCCAAGACAGCGATTACAATGACTAGTAAAAACAACGGGAGAGCCAGAAAATATCCCTGAGGAGAAACCGGAGGACACCATTTTGCATGGGGGTGGGCTGGGAGAAGTTACATGGGAGGATATTAATTCCTACACCAGTGACACCAGGAGTTTTACCACTGACTTCAATAAGAGCAGAATTAGGCCAGCACTGAGCACTTTTGAACATCCCACCCAAAGCCTAGCTCGGATGCGAGTCAGTCAGAGCAGGGAAGATGACACCAGATACCTGAAACTAGAAACTCTCTTTCTGACATACAGGATTGCTGAAAGGCTCAGAAGGGGGGAAAGCAGGCACTCTAGGAAGGCAAGACATTTCTTCAGTGTAATGATACCATGCACTGTTGCCAACTCTCGTGATTTTAATCACAAGTCCTGTGATATTTGGAATTTTTGAAAGCCCCAGCTCCTGGAGTCCTGTGATTATAGGAGAATCTCAGCTTCCGCTTAAATAAAAAAAGTCTATAGTCCTCAAGGTTACAAAGGAAAGACAGAAAAAATGACCAAAGTGTATGCTAAAGGCTCAGAAACCAGAAGGAAAATAAAAAGACTCCAAGATTATATTTATTTATAGATATACACTCACCCGTTAGTGTATACACACACTTACCCGCCCCCTTAAAAATCTCATGATTTTGTCCAAGCCTGACTCATGATTTTTGAATGCCAGCGTTACCAGCACTGTGCACCTATCTTGCTGAACTGTTCCAGACTAGCTGCTTTAAGCATGATCCAGTCTTTTGTTTCAAACTGATAAACTCTCTATTCTTCATAAAGCTCATTTTCAATTAGACAAGTCTCAGGTTGTTTCTGAGGTAAAGTGGCTGCGAAAGGCCAAAAAAAATACTTTCTGATTTCTCGAGGAAGGCAGCTGGGAAGAAATAAACTTCAATCAACTTCACACACTGGTTTCTCTCTGTTGCAACACCCCTCAGGGTCCGGATCAATTACAATCAAAGCTACAAACAAAACTCAAAGTCCCAAAATAAAGTTCACAAAGTCCCATTCAATGTCCTGCTTTTAGGCAGCCACTTCCTGGCTGGGGGATTGTTCCCCTGCTGTCTCAAACTCTTCTGCGGGAACCCTATAGGAGTCATCTAACTCTCTGCAGCTCCCCCTGCCACAGCCACCTCTCTGGGTATGTCTACACTGCCATTAAAAAGCAGGCTCACGGGACTTGGGCTGCGAGGCTGTTTAACTGCAGGGTAGACTCAGGCTGGACCTTGGGCTCTAGGACCCTGTGAGGTGGGAGGATCCCAGACCTTGGGCTGCAGCCTGGGTTAGAATATCTACACTGCAATTAAACAGCCCCACAGCCCAAGCCTCATAAGCCCGAGTCAGCTGGCAATGGGCCAGCCACTGGTGTCTTACTGCAATGTAGACATATCCTCTGGCTCCTTACAGAGACCAGCTGCCCTCTATCAAGCCCCATGATGAGGCACAGGTGAGCTGCACCAGCTTTCTCTTAAAAGGCCCAGTCCACCCCGGGACCTCTCTTGTGCCACAAGTGGTCCCATTTAAGTCAACAGACCCTCTCATGGAGTAAGCGGCTGCTTGACCTGAGTGAGGGGATGAGGATCAGACTAAACGGGGTTTAGTCGTTTTATCAAGTGTTAAATAATCTGGCTAATTTCATCAACCAAGTGACTAATATATCAAAAGTTATTGTGCACCATATTGGACTTGATTAGTGAGTTTTTGCAGATCAGCTTGCCTGTGCCAATCCAAACTTAAAACACAAGCCAACTTGGCCTCATCCTGCTCTTTCGCCACACTGGTATTATATCCCCCAAATACACCAAAGGTGCCTCAAAGCAAAGACACGCGGCTTTTCCCATCTCCTGATAATGCACATGCTGCCTGGAAAGGTTTAAGTGAAAGCCCTGCTATAAATTTGGCCTTCCATCAGTTTATAAAGACTTTTCAATGTGAATTTTTAGCCTTGTTTTTAATCAGGACAATCTTGCCTCAGGTGCTTTTCTCTCACTTTGGTCTGTACAATAACATCAGTTTCACTGCTTTACAGACAAGCCAAGAATGTTCATGCACCAACTACAGTAAAAAACAAACAAAACCTAAAAAAACCCAGAGCAGCTGAGGCTAAACTGCCATTCTGCAAGATATGGATTGAAAAAGTTACTTTTGCAGGTTTGCTACAGATTTGGGATAAATCCGCACGCAAGCATTGTCAGAATATGCATATGGAAGGCACACTTCAAGGACTGAAATAATTTTTACACCAGCACAAAATAAACAGTATCCATCAAAAATACTGAAGAGAGAAAACAAAACATAGATTTCAATTCTCCAAGCCCAATCCCAGTCTTTCAAATGGAACAGTCATGGAATGAATCACGAAATACAGAAAGCACTGCAGGAAGTTTAGTTTTCCTGTCAGGAAGTTTGGCTCTAAAGAAGTGTAGATGCATGATGTTTTAGCACTTGATCAAAATACTTATTTTTAAGACTACGGGTCACATTTTCCAGGGATCCTCCTAAATTGTACCAGAGCATAAATTATGTGCATGCACAATCCTGTATTTGTGCATGCAGAAAGGTGTAATTGTATGAATATGTTTTTGCTTGCATTCACAAGTTCTTCTCCACTCAAATTTGACAGGTGCAATTTAGATGATTTCGCTGAAAATTTGGCATGTGCATCAGCATAAAATCAGAGTTCACCTATTATAATACTGTAGGTTGTATATTAATTAATACAGAGATCACATATTTCTTATAAAATAATACTCTAGGGCCAAAGTCCATCACTTTTACTCAGGTTGAATTAACCTTATTCTTTGAGTAGGTCCCTTCTTTGGAGTAGATCCAATCATTTCAGAGAATCTACTAGTGGGTAAGGTATTACCTCAACCTCAGTGAGAATGGTATAAATCTGGCTCCCAATGGTTAGTAACAGGAAGAGCTTGGATTTTCCTTACTGTTAAATTTGAAGCCACAGAAGTAACTTTGGTTGTAAGTCAAAGCCGGAAGTGAAAGTAAGCCGGTCTGGTCCGGCGTACCGGGAAGAGCCAGTACACAGCTGACCATACCGGCAGGGGGCAGCTTCCCCAGGCCGGCAATTTAAAAGGGCCTGGGACTCCGGGCAGCAGCTGGAGTCCTGGGCCCTTTAAATCACTCCCAAAGCCCTGCTGCGGGAGCCAAAGGTTAGCGGCGGTCGGGAGCCCCAGGGCTCCGGCAGCGATTAAAAGGGCCCGGAGGCTCCCAGCAGTGGCCGGAGCCCCTAGCCCTTTAAATCGCCGCCAGAGTCCCAGGGCTCCCGGATGACGACGCAGCTACCGCTACCATGGGGCTCCGGCAATGATTTAAAGAGTCTGGGGCTCCTAGCCGTAGCTACCGCAGCCAGAGCCCCGGGCCCTTTAAATCGCTTTCACCCCTGGTCAAAACATTAGCTCATTATACCAAACCAGTTGAGATGAATTATCAAGTGTGGTGGATTCAGACTTCTTCAGAAACAGACTCAATAGCAAACTAATTCTGGAGAAGACACAGGGCCAAATTGGCTGATCATTTGCGCAGTCTCATAATACTGTGTGAGATTTAGCATTTCCTT
Organism: Mauremys mutica; assembly: GCF_020497125.1. Lineage (NCBI taxonomy): Eukaryota > Metazoa > Chordata > Testudines > Geoemydidae > Mauremys > Mauremys mutica. The sequence continues at coordinate 201,900,888 of NC_059074.1, forward strand.
CTCATTGTGACATTTCCAGAGGTACATGGAATTATATGGTTCATTCTTCCAAGCCTTTTCAGGTTGCAGTACCTCCTGTGATTTCAAATGTTCGTATCTTTAGAGCCGTGTAGCTGTTTTAAACATCCCTAGGAATGGAATTCCTATCTGTGATATTAAGGGTTTACCCATCAAACTCACATCATTTTTTAACTACTCATTTGTGTTAACTTGTTTAACTAAAATCTTATAAATGCTTGAGTAGATTGTCTAGCCGTTGGCAAAGAAATCAAAGAATCCCAGTTTGAATTGTTAACTAGTTTTAATACCTCAGATACATTATAAAGTATCTCTGCAGTTCAGAAGAGTCTTGAAACAACCACTGTCAAACAATCCCAAAGTTCTAAAATATCCTTATTAATCTATTTCTGACACACACTTACAGCCTCCCCACCCCCCATTCCATAAACTGAAATTGTACCAAACTTCAGCTTGTGCAGATCAATGGGTTTCAGTAATATTGGAGACCAGGTTTTAATATTTTCCATGTTCACGATGCAGGGATTAGAATTTGCAATTTCTCAGTCAGACTGCAGTGCAGAGATTGGCTGCAGACAGAGATGAAAAAAATCAGATAGTTTATTCTTCTGTCCCATCAGGGTTTGATGTAGATTAAATGCTATTTGGCACAGAGAGAGATCTGGAAGACCCAGCTGCCTCCCGCCTCCCTCCAACTAATTAGAAAGGAGAGTTTTGTGAGAGTAACCGGGTAACTTCTGTACATTCTCCCTATGTAACTCTCCCTACAATGTCACAGAATACAGAAATCTCCTTCATTCCTTGTCCTAAAATTTGTGTAGTGCCGCTGTGCATAACAATTGCTATTGAAATGGCTGCATTTCAGTGTAAAACAGCAATTTCCCTTCATACACACAATATAAAAACGTGCCAACACTATTCATATGCCCCCCCACACACACACACACACACTCACTCTTGAGACAGCTGCATTTGGGAAGTTGACAAGCATGTGATAAATAACATTTACCATATAGTCTGAGTGCCTGAATTACCCTCCACCAATCCATCTCCAGCGGGACTTACAACATTAAGACTCTGAACAGCTTCAGATGCCATTAAAACAAACATAGCTCACTCAGAGTTTCACCACATGCGAGCAAGGTAGCCAACCATACACTTGCTAATAAAACCATGAAACAGCATGCAAACACATAGTCTCTCTCCGCATATGTATATAATAGGGGTCGGCAACCTTTCAGAAATGCTGTGCCGAGTCTTCATTTGTTCACTCTAATTTAAGGTTTCGTGTGCCAGTCATACATTAATGTTCTTAGAAGGTCTCTTTCTATAAGTCTATAATATATAACTAAACTATTGTTGTATGTAAAGTAAATAAGGTTTTTTAAATGTTTAAGAAGCTTCATTTAAAATTAAATTAAAATGCAGATCTCCCCGGACCGGTGGCCAGGACCCGGGCGTGTGAGTACCACTGAAAATCAGCTCGGGTGCCGCCTTTAGCACACGTGCCATAGGTTGCCTACCAATGGCATATAATGTATCTGATACACACCCCACACAATAGAAGTATGGATTGTTTCTAGAGTGCTTTGAAATGAAAGACACTATATAAAAATGTAAGAAGTTATTATTATGATTAATTGCCACCCTCGAATAGACCAGTGATCCAACTAGTCAGGACCCCTACTTCTGATATTTGATAGCAAAATGTAAATCTGTTTTATTTGTGGAATATACATAGAGAAGTTAGATAAAAGCAAAGTACTGTTTCTGCAAGGTTGCAGTGTAACTACTTTATTTCTTAGAATTCAGAATGATAACACACAAGAACCCAGAAACAGAGAAAGACAAAGCAGGCTGTTCCCTAAAATAGAGAGGCACAACTCACTTTATTCTAGGGTGGCTTTCTGCAGACTGATTGCTACAAGACCTAGATAGCACACTTCCCTACAGAGCCCCCTAGACTGCCAGCAGGACCAGGAACCCCCCTATAAAGTGATAGTTTTCAATATATCATGTACTGAGAAATGCAATGCTGGCTTATGCATACCTGCTTTTTAACGGTTGCAGTAGGACAATGTGATGCAATGTGCTGACGTGAGCAGTGGGGATATCTAGTAGTGATTGCATAATGCAGACTACACAGCAAGGGTGCTGTGGTCAAAAATTCTGTAAGAACTCTGCACCAAATCAAACTATGAGAAAAGGCAAATAAATAAAAACCAGTGGGGATTTGTTTTTATTTTTAAAATAACTTTATAGCAATAACTGCCACTGGAAATTGCATGGCTGCTTTTATGGCTCTCGGCTGTGCATAAGGACATTCTCTCCACCCAGGAAAAAGACCGTGTGCCTGGAGTGTTATTGCTGAAGTATTTTATTTGGCTGTTATGAAATGTTTTAACAAATGTCTATTGTGAATGTGGGTTAACATATACCCAGTATACCAGAGCTGTTATGATCTGTCTACCCAAAGCAAATCTCGAAGTGCAGCATGCCTTCAGTGAAAGGCCATAATGGCTTCTAAAAGAAGACATTACAGTCTCTTATGTCAATAACACTTACACTGGAGGCCATGGTTATAGTCTGTCAAGTCAATAATCCACTAAATAGTCTAGCTAGGCTCAGTAATGGCTTCCTCAGAGCTACAGAAGAAATGTTACCCATTTTAAAAGAGTTCATAATGATATATTTACAGTCATCCATAATTAGCTCTGGTGGAGCCATTCCAGATAATCGAATAAATACACATATTACTTTCAGGTCCTTATGCATCATGTATCCAAATACCTTTGTGGAATAACCAGAAAATTATACTCATTCTATAATCCCGTATTTATTCTGCGAGAGCCAATAATCATCGTTGCAGTGACGCCAGTGTCTCACTACAGCCTGACCCTACTTCACAAAACCAAATTCTCCATGACAGCTGAGACTCTTCAGTTCTAATGCATTCTGTTGTCCCCTTTAACCCCGTAGCACAGAGCATGTAGCGAGAAACCACAGCCAGATATCTAGTGTTAGAGGTTTGTCAGCCTGCAAACAGGTAAAGGAACAAAAGGCCCAATTCTGAACATGTTTTATGCAGATGTAAATTGGGACGCATATCTGCTTAAATCATAGACCAGTAGATCACCTAGTCTGATTTCCTATATATACAGGCTACCAACACCACTAAACCCAACAACCTAAATGAGATCAAAGTATTACAGCCCACAGGACATAAAACTACTATGTAACACCAGCAGAGAATAGGAGGGACCAAGATGCTTGAGGTTCTCACAAGGGTAGGGAAATAATTACATACGACACACCTAGATGATCCTGGCGAGTGCCTCACACCCACACACTGAGGAAGGCGAAACCCCCTCAAGGTCCCTGCCAATCTGATCTGGGTGAAAATTCCTTCCTGATCCCACATATGTGAAGATGGAATTAGGCCCAGAGGTAAAATTAACCACAGTGCATAGGGCAACACAAAGGTGTCTATACATTAGCACAAAGTAAAGATACCAATATTCAGGTTTAAAAGCATGCATACCAAGTGGCCAAAATGTTAGTGTTCACTGTTACATGACTGGGATAAAAAGAACAGGAGGACTTGTGGCACCTTAGAGACTAACAAATTTATTTGAGCATAAGCTTTCGTGGGCTACAGCCCACTTCATCGGATGCATCCACGAAAACTTATGCTCAAATAAGTGTGTTAGTCTCTAAGGTGCCACAAGGACTCCTGTTCTTTTTGCGGATACAGACTAACACGGCTGCTACTCTGAAACATGACTGCAATAGTACAGCATGTGCATCTATATTACAGGACTTCCCTATGATAAAACTACGTAGCCAATTACCTCCTCTGCTATATAAATAACCAAAGCATTTCTGTTTTATCTTCCCAAATCCAATGTGCTGGCTTGAGTATACTATTCAAAGCTTGTCATTTTATTACATACAAAATTCAGGAGGGGGAAACAAATAGGTGGGAAAAGTAGGCGTACTGCTATAAATGCAGTTCACTTTACACCACATACTGCTCTATTTGTTTGGGTTAATCCATGTGCCTGGAGCAACTGACACAGGGCAGGGATTCTGGCAGATACGGTCATTGTCTAACCATTACTTATAACCAAGCATTGTCTGGGTTTTTCCTGTAGTGTCTCATGCTAGCTGTCAACCCTGAAAAGGGCCTTGTAGCGTACTACTCAAAACAAACATAGTTAAGTGACACATATATATGCAGTATTATGGAAATGAACTGAACTATCTGTATATACAAGCAGGAAATATATGGAAGGTTAACACTAGAGGTGAACTTTAAAAGCTATGTGTGTTCAAGATTTTTTTCCTCATTCCCCCCCCCTCCTCCCTTTGTTATGTCTAACATAAAGCTAATTTGTTTGTATCAATGGGTATCTGGATCTGCAGATATCGAATCTGTATTATTTTTACTTTAAACACAGCATGGAATTAAAATTAAACTTAAAAGAGGGCACCGGTTGAAAAAAAACATCACAGCTCTATCTGATTTTGTTTTAACTACTATATTTACCCGTAACTCCTACAATTCCTAAGGCTGAAGAAGAGAGGAAACTATTCACTCAATCTCCAATCTTTTCCGTTTATTTACTTTGTGGATTAGGCAGCACCTTGTGAGGAGTCAGTTTCACTGTTTTGCCAAGGTGGGTGTGGTAATCTCTTTTATTGGACCGGTTTCTGTCGGTGAGAGAGACACACTTTGGAGCCACACCGAGCTCTTCTTCAATGGTCAGTTACACTTCTTGTCTCCCGAACCAGCATCATGACATCACTCTTATGCACTGCTGGGGGCGAGAAGCCTGGGGGGGGGGGGAGAGAAAGAAGAACTGTTGTGCATACTTTCTCCCAGGCTTTGCAAGAAGGTATTTGGCAGGAACAACGCCATGGCTGCTTCTGAGTTTGGCTCCAGGAGTCTTTCCCCTTTGGAGGCAGGGAGCAACAGGAACTGAGAGGAGGAATAGCCTGGGGAAGGGATAAGGAGTGAGCAGAACAGGTTTGGTTGTATTGCCCATTCTCCTTTCCTAAGAGATCCTAATAAGCATCAGCAGAAAAACCTTTAAATGGTATTTTAAAAGGAATAATTAACAGAATAAAACCAGGGGTCCTGCATCCGAAAAGTAATTTTGCCTTTTATTTTTAAAATAGCTAATTTGCAGAAAAATTCACGTTGACGGTGTCTCTTTAAATAAAAGAAACATGTTTTTAAAAACGGAACTAAAGCCAAAGAAATCTGCCATTCGATGCACACGCCTTGATCCCACTTACGCCACTAGGAGGTGCTCTTGACATCCCAGAGCAGAATTTGCCCCATAATATATAATAAATGCCTCATTTCTTATACAATGGGCTGGATACTCAGCCTGTGAAAATTGAGGTATTACATGGGAATTGACACCAGTTGAGGCTCCCATATGTGAAGCTGTCGCATTCATAAATTACAGCTAGTTCAGCAACATGGGTAGAATGTAACTGACTAGTATAGACCTGAACATTGTGAAGTTAGAGATGATGGACTTGGTGACATGTGTCGTGCTTCTCAGAAGGGTTAAAGGCTGTTTTTTCAGCTTGCCTTGGTGGCACGCCTCAGCTGAAAAAAGGCAGAGCATGACATAGCTTTCGCTAACCGCACATGCCAGCAAACACAGCAGTCCCTTCTCAACTGGCTAAGCAATACCAATGCAGTTATTTTTCCAATGCAGTTATATCCACATGCATGGAATTACAAAACAGTACATACATTAGTATTTCTCACTTCCACTAGGGATTTGCTCCTAGGCCTGTAGATTATTCAACAGGCATATGCAGTGTTATGGAGGCAGATAGCACCTTATTACGTACCTGCATATCTCTGGCTCCATCCTGAAATCCTCATACACCTAAAACTTCTGTTCTCCTCAGCAAGAGTTTTTGGGGCACAAGAAATGCCAGATCAGCCCCTTGATCAGACAGCATGTTTCACGAGCACAACATTTATCCTTTGTTGCAGACAACGGCATGCAAATAAGCAATGTCTAGGATTTACACCTCTTGCTTTCAGTCATACAAGGCTCTTTTCCCCCTTAGGATCTTCCAGCTGATGTGTATCACAACATTTCACCTGGGATGGGCACGAGCACTCCGTGTTGGTGTAAATCTGCTCCCACTGAAGACCATGGTTAAACTCCCAATGGCGTCAATGGGAGCAGAGTTACACCCATGCAGAGTGCTTCTGAAAATCCCAGCTGTATCATGTATGTGTCCTGCTATGGCTGCTGGAGGACTGCAATACTGCACTACAACTGCAGCTGATCTCCCCTGACTACCCCAGCTAAAGCAATAGAAGATGTGAGCTTCTGAGTGTCTAAAGTGTCATGCCTCACCTGCTGCAAGGTATACACAGAATCCTGAATGCAGGACTTGGCAGATAAAAAGCCTTTTCAGTTTAACTTTCGCTATGCTGCCAGCATACCACATGTGCCTGCACTACACCCAGGCACTTTGCTTTCAAGTCAAGTCCAAGAAGTGATTGCTAAACCACCTTCCAAAAGCTGCTTTCTTTATGAGTCTGTTTTAAATATTAAGGATCATGTGATGTCTACCTGTTGCAATCCTGGAACAAAACGTTTAGGGATATAAGTCACTCTGCAAGCAATTGAACAAGGATCTACAGTAGCAGCACAACGCAGAGAGAGCAGTATCAGGGACTCTTTCAGTTCAGTACCTAATAAAAAGGGGTGGACTGTTTGCAGAGTTATTATAGGAACTAGGGGCTTTGGTATTATGGAAATAAGAGCTCTTACGCGATTGACTCCTCAAGTCTTCTTATTAGAGCATGCAGCAGACACTGTGTGCTATAATTAAAATAATAAGCTCAGATAATTTAGGTTTGTTTCTCTGCAAGCACTGGAACGGACTAGCTATTATCGTCTTATGAACATTTTCTGACAGGCACATTGGACAAGTCCTGCTTATGCTCACCCAAGCCACCAGGGGCAGTTGGGCAACTAGATTTGGCAATTCAATAAAATATTCTGCCATTTCATTTCTCTAGGCCTACTTGGCAGCTGCAGTGCTTTACATGCTGCGGAACCCGAATGACAATGAAAATGGAACAGGCTTGAAAACGATGCACTCGGATGGGAGGGGGCGGCTGAAAAATGTGCCTTAGGGAATGGAGCCCTGTCCCAGCAGATTCTCAGCGCTGGCTAATGTAAAATGAGTTGGTCCTCTCACTGGATTGTAGGCCTGATCCAGAGTCCACTGGAGTCTTTCCATTGATTTTCATGGTCTTTGGATCAGACTCTCAGTGAGAACACAAACTGAGCTGCCCTCTCTTCCCTAGAGTGGCTAGGGTAAAGCAGGCTGACGATGCAGCTTCTGCTGCCACACACTATCTGTTCTCTGCATGGCGCGAGTTTCGGTCTCAAGGGCTGTCCATTTTTTTCTCTTCAAAAAATGGGCAAAGTCATTTGTGACCTGTCAAGCAAAGGGCTTATTGAGCGCACACACAACAGATACTCCTCCAAGGGATGCCAACTGCGGTATCGGCTCTGCTTCTCATTTGAATAGACATTGGCTGCTGAACGCACTGTATGCATTTCTTATCGGAGGAGACCGGTCAATCATCTCCGGGAGCTGTGGCGTGAATCCACATAGACAACTGACTAAACCTGACAATTCAAACCACGTCTGATATGATTTATGATGCCAGGTGTTGGCAAAGTGTTAGATCTATTTCTGCTCGACGTTGTGTTCTATACAAACATTAAATAAGTAAATAAATAAAAGGAGGATTCATTTGTGCCTTGTGTTTGAAAGCCCCCGGGGCACCTTAAGACAAAAATAACTAAGAGGCAAAATCTTTATTCCCCTCCATATAGCTAAAAACACACTAGGAGTTTCCCTACACAGTCTCAGGAACAAACAGCACCCTCCCTGAAATAGCTGTCCTTACTTATGGTGCACCCCATAACTCCAGGGACGAATGGACTGTGGGTCTCAGCAGTTACTCTCCCTTCCTGCCCCCTGATTCAAAACCCCTTCCTCTGTGGCATGAGGGAGTTCGTACTCCATATAGCAATTTGCCAATGAGCAAATAGACTGCAAAGAGGAGTGGAAAAGAAACATTCCCAACATCTCTTCCCCCATACCAGTACATGATGCAACTGCATAACCTGATGACATCCATACAGCAACATGGAAAACAAAGAGATCTAGATCAGTGGCTCTCAACCTTTCCAGTCTACTATACCCCTTTTGTGAGTCTGATCTGTCTTGAGTACCCCTAAGTTACACCTCACTTAAAAACTACTTGCTTACAAAATCAGACAAAAAATACGAATATGTCGCAGCACACTGTTACTGAAAAAATTGCTGACTTTCTCATTTTTACCATATCATTATAAAATAAATCAGTTGGAATATAAATATTGTACTTATATTTCAGTGTATAGTATATAGAGCAGTATAAACAAGTCATTGTCTGTGTGAAATTTTAGTTTGTTCGGCCTTTGCTAGTGCTTTTTATGCAGCCTGTTGTAAAACTAAGTAAATATCTAGATGAGTTGATGTACCCCCCTGGAAGACCTTTGTGTACCCCCAGGGATACATGTCCACTGGTTGAGCACCACTGATCTAGAGTCTTGCTCTGAAAGTTGCCACCGATGGCCTTTGGTGTATCATGAATGGAAGAGTTACAAGCCTTCAGACAAAAAGACAGCCTCCTGTCCTTCCAAGATTATCCCTGGAATGGTCAGTGATTCCAAAGTGCTGACTTAGGCTGCTAGGATGGGACATTGCAAGTGAAAGTATCCAAGATGAAAGCTTGTCTATTAACATACTAAGCATATCTGGGGGTCCTCATGCATATTTGGGGTCTGTCTACCCAGCAGCCAGGAGGTATGATTTCAACACATGTAAACATACCTAAACTATCTGATCTAGCTAGCTAGTAATAACAGCGCTGAAGTCACAGCAATACGGGTGGCAGCCATGCGAGTAATATCCTAGGTCGTGGGCCGGCAGGGCTAGCCTATGCCCAAAACTAGCTCGGATATGTGTATGTGTGTTGCAATCACACCTCCCAATGGCCGTGCAGACATATCCTCAGACTGGATGACCACATTTACCTTATAGTGGTAGTCCACATGCTGCACAGTTTCTCCCTGCACTTAGAGTAAGAACTAGCATCTCCTGTACAGCTGTGCGGTAAACGTGGATAATTATTTATTTTTCATGGCAACCCCTGTGCCTTACACAATACACTGCACTTATATAGTGCCTTTCATCTCAATGTGCTTAAGTATTAGTTTCAGTGGGAGTGGTCGGTGCTCTGGATATCTGGATCTGACATACAAAACCTCTCTTGCACTGTGTCTTGTATTCATTAGAGAGGTAAGAAAATGCTCTTCCAAAACTGCTCTTCTTATACATTCATTTGAATTAGCTTCAGAGCTGCATATGTAGCTGCATTAGTCTGGGCCATTTTAATCACAGACTAGTATACCTAGCGGCTCGATTCTCCACTCACTCACATGCATTTTACTCCAGTGTAATTCCACTGGCTTCAGTGACGATCTTGACTCAAGCCAGTGAGGGGAGAATCAGGCCCACTGCATGGAGTTATCTTTGTTTTTGAACATTCAGAGACGTTCAGCAGATGCTTCTAGTCACACATCGCTTAAGCTCTTAGTCGCATGCACCTTCAGAGGAAAGCAGCAGAACTAATCGATAATCTTTCCCTTGCATTGGACAGAGCCAGCTCAGTGCACCGACACATGTTGCAAGCTATAGCACTCCTAATACGGAACACCAGCTGAGAGGGAATGTTGTTTAGTAGCTACAGAAAGAGAGTGGGAGTTAGGGCACCTGGTTTCTATTCCTGATGCTTTGACTTATTTGCTAAAAGTTGCATGGTATTAGAACGGCATTTTTAGAGGCATTGCACACACACCCCTTTATGGAGTACAGGAGCTATTTCTAACACAACACTAGGCACAGAAGGATCTGACACACATGACACATGTCAGATCTGAGATTCAGAAAGAGTCATTTTATTGCCCTCTGTTGGAAGCGTTGGGTTGCACCCTCCTGCACGTGATCGCTGGGTTGCTTGCAGTATTAGCTATGGTGAGCTCAGTAGTTTAGATTCCATTTCACAGCAGTGAGTTCCCTTCTATCAAAGGTTCAGGGTGACAGTGTGGCTGCCTCGGGGGCACAGCAGAGGGCACCACCAGCAGCTTCCCCCTTTAATGTTCCTGCTCAGGATGTTGCAATAATGCACATCCTGAATGCATAGGGTGACCAGATGTCCCAATAAAATCGTGACTGTCCCGCTATTTAACCCTTTGTCCCGCGTCCCAATCAATGTAAGGAGGTGAGCGGGAGGGAGGTGCCGACTCCGCGGGTGCTCCAGGATTGGAGCACCCATGGAAAAAAATTGCAGCCACGCTCCCCCCTCCTCGCCTCCTTCTCCCACTTCCTTCCCCACTCCCAGCACTTCCCACCGCCTCACAGCTGTTTGGTGGCACTTAGCACTTTCCAGGAGGAATGGGGGAGGAGCGGGAACATGGCAGGCTCACTGGAGGAAGTGGAGAAGAGGCAGGGCGGGGCGGGGACTTGGGGGAAGGGGGTGGAATGGGGGTGGAGCGAGGGCAGATACTTGAGAGGGAAGAGGTGGGGGGTGGGCAAGCACCCACCCGGCAGAGGGGAAGTCAGCACCGTAGAGGTGAGTGGCGGGCGGGGAGGGTGAAGAGGCGAGCGGGTGGGGAGGTGTGAGGAGGTGAGTGGTGGACTGAGAAGGGAAGCAGCAAGCCAGCAGGGGGCCGGGGGATGAGGAAGGGCGTGAGCGGGGAGGGGGTGGGACCTGGGGCACAGGGGGGCGGAGCCTGGGAAGAGCAGAGGTGGACTGTGGGCGGGGCTGACAGCACCCCAATTTTAGTGTTGTGATCTGGTCACCCTATGAATGCAAGAGGGAGAAGAGGGGACTTCTAGCACTGACAGGAGCGACTGCTGCTGCTCCAAAGGGGCTGTGCCTTGGCAAGATGGGTTTGTGGGGATAGCCCCACCTCCTGCACGTTGGCCAGTGGCAGCAGAGCTAAATGAGGGGCAGCTCACGCTACACCTGAGCTGGTGATGTAGTAACTGTCCCTGGTGAATATGATAATGCTCCCTTCCCCCATACCCAGCCCAATGCACCAGCAGGTTATGAGCTTCTTCCTGGCTACTACAGGCATAAGGCCTCCAGACACCAGCACTCCAGAAACGCACCTCCTGCATCCACACAGCACAGCTCTTAGTGCTAGACTCATGCACTCTCACTGATTTCCGTGGACTTTTGGGTAAGGAATGGTGTCCCTAGCCTCTGTTTGTCAGAGGATGGAGATGGATGGCAGGAGAGAGATCACTTGATCATTGCCTGTTAGGTTCACTCCCTCTGGGGCACCTGGCATTGGCCACTGTTGGTAGACAGGATACTGGGCTAGATGGACCTTTGGTCTGACTCGGTATGGCCATTCTTATGTTCTTAGGGATGAGACCCTTCGAGTCATAACTCAGCCCTGAGCATGCTTTTTTTTTTTAAAGGCAACATTAGAATGGCCCAGACCAGCCAAACAGATTAACTGGGAGCAATTCCTGCCCCTTCGTCATATCTTATGTACCTCCTCTGCCAGCAGAGGCCAACCACACATATTCAGCTACAGGGTATACATGTGGTTCTGGTCACCTTGTCTTTATCATCCAGGTATGATGATGTTCCAGGTTCAAAAATTTAGCTGTGATCGGTGACCAGGCACGCTAGTAGGTTCGGGCATGGGTTTTTCCTTCACAATTCCTTCCACCTCTGGACAAACATCTCCAACCATAACCAAGTACGTAGGGTTTGCTTAGCATATAACAGACATATCATTTGGTTGGCTACAACATGTGAGTATGAGAGATGGAAACAGGAGGCTGAGATCTAAGGGCTAGAAGACCAAGCCATCGCTAAATGTCCTGTATAAGAGACAGCAGCAGGCCGCAGAAGAAGTTTTCAAAACGGCACAATCCCTTCTCTGTTCTACCCTTGCTCCTAGGGGGGAGTGATTTATGCCACCTCTTTACCATGTACAGATTCCTTCCCCTGGTGCCCGCTACCTACTCTCCCAGAGGAAGTAGCGGGCATGCAGCCTTTGCCCTCCCTACACACCCTGGCAGATATGTGCAGAGGCTGCTGGGAAGGAGGACAAGAGGACTACCACCCCACCGGATGTCTGCACAGAAACGGTTCCGCAACCTGAGCACAGATTTATAGAGCGAGGAATTAACAGATTTAGCAAATACTGGATTAAGAAAAGGCCAATAAAAAACAAAGGGCGGAGGGCAGATTAAATCAGCTATTTCAAATATTAGCTTTTAGATTAAAAAAATAAATATCCCCTTTGAAAAAAAAAGAGAGAATGAGTAGAAATCTGGGGACAGATATTGACACAGAACGAATAGAAATGAAAAACTGTCCCCAAATCATTAGTCACTGTTAGAACTGGTGACATTTTTTCAACTGAAACTCCCGCCCCCAATTAAAAAAAAAAATGGTGCTTTTCAAATTCAAAATCTGCTTTTCCCCAAATTTTCTTTTACACTCAAATAAAAAGCTTTACAATTTTGAATGTCCTGGTTTGTTTCTTCTCCACCCCTTGCCAGTTCCCCCTCCCTTTTTTACCTTTCTGCCACTGAATGAGAGAGAGAGACTGCATGAGAACAAGATAGTTGTTTTTTTTCCCTTTAGTTCCCTTTGCCACTAATGTTTCAGACCTTCAAATTTTGAATTAAGTTCCTGGCTCCACCCACTGCCCTCTCCAGATCCTGCTCGGTCTTGGGCCAGGAGACAAAGACACCCAACAGCTACACTTCAGAACATTCACACGGGAAAGCGGTGAGGTGAGGCTGGAAGATAGATAGGTTTCTGTCATATGACAATGGTAGAGAATCACATGAAGAAACTTTATTTGAACACTGAACCAGGAACTTTATTAGAATAAATGGAACAATAGTAGCCCTATTCTCTCAGCCTCATTACCAAGAATTAGAACACATGTCCTCACAGGTCAGTTATGTCATGAAGACATCACCATGTACTTCAAATGACAGCATGCTCCTATATACCTCTTAAAAGCTGAATTCAGAAACAAGATCAAGATCTTTGCTCCATGGACCAGCCAAGACTGAATACCTTATGGTTTGTTTTAACTACATACATGTGCGTGGTACACACATCTATACAAAAGTATTTAAAGAAAAATGGACTTTCTGTCTATTTGAACTAATGGGGAGTTAATTAACCAAGTCACAGATTTTGCCCGTTTCAACTTATTCTAGATATTTTTGTGGCTTGTTGTTTAGCCAGATGGGAGAATAGCAGGAAGTTTCTCATGCTGGCAAAAAAAACAAAGAAAATTAAATTAAAAAACAAACAAACATGAAAACCATACAATTCCTTAAAATATATTGCCATTGAAGAGAACGTCTTGCAATCTATCTGAAATGATAAACAAGGACATTAAATCGATGCCCCGCTCCCTCCCTTTAGACAAATAAAATGTGGGATGCTGTGCCAGTAGAAAGACATCCATCAACAATAGGCAAAGTGGTTTTCTTTGCAGAGATCGAGGTCAGCGTATGTCTATTCTACCATCTTCAAAGACATTCAATCAGTTTTAAAGATGGCTCAGCTCTGCACAAGTATCATGGCAGAGGTTCATGTTTGCTAACTCTCCCAGATACCATTTCAGTGGTGTTCTGTTTGCAAGCATCAAGACGTTTTGGTTTCTTTTCTAACTGCCAGCCTTGGGTAATGAGTCATGGATGGATGGCCGGCCAGCATCTCCAACAGCCCTGTGGAGATCTGTGCACTTTGCGCTCCTGCCACCCCCAAACATTCAAAAATCATGAGACTGGCTTACAAATCACAAGAGTTTAAATGGATAATAAATCTGGGGTGTTTTTTTATATGCTTTTGGGTTTTTTTGCGTATTTACGGTGTGCTCAGGTCACATGCTCAAGATTTTCTTGGCACCCATAAGGGGTAGAATGTTTGTTTTACAGGAAAGCGGAGATCCTCACACAATCACAGTACTCCCAGAGCTGAAACTTCAGGCAAAACACCATATGTTGTGAGATTCGGGATCAAATTACCCATGTTGGCAACACCAACAGCAGGAAAAACCCGTGAAAAAACGTTGTGGGTGAAATCTTGGCCCCATTAAAGTCAATGGGAGTTTTCCCATAGACTTCAATAAAACCAGGATTTTACCTCGTCAGTCCAAATTCAGACTTTCCTGTCCCCCTGCATTCAGAAGATGATTTTAAGATCTTTCCCTCCCTTTGGAGGTCAGATCTCCAGAGTGACCTTACAAGGTTAAGAACCGTAAGGAAGCATTACAAAAGCAATTGGGTTCAGTGGTAATTCTGCCAAGAGTGCCACGCCATAGGGCACTGCCCTAATGGAGAAAATGAAGTCAGAGGATAATTTGTTTACCTTCCTCCCAATTCACAGCATGACAGTATAGCTATTTAACAGCTAGTTCTCCTGGACAAAGGTTAGGTACATCAGCATCCTATACTATACATTCTGGTATGCAGAGCAGTGGTTCTCAACCAGGGGCATACAGAGGTCTTCCAGGGGATATATCAACTCATCTTCACATTTGCCTACTTTTACTACAGTCTACATCAAAAGCACTAGTGAAGTCAGTACAAACTAACATTTCATGTAGACAATGACATGTTAGGACAATATTTATATTCCACTTAATTTATTTTATAATGATACGGGAAAATATTGGAAGTCAGCAATTTTTCAGTAATGGTGTGCGGTGACGCTTTTACATTTTTATGTCTGATTTTCTAAGCAAGTCGTTTTTAAGTGCGGTGAAACTTGGGGGTACGCAAGACAAACCAGCCTCCTGAAAGGGGTACAGTAGCCTGGAAAGGTTGAGAGCCACTGTTGCAGAGCAGCAGCAGAGGTCTCCTTTGACCAGTCTGACACAACAAGGGGAGGCAAAGTACTTTCCAAAGTGCACAGAATAATGAACTCGCAGCTAAGATAAATTACATGCAGCTGCCACTCTAGAGAGTTGGGCCAGATTTGCAGCTGGTGTTAATAAAGGTAGCCCCACTGAGTTGTTTGAGCTACCCTGATTTACACCAGCTGAGGAGGAAAGGAAGAGGTAAGAGTTTACCACAACGTTAATATTCTTCTTCCACAGAAACGGAGTAAATGATTGTCTAAAATGGATGAAAAGAAAACCAATACCTCTTCCCTTCTGGCAGAAAGAACTCGTAAAATTCAGACGGTAAACAGCACTATGTCAAATCAAGCACATTAAAAAAAATAGGTGTGCCTGCCAGGATAATCATCATCACGCAATGTCCCAGAAACAATCTGGAGTCACAGCTCAGTGTCTGGCTTGGAGTAAGGTTAATGAGAGTTAGGTGGATAATGTTTTCACTGAGTGGAGACTAGGAGCCTGATTCAGCTCCTTTGAAATTAACGGGCGTCTTTCCACTTGTTTCAATAGGTGTTGGATCAGTCTCTAGAATGTGAAAAACCTTCATTCAGTCTAAATACAACAGCTAAATGCTAAATCTGAGCAGTACTTTACTATACCAACAACAGCAAAATAACGGGTAAAGCAAACTGCATATAGCAAAGTTCTTTCATACATAGGTAGGCTATATCTTCTGTATTATCATTACATTGTTTTTGAGGTATTCAAGGTTATCTTTATATAAGCTAAGTGAATGTGATCTTAAATCTGATCCTGACGTGTTAGCAGAGAGGCAGCATGGCCTGGTCAGTGTATACATCCCCTCCATTATACCTGTTCCAGGGCTGGGTCCCATCTGACATTTTTACAGCAAGCAATTTTTGCATTGTGAGTTCATGAACAGAAAATATAATTTGAAAAAGAATGGGGAAATCTACCACTTTTTCAAAGCCTTGTAACTCAGGAACTGCCTCGGGCGTTCCTTAAAATAATACAGTTCTGCCTGGGCAGGAAATGCAAATAATACATTTAAAAATAGACAAGGTGGGTGAAGTACTTATTTTATTGGACCAGCTTCTGTTGGTGAGAGAGACAAGCTTTCAAGCTTACACAGAGTTCTTCAGGTCTGGGAAACTTACGGAGTGTCACAGTTAAATAAAAGGTGGACCAGATTGTTTAGCATAAGTAGTTAATACATATTTCAAGGAACCATTCATAAAACTAGGGAGAGGAGGTTGGCCGATGGGGTCTCCTGTGACTGTGGGGCCTATTTCCAATCCTTCGTCTGCTCACGCATCCGGGCAGAGTTCCTCTGGGCGGCGTCTGCTGGCTCCCTTGATGCCTCTGAGGAGCAGTGGGCGCTGTCCGAGGCTCTCTGCTCGGTGTCCCCATCAGTTTCCCTTCGTTTGACCCTTTGACCTCACTCCTGTCTCTGTTATCTTATTAGTTGTCCCCCGGAATCATTTGGCTTCCAGGTCCTGTAGATCCACCCCTTCTGTCCGCCCACTTCCTGGATCCCAATAGGACCATTCAAGATAAAGTAGCCCATTAACACCCTGCCAGTCATAGGGAGGAAAGGAAGCAAAGTAGGGGGTGAAAAGCAGCAGAGTAGAGAGGTTGTGGGGGTGGTTAGTGGGTTACAAATTGCTGTAATAAGCCATAAATCCAGCATCTTTCTATTCAGCCCAAGATTTTTAGTGTCTAGCAGAGTTATGAATTTAAGCTCCCAGACCCATCTTTTGAAAGCGCTGTGCAACTGTCCTTTGAGGATTAGGACTGATAGGTCAGCTAGAGAGTGACTGCTTTTGTGAAAAGGGTTCACCCACAGGTGATATGGTGTTCTTGTCTTTTATCACTTTCCTGTGTGAGTTCATTTGAGAGCACAGAGATTGTCTGATTTCACCCATGTAGTTGTTGGGCATTTAGTGCACTGGATGAGGTACACGACATGTTGGGATAAGCATCTGTAGGATCCACGAACCTTGAAACATGTGTTGCAGGAGGTGTTCATCGCTGTAGGAGTGGAGAGATGTCTGCAGGTTTTGCATCTGTTGATCTGGCAGCATCTGGTGCCACTCTGAGTTGGTGTGTCCTGGTCTGTGAGGAGCTTGCTTCTGACCATGAGCTTGAAGAGGGTGGGGGGGGGGCTGTTTGAAGGCTAGAAGAGGGGGTTCATGAAAGATTTCTTTCAGGTGGGGTCCCCATTGAGTATGGGTTATAGTTGTTTGATGGGACCTCATATGGGTTCCAGTGAGGTGGCAGGTGACAACTAGGGGTGTGCGGTAGGAGCGGGTTTTATTTCTGTATAAGCAGATTTTATTGGGGTATTTGGGTGGTCCATTCCATGATGCAATCTACTTCTATAGTGGAGTGTCATTTGGTGAAGGCGGTTTTGAGTGTGTTAAGGTGTATATTCCAGACTTTCTTCTCAGAGCCTACTCTGTGGTATCTGAGTGCCTGGCTGTAGATAAGATTTCTTGGTGTGTTTGGGGTGGTTACTGTATCTATGAAGGTAGGTGTGGTGATCTGTGGATTTCTTGTATATAGTTGTCTGTCGGGTTCCATTGTTGAAGCTGATTGTGGTGTCCAGGAAATTGATACTGGTGTGCAAGTGTTCCAGAGAGAGTTTAATGGATGGGTGGTGGTTCCTGAAGTTGTGGTGGAAATCTATGAGGAGGTTTAAGTCATCTGTCCAGAGGATCAAAATATCTTTGATGTACCTCATTGTACCATTGGTTCTGTGGTGCATTTGTCCACATATTCTTCAAGTGGACCATGAAGTGGTTGGCATATTTGGGAGCCATCCTAGTGCCGATGGTGTTCCATGGTTTGGACAAAGCACTTGTTGTTGAATGTAAAATTGTTATGAGTGAGGATGAAATGGATGAGTGAGGATGAAATGGATGAGTTTGGCAACGTGTTTGGGTGGATATCTGATGGTTGTCCATTGTCTTGTAAATATTTGAGTCAGGCAGCTATGCCCTCATTGTGAGGGATGTTGGTGTTTAGGGAAGTGATATCCTTGGTGGCGAGGATGGTGTTCTGAGGGAGGTTGTTAATGTTGCGGAGTTTGTGGAGGAAGTCAGTTTTGTCCTGGAGGAAACTGGCCCTTTGTGTGGTGAGTGGTTTGAGGACGATTTCTATGAGTCCCAATATTCCTTCAGTAAGAATGCCCTGGCTAGATATGATGGGCCTGCCTGGGTTCCCTTATCCTGGGAAGTGTGTAGAAGGAATCTAGGGTGGGTTCATGGGAGATGAGTTTGTTTGGGGAAGGATCTGATGATATCCTTAAATTCCTGGGTAAATTGTGGTGTGGCATCTTCTTTGAGTTCTTTATAACAGGTGGTGTCAGAGAGTTGGCTGTTGGCCTCAATAACATATTCTTCAGGGCTAGGGACTGTAATAGCACCCCCTTTTTCTGCTCATTTGAACGCTATCTGGTAGTTAGATTTCAGGGACTGTATAGCTGTCCTCTCAGCAGTGGAGAGATTGTGGTGCATGTGATGTTTGTTAAGGATTTTACACATTTTTTTCCTGAGGCAATCAATGTAGTGATCATCTGCTCTGTGGTGTCCCTTGAAATATCTGTTAACTACTTATGATAAACAATCTGTTCCACCTTTTATTTGGCTATGGCACTCCGAGTACATATCCCAGACCTGAAGAAGAGCTCTGGGTAAGCTTGAAAGCTTGTCTCTCTCACCAGCAGAAGTTGTTGCAATAAAAGATATTCCCTCACCCACCTTGTCTCTCTAATATCCTGGGACCGACACAGTTACACCACCACTAAAACATGGCAATAAACTATTTTCAGCAGAGGCACAAATGGAGCTGAGTGTGGATCCTATCCAATGACCTTAACTACAGAGTCATGTGCCTCCTGCTCAGTTCCAGGGCCACAAACCTACCCCTTTGTGGGCAGCTGGCAGCACCACTGCCACAAGATGAACTTTGCAGTTTTGTTTTGTTTTTTAAATAAATAGTTTTGCCCTTCCCCATGGGTGACTCTGTGGCTGAGTGATGGTGAGGGGAACACATCGGGGCCCAGAGAGCATCAGGAAATGGTAAGTCCTCTACATACACATCGTGAGACAATCCTTCCCTGCCAGGAGGAACATGGATGGGATTGCTCTGGTGCTAATTTAACAGTTGCTAGTGATGCACAGAATTAGGAAGAAGGTGTATTTGTTTGGCTTTGACTTGATTTTTTCAGGGGGCCACAGCCTGAGCGTCTCCAGCAGTCATTGAAATCTGCCTGACTCTTTTCTGGACTTGACTGACCACCTTTGCCACCTCACCAGGCCTTTGGTAATGCTGCCATTCATAGGATACAGTCTCCTCCTGATGAATTTAAGTTGAATGGGAGCTAGGGGGTGTACGTCAAGGGGAGAACACTTCTTTTAGGGAGGCTTTTCTGTTTCCTTTAGCATCCTTGGATGTGATTCCTCCTGGCCTAGTGCTTTGTCAACTTTAGACAGTTCTAATTACTTTGATATCTGCTTCAGTGCACCAATAAAGACTTTTAGCATTCCATTTTCCCTCCCAGGAACATCTCTCTCATGCTGGGGAACATTTCTTTCCACTTTGTGTATATGGAAGCAAGCAAACCACATGCCATCCTCATCCATGTATTAACTTTTCACTGATTCTCAATAAGGGCCCTGCCATCTCTTGCCTGTCTCCAAGCGTGGAGGCAACATGCCAGTGGGATATAGGAGAACAAGCCCATCAAACCACATCTGATCCGTAATATTTTTCACTCTCCAGCTGACTGCTCCCTTCTCAATATCTTAAATCCTCTGGGCTTGCCTTTGCTGTTCAGGAGGGCAAAGGTGCTTGGAGGATTCTTTTTGGTAAAAGGGATCCAGAGAAGGAAGAGGATCAGATCAGACTTGAGAGACGGGAAGGAGGGACGGGGATGAAGGAGGAAGAGTGGAAGGGATGGAGGCTCCAGAGTCCAATCTGCAGGCTGCAATGGTTAGAGACTGTAACCTTTTTAACTGCAGTTATTTTCAAAATACCTTATGCCAGAGGTCCCCAAACTGTGGGGGATGGAGGAACATCCAGGGGGGCATGGCAGGGCCTGCACCAGCTCCTGCAGGGATGTGGAGAGAGCATCACCCAGCCCCTCCCCGTGCCCAGCTCTGCTCTGGTCCCACCTCCAGCCCCTCCCTGGCTCCCGTCCCCGAACCTGGCCAGGTCCCCTGGGCCAAGGCTGGGGGCGGGGCCAGGAAAGGAGCCACACCTGGCCGCAGGCCCAGCAGCCAGCTCCCACCGCAGCCTGGCTGCAGCTCTGCTCCTGCCCCCATCCCCAGCCTTGGCCCCCTTACCCTGTCCATACCGCCCTCCCTCCATCCCCTCTCGCGCTGCAGCCCCACTCCCAGCCCCAGCTCCGGGGGAAAGGGGTGCAGACAGAGGTAAGGGGGGGGGCTACTCTCAAAAGTATGGGGACCGCTGCCTTATGCATATACCAAGCTGTACGGTGCTGCTAAAGGGAAAAAAAGGATAACAACCTGGCGTATCTGCTAGCGGCCAGTAAAGTACATTAAACATCTTGCAAAGCAGAGGGCATTTGTGTTCATTTTATCCCCAGTATCCATCACTCCTCTTAGCTCTGCACTAAGGGTTAGCAAGGTGGATTCCACATTCTGTCAGACCCCCAAGTAATGTATTTACTTTTTAGTATATAATATATACAAAAAAGCACCTCGTCAGAGCTCAAAATACCCTTGGCAAGGATTAAAAATGCAATCACGTCAAAGATAACCAAGTTCCAAATGCATACTCTGCTTGAACTGAAGGAAATTATATTGAACCAGTGAAACTAAAGGCAGAATTTGGCCTGGGGAATCTTAAATACATGCTGAGTTTGTATTAGGATTGCCACTTTTCTAATTGCTGGTAACTAGACTCCCAGGCTCCACCCCCGGCCCACCTCTTCCCCCAGGCTCGGCCCCCTTCTCTGCATCTTCCCCCAAGGCCCCACCCCCATCGCACGCGCCTCTCTCCCCTGCCCCCATCACTCTCTGGATCGTCTCCACCCCCCACCCCCATCTCCCAGCTGGGCTCCCTCCTCTCTGGGGTTGGGACGGAGCTGCTGCAGCTTGACAGGGAGCCTGCCTGCAGGTAGGAGGTGACCCCGGCTGAGCAGTGGCTGGTGTGGGTTAATGAACTGGTGCCTCCCCCCACTCCACGGTAACTGCCAAGTGCCCTTTTCGACCTGACTTTCCAGTCAAAAACCAGGCACCTGGCAACCCTAAATGGCACCCGGACACAAAAGCCAAAAACTGGACTGACCAGGTACAACCCAGACGGGTGTCAACCCTAGTTTGCATAGCAGGAAAAGCATCTTTTCACTTCCTCCTGGAGCCCGTTTGATCTGCCAGAGTCAGTGAGACACAACAAACAGGAATCCCCACAATTCCATAGGCCCAGGGTCACTTTTCAGAGGAGATCTGCCCTTTAAAACATTGCCCATTTGCTGCAGGCAAAAGCTAGTGTGTAAATAAATGATGCCCAGACTGTGTTGCGTACAAAGAATACATGCTTCAAAGGAGCTACATCATGAGTTCTTTATGACAAGCTGTTCAGGAGCACTTCAATCTTCCAGCCTAGAGGAGTGACTCTCGAGGGCAGGATCCTGGCAGCGGCAGTCCCACTGGTCACAGGCGGGCTGATTTTCAGAAGAGCTCAGCTTCCCTTTAGACACCTATACAAGGACCAGGTTTTCAACAGTGCTCATCCCGCAGCTCCCATTGTAACACTTATGACCAGCTTTTTTTCCAAATATCTCCGCACCCAGCAGGCCAAGCTCTTCTGAAAATTCGGCTGCTTATTTGGGTGCCTCTGTAACCCGCTGTGAGTGCATGTAACGGGTCCCCCTCTGCACCGGATCCACAGCCAATCGGGGTGGGGGCACGAGAGCGGGGGCTCTCTGAGAAGGGGCGGCATAGGGGGTCAGGGCCACAGTTTGGCTCCTCCACTTTTAGGGAGCTTCTGCTGCTCCTGTCCCTGGTTCACTCCCCTCCCTTGGTGAGTGCTCAGCCGTTCTGAAAATCCTGGCCAAGGCAGATGATGCTGTGGAACGCGCCCGCTCCCTTTTCATGCCCTCCCATTCTCGGTGCTGTCCCGCACATCAGGTTTCTTGCAGGCTCTGCCGCTGAGCCTGTGCTTGCTTCCAGACTATTTGGCATCCAGAGTCTCTTTCTTTACATTATTGCCACTAGGCCTGTATTAGTTACTTCAGCATTCGGACATGTTTGTTGCATCCATTACCTCTTTCTGCCATTTACCGTTTCATTCTCTTCCTTCCCCAATATTTTAGGTGTCTCATCAGTTGTTTCCTTTCCCTTAATTACATGGTGAACTTCCTCTCACTCACCCACACAGTTCTTTTTTTATTCCCCACTATATTTATTACTCCCTAAAGCAAACAGCCTTTTTTTTTTAACATGCAATTATTATTTTGCTTTACTCACCTTTCTATTGCACTAGGGCCAGATTTTCCAAAGTACTCAGCACCCACATTTGACTCCACATTTTCAAAAGACCTCACCACAAAACCTGACTATCCACATCACAATGGGAGTTAATTGTACAGGTTGAACCTCTCTGGTCCGGCAACCTCCGTGGTCTGGCATGATTTCATTTTATGTTTTTTATGCTTTATCTACTTATTTCCTTGTGCCAATACAGTAAAATTGTGTAACAGCACTAACTTTTTATGAAGAGAGACAGTAACCCTTGGCTAGGCGGCGTTGCAAGCGTTGTTCCGTTTATTTGCCTTGGCGAGATAAAAATATTGACCTCCCGTGGTTCAGCAAATTCTCTGTCTCGGCACCAGTCAGGCACCAGTCCTGAGGGTGCCGGATTAGAGATGTTCAACCTGTACATGGAAATCTGGTCTCAAATTGTAGATATTGGTGATTTGAAAAGCCCCTTTGAGCTCTTTTGAAATGTCTGGTGTATTTTTTCTCCCTACATGCACACACCTTTTTCTTTTATTTCACTGATTAGATCTCATGTTCTGTCAAATTTTGCATTTGCATGTTTATTTTTGGTCTACCCTACATTCCTATGATAGCTCTTTCACTTCTAACCTCACATCCTCAGCCATATTCTCTGTCTTGCTAGTATTTCTTCCTCCTTTGTCAGTTTGCATGCATACTGAATTGGAAAGTGGGCCTATACTAGCCGCACAAGCATACCTCCAGATTGATTTCCTTCTTAATACACCATTAAGAAGGTGCTTCTGCAGAGAGAACCACTGGGGCAGATCAGGGGATGTCAGGCACTATGGGTCTTGAATGCTGGTCCACAAAGCTTTTTGAAGCTAGCAGGTTCCATCCTACTACCCAGAGACCTGCTAAGTGTTGTCAGAATAGGAGCTGAACTCAGACAGAGGACTCCAGTCCTGGGAGCTGATTGGCAGAACACTGGGGGCCCTGATTGGTTCACAGCCCCTATATAAACCCAGAACTGAAACAGAAAGTTGTCCATGCAACCGGTATCCACCTTGCTCTGGACTGTGTGCTTCCTGCTTCTATGGCTTGACTCTGGTTATCAATCCATAGTTCTGTTCTCACATTTCTCTCCTGAATCTGATCTCCTGGTAACCTGACCCTGCCTGCCTCCTGACACCTGAATCTCAGTTGTGCCTATGGCCTCTCTCAGACTCTGACCTCCGGGTATCTGACCCGGCCTGATGCCTGACTCCTGCTTTGACCACTAAGTCAGACTGCCCATGTCCCAGCTGTAACATGGAAGAAGCCAGGGCAACAGCTGGTATATCTATGATTTTTGTGGGCTCCTCAACCATTCCCAACCCCCACATCCCTACACATGTGGGAAGTAAGAACAGCAAAGGCTACTGCAGCCACGGAGCAGCTCTGCTTCCACTTCACGGCCCGATGGGGAAGGATTTCTCTCCATAGACATGCACAGGGGGGCAACTAGATCCCATTATGGAATGAGTCCATGGAACCTCTCTGAGATTCAAACCACAGAGTTTCCTGACCCCTGGCCTTTCCGTGCATTTTTCAGGGAGATTGTGAGCAGTAATTGGCTGGCCGCACTGCTAGACTCCTTGGCCCCAAGCCAGTGAGATGATCCTGTGAGGTCAGTATCTTTAATGTCTATTGAACTGCTATTCAGAAAGACAGGTTTGCTTGTGGTGAGGGCCCTGATTTCAGACTCAGGAGATCTGCATTCATCTCCTGGCTTTGATGCAGACATCTTGTCTGACCTTAAGTAAGTTATTTCATCTCTGTGTTTCAGTTCCTCATTTATAAAATGAGGAGAACACCTCCTGTCTCTTTTAAATTATAACCTCTTCAAGGCAGGGACTATATTTTTACTCTGGGTATACAGAGCCTCGTTGGGACCTAATCGGGACTAGTCTTAATTGGGACCTCAAGGCACTAATGGAATACAAATAATGATCGTGATTGAAGTCAATAGTAGTTGGGGGTAGCTCTGTACCAGCGTTTCTCAAACGGGGCGGGGGTCCCGATTCAAAAGGAGGTTGCAAGCCTATTGTGGGGGAAGGGGTCGCAGTATTGCCATTCTTACTTCTGCTGAGTGGCTGGAGAGTGGTGGCTGCTGGCTGGGCGCCCAGCTCTGAAGGCAGTGCTGCCACCACCATCAGCACAGAAGCAAGCATGACATGGTTTGGGGAGGAAGGGGAGTCGTCACAGCCTGAAATATTTTTAAAGGGGGTCCCAGGAAAAAAAGTTTGAGATCCCCTGCTCTATACCTTACAGGAGTGGGCCTTAAAATGGCAGACACCTCATTCTAGTGCTGGATTAGGACTGTGTACACTACGGAAACATGCCGTGATGCTGTGACGATGTGCACAGTAAAGTCTTTCCCATTCC
Source organism: Mauremys mutica (assembly GCF_020497125.1). Taxonomy (NCBI): domain Eukaryota; kingdom Metazoa; phylum Chordata; order Testudines; family Geoemydidae; genus Mauremys; species Mauremys mutica. Next base: position 201,925,822 of record NC_059074.1, read on the forward strand.
TCTGCAAACGTTAGGTCCTGCAATATTAACTAAGGCTTCTATTAAAGATTTAACACCACCTGTCCCTCTGTATCTGGTGGCTGTGCATTGCAGCGCTGGAGAAGAAAAGCAAAAATCAAGTAGCTGCTGCAATGCCACCCTGCGAGTTCCCAAATATCTCCTCATCCTTGAGCTCACAGTGTAACAGAATATAGAGCTATTTCTATTTAAAACTGGTAATGACCCAGGAAGTAAGAGAGAGAGAGTGTGTGTGTGTGTGTAGCAGTGAGCGAAGGGGCTGGAAATGGACTGGCTATTTATAAACACCAAGCTGATGTCAGTTTGAACGAGATGAGTTTTCCAAATCTTACATCCAGTTAGGGAGATGACAGATCTATAAAGCTAAAACATGTACCAAAGTGCAGTGGGGCTTTCTACTCATAATACATTCATCCATCTGCAGCATGTGACTAGTTCTTTCTCTGCTCTGTACGTAATTACCTCCTTAGGCTACGGAGGACCAAGCAGCAAATGAAACAAGACATATGGGGTAAAGTCAAGTTAACCCACACCTAGGCTTGAGGTAGGGCATAAACTGCTCCTCTGGAGGCACATACCTCTCTAAGGACTGGGAAATCTGAATGCCTCCAATTCTCCTCCAGGGCAGTACACAATGCAGTCAACACATAGCACAGACTAACCTGATATGAAGAGTTTCCTTTTTATACAAATCTCTACAGCAGATTTTCGGACGAGGCTGAATCAGCTCATAATGCTGGATAGAACCCACCCTGGATTCTCTGGTAGGATGCGAAGTGTTGCTACATTAGACCTGCTTACTTACATAAGCAAGATGCAGGGAAACAAGGTGAGAGATACAGGGACACAGCTGGAAATTCTCCTGAAATGCAATGGGCTAGGAGGGATTTTTGGAAAGAATTTTAACAATGCTAGCTGCTGTTAAATGGCGACTGTCTCTTTTCAGGAGGGGAGGTGTGTTAGTGATGGATGCACAGACTGAATAGGAACTGGGGTTCCTATTTTTTAGTACATAGGCTTTGGGATCGCACCACAGTTTTTCTATTTGGGAAGGAAAGACAATGCATCTACTTCAATACTGAGATTTCCCAGCAGAAAACCCAGAAATTCTTACTTGGGCGATATTCAGAATCTTCCAGATATCAGTAAAGTGTGTGAAGTGTTTTATTCTCAGAGCAGGCACAGTTGCTAGGAAAATAATTGTTAAAAATCTAGACTTTTAACAGGGCTGACGTAGCAATTATAGGTATCACAACTATCCTGTAATATGGGCCCATCTCTTGTAAGTCTATGATTGAGCATGGCAATTGTGGCCAACCATCTGTTTCAGGTATGTATGGTGGCATACATTTCATATCAATTCAGTGAGACTGATTTGTCCCTGACATCGGTGCCCTGCAGCATTACACAGGTTCAATATGGGTCTGCAGGATTTCTCTCTTACAGTGGATTTGTAGTGATATTTTGTTTTCTGTTGAGAAACACTCACATCTTATTCTTACTCTTTATTAAAAATACTAAAAACCCATTAACCTCCCCTCCAAAATTCATGTTCAACATTACATGTTTATAAAAGGTGTTGTATCTCATTTTAAATCAGTAAAGTTCCATCGTGACTAGGATGGAAAACTGAATCTGCAAAGCACTCCCCTCTTAATACCCGAGACAACTTATACCATCCCTGATAAGGGGCAGTTTGTGCCAAAAGGGACAACGCTGAGAAAGGGGTTAGGTGGAGCTGCACCGTCCAAGAGGGAGCACCGGCTGGCCAGGTTCTGGGCTTGGAGTGGGAGTAGCCCATGATCCTGGCTGGTACTCCATGGGGGGAGAAGGGGTGGCGGAAGAATGGATGGATTGGAATTGTGCCTGAGACACTGGCATAAGTGAGAGAAGAGTGGACTGTTCCCATACAAGGACTAGCCACATGCTGCTGCTTCTCTCTTTAGGTCACTGCATGGTTCGCATCACCATAGTCACAACGAGACTCTCGGTCATTCGTGAACTTTATCCTAACACCGCCTTTGGGAAGTATTATTTCCCTTTTACAGAAGGGAGACTCGGAAACAGAGCAGGCTAGACGTAAAATTTTCAAAAGCAACCATGTGGTGGCTTTCAAAGAGACTTAGAACCCTAAGTCTCTTAGAGGCTTTTGATATTTTTACCTTAAGGGACTTGTCCAAGGTCATGGAGACAATTTGGGGGATCTGTCTGTACAACTTGTAAATTCTAGTTGCTACAATTAAGTTGTTACTATGAAAACTGCAGTATCAGTGAATGCCTCTAGGTAAAGGTGAAATCCACCATTGGCTGGCAGGGCTGTGTCTCATCTCTGCCAGTCCAGGGACAACAGTTGGTCGTTAGAATTTAATGACCAGACAATAGGTACACGGAAGAGGTTGCCTGAGCAGAGAAACCAGTTCTCTCCAACTTCTCTGACCACCAGTCTGAAGGGTTGGAGAGTGGACGCAGAACAAAGTCACTACGGGGGTGACGCTAGCCTTTAAAAAGAAGTCTCAGGAGGAAGACTGCAGGAGACACACAGGAAGTTTGGGGCAGGACAGAGGAAGGGGACAGAGCGGACAAGCTCAGAGAAGGCGAGCTGGTGGGAGAAAGCTCCATATTTCAGAACACAAGCTTTGCACTGCAGCAGAAGGTCCTTGGATGCCCCAGATGACTTTAACCCCAGCCCAAAGAATGCCCCAGAGAGGTGAGGAAAGTAAGGCAGGAACATGCCTGGAGGGTTTATTATTTTTGTTTAGAGCTGTGTATTACTTATGTGATTAAGTAAAGAGCAATGGAGTCTGAGGCTCAGCGCTGGTTCCAGGAGCTGGGCAGTGGGCCACGTGGTTGCAGTTCTCATGAAGGGTGCTAGACATCGGGTCTGCACCTGGACAGTGTGCCTGTGGACACCACGACGGGACAGTGCCCGGATGCTGTTCGGACTCCAGAGGTTTAAAACACAGGGATGCAGTCTGGTCAGTGGCCAAGAGGGGGAACTCAGCCAGAGCAAGGACAGTCGCATCAGCCTGTGGCAGAGGTGGACATTTGAACCCAAGTTCTCTAACTCTAGAATAGTGCCCAATCCACTAGACCATCTTTCCTCCCTTCTATCTCACTTAAGAAAGGAGGCTATTTTTAAAGCAGCCTGTTAACATTACATAAAATCCCATATGGAATAAAAAAGACAAGCATAAATATAGCATGTGCTGCCTTTCAGATTTACATCCATTGCTTCCAGCTGTCACTTGGCATCCTCCGCATTGTAACGCCTGAAGGAAGGGCCCCCACACTTATTTAACACCTGTTTAACCATTCTTGACACTGGCCACAGGCATTCCTGATAAGTAGGATTTATGGTGCTGTCTTGATTAAGCAACAGTGATTGCCATTGATTATCATTAGGCTAAGACGGCTCCCTGGGAGATATCCCAGTCAAAGTAACTGCCTCAATTAACCATATTCCAGTTCTGGGGGCTAAATGGTGCGAACATAGAGATAAAAAAGGCCGGCATTTCAAATGCTCATTTTTTTAATTGGAGCAATGTTTAATACAGAGCTTTAAAATTAGAGCCCTCCCTAGGAAAGCAGGAAATGTGGACTTATCTAAGGCTCTCTCCTTTGGGTAGTTGCACACTCTCACGCCAAAGAAGAAGGGAAGGGCAAGGATTCTGCTTCCATAGAATAGACAGGGCTCAAGTGATGAGCAACTATTCAACATTTGGTTTTATCCTCACTGCTCCGTGTGTGGTCCCCAGGCCTTATTCACTGCCCACTAATCACACCCGGCTCTGAAGACAGGATTATTAAATTTCCTCACAGGCTTTTCAGTGGCACTCATCACTATGCTAACTGAGTGCTTCACAAATATTAATTGGCTTCACAACACGCTGGCAAGGTCAGGGCATATTATTCCCATTATACAGATGGGGAACTGAGTCCCAGAGCATTAAAGCTCCAAAAGCATCCACTAATTTTGGATCCTCAATTTGAGAGGCTCAAGGCCTGATTTTCCAGAGAACTTAGTATTATGTGGTGCTTTATATGTTCATTGACTTCAGTCGCAGCTGCGAATGCTCAACACTAAGTCTCACTGAATGTCACTCCCACGTGCATATCACTTTTGAAAGTGGGATCTAGGCTCAATGGGAGTTAAGCATCTGGGCTTCAAGCCACTCAGGTGCTTTTGAAAATTTCACCCTAAATTCTTGCCCTGAAGAGCTTGCAGTTTAAGGCCCACCTCTGAATGGTGTTGGCTTCAGTAAAAAGGGTGGGAGGAAGGTAGGAACGTGCCGTGACCCTGGGTGCTAAGAACATTTGGGCCCCACACACCTCCCTCGCCATGGGGCCCCGCCCCCTGCTCCTCCTCGTCCGAGGCCTCACCCCATGACCGGGCTGGAAGCCGGAGCCAGGCCATGGTAAGAGCCACCCAGGGAGCCTGGGCCCCTGGGGGGAGCCAGAAACTCTCCATCTGCCCTAGGTGGTGCACCCCAGCGGGCAGGCACACAGGCCAGGGGCTGCCCTTGGAGACCCCAACCTCCCACCCAGCTCCAGCTTCTGGCCTGGCCAGGGGACAGGACGTCAGGGGGAAGAGGAGAAGCAGGGGGTGGGGCCCCCAGGGAACAAGGAGGAGTAGGGGTGCGGGGCCACAGTTCTGGCACCGGAGGCCCCCCCACTTCTAAACAGGTTCCAGCACCCCTGCAGGGGCCTGTTAATCTGCCACTGGAGGATGGGGTAAGGCTCTCAGCAGTTTTAAGGATGGACCCCCTCAAGAACTCCTTTTCCATTTTCTATGGCACTGCAGCAGCCAGCACTCTACCAACGCAAACCCGTCCTAAAGAATTAGTCGCCCACGCTTTCCTTCTGGCAAACTCCCTTTAACAGTAACAGGCTTATCCCTTCCTCCAGGAGAACAGTTGACACCGTAAATGTGTGAGCCACACAAGCACATGGAAATGCAAGGACTAATTCTGTATGCAAATCAGTACCATGGAAACAAAGAAATGCCAGCGCTGAGTTAAGGGCAATCAGCCGTCACCAGAGGAGCAGTGAATCAAGGGCTAAAGAAAAAGGCTGTCAACAGGATTACTTAGAGAGATAGCGTTTCACTGTGTCATTTGCATTAATACTGAACTGTGGTATTTATATTCAACACGTCAATTGGTAACTTCATCAGCACCCAGCCCGTTATCGCTTGCATTGCCAGATAACAAAGAGCCAATAATCTGACCTGTAACCTATGGAAATGAGGGATTCAGTTTTGGTTTTTTTCTTGTTTATTTTAATGACAATTGCTTTTCATTTCCAAAGGTTCTGAATTTTGCATATTCTTTATAAACGGTTTCCTGAGCAACTCAAGCCATGTAAGAGTTTCTCCTCCCCTTTGCTTTCGCGTGGAAAGGAAACAGAGAGGCTCATGTAGGTTTTCCCTATTTCATTTCTTTCCTTTGGGGCTTTAAAAAAAATGGTTTTAATACAATTAGTGATGAACAAATCGCCTGTTGCAAAATAAGAACTGGTGTAAGCATTAGCAAGCAAACCTGGAAGCTACTCTGCTTCCTTAAGAAGTCAAGCAGTGAGCCAACCAGCCAGTCACCCTTCACCTACAGACAGATCCAGACAAACCCGCTGGGCCACCTGTCCAAAGATTTCAGGGGCCCGACTGTCCACTGCCCTGCACTTTGTGCAGTCGTTTACAGCAGTGCAAACAGAGCGTGAAACGCTACCAGCTCAAAAGGGCAGCGAAAGAGAGAGGATGAAATAACAGGGGTGTAGGGGAACAGAAAGAAGGAAACAGATACTGACACCAATGTAGGCAATGACACCAAGTGATCTGTTCTATAAAAGACAAAGGGAGAAGGTGGTATAAACTCCCGCTGATTTCAGTGGGCTTTGGATCAGACTCACAGTAACTAGGGCTGGGCAAAGAATTTGAGCTATCTGGCCAGCTCTGTAAGTGGCCAACTGCTATTCGGTAGTACATTACTCCAGAAACCTCAGAGAAATCAGCCAAATAAAATGTTCTACCAATCTTAGTACAACATTCAATGTACTAAATAGAATCCTGAACACATTGATGTCACAGTGAAATCAACATAATAAAGCTACGGTGGGGGTGGGGGGGGGATTATAGGTATTTCTCTTCCTGGAGGCTAGTACAAGACGTAGAGTATGTACGTGAACAGGGAACTCATGCTCGTAGCTTGTAGTGTAGACCTAGCCTTAGGCTTCAAGCCAGTAGGCGCTGGGTAAATTTTTGAAGCCCTGATTCTTAGCCTTGTTCTGCACTTAATGGCCTCAACTTTCAAAAGAGACTTGTAATATGTTTGGGGGGTACCCAACTTGAGACACATCAGAAGGGTCGGATTTTCAGTAACTGCCTTGTGAATATCAGCCCTCTTCAAAGTGTGGACCCAAAAACTGAGCAACCCAAACTCATCATTTGCTTTTCAAAATTTGTCTGAGAACGTGTAATGGGTGAGAGGCTTTCTGAACCAAAGAGGGTGCCTTGTGCAGATAGGCGCCAATTCCATGCATGGAGTACCCATGGAATAAAAGATACTGGATGCTCAGCACCCACCAGCCGGAACAGCTGATCGTCGGGGCTCTGCCCAAACCACTGATCGTCTGGGCTGATGATCAAATGTTTGGTGGTTGGGAGAGTGGTTTGGGGGAGGGCAGAGAGCAGCGAGAGGTGGGTGGGGGGTCTCATGGAGGGGGCAGAGCTGGGGCAGGAAGAGGCAGAGCGAGGGCAGGGCCTCGGGGGAAGGGGCAGAGTGGAGGCAGGGCCTGGGGGCACAGCGGAGGTGGAGCACCCGCAGGGAAAAATAAAAATCTGTGCCTATGTTTGTGCAGAGATGCATGCTATCTGGTCTGTCCCATCATCCTGTTTGATAAAAGGAAATAATTATTAAGTTGTTTGTTGCTTTAAGTTCAGCCACCAAGAGCTGTGAGTACTCTTCCGTACAAGAAGCACACAAGAGAACAACCAGTTACAATACATGTGGTTCAGCTTATCTAGCACAGAACACTTATAAGGAGCAGAAGACAGATTACAGAACAAAATCCAGTAAATGCACCCCCAAGATAGCAGGATAAAGGAGGAAAGCACTCCCTTCACCAAGAAACAACTTGACTTAAAAAGGATTTAAAAATTCCCCTCCATCCTGCCAACAAACTTAATTTCCCATGCCTATTCATCGTATTTTCTAATGAAATGCTCTATTTAACTACTGTAATATGGATGCCTTTAAACATTTCTACTTATAGACTACACCGAATGCCACTTCAGTGGCCAATGACCCACTTTCAACAATTGCTCAACAGATTTTGAATCAGTTACTTCCTGTTTTGCACTCACTACAGGCCCAATGAACACTGAAGACAAAGGGTAGATTCCCCACTAATTTCAATAGGCATTGGGATCAGGCCCTCTGCTTCAAACAGTAAACAAATAAAACAACAGAAATAATACTACTGATATGCACATTAGCTGAACGCACAAAATGTATCAGAAAAATATAAATCCCTTTTTTAAAAAAATCCCCGTTCATTCTATTTTCTTCCAAATTTGTTGTATGGTATGAGAGTTGCAATGGGGATTCATCTTCCTTATTTAATGCTGGAAAAATATTTTCAGCAGTAGAGAGAAAAAAATTCATTAAAGGCATAGCAAAAATGTTATTGGTATTCTCCCTGTAACCTTTCTTTAAAGCCTCATGTACTGATGCAAAAGCAAATAGAATTAATGCTCCAATTCTATTTTAAGAATGTTTAGGGTGTTTTTCCCATAAATATTTTAATGTGCCTAGCTATGTTTTTTCATTGTATCCAAAGTATTGGAATTTTATATCATCACTGGAAATTGTAGCCAAATTCTAACCTCAAAAATATATGGTTTACAATCCTGCATTCTTCCAAAATTTTAAGCTCTTTCAAGAAAAGACCAATGGACATTGAACCTCTGAGGTTAGAATCCCACCCAGCCCATCTGAAGAAGTTTCAATATAAGTGCTATTTGCCAACTTCCTGCTGCAAATCAATTGTGCAGGAGACCATGAATTGTTTTTTTGGGTTTTGATCATTTAACATGTTTCTGCACATTCAGGAACAGCCAGGGATATTCTAGAATCCGGTCCACAATGGCTGCACCCTCCATTCTTTTGCCCCTCTTTTCTATTTCAAGGTCTTCCCTGCTGATCCTCAGCCCTGGCTCTTCCCAACATCTACTTCCTCCCTCCTGCTCCTCTGCTAACGCCTCTATGCGTATGATTCACAGATCTACCTCTCTGCTTCAGACCGGCCTCCTTCCGTCCAAACTACAATCTCAGTCTGTCTCTCTGACATCTCCCCATGGATACCTAGCCATCAGCTAAGCTTTCCCGCCTTTCCTGATCACTGTGGACAACAGCACCTTCCTGCTCACAACTCAGGCCTGTAACCTGGGCATCATCTTCAACTTAGACCTTTCCTTAGATCCTCACCTTCCAGCTATGTCTGAATCTTGCAGATTCACTCTGCATAACATCTCTAAGATACACCCTTCTTCTCCAGCCACACAGCGAGAGCGCTCATCATCTCACATCTCGATTACGGCAACATCCTTCTCTCTGCCCTGGACAAATGCAGCCTGGCCCCACTCATATTCACTCAGTCTGTCGCTTTGCCCATATTGCTCCTCTCTTTGCATCTCTTCGCTGTCTCCCCCTTTTTCTATAGCATCAAACACATGGTACACGTCTTCCCTTTCTACGCTGGTCATGGTCTATCCCCACCAGACAGATTGTCTCTCATTTGCTATCGAGATGTCAGCTCCGACCTCTAATTGGCTCATGATGCCAGCCTCCATCGTCAACGTGTTAACTTGGCAAACCAACCCATGATGCTCCTCACGTTTGATAACTATCTCGTTATCCTCCTTCAAACTCTCCTCTGCCGTGATGCCCAGAAAAAAATTGACACTGGTTCAGGTGCCAGGGTGCTGAGGCTGCTGCCAGTCATGCTGATTAATATTTTCTCATTGTTTCCTTGTAATCCCCCTTTGTAATCTCTTGTTTTATGCTTAGATTGTAAACTCATTGGGGCAGGGACCATCTTTTTGTTCAGTCTTTGTACAGCACCTAGCAGAGTGGGGTCCAGGTCCATGACTGCACTGCATTAGTACAAAAAATAATAGTTATTTGCTGCAGCTAATCCAACCCTAATCTATGAGAACCTGTCACAGCCGCAAACTGTGGATTTAAGTCCTTAGGCAAAGCAGCAGGGCACTAAGATATCTACCACTGCATGATCCCCACAAGAGCCCATAAAGACTTTATGCCAGATCACCACCTCCCCTATAGCCCCAGGAACAGTTCTGGAGCGAGTCTGGAGCGTTGAGCAGTTGCTGTCCCTTCCTTGCTGCCACTGCGCACTAGTTCCCCTGCTGGAGAATCCGCCTAAGTGTGATTGCAATCTTTTGACTTTTTTAAAGATAATGTTTGGCCCCCAGGCTGTAATGGCTGGGCACCACCGCTCTGCCTAATCATGTCTGAATGACACTCTGGCTACATGAACTCACCTGCTGACCATCCAAAATCACAGCATGCGCTGTGACTCTCTTCTGTCTCAGGGCTCGATCCTGCAACGCGGCTTCAACTCCCGTTAACTTCAATAGGCGCTGAGGATGCTCAGCCTCGGCCGAACCACTCTGCACCTTGCAGGATCAAGCCCAGTGTCCAGAAGGCATAAAAGGGGCAGGAGTTTTTTGTTGTCTTCCCCTGCGCCTCTGTCACCTACGATACAGAGTGTCCCATGTGACCTCCTCTGTGCCCAATCCACAGAGGATGCAAGTCTGTAACATCTCCCAGTTAGGCTGGTACTTTAGTACAAGCTGTAGAGACTGGAAGTGCCTAGTGTTGGCCAAGATGGCAATCATCCCACATTCCCTGAAGAAGAGGGCATGGTCAAACCCAAACAGAACTGCATGAAAAACTATTGCCATTATTTCAAAATGACACATCCGCTTTCCAGTTTAAAAAGCACATGCCGATATATACATTGGATTTCCCTTGCTGCCTTCACAGTCAATAACTTCCTTTCATAAGACTTTTTATTTTATTTTCTTCCCGACAGACATTAAATCTCGAGGTGTAAGTTGAGAACAGATGGTGTGGGATGTCAGGCTGTCAACCTCCCTTAACAAACCACAGGGCTTGTGTGCCCAGCTCACCACCCACGGTGGCACAGATCCTTTCATGTCATCTCTGTGAGTGGAAAGCCACTTGTCTGATCTAACGCAAACACAGGGATAGAGAAGAGTTGAAACCAGCTGTGAATGCACTGATGGGGTGCCAATTACTATAGTCTTTATTTACTCATAAATTATTACATAACTAATTTACATCACTCATTTTTAAAGTGGTACAGGAGTTTGTAGTGTGGATCAGCGTTCATATCACACTCCCCAGTAGTACTCGGCCTGGGCTGGAAAATGAACGATCCAGCCAGCGGACCAAATTCAGTGATGAATCCTGCTCATGTGCCAACTGAGGCATGTTGTGCCTACATTAAAAAGCAGCAGAGCTACCCAGTCACATGATTATATTGTTCTGAATTGGCACTTGGGAAATCGCTGGCAAATTCCCTGCCAGCCTCCCCCTTCTCCCATCAGCTGCTGGGTGTGCTGTCAAGACCACACGTTCGATGACCAGGGAGCCATACAATGGTGGGTTGCTCAACGGCTCCCCATGCAGCTGCATAAACAGAAGCAATATGTTGGCAGGCTCTGGAGAGCTCCCCCCAATTCTCTTAAGCCAGAGGGAAGGTGGTTGCAACAATGTGCCTCAAGCATGCAGAGCAGATCAAGGAAAGGAGCGAGGACGGGTCTGAGAAGGAAGCCAGTGATTTCCTCCTCTTCCTAGTCTCTCCATTCTGGGGAAAGTCTATGGAGTACATAAACAGAAATAAAATGTATGATGAATGCCCAGCAAAGAACTCCTGGAGGCACTTTTATTATTTTAGACGCCATCATGTGGCTTTCCTTAGCTTTTCAGTATACTTAGAAAACTTACCAATAAAAACAAACGGTGCACGGGTGCACAGGGCTCCAGCATAGAATGCCCATTACTGACTTCCTTCTGTATACTCTACATCTAACTAAGACACACACCCCCGCCCCCATTCTGCAATGAACGACATCTCTGTGCAGAGCCACATTGACGTCAATGGAACTCTGCCCTTGCAGAGTTGGTACTCATTGTACCAACCAACGTCCACTACCTATTCAAAAGCACACCTTGTAACCTGCAATGGAGCTTGGACCCAACCGTAAGACTGGGGTTGGGAACAGACCAAATTCCATTGCGAGTTAACACATGTGATGATGAATGAGAGGCAGGGCAGGTAGCCAGGTTGCACAAGGCCCAGCAAAAAGGCTCAGGGTTCCGTCAGTCTTTAACCACCTTGCAGGATGAGGTTCTAAAGCTGTGGTGTCTAAACACATGCCTAACTTCGACCATGAGAGCAGACCGCTTGGGCCAGATTCACCATTGTTCTGCGCCTTGTGCAACCCTTTATCCCTGTGAAAAAATGGGTTAAATTGACTAGCATGTAGCATTCACTTAGCACTGATGAAAGTGACGATCCAATGTGCAGGTCAAGGAATCTGGCCCGTTGACTTCACGAAAATTCATTCGATTACTGTTACGCATGCAGTTGAGCGCTTTGGCGGATTGTGGCCCGCAGTTAAATAATTTCTATGGTGGCCTAGATACTCTGAATATAGAAAGGAAGTGTTAATTTGTTCTCAAGTGATTTGTCTGTGTCATTTCCCCTCTGCTACTTCCTGCACAGCCAGTGATACATACGTAGGCTTCTTGTAAGTTTTGTCATCAGAAGAGCAATGCATTGTTTTTATAGATACAATCAATACTGCAATCCTTGAAAATAAAATTAAGTGAAATGATAGTCCTAACCCATGTTCCTATTACTGCCAGGCAGTGAAATTAAGCTGTGAAAAAAATCACATGTTGTAAATAACTCTTGAAGTTCCATCCCTCATGTTTGTTTACACGTCTGCAAAATTAACAGCAAATGCTTTGGCAGAGATTCAGTGGCAACATGCTCACTCCTCCAATTTAAAGGTGGAATTAAATGCTTTTATTTAAAGGTAACAAACAAAATTATTTGAGCTCCTAAATCAGTGAGGTAAGAGGACTCTGGGGAAGAATACTATTGAGCCAACAAAGAACTCTGCTGGCAGCGTGGTACGACACACATCATAATCTCTCTAGCCCTTGACAATTGAAAAAGTGGGCCCTTGAGCATCTGCTGCCCTTTGTCAATACGATATACTGATTGCTTGTGACAGGTGACTAAGGAGGGAAGAGGGGAAGAAAGTCAAGGGCAAACATCTTTTGCTGAATCTTGCTGATTGCAGTGTAAACTCTTTCTAAAATATTATGCCATCGTTTTGCAGGACTGAAGGAAAGTAATAGCATCTGCAAAGTCAGGACCAGCTGAACTTTTCTGGGTGATGAACAATCTGGTTAATTAGGGCTGTTTACATACCTTGACAAATCCAAGCATTTCGGGAGTGGTTCCTTCTCGGGTCAACTTGGTTTTAAGATTGGGGAGGGAACATGGAGTTTATTAGTTGCATACATCCCACCATGAAGGTGGATGAAGATTAGGTGTCTACGTAGATTCTTTCAGACCAGTGGTTCCCAAACTTGTTTCACCGCTTGTGCAGGGAAAGCCCCTGGCGGGCCAGGCCCGTTTGTTTACCTGCCATGTCTGCAGGTTCCGCCGATCGTGGCTCCCAATGGCCGTGGTTCGCTGCTCCAGGCCAATGGAAGCTGCTGGAAGCAGCACGGGCTGAGGGTTCACTGATCCAGGCCAATGGAAGCTGCTGGAAGCGGCACAGGCCAAGGGACGTACTGGCTGCCACTTCCAGCAGCTACCATTGGCTTGGAGCAGCGAACCGCGGCCACTGGGAGTCGCGATCAGCCGAACCTGAGGATGCGGTGGGTAAACAAACCAGCCTGGTCTGCCAGGGGCTTTCCCTGCACAAGCGGCAGAACAAGTTTGGGAACCACTGTTTTAGACCAATCCACTGCCTTTAATGACAATGACCATGATGTGTTGACACCCCATGTGAAACGGAAGTCAAAATAGCGCAGGCTGATATGGGCAAATCATTGCATATCTTCAACAGCAGTATCTTTATCTTAAGTTAAGTTCTGCTCCAGGTCTAGAACTAGGGAGGAAAATTGTTGGGGGAAATGTAATGGATTTACTGATGCCAAGGAATATTTATTTTAAAAAATCAGAAAGCTAGAATTTACAGAGATGTGTTATAATGAGTCATATATATAAAATGGGAGATTTTCAAAATAATTTAAGATTTGCAAGTTTTCCTACTGGCTCATGTTGCTTTTGCTTGAACAGAACCATAAAGCAGGCAGTGCCAATATGCAAGTTCACACAATGTTTATATACAAGCACTTCATAGGGAATGCACTGTGTGAAACCGCAGATAATTTTTTAGCAGAAATATGGACTCACTGCAATAATTCACCTAAAGTAAAATGCCCATATTCACCTGGCTGTTTCTCTCTATGGTACCATCAGAGCATTTTTGAGGATTTGGGAAATTCCCTGGAGTGGCTGAATATCTGCAAATTTAGGGAAACTTAAGGCAAAATAAGAATGATGCAGAGATAAAAAAGAATAATTAATTGAAGTCTGACTTAGAGGTACATTTTCAGGGGAACAGAAGGCTCAGGGGATTAATAATGGCCCAGAAAGCTTTTTACTTCTCCGTCATCACTACGGATCCATATCAGAGTGGCTATTACCAAACATTGTTGCTATCTGCTAGCTGTTTGGTGGCTTACAATGGTTACCTATCAACCTTGCGGGAAGTTTTACAAGAGGCCATGGTAAGATGATCAAAGAGACTGACTTCCCTCTCAACAAGAAGAGCAGGGATGAAACACATTGGCAGGAGACTGGAGGGAAGCTTTTACTGCTGCTTTGCATATTGTATCTGCTCTGCAGATGGACAGAGGACTTCCATCTCTGGGACTGTCCGCATGACCTCTTACCTGAGCACTAAACTCACTATTAGCCCTACAGAACTTATCCCAAGCAAGTGAGCTTCACTTACATAACAACGTGCTGCAAAGCCAGCAAGGCTGAGGCTACGTCTGCACTACCACAGTATGTCGACCTAAGTTACGCAACTCCAGCCACGCGAATAATATAGCTGGAGTCGGCGTAACTTAGGTCGACTTACTGCAGGGTCCACCTTACTCTTCTCATTCCCAGTGGAGTACCAGGGTTGACTGGAGAGTGCTCTGCCGTCGATTTAGCGGGTCTTCACTAGGCCCGCTAAATCAACCCCCGGTGCATCGATCACCGGAGCGTCGATCCCGCAGTAGTGTAGACATAGCCCTCAGCTTTAATGCGTGTCACAAGGCCCAGCCATCACTGTGAGACAACAGTTAGTTTAGCAAAGGGAGAAGCAGATACGGCCTGCTGCACCCCTTCTATCATAGGTGAGTTTTCATCATGAAGTCCCTCTGAGGCCCCAAGCATGGGCTCAGCACCGATTCACCTCCCAATACATAATTTCCTCTGCATAAGGTATGTGTGGCCCCAGGTACGTGGCTTCGGTACATAATCCCATGTGATGTAGATATCTGCCAGGCAACTTTCACTAGAAGGAACAGAAGTTTTCTGGACAGCTTGATATGAACTTCTGAACAGGAGGAGACATTTTCAGGGAACTATTAATGGCCCTTTAATGCCTGAAAACCAATTTTGGACTAGTAATGAAATATCCTCAGAATCTTCTGAAAGCTGTCTCAGCCATTCTGCAGATCAATAGTGTCTTCTCCCCAGGGCCGGCTCCAGACCCCAGTGCGCCAAGCGCGCGCTTGGGGCGGCGTCCCGCGGGAGGGCGGCAGGCAGCTCCGGTGGACCTCCCACAGGCGTGCCTGCGGAGAGTCCGCTGGTCCCGCGGCTCCGGTGGACCTCCCACAGACGTGCCTGCAGAGGGTCCGCTGGTCCCGCGGCTCCGGTGGAGCATCCGCAGGCACGTCTGCAGGTTCACTGCAGCCGCGGGACCGGCGACTGCCAGAGCGCCCCCGCGGCATGCCGCCATGCTTGGGGCAGCAGAAATCCTAGAGCCACCCCTGCTTCTCCCAGTCATCGTTCAGCGAGCCTCTTTATTACTGCATATTCGTTTGCCTTTGTTTGTCCATCCGCTACAGCTTTTCAGTGTTTTATCAATAAAATCTTAATGAGGTGCATTATTCAGAGGTCACTTTTAACCGTTTGCTTGTCACATCCCTGTTTAACCTGGATTGCTCTGGGAGAATTGGACTCAATGCATTATCACTGCGCTAACATTAGGTAATGGTCCATCATACGACAATGTTATCAATAAAGGATGTGCCAGTTGTAGTTATTTTGCCTTCCAGGCCACAGTTCTGTACTTCAGTGTTTGCGGTTTTGTGTTGCTGTAGCTTTCCACTATGTTAGCAACCACTTAAGAGTAGTTATTCTCGGCTCTCAGCAATTACCAGAAAAAAAAATCAAATTCAATCGGTTTCCACCCAAAGGAGAAAACGAATTGAAGGAGCTGACAGAAATCTTCACTCATGCAACACTGATTGCCGCCATCTCCAACTGTGCTTCAGAAACCACACTCATGCAAGTGCCACAGAGTAAACAAACTGGCTGCCTGGTAAGAGAACTGCTTGCCTGTCACTCAGAGAAGTTAGTCACCAGTTGATCAAATGGAAACATGGAAATCACTTTTTGACATTCAGATGAGATTTCATTTGTCCTCTGGCACTTCCAGATCAACTGAGGAGGGGAAGCAGTATTCTGACGGCCAATCAGAGGAGAATGAATTTTATTATAAGGTTTGCTGTCCAGGCAAATTAATGGCCTCGCCCTAAACTCTGGTTTCTAACAAAGGCTATAGATAGAGCTGTGCAAACACTTACAATTACAATTCAAAACTGACTTGGTAAATATTGTTATTACAGGTTTCAGAGTGGTAGCCGTGTTAGTCTGAATCAGCAAAAACAATGAGGAGTCCTTGTGGCACCTTAGAGGCTAACAAATTTATTTTGGCATAAGCTTTTGTGGGCTAGAGCCCACTTCATCAGATGCATGAAGTGAAAAATACAGCAACAGGTATAAATACATGAAAGAATAGGGGGTGCTTTACCAAGTGCAGGGGCGGCTCCAGGCCCCAGCACGCCAAGCACGTGCTTGGGGCAGCACGCCGCGGGGGGCGCTCTGCCGGTCACCAGGAGGGCAGCAGGCGGCTCCGGTGGACCTCCCGCAGGCGTGCCTGCGGAGTGTCCACTGGTCCCGCGGCTCTGGTGGAGCATCCGCAGGCATGCCTGTGGGAGGTCCACCGGAGCTGCGGGACCAGCGGATCCTCCGCAGGCACGTCTGCGGGAGGTCCACCGGAGCCGCGGGACCGGCGACTGGCAGAGCACCCCCTGCGGCGTGCCGCCGTGCTTGGGGCGGCGAAATGGCTAGAGCCACCCCTGACCGAGTGTGAGGTCAGTCTAACGAGATAATCAATTAACAGCAGGATACAAGGGTGGAAAAATAACTTTTGAAGTGGAAAGAGAGTGGCCCATTACAAACAGTTGACAAGAAGGTGTGAGTAACAGTAGGGAGAAATTAGTAATGGGGAAATTAAATTTAGGTTTTGTAATGACCCAACCACGCCCAGTCTTTATTCAGGCCTAATCTGATGGTATCCAGTTTGCAAATTAATTCCAGTTCTGCAGTTTCACGTTGGAGTCTGTTTTTGAAGTTTTTTTGCTGAAGAATTGCCACTTTTAGGTCTGTTACTGAGTGACCTGAGAGATTGAAGTGTTCTCCTACTGGTTTTTGAATGTTATGATTCCTGATGTCAGATTTGTGTCCATTTATTCTTTTGCATAGAGCCAATGTGCATGGCAGAGGGGCATTGCTGGCACATGATGGCATATATCACATTGGTAGATGTTCAGGTGAACAAGTCCTGGATGGTGTGGCTGATGTGGTTAGGTCCTATGATGGTGTCCTTGAATAGATATGTAGACAGAGTTGGCACCGGGGTTTGTAGCAGGGTTTGGTTCCTGGGTTGGTGTTTTCATTGTGTGGTGTGTAGTTGCTGGTGAGTATTTGTTTCAGGAGGGGTGGGCTGTCTGTAGGCAAGGACTGGCCTGTCTCCCAAGGTCTGTGAGAGTGAGGGATGGTCCTTCAGGATAGGTTGTAGATCCTTGATGATGCGCTGGAGAGGTTTTAATTGGGGACTGTAGGTGACTGCTAGTGGTGTTCTGTTACTTTCTTTGTTGAGCCTGTCTTGTAGTAGGTGACTTCTCGGTATGCTTCTGGCTCTGTCAATCTGTTTCTTCACTTCACCAGGTGGGTATTGCAGTTTTATGAATGCTTGATAGAGATTCCGTAGGTGTTTGTCTCTGTCTGAGGGATTGGAGCAAATGCGGTTGTACCTTAGAGCTTGGCTGAAGACAGTGGATCGTGTGGTGTGTCCTGGATAGAAGCTGGAGACATGTAGGTAAGTATAGCGGTCAGTAGGTTTCCGGTATAGGGTGGTGTTTATGTGACCATCGCTTATTAGCACAGAAGTATCTAGGAAGTGGACCTCTTGTGTGGACTGGTCACATTTATCTCGTTAGACTGACCTCATTTGGTAAAGCACCCCACATCCTTTCATGTATTTATATCTGCTCCTGGTTTTTTCACTTCATGCATCTGATGAAGTGGGCTCTAGCCCACAAAAGCTTATGCCCAAACAAATTTGTTAGTCTCTAAGGTGCCACAAGGACTTCTCATTGTTTTTATTATTATTACAGTAGCACCTAGTGGCCCTAATTGTGCTAGGCACTGCAAACACAGTGTCTGCCTTAAAGGGCTTACAGTCAAAACAGACGAGAGAGATAAAGGGTGGGAGAAAGCAGTATTACCCCACATTTTATAGATGGGAGAATTGAGGCACAGACATTAAGTGACTTTCCCACAGGAAATCTGTAGCAGAGCTGGAAACCAAATGCAGGTCTCCCAAGAACCAGTCCTGCAGTTTAACCACAAAACCATCCTTCCTCCCAATTAACAAATCTAGGTTTGCTATATGGGTGTGAGTGTACAAGTCTGCATGTGGGTGTGAGTGTAAATAGGCATGTCTTACCTGTCAAGGGGATGGAAAATACTTTAAATACTACTCAAAGGTAAGGTAGCAGCACGAAAAGGCAACTAGGAATAGATAAGAAAACTAGCCTACACCCTTCCAGCTAACTGCTTTTCCTCCTTCTCCTTTACCACCTCCTTGTATAAAATAAATTATCTATTCACCAATGTAATGCACACGCAATTTACTCCAATTACACAACTGTTTACATCACTACTGAATTTGACTGCTCTATCTGCACAAAGGTAAACTGCAGTCTAAAAATGGTCGTTAGAAGAAAGTGAAATAAAACGCAGGCGACTGAAGTTGTGAGAATTAGTTTAAGAGGTTACAAGAAGAGGTTAAAGTGGCTGAAAAAACCATCATGGGTAATGCTGGAGATTGTCAGCAAGAACTTCCCTTGAGAGCAGTATATGTAATTTTAAAAGAAAGAACGTGACTGTTTATTCATGCAAATATTAAACCCTTCTGCCATCTTAACAAAAAGCAGTAACTATTTTTAGAAGTGGATACTATTTCCCTATGGCTGTGGTGCAACGGAGACATGTTACGAGAGACTACAGGTCAAGAAAGGACACGCTAAAGGACTATAAAAACTTACTGTGCGGTAGTAGGATGCATTATAATCCCAACAGAGTAACTTCCAATGCATTTCTTAGCCACAATATGGGATGTCAGGTTTGCACTGACTTAAAATTTTCCTCAAATGTATGATCTAAACAAGACTTAGTGAATGAGTCTGTGTGTGAGGAGCGGTGGGGGTGTAGGTATATGCATCTCCAGTCATTTAATCAGTGAGAGGTATTTGTAAAAAAGAAGAGTAATTTTTATTAGTTATCAAATTAAGCAATTTCACTCAGACTAGAAAAGAAATAAATAAACCCATGTTAGTTTTAGTGTGTTCAGATTTCCACTTGTACCCAGATGATTCATCAGTGTTGTAGGATTACAGCACACGCTTGGCCGACAGAAGAAGAAAAACAAGGACTGCATAAAGCATGTTTCCGGGACGGTTAGCACTATTTTAACTCATGATAGGATCGATACCATGGTCTCTGGCAAAACACCCACAGACATCAGTGAGTGTGTAATCTGGATAAGGACTGTAGGATCAGTCACAGACTGATCTGTATGCAGACTGTGATAAGTGGTGATTTTATGACAAAGCTGAAACATAGAGGGATACATCAGACAAGTCCCTATTATTGGTGACATGGTACAACTAATCTCCTGTGTAACATGTTGAAAACTTTATCCTAGAGAGTAACACATGAAGGACTGCTGGGTTTATTTATATATCCTAGGAATAGTGTCAGGTCAAAAATTCTCAGGTCTCAGATTCTCAAAGAACATTTACTTAGTTTACAAGAACACCTTAGAAAATTCTTTCAAATTAGACAATGAATACTCATTAGTCAGTTTCAGTATTGTTTTTAGTCCACTTTTAGTACATGTTACTTTCAGGTTCTCAGGCACTGGCACATTTCTACCACTAGCAATGCTTGGGTTGGAAGTCACAACAGAAGGTTTATCTGGAAACGTTTCTATTGGTCTAAGAATAGGTAAAATGTGGGAGTTTTTCTACATTTTAAGCAAATGTAACCCACCAGCACAGTATATTAAATACTGCAATGTATAAATCTCTTCTCCATAAAAATGGGTATTCTGTAACAGTTTAAAATAATATTCTAACTACATACCTATTTCAACACAGGAAACAAAGGAAAAACTACAAGCAAGATAAACAGATGAGTCAAACACTAAAGAGGAAAAATTTAAATATATTCAAAATAAACTAGCAATTTTCTACAATCATGTACTATCAATTTTCTTTTTAAAAAAAAAAGGCGACAACTTGAGCTGAATGAAATATCAGCCAGATTCCAAAGTGAGTTTTAAACAAAAGCCGGTATCAGTATTCTAAACTAGAAAATACATTTGAGAAAAAATACATGGCAGCTACTGAGATGAGTCTGGGATCAGAAAAGGTCGATGGATCATGCTCCATGTCTCTGAGTTCTAGTTTGGGCAGTGGGGCAGGCAGGATGGTTTGCATTTGACCTGATTGCAAACAAATAAATTCTTAGCCCGATTTGCCAACATGCAGCACCCAGAATTCCAGCTGATGTCCCTGGGAGCTTGTAACAGAGCCCACTCCGCTCCTGCTCCCTGATACCACAGAAACCTGCTCCGCCGGCCAGTTAGGTAGCCATTTTGTGTCACTTATTTAGGTTCCTCCACCAACAGTTTTACAGTTCTGTGTGGATGTACTATTTAAAGTGCCCCTTGTCTCGTCAGCCCTCTCCCCGGGGCCCAGGAGTAGAAGAGGTCTCCCTTTCTCGAGGGCCGTCTGAATTTGAACTCAGCTAGCCCTACCCACTACCTTCCACCCACACTTCTTTCCTGTGCCTTGTGATCAGTCCTCAGCAGATGGGCTAATTAATCATCTAGCACCCCTTAGCCTGCCAGCTTGATTAGATAATTACATCCCCATCCCCAAACAGGCCACTCTGGGGGACCTAATTAGTACCAGAGTGGTCAGTGTGCTGCCTCACCTGCTAACTCCAAGCACTCTGCCACTGAGCTGACAGTGCTCAAACACCTGTAAAGCAATTAGACCCTAGCCCTGCGTCTCAATGCAAGGGTTAATTTCAAAGAGCACTGACCCAGGGCACTAACTGCAGTGCCGAGTACAGATAGTTTGGGATCTCTAGGCACAATGCAAATAGTAAATAAATCAATCTATAAAACTTGCATTAGTAAAGATAGAGTTCACTTCTGAACGGGCAAATATCAAGTGTGTGAAAGGCTCTGTACATTTATCTCAGAATAAATCAGACTCTGAGAGGCACTGAGACTGGAGTAGTTATATGCAACTTGATGCTACACAGAGCTGAAGAGCTGGGAGGTGTTGAGATCAATATCTCCCTGTGACAAAGGGAATCTTATTTGTTTTGATGTGACGACAATCAGGGCTTGTCTACACTCAGGGCCATCCCTAGCTATTCTAGGGCCCTACGCAGCCCCCCACGCCTGGGGGGGGCAGGTCTCAGGGAGGGGGGGAGCTGGCTGGCCCCAGGCATCCGTGGGGGGGAGGGGGGACAGTCTGGCTTGGGAGATGGGGGGGAACCACCCCTCAGCTCTCACCAGTGGCGCGGCCTCTGCACTTCCTGCTGCCGGTGAGTGCAGGCCCAGCCCTGCTGCACGGGAGTGGGGGCGGGGCAGGGGCTTTGGGGAAGGGGGGGAGTGGAAGCGGGGCTGGGGCAGAGCAGGGCGGGAAGAGGTGGGGCTGGGGCACCCCAAATTTTCTGGTGCCCTACGCAGCTGCGTACTTTGCGTATGGATAAGGACGGCCCTGTCTACACTACAAAATTAAGTTGACTTAAGTTGGCAAACAGCCACCACAGTAATTAAAGAGGTGGTTCATGTCCACACTTGCACCTTCTGTTGGTGGCACAGGTCCTCAGCAGGAACACTTCCACCCTGACAGTTGGAGCCTGGCAGCCCTGGGGCTGATATACTCAGCTGTAGGCACAGGTCTCACAGCACCCCCTACCCCTGCCCACCCCGCAGCTGTCAGGCAAGCACTGGCTCACAGCTGGGGCCCCCCCAACACCGCCCTGGCGCTGACAGCCCGAGCTGTGAGCCCGCTCCGGGCTCAGTTTCACAGCAGGGTTACCAGCAGAGAAACTGACATTCCTGGCCATTTCATGGCTGTCTCCCGTCTTCAACCCCTCCTCACCCCATCGGCTCTGGGAGTGACAGTCAGGAGCCGGAGCCGAAATGTGAAAGCACTTTGAGATCTACTCCTGGAGAGTGGTAAATAAGGCCTAGGTGCTGTTATCATTGCCATGAAGTGTCTATCAGAAATCAGCAGGATCACTCATGGCAAAAAAGCACTACCAGGCACTTAGATCGCATCACCTAGTCTGTTTCCTTATAACCATTAAAAGTTATGCATATTTAAAAGAAAACAGGACAAATTAGGAGAGGTACATAATGGGCTGTGTTAAATCAAAGCGATGAAAGAACAAGGTCAAGGGGAGCAAATGAACATGCTGAGCTTCAAGGGAATCAGTACCAGGGAAACCTTGCAAAGGGCCTGCTATTTCAATGACACATTTAAACGTGGATTTACCAACAGTCACTAATTGAAAGGCAGTTTAGAAAAGCCTGTTAGTCTGCAATATAACAGTAGTGTCGATCATGGCCAGCAGATTGAAAGTGAGAAATCAGCGTCTGATGTGGGATATCGTGTATGGAAAAGCAGAGAAAGTAAGAAGACAAAAAACATGGAGTTGAAAGCCATACTGTGACGAGGTGGTTAAAATATGAAGGTACCATATGCTGTGTTTACTGACTTCAGATATTTGCTAGAGGCACACTGCATTTTGCCCATGACACGGTGCATATGGTAGGTTTGGATGATTCTACCATCTCCTATGGAAATCCCTACTTTTAAAATAGTGAACATTAGAGTTGGTTGACTTATTTTCATGAAAACGTGAGGGGAGGTTTTGACGAAAAATGGCTTTTTGACCAAAATAAACATTCCTTGGTTTTCAGTGAGAAACAGACAACCGATATTTATTTATTTATTTGGGGCTGAAATCAAAACTTAAAAAAAATAATCAAATAGAATGAAAAATTTCACTTTGCTGGAAAATAGTTTTCAAATAATAAATAGCATTTTCCTGCCAGCTCTAAGGAATCTTTGGAACCCAGGAATTCTTTCAAAGCAATGGAACATGTGCAGTGCGCTCTGTGTTATTCAGAGCTACATTATTTTCAAAAAGGAAGGAGAATAAAAATGGTGATGGCGATATACTACTACATCGCAAAAATAATGGTGATCCTTCCTCTGGCAGTGCCTCAAAAGGGAATGGTGGATGCAGTCAGGAAACCAGGTTCCAACCTCATGGATCTGGGCCTGCTTTCTTGGCTTCCCAGTCTCCTGGCAGTCTGAAGCTCTTTAGAGCTGTGCTACCATCAGCTGTCCCCCACATGACCACAAATGGACTCATTCCTCAGAGGTCAGAAAGTTAATGCTATTTGGAGACCCACTAAGCATGCTGCTGGATCCCAAAGAGTGTATGCGACAGAAAGCAGCTGCTCACTCCTCCCCGGAACACTCCCTCATGGGCCATGCAGCCCCAGCAGCTGTACTGGAGGGGTTGTCGTGGTCTCAGGAAAAAAAAACAACAACGGAGCATATAGTCCACATAAGGGAATGGGAGTATCAGGCCCTAAATGTGCAGCTTTTCTTCCTTTATGCCATTTTATCAGCACGGAACACACACCAACGGTACAAAGAACATACACTAAACCGCATTCACTAGCAGAGGTCTGCAACATGAAGTTTACATCAGCTGATGATCCGTGTGTTAACACAAACAACTGGCACTAATTTAGGGCTTGGGATACTTGGGTTCATTTCAATTCCCTGTTCTGCCACAGGCTACCTTTTGGGACCGTGGACAAGCCACCGTCAGTCCGTGCCTTAGTGCATCTATACAGAAAATGGGATAAAAGCACCTAGAGTTAAAGACATTAAAGCTTGTAAGATACTATGGGAATAGGAGGGGGAGGGTGCACATCTATATTATGCTACACAATCTGTTCAAACCTTGTATTTCACAGCGACACTTTCCCAGCCCTGAAGAGCTCCGTGTAAGCTCAAAAGCTTGTCTCCTTCCCCAACAGAAGTCGGTCCAATAAAAGAGATTACCTCACCCACTTTGTCTTGCTACACCTAAAATAAACTGAACTCCATCATACGACATCTATAGTGCAATCCTGATGTACACTCTCAGAAAGAGGCCATTAACCAAGCCAGTCATCGATGATATACATCCAGGGACTGAATGGATCACTAGCATGTGGTTTTTAGAGTTATACTACACTACATAAAAGAATGTGGAGCTTTGGGAGACTTTGATAAACTCTTACATCAATACATGCAACCAAACAAAAAGAGACTCAGGTATTTCTCCATAAATAATATTATAGTGGCAGCAACATGAACGTAATAAATATGGACTAATCCTCACCTCCCACTTGGCCACAGAATAACAGATGGAAGCCCTTCAGAATTAAGTGTCTTTCAAATTGAACAAAAAATAACAGACAACTTGCTGGATAAATTTGGGTTTTGAAATAATTTAATTTTTAAATGCTAGTTGTCAGTTATAAAAATAAAATGTAGCCAGTGCCTCTTTACAACACATACCAACACATTGTGCATTTTTTTTGTTCGTTATCTTCCATATTTACTTTTTTCATCAATCAGGACATGAGAAACCACACCAATGACAGATTCTCTGGACAGAAGCAGAGATGTAAGTGTGATGAATTATTTTCCCTTCTCTTGTCTTTCTCCATCAGTTGTAACGGGAAGGAAGAGAAAAAGGGCCTTTGATACTGGCAAGCTCTAAAGGAAAAAAATAAACCCCGAATGAAAGTGTTTGTTTGGGGATGCAGTTGTTTTGTTTTTTAAATTAAAAAAAAAAGGTTTCATTTTCAGTTGCCGAAAGTAGAACAATTTTCAGATTTTCAATGTAAGCCTGAACATTTTCAATGAAAATGGAAATTTTTTTTGCAGAACAGCCATTTTCCATCAGTCCCCTTCCCTCCCCGTCAAAAAAACACTGACAGAAATTTTTATACAGGGCTTATTTAAGAAGGGGAGGAATAAAGGACCAGCCTCAGAGAGTCTGTGCAAGAAAAATAATAGTCAGTGAACATACAGTGTTTTATAAGAAATTTTTTGTGTGAAGAATTTGCAACTAAAACATTTGGTGCTCCTACGGTGACAAGGAATATGCATTATCCAACGCAGTAGGAGAAGTTTCATTACATGGCACTGTGTTGAGGTTAGGATTGCAGGTGTTTTGAAGAGGAAAACTTACTACAGAGGAGCGGATTTATACCAGCTGGGGTTAGGCCCACTCTTTGTTGGAAGGCATGACAGCAACTGCATAACACCACTTGACTGATAAGAGATAGCCGCTCCTCAGTAGCAGCCAATGAGATAATCTGGATTAAAAGGTCTCCCATGAATATCAAGCGGATACGTGAAACAGAGAGTAACGGATGTCTCGTGGCAGTAATTTTTCCTGAAGAGCAGAATGCAGCGGTATTACATGACACATTTGGGATACGGATTGTTGTGAAGCGTTTTGAGATCCCAAGAGGAAAAGCATTATATCCATGCAATGTCCTATGATGATGATGTATAGCTAAATCACAAAAGAATTTAAGACGGTGGTGCCCAAACTTTTCCTGGCATGTCCCCCCCTTACCAACAATGGAATCTGTCCATTACAGCCCAGCCCAGCCCAGGCTTCCTCAGCAGCAGAGCCCAGGCTGAAGGGGCAGAACTGGGGGCAGAACTGGGGATCGGGGAGTAGCTGGGACTAGAGGCGGAGCTGGCCCGGGAGCAGAGAGGGAATGGAGGGCAGAACTGGCTGGGCTGGGGCCAGGAGCAGGAGGTGGAGTGGAGCTGTGGCTGGGGCTGGAGCTGGCTGGCGGGAGGGCAGGGGCTGGATAGCGCTCCCTCCCCGTGCCCCCTCCCCACAGTGGGGGCTGGCCTCCAAAATGTTCCTCCAAAATGTTCCTCCATACACGTTCTAGGGGGGTGTGCGCCCCAGTTTGGGGACCACTGATTTAAGAAAACATTAGAATAACAGAACTCGCCATCTGGTCTACAAGGTGGATTTAGCCGCTTGTCAGTCTGCATCAGTTGGAAATGTGGGTCCCTCTTTTTTTTTTCTCTCTCTCTCCACGTGTGGATGGCTGTGCAAACACTGCCTCTTTACTAGGAAAAAACTACAACCTTGAAAGCTAATATTGCTGCTGCTGTATTTCTGGTCACTTTCATTGTGCTTTTCTTTAAATGAGGCAAGTTCTACTGCTGAGAAGATTTTCAGAATGAAAAACACCTCAGGCACAGACAGGTTGTGTACTAAAGTATACTCACTCGGCCACACAGCAGGCATCTCCTGTGAAATTCTTCCTCATGGAAGTTAATGCGAGTATTGCCCTTGATTTCAGTGGGGTATTCACCCCTTGTGTTCACTTCTTTCTGTTTCACTTCACAGTTACCATTTAGATTTTCCATCCAAAGTGTTGCCAACTTGTTTGCTAGGTTTTGGAAATCGAGGCACATTATTAGCATCAGCGCAAGGAAAATAGTTATCCCTTTTCGACCCCAGTGGCTAGCCAAGTTTGGGGTGTTGTCCCAGTTAGGAGAAGAAACTGACAACAGTCAGGTATATTTCTTTGAGGTGATCTTGTTTATTTACAAAGATTATACATGGACCTGTTTCCCTGAACACAGTAGGAAACAAAACAGCAGTAAAAAGTTTTTCTGCTTGCTATTCCAAGCCTGCTTTTCCAGCCAGCACTCTGTGCCCAAAAAGCCCTCAGCTTTCTCCCAGAGCCAGATTACCAGCATTCTGTTACTGGCTGCTTGGCTTTCTTTCTGCTTCTGTCTCTCTGTCCCGCTTCTCATTCACTCACACACCCCTCCTCAAAATAAACAGTGCCCAGCCTGGCACCTGCCCACACAGTTCAAATTCCTGAGGGGCCTTGGATTTGCCTTTGTTTTGGCCAGATAGGTGGGCCTATGTTTGGGATGGAGGCCACTTAACTGCTTCAGCCACCCGATGACAATGGCTTCTTTACATTGATCCTGACTGTAAGGTGGCAGTTGCACCTGACCCATAACATTACGTTCATCCTGTCCTCAAGCAGCACTCAGCATTGGCTGGAACTCAAGCTGTCTCAGTATTAGAATTCTCATTTGCTATAAACCAGAGGTAGGCAACCTATGACACGCATGCCGAAGGCAGCACGTGAGTTGATTTTCAGTGGCACTCATACTGCCCGGGTCCTGGCCACCGGTATGGGGGGGCTCTGCATTTAAATTTAATTTTAAATGAAGCTTCTTAAATGTTTAAAAAACCTTATTTACTTTACATACAACAATAGTTTAGTTATATATTATAGACTTATAGAAAGACCTTCTAAAAACGTTAAAATGTATTACTGGCACACGAAACCTTAAATGAGAGTGAATAAATGAAGACTCGGCACATCACTTCTGAAAGGTTGCCGACCCCTGCTATAAACCATTTGATCATCTATTTATCAATCATAAGCTGTTTCGTGGTAAGCAGAATGGAATGGGCAAATGTTTGTCTGTCAGAGGGTCAGTCTCTGTAAGAGTGTCTCTTACACACGAGCTCCATGCAAAATCCACGTGGTTTTTTAGCTTGTAATAAAACTATTTGCAAAAATGGCTTAGTTACATTCAACTTTTCAGCTGAGATAACCCAGAAAACTCCATTTTTCTATGAGCATTTTAACTGCCAAACCTGTTTGTTTAAACCCATTTTCATTCACTCAGGCTAGATTCAGGAAGGCACAATCAATACATGCTTAAGTCCATCCCTATTCAGGACAGTTAAGTGTGTGTTTGTTGTTTAGCATGTACTTTAGGGTTGTTCTGATTTTGGGTCACAGCCCTGGCTACCAATGTATTTCAGAGAGTACTGAACAAATGGAAACAATCCTCAGGGCTTACCAAGGCAAAACTCCTGCCGCCTTTACCTGAGCAGGGACTTCAGTGGGGGGTTCTGCCTAAGTAAAGACCAAGGACTTGTCTACACTTGAAAAACACTACAGTGGTACAGCTTCAGCACTGCAGATGCACCCATGCAGCGCTTCAGTGTAGACACAATCTACACCGATGGGAGGGGTTCTCCTATCACTGTAGTTAACCCACCTCCGTGAGAGTTGGCAGCTAGGTTGATGGAAGAATTCTTCCAAAACCTAGCACGATCTATAGTGGGGGTTAGGTCAGTATAACTACATCGCTCAGGGGTGTCGATTTCTCACACCCCTCAGCGACATAGCTGGGTCGACCAGGCCTGAGTAAGGTAAAGCCTGCACATTAGACATCTTACTAAGCAGGGAACCAGCTGCAATACACGAACAACTTTAATACAGGAAACAGAGCTAAATTTTCCAAAGCTCCTAAGTGACACAGTAGCCTAATGGCAGGTCTATAGTACCTGCCGGATCGGTAGGTAACGATCGATCTATCTGGGGTCAATTTATTGTGTCTAGTCTAGACACGATAAATGGATCCCCGAGCGCTCTCCCGTCAACTCCAGTAGTCCACCACCACAAGAGGCGCAAGCGGAGTCGATGGTGGAGTGGCAGCAGTCGACTTCAGCTACACTATTCTCATAGTTGAAGTTGCATATCTTAGGTCAATCTCCTCCCCCACCCCCCACAGTGTAGACCAGGACTAAGTCCCATTAAAGTCGATGGGGCTTTGACATAGGACTTACTCCACGCTACACAGACTGTGCCAATACAGTTACAGTCCTACAGAAGGAGTTTCTCTCTCAGGATAGGAACGCCACTTCCCCAAACAACATTAGGGGCTTGTCTACACTACGGGGACTATAGCGGCATAGCTACAGCCCTGCAGCTCTGCTACTGTAAACCAGTAGTGTAGATACATGCTACAGTGAGTGAAGGGCTTCTTCCACCACTTTAGTACCTCCAGCTCCCTGAGGGACAGTAACTAGATCGTCAAAAGAATGCTTCCATGGACCTAGCCACGTCTACACTGGGGGGTTAGGTTGGCATAGCTCTGGTGTTCCGGGGTGTGGATTTTTCACACCCCAAGTGCTGTAGCTATGTCAACCTAATTTTTAAGTGAAGACCAGGGCTAGCTATGCTGACAGAAGCACTCTTTGCTTGGCATAGTTGCAACTACACTGGGGGTATTGCTGGCACAGTTATATTGACTAGAGGGAGTTGGTTTTTTTCCCCACACACCAAAAGACACATCTATGCCAAGAAAGCTTTGTAGTACAGACCTAGCTTTAGGCACCTACGTCACTTAGTGGCTTTGGAAAATTAAATTCTGTGTCCTTTTTCCACTGTTGCACTTGCCTCTGCACCCCTCCCTCCTTTGCTAATTATGACAAAACAGCTGAGAAACGTATCTCTTCCTGCATCATTAATCCTTGTATTCCCAGATTTGTCTTTCTGATGTTGAAGAATAATAATAATTTTTCATTTTATTATGGCACGCTAAAAGCATTTCATCAAACAACTTTATTAAAGAAATTGTGTCTCCTATTTGTTTCTAAATGATAAAAGGCTGCACTAATTGTGGAGTCTCTCTGCTTTAGGTTTCATAAAGCTTTTAGGGGAAGATTTTCAAAGGCACAAAGTGCAACTAAGCAGGCTACTCCTACTGGAAGTCAATAGATGTTGGGTGTCTAACACCAATTTGTGCCCTCGCAAATCTCTTCCTTAAAGAACTTACAACGGTTGAGCTCAGTCATTGAAGTATGGAAGAGTTCCATGACATGAGGAATTACAAAATTGGGCTCAACAATAAACAGGGCCCTGATCCTGCAAACACTTAGACCTGCAATTATGTGCATGCCCTGACGTCAAAAGGAGGTGTGAGTAGTGAAGGAAGTGAAGTGTGAGTATTTGCAGAAATGAGACCTAATCTAAAAATATCACATCAAAGCAAATAAACGCGTGCATTTTAAAAACCCCATAAACCGCTCTGTGTTTTCTGGACTAATTCTAAACATGACAAATTTCAAAATGACAGATCATGTGATTTTTAAGAAGTTTAGAACAAACTGAGTAAAGAGAATAATACATATTAAACATAATTCCTATGGCATTGCTAAACTGGGAAATGAAGATGTTATTGCATAAGCCTAGTAAATATTCATTCTTACAGGGGATGAGAAATATATTTCCAGTGCAGATAAAATGGCTTGAAGAAAAACCAGTTACTTGAATATGTTTCTTGCCTCATTCCTGTCTTCAAAGAAGAAGGAACTACATAACATGTTAGCTACCTGACTGATGCTAAACATGACGCAAGCCAAATTTTATCAATGGTGAAGCTAAATGTCAACATCAAACAGCTGTTCCTCATTATCCCTTTAAAATCTTATTTTTTCCTGCATTGCTACACTGTGAGGATGAAATATGTGCTGCTTGCTAGAAATGGAGTCTAATTATTCAGCCATGCTTCTTGTCCTACACGATGCTCGTGTCAGCACTGACCCTTGTCTTTGTTATATATTTAGGCCAGAGGGTCCATATTCCTAGGACACCTATATAAATATTAAATTAGGACATTAATCTTATTTCTGTTGCTTGCAATTTACAAAACTGACATTAATCAAACTTACCATGAACTGGAATGACCAGGTTAAATGTATTATTTGCACAGTCATTATTTTAATTGTGATGTTAATATTTAAGCATATATTTAAACATTGTTAAATATTATTGACTTGATCTTGAAGTTCCTATACAGGTAAAACTCTCACTGGAGTATTTTGTCTACATAAGGGAGGTACAATCAGTGCACTGGAACCTATGCAAATCATCTCAAACACCAGTAAGTGAAAAACAAACACCCACCTTCAGTATCGCTTAGGGTAATGCCATGGCAGCAAAACTTGGGGGCTGTATTACATAATGACTCAATCGCTGTTAATCTAATTGTCAACCTGCCAGTATTTCCAATCAAGGAACTTATGATGACAAATAGCTTGTGTCTAAGCCTTGAAAATGTTTTAGCCAATTAAAGCTGCAAAGGCCTGGGCACTTCAGTTAAAGATGTATAGATATGTTTTCTCCTTTCTATTAGAAGAACTGAGTTAAAACAGATGATATGTCTGAATTATTGAATGACACATCTACAGCTAAGTCATCGTCTATATGAGAAAAAAATTGTAACAGATGGGGAAATCTTCATTTTGACTGGCCGCGCTTCCTCCAAATTGTCACGTTGTGGGTTGCCCTCCATGTCACAGGTGGGGTGCTGTCCCATTTCTAAGCCTGTGGATTTCCGGACATTGGTAAAAGAGATGTTCAGTACCTCGCAGGATCAGCTCCTTTGGCAAACAGACATCCTAGGTGAAACCCTGGCCCTAGAGGGTGTTTTGCCATTAACATCACTAGAATCTAGATTTTATGCTCCATCTTTATAACAGCTAACACATATATAATGGTCTGTGACTGAATTAAAGAGTTCCCGGGCAGGACCTTGTTCAGTCTTTCACTTTTCTTGTGAAGTGCATATTCCCAAGCGACGGGATCATTGTTCATACTCCCGGTGCAGTAAGCCCAGAAGCTCTAAGGTGGGTCTGTGAAGTCCAATTTTAGAAGTGAGAGCACAAGACCGCTCTGGTGAGCTAAGTACAGTAGGTGAGGACAAAAGTCAGATCTACAACCTAGAGGCTTTGGTAAGGCAAGAGGTGATAATGTTACAAACACTAGTGATCCTATCTCAGCATCTCTGTAGAAGCAGCTGCTGGAGTTGAAATAGCATGGAAACCACTTTCTCTTCAGACTACTGGAGAGTTTCCAGCAGAACTAACAAAGTTCCCAATGGCATTAACTAGCATTTCTTCTCTCTCATCCAGCCAAAGGCAGGCTACGCCTACCTACAAATTACTTTGGTATAATTTACGTCACTCAGGGGAATGTGGAAAGTGCAGGGGTGTGGAATGATCCACACCCCTGCACAACGTAGTTATGCCAACCTAAGCACTGGTGTAGACAGTGCTATGTTGGTGGGAGAGCTTCTCTTGCCGACATAGCTACCGCCTCTCGCCAAAGCAGGAGTTATTAAGCCAACGGAAGAGTTTTCTCCCTCCGGCTTAGCCTGTCTTCACCAGAAGCGCTACAATGGCACAGCTGAATCGGTGCAGCAGTGCCACTGTAAATGATGTAGTGTAGATATAGCTGTAGAGAATGCTAAGCATTTTTAAAGAATCCAGTCCAAAGTCATCTCTCTGTTACACCCGTACAAATCTGGAGCAGCTCTGAAGTCAGTGGAGTCAGTCCAGATTTACGCTGGTACAAATGAGAGCAGAGTGTGGATGGTGCCTTCCCACGAAAGTTTTAATGAATGACGTGTGAATGCTGTGAATGCAGTACCATATTGTTTGCCTCTAACAAGAGTCCTGTGTCACAGCACCTTAAACTATGGACTTAACTCACAGTTACTAGCACAAGGGTGTGTGCAAACTGCGCCTTTTGTACTAGCAGGGGTTGCTGAGCCTCAGAAGGATTCACTTGTGAGGTTATATTAACATCCTCCAGAAGCTGAAACTTGCACAGAATGTGATTGCCATCTTGTTAAGTGGAGCGTACTAAAACCTGTACTTCAGGATCTGCTCTGCGTGCCGGCTGGGGACAATTTAAAGCCCTGAAGAGCTGGGATCTGCCAGGTTGCATAATCTGCCTCCTTGCCCCTGCAAAACCATCAGTGATGAAGCTGGAGAGAGCTGCCAGCAGGGTGCTTTTCATGAGGACCCCTTCACTTTGGATTTCATTCCCCTGCCTGGTCTGAAATAGCCAAATCTACTGACCCTTTGGACACATTGCAAAGCCCGTCTGTTTTCACAGGCTTTTCAAGAGGGTGGAAACATAGGAGAAGATGGGTTGGGTCTGATGTGGAACGAGCTTAATTTTTGTGGGTTAAGAATCACTGGATAATGTTAAGGGATAAGGCCAATGAGGGTGCTGTTCTTACAATAAGGCCTCGAGGCCTTAATCAAGATCAGAGCCCCATCAAGCGAGGTGCTGTACAAACACTTGGGCCAGGTGTACGCTTCGAAATTTTGCCTGCATAGCTATACCAGCAAACCCTTCCAGTGTAACCAGGCTGGCGTAACAGTGCTTCTGCTGGCGTAGCTTAGTGCAGTTTGGTGAGCAAAACGAGCTATACAGGCACAAGCACTTTTACGCTGGTATAGCTGCATCTACTCTAGGGTTTTTGCCAGCATAGCTATGGTGAGGAGAAACAATCACCCCCCTCAATGACATAGCCATTAGATGTAGACCAGGACATAATGAGAGAGAGCCCCTTCCCCCAAAAGCTCACAATCTAAATAGACAAGACAAACACAGGGTGAGAGAAAGGAATATTGTTACCCTTATTCTGCAGGTGGAGCGCAGAAGCACAGAGAGATTGAGTGACTTGCCCAAGGTCACACAGGAGCTTTGTGGCAGAGCTGAAAGTAAACCCCCATCTCCTTGAGTCTGCCCCAAGATCATCCTTCCTCTCTGGACTGTGCGGTATAATATTGGATAGTGATCTGAAGTGATAGCAGGGGCCCTAGTGCTTTAGATACGTGCCTTTTGTTTTAGAAATGAGAATAAATAGATAAACGTATGAAGTTATGTGACAGTAAGTAAACACCAAGAATGAAGACGGAGATAATCATCTTCTCAGAAAACAGTGAATCATTGACAAAACACTCTTCCCCTTTAGAGTTTTATAGGGGAAATTTAGCCTTCCTAGAAATAATAGTACCAGAGCATTTATAAGGCATCAACCATTTTCCTCCATGGTTGATGCCTTATGCTCCACTGGGAGTGAATAAGAGGAAGAAGAAGAGCATTTATAGTAATGGCAGTGGGTTCGTCATAGGCTCCTCATCTTGCGAATAACAGCAAAACACAAAACATCTCACACAAACAACAAACCAACCATATTATGGGATCTATTAACTTCAGTCCCTAGTGTCAGATTGCCTTAGGCAAGCCATCCAAAAAAGTTTGTACGCTGAGGATTCAAACTGATCCAACCGATGAGAAAGTCACGAAGATACCTGAATCCTCCTCCAGCAACTTTTTTTTTTTTTAATTTTAAAAACAAAAAAACAAAAATGTCTTGGACTGCCTCCATCCATGGGTGGGGAGACAGAGATGTTGCCACTTTAAAAGCTGCCACATTCCCAGCACTGCCAGGGACATCAGCAACCAGGGCTAAGTACATCACAGTTCTGGCCCACCCAGCCCTCACTTGGAATGGATTGTCCCCTTACAAGGGGGATGCACACCATGAGAGGTGATAGCAGCTGGAATTGGGAGCCACTGTTGCATCGTGGCGCCAACCTGGCCTAATGCTTACTAGCTAGGACTCTATGAGGATGGTGTCCTGTTAAGAGGCCCTCCCCCTATCACCCCAAAATAGATCCCATAATGTCTGCCCCCGGCTAAAGTCTGTTTGGGACAAGTTCTGGTGTACGCCTCAGCCACCTCGTTATGAAATCCCTGACCACAGTAGAGGAGGGGAGCCACTACGGCAAACAGCCATGTCAACTCACATAAGTGATGAACCTTCTGATCCAGCTCAGTACTTCCTGGCCAATGTGACGACTAGGAGATATCCCTGCTAGTCCATGTTCAGGATCTGGCATTTGGATTAAGACTGGAGAATTAGATATTATTCCCAGAGCACTCACCTATCACTGACTACTGCACTTTGCTCCTGTTGGGAAGAGGGAATTGTTTTGATGGTTTATCCTCAGAGACGCATTAGGCCTCAAAGCTTCTGCATCTTGCCAAGAGGTTATGGGCTTTTCTTTCAGACAGAGAGCCTGACAGCTGCGATCCATGCCTTTGTCACCTTTAGACTGGGCTGCTACCATGTGCTCCAGATGGGGCTACACCTTAAGGGCCAGATTTTTAGAAGTGCGCACCCTTCACTTCCCCCTCCAATAGCTCCTCCTCTTAGGCACTTAAGTGAAGTGACTGGCTGTTCAGAAGTGCTTGGCAAGCAGTGTCTCCCAGGAGCTGCTGGACGCTGAACACTTTTGCAAATCTGACCCTCAATCCATTTGAAGTAGGTGGTGAAAGCAGCAGTATCCTGTCTGTGCCCATGACACCAGGGCTCCAGTAGTGCCACTGGCTGCCAAGTGCCTTCCAGGTGGAGTTCAAGGTGCTGGTTTTCAGATTAGTAGATACGCTTGAGCTGGAGGTGGCTTGGTATGAAGAACAAGGAGCTGCTGGCAGGGTGATCTCTATGAGAGCCTTTCGCTATTGGAATCAACTCTCCATCCTGGCCCCAAATTCCCTGAACTGACCTTTGAGGAATGCTGAAAAGCCCATCTTCTGCCTGCAGCAGATATCTGGGGAGGGGTGAGGTGGCAGTAGGGTGACATTGCTTCAGGAAATTAGAAGAGTCGGAACGTTTTGGAACATTATATGGTGGCTGTGCGTATCGGAGAGTGTGCGGCTGGGTTTCATTTAGGAGCAAGGTTTGTTTTTTTCAATTGATGGCAATGGTGCCTAGAATTTGGAATAGGTATTCTTGTGTGTTTAAATTTTAAAGTATAAATCCAAATATAATTTTAAAATTATTTCCGCTCCCTGGTTAACAAAACATACTGTGACATACATTATACATGTTCCTGTACAATACAATGCATAGTTTATTCAAGTTTAGTTTCGGGTAGGATTAATATGGCCTTTAGGCATATGCAACCATCTTAACAGCTCACAGGATTAGGGATCCATTTTAATTCTGATGCAGTAGCCTGAGGTTACTACCACCCACCACCTCTTCACGCAAAAGCATCTAGTGTCTTGATATTATTGTTGGTTTGCATCATGTTTAGATCATGTTTGGGAAGAAGTACGGGCAGGAGTTCCAGTACTGAACAGATCCTTCCATCCTTGCCAAGCATGGGGAAGGGCTGCATAAAGCTCTATGCGGGGCCGGATTTAGGGGCAGGGGTGCCGGGCTCGGGGAGCACCGGGCTCAGGATGCTGGTTTTGTGGTTAGCGACAAAAGGGAAAATATAAAGTTGGAAGTAAAATGTTTCAGGTATTCCATATGTAGATTCATGAATATAAAGAATACAGATTTACTGATCCTAGTGTGCCAATTTATCATCTTACATGACAGGGATAAATCATGCATGCAAACTGTGCATTAACATGATGAAATGGGCTACGAATGCAATAAAAAAATAAGGTATGAAAAAGTTTAACAAATCGAGCAGGCACTGAAGACCCTCCTCGCCACAGGCATCGACTCCTTGGGTGCTCCAGGGCTGGAGCACCCACGGGGAAAAATTGGTGGGTGCTCTGCACCCATCAGCAGCTCCCCGCCCCACCCCTCCACCCCAGCTCACCTCCACTCTGCCTCTGCCTCCTGCCCTGAGCACACCGCGGCTCTGCTTCTCCCCCATCCCTCCCAGCGCTTCCCACCGCGAAACAGCTGATTTGCAGCAGCAAGTGCTGGGAGGGAGGGGGGGGAATGCGGCGCGCTCGGGGAAGAGGCGGGGCCGGGGCGGGGATTTGGGGAAGGGATGGGGTTGGGGTGAGGACTTTGGGGAAGGGGGTTGGCATGGGGGCAGGGTAGGGGCAGGAGGGGACGGGGCGGGGTGGAGGTGGAGCAGGGCCAGGGGTGAGCACCCACCAGTGCCTATGCTCCTCGCCTGGGGTGCCATTCGGTCTAGGGCCGGCCTGGTTCTTGGAGGCTACTCCAGTTATTGGGCTGGCTGCTGGAAATAGCTTCTGCAGATCAGCTCTGCACCTACTGCACTGCCTGGAGGCCTGTGGAGAATGATTAGTCTGCAGAAGAGAAGAATGAGGGGGGATTTGATAGCTGCTTTCAACTACCTGATAGGGGGTTCCAAAGAGGATGGATCTAGACTGTTCTCGGTGGTAGAAGATGACAGAACAAGGAGTAATGGTCTCAAGTTGCAGAGGGGGAGGTTTAGGTTGGATATTAGGAAAAACTTTTTCACTAGTAGGGTGGTGAAGAACTGGAATGGGTTACCTAGGGAGGTAGTGGAATCTCCATTCTTAGAGGTTTTTAAGGGCAGGCTTGACAAAACCCTGGCTGGGATGATTTAGTTGGGTTTGGTCCTGCTTTGAGCAGGGGGTTGGACTAGATGACCTCCTGAGGTCCCTTTCAACCCTGAGATTCTATGATTCATATCCCCCTACAGCTGCCCAGTGCCCCACATGGCTACTTGGCACTGAGCAGAGGGTTTGGCTCAAATACAATCTCACTGAGTAGCTACACAGATTCACTGGTTCCCAATAACTGCAGCCAGCGCTGGGCAAGAGAAAAAGACCTGGGAAATTATTTCAATGGCTTGACAAGAAATCTGTACATTTGTTCTCCTTTTTCCCTGTTAAAGCAGAGCCTACCGACAAGGCAGGCATTCAGATAAAGACTCATCTCATTCTTAATTGCAAACCTATTATACTGATTGATGAAGTCAATTATGCTTATTCTAATTGAGTTGATCGAATCTGGGTCTGTACCCATAATATATTTGCTAACAAGGTTTTTTGTCCTGATTATAATCATTAAAATGTCAGTGCACTTTAAGCACTTGTGTGCTCCTTTTATTTCAGAAAGTTGCAGTATTTAATATGCGCACAGATGAAACAAACTGTTCCATAAAATGCTACTTGGGTAGCTCATTTTTTCAGAGCTTCATTAACTCAATAGTTTTGAGCAGAATTAGGATCTATTAGATGTATCTTCAGGGTTTAAATTAATGAGTTATATTAGCATTTTAATCACAGAGCAACATTATATACTTAGGGTCATAAACTGCCCTTGATCTGTGGCTAAATTTCTGTTGATATCAGTGGAAACTGTGTCCACAGACAGAGAAGTGTATATAGCTCTTTAAAAGAATAGTAATCCTTTGGCTAAGAAAATTTCTGCTTTATCAGATGAGATCGTTCTGCCTGGTGCTCAGAAGGATTAAGTCAAGTGGAGAGGTTCCCAAACCCCTAGGCGGTTGCAAAATGTTACAGGGGGTTCTCGGGGGGAAAAATTCCCTAATGGTGGACAGAGCTGTCCCTAGGAACCCGGGCAGCATAGGGCCAGCAGCCTGGAGCCCCTGGACTTCCAAGAGCTAAGCAGATCAAAGCAAGCATCTCTATCACACTGAGGAGATTTAAACTTCAAGACTCCTTATAAAAAATGGAAAGGGAAGTGGATATTTTTTGCTGTTTTTAAAATTAAATAGGCAGCTAGTATTGTTTTTAAATTATGAAGAACAAGTTTAAGCTTTGTTGTACTGGACTGCTCAAGACCTGAATGCTTGTGTAGGAGGAACAATTTGAGTTGGCTTCTTAAATACCTTCATGCTGTTTCACATCTGATACTCCTTGATGAAACATAGGAGCCTTGTCTTATAACAGGTTTATTCAAAGTGGTGCAAGCGATGAAAGTGAGATCTTGGAAGACTGTTGCCGTTTTCATAATATATTAAAAATACTGTAATAATATAAGTAATAATTAATAATAGTGTGTAGAAAGCATGTCATAAAAACAAATTTTATATTTTTCTGCTTTTATAATTTATACTCAGGTAAAGGAGAAAAACCATGGAAATATTGATTTTCAGGATGATTTTCACGAGACTTGACATTTCAGTGAAAGGGGTTCACAGGTTGTTAAAGTCTGGGAACCACTGGTCTAGCGAGTATCAACATGGACTCTTTTATGTGCAAATTATCCAGAATCAAGGAAATGGCATCTTTTGGTGAATCAACAAGCACTAAAATGCCAAAAATTCTTTACAGAACTGAATGACTGTTGCCAACTTGTTTTGTTAAGGAAAGGTAATTTCTGCTTTAGTAGAAAGTCTATTCCTCAACTAGTACATCAGGCAGATTTTCAATAGACAGGCTGAAGTCAGTATAAGACTTTCAGCAATTAACAGAGCCTTCCATACTAACTATAGTTCAGAAAAGCCAAGGAAAAATAGTTATTTTGTCAGCTAATCACTTTAAAAGAGAGAGACAGAGAAAGAGAAGGCACTTAGAGAACTGCTGGAGGATGGGTTGGCACACACGGTTACTGGAGTATTAGGCAAACAGATATTGTATTGTATAATCACCACTGATCAGGACAAAAAGGGAATTCCAGATACATCACTATTTTCTAAGGGTATGTCTACACTATGAAATTAGGTCGAATTTAAGGAAGTCGATTTTTTAGAAATCGATTTTATACAGTTGATTGTGTGTGTCCCACTTAAGACCATTAACTCGGCGGAGTGCGTCCACAGTACCGAGGCGAGCGTCGACTTTCGGAGTGTTGCACTGTGGGTAGCTATCCCACAGTTCCCGCCGTCTCCACTGCGCATTTGAATTCTGGGTTGAGCGCTCAACGCCTGATGGGGCAAAAACTTTGTCGCGCGTGGCTCTGGGTCCATGTCGTCAGCCCTCCCTAAAAGCAACGGCAGACAATTGTTTTGCGCCTTTTTTCCAGATCGGCGGACAGAGCCCCAGACCGGCAGCGGGGTGAGTGGCTCAGCCTGCTGCTGGGCTGGGGCTCCGTCCACAGTCTCCTGCCAGCTGGGATCCCGCTCAGCCCCGCTCAGCTGGCAAACCTCAATGAAGTCGGTCAGGGGTGCCTGGACACACATGGCTATCGTCCTTTTAGAGCACCGAATGGGAGTGACACCAGGTCATTCTCTTCTTTAAGTTTCATCTCATGGAGATTCAGTCCTGCCTGGAATATCATGCGAGCTGGAGGCTTCTGCCTCAGGCTGCTCTCCCAGCCAGCAGCACAGCGCGGTCGCACCTACCCCAGCCTGCCCCTTGCTCCCATGGCTCATGAAGCCTCGACAGTAGTAAGGAGCAGTTCAACTTGTGGAATGACAAATCCAGAAGGAAGGATTGCACTCTGTGGGCCACGTTAAGGTTATTTCAGAGTCCTAGATAGCATTAGTCCCTATAAAAGGCTTCATGAACATTTTCCCCCACCCCTAACAAAAATGTTAATTTATCAGAGCCACTGAAAGGATAAGGAACCCAGGACTGTAACTTAGAGGGCGCTTCCATATTATTTAGCTCATAATTGATATAATTCAAAGTAAAATTTCACAGCGCAGTCTGTTCTAAGACTAAAAATGCAGGAGGGGAGTCAGAAAAAGGAACAATGACCTGTTTCTGCCCAGTTTGGAACTAGGGACGTTTCATGTGTTAGGTGAACGTGATCACCACTACACTACGGGGCTTCTTTTTTTTTGCCACAGACTTTGCCGAATGCACAGGAATGTTTTCTCTAGCTACAGAAGCTACCTAATGCAATGTCTATATCTATGGCCTTCCTGCTCACACAGCGGTCATGTCCCCGCCCAAGGCTGACACAGTGCCCTGGCTCGGGCAGGATGGCTAGCAAGACATGATGCTTTTGCTGTTAAGCAAACACAGCAATTCTTTCCTTGCCTCTGCCACTGGATGCCTCCATGTATTATGCTGTGCCCTATCAGTGCGGGAGGACTGCATGAGCTCGGAAAACATGTCATCGCGAGTGCGGTTTTTTTCCGCCTTCTAATCTGTGATCACCTCAGGGACAGAGATGATAGGGGGAGCATAGAAACATTCTGGGGGGACTGCATGGTCACCTGTGTTGCTGAGCGCTGCTGAGTTTCCCATGCTGGCCAGACAGGAAATGAAATTCAAAAGTTCCTGGGGCTTTTCCTGTGTACCTGGCTAGTGTATCTGAGTTCAAAGTGCTGTCCAGAGCGGTCACAATGGAGCACTCTGGGATAGCTCCTGGAGGCCAATACCATCGAATTGCATCCACACTACCCCAAATT
Source organism: Mauremys mutica (assembly GCF_020497125.1). Taxonomy (NCBI): domain Eukaryota; kingdom Metazoa; phylum Chordata; order Testudines; family Geoemydidae; genus Mauremys; species Mauremys mutica. The sequence goes on from NC_059074.1 coordinate 201,966,484, forward strand.
CGACCCGGCAATGTCGATTTCCGCGCTAATCCCTTCGTCGAGTACAGAAATCGATTTTAAGAGCCCTTTAAGTCGACAAAAACAGCTTTGTCGTGTGGACGGGTGCAGGGTTAAATCGATGTGACGCTGCTAAATTTGACCTAAACTCGTAGTGTAGACCAGGGCTGAGGCGCCCGAGGTTTTGATGTGAATGAATATAATAAAGGGAAGGTGTTTTATTGAGAGATACAGAAGTCTGGGAATGAAACAGACAGAATACTTTTGTTATCTTTAAGCCTGATATGCCTTTCAGGAAAACTGTTGTCTAAAAAGGACGTTGTCTGTACAAAGATAGCCTGACACATTATTTTAGTGCAGGGGTAGGCAACCTATGGCACGAGTGCCAAAGGCGGCACATGAGCTGATTTTCAATGGCACTCACACTGCCTGGGTCCTGGCCACCGGTCCGGGGGGCTCTGCATTTTAATTTAATTTTAAATGAAGGTTCTTAAACATTTTAAAAACCTTATTTACTTTACATACAAAAATAGTTTAGTTATATATTATAGACTTGTAGAAAGAGACCTTCTACAAACGTTAAAATGTACCGGCACGCGAAACCTTAAACGAGAGTGAATAAATGAAGACTTGGCACAGCACTTCTGAAAGGTTGCCGACCCCTGTTTTAGTGCATACGTTATGTACGACACACAGGTACAGCACACTCTGAATGCTACAGAATTCAGTAGGGATTTTAGGAAGACTGCTACCTATGTTTCCCTTACCCCTTCTGTATCACTTGGTATCCCATTTGATATCATGAGACAAGCTAGGACTTTCAAAAGACCCTAAGGAAGTCGGGAAACCATCTCCTGTAGGATTTCACTGAATCAATGAGTTTAGACTCCTATGAACTTACCAGCCATGGTGCCACCTTCCCTCTGATTTAGATAAGTGGTTGTAGGGAGGGGAGGTGGAACTGTAAAAACCATGTATTGAAAGTATAACAAGCGTGTGCTTATTATACAAGAGTGTTTGAAAAAAGCATGGTTTTAAGTAGGGATTTTCAAACGTGCCGAAGGCCTGCATTCTAGGCACTTCAGCATACACCACCTTAAAGCCAACAGGACCGCTAGCATGTTTAAAGTTAGGCAGGTGTTTAAGTACTTCGCTGAACTGAGGCCTAAGTGAGTTGCTAGACGGTTAAACTGGGGCTGTGTTCAACCACAGAAATGGCTGCATTTCAGTAATTACTGAAGTGATCCTTGTATAATAACCATCAGCCTCTTCACGTGGATGGTGCAAGGCTCAGCTAGTTAACATCTGTAAAGTGCTTTAAGATCCACGGATGATAGATGCTAAGGAAGTAGGGTTGCCAACCCACCAGGATTGTCCTGGAGTCTCCAGGAATTAAAGTTTAATCTTTAGTTAAAGATTATGTCATGTGATGAAACCTCCTGAAATACATCCAACCAAAACTGGCGACCCTATAAGGAAGCCTGCTTGAAAGGCATAAGAATTTTTCAGATAGACTCAAAATAGAGGGGTTTTTCAAAGTGGAATAAATTCAGTCTTCAAAAGTCTGGCTGCCTGTCTAGCAAAGACTATAAAAAAAGATATATGGTTTTGTAGTACTTCACACTGCTCATTTCATACCATCAGCCATCAACAGGCATTTGCAGGGAGTGTAAAGCATGGTGGAGAAAGCCGGCCCTGCTGTCCTCAGGCCAATTTGTCAGCAACAACCAGCTGACAGTACGGCAGAGGGTGTACTTGGGTAATGGGTTCCACATGGCAAATCTCTTTGGCGATGAAAGCAGCGGAAGTTCCTTTAGCAGCAGATTTCAGTTTATTAATCCCCCTCAAAATTAACTCTGTTTAGAGAACACGTGGCTGCTGAACACATATCAATGTTTTAGCTGAAAGGAATGTATACTAACATTAGAAGGCACATACCCAACAAGACCTGATAAGTTACAGAAAAGGCTGCTGACAATCATGTCTAGCTATCTAAGGTGTATTAGCATAGTATCAGAGTGCCTCCGAATCCTTACTATTTAACAAATCTCACACACCCTTATGAGGTAGGGAAGTACATTTTACAGCTGGAGAACTGAAGTACAAGGGGCCAGATAAATCAATGGAAGTCTGGAGCATAAATACCTTTGAGGATCTGGGACAAAGAGATGAGATGCCAGAGATATAGAAGTATTTGGGCATCTAAAGATGCAGAAAGGTGCCAAAAGTGCTCTGGTGCCTACCTTCCATTCAACCCAGGACACCTGAGCCTCACGCTAGCACCCGAACCACTACATCATCATCTTTCCTCTCCTTCTACTCTTAGAAGAAAGGGGAATGTGTGTTGACATTAAGAGGCAGCACTGTAGAAGTAGCCTCAATGTCCTCTGACAGAAAAGTAACTTTGTCAAAAACGAATCAGATATTTACACAACCATGACTATCTATTCGCTTGCATATGGTGATTATAGGGCCAAATCTGGTTGTGGTACTGCCACAGCTTAAAATCATAATAATCCTACACTAGCATCTGGAAGAAGTGGTGTATAATAGTGTGCAATTAGGTGCATTACAGAGGTTTATTCTTTGAATTAATCCCACATTAATCACTGTTGAAAAAAAGGTATCAAACTAGACGGATCATTGGGCAGTTCTTTATGGCCTGATGAGTGCCCTCCGGAGGATGTCAGAAGTTGGCACAGCTTGTACCGAGTAGGAAAAATCAGCAGGCTGCAAAAAGCAGACAAAGAAATGCTCTAGAACAATAAGACTGGTAGGTTTCAAGCTTTCTTCCATGGTTCAGCACTGTGGAGCAGAGGAAGAGAGAAAGAGGGGCAATTAAGCTTAATAGCAGTTTTTAAAGCATGAATGTTTAGGATGCACAGGATGCATTCCCAATTAGTACATGTTTCAAGTAGGTATCAAGACCAGAAGAAAGCAACGTTAAATTTAAAAGTCGCTCTGAGGCTGCAATTAAGAACATGAACTCCTGGGAAAGTACAAGAAGTTTGCCTTGGTGGTTGAAAATGCAATAATTATGTACAGAACTAAGATTAGCTATAAATGGTTTTATGTCTGAAGAAAATATCCTACAATAGGAGTAGCATGTAGGAACTGGGGATTTGTAATGCCGTATACTGCCCATCATGAGAATCCTGGAAGTGTTGGGGCCTATTGGTTTCGCCTTGTCCGATCTAGCCAACACTCCCTTTTCCCGGCAAGGGTGTTCAAGCAAGAAGAAAAGGATTCGGCAGGGTGGAGCACATGAAGCTAGGTTCTGTACTCTACCAGGCCCAGTGACTAGATCAGGGGTCCCCAACGCGGTGCCCGCAGGTGCCATGGTGCCCGCGGGGGCATCTAAATGCGCCCGTGTCCTGGCCCCTGGTGGAGCATCCGCCAAAATGCCGCTGAAATTCGGCGGCACTTGGGCGGTGACGCCTCTCGATGACACCACTTGCTGCCGACAAGTGATGTCATCGAGAGGCGTCGCCGCCGAAATGCTGCAGAAATTCGGCGGCATTTCGGCAGGTGCTCCATCGCCGCCACAGTCCTTTGTCTGGCAGGCGCCAGACGAAAAGGTTGGGGACCACTGGACTAGATTATAGAAAATGAAAGAAGAACCCTGTTTGGGATGGGTGGGAGTAGGCTTACGGAAGGACAGAATGCAGCTTGAACCCAAGACAGGGAGAACTTTTATTTTAAAACTTTGGGCAAAATCCTAGAAATGGATGTTGAGAGCCGGGAGGCAAAATGAAAGTGACAAGACCTTTCCAAATGAGCAGTCAGCGTGCCAAAATAGTCTGTCTTGGTTCTCCCAAAAAGAGAATTTTTCTGGAAATCCCTCCTCACAAAAATTTTACATTTTTGACTTCTCATCCTGATTTGGGATGAAAAAAATCTGAGAAACAAAGTTTTTCCACAGGAAGGAATTTCCATTTTCCAGCCAACTCTACTTGTGAACTGTCTCAAGAAAATCTTGGCTACTTTATTAGTTACAGAATTAGGGAGAGCCGCTGTCACTAATGATTCTGACCTGCTCTTGTGGATCCATTTATTTCATTTGACAAGCCAATTTACATGGTCAAGTCACAAGGCACGTCAAGAGGACCTTTATGGCAAACGCAAATATAGAAGCCGTTTTTTGTCTGCTAACATATTTTTTTTTATCTGCTAGGAATTAGTCATGGGAAAAAAAATTCCCCATAAAAATCCATGCCCACGGGTTATGCTTTCCTTGCTCCGTGTTAGAATCAATTAGTTCTCATTCTTTTCAGTACATGTTTGTAAAGTGGGCAAAGATAGATTTCTATCATTTTAGATCTCATGCCAAGAACTATTACAGACCAATAAGGAAGCAATGTAAATTGACGTTGGAATCCCATGTGTAGAGTTGCCAACCAATAACCCCTACAGAAGTTAAAACGTGGCGTTTGATTTGGGTCTAAGGGCTCTAAAGCAGGCACTGTACAATGAGTTTACAACCTAAGCAAAAGACAAGAGACATCAGGTGGATGCAAACAAGATGCAGGAAGCACTAACAGTCAGACATTGATAAGTGTGATAAGTAGCAGTCCTAGCACACCAGCTGTCTAGGCACTGATGACTGGTAGGCATTGTAGCAATTTTTAGTAGTTTTAAGGAGAGATTTGGAGGAGGACAATGTAGTGGCTTTGCAGGTATTTATGTGGCACTTTTCCCATACAGAAGGGACGACAAGGGAGAAAGTGCAATGGTGTTTGTGGGAAAATATGACCAATTGACAATGAAGGCCGGCATTATTGGTGGAGCAGGGGTAGTCAGCTAAAGGCATAGAAGAGATGATATACGGGTAGAATAGAGTCTTCTCTGTTAGAAGGGGGCTCCATAATCCTTGCTTTTAACACTCTGCATATGCATTCCAATCAAATCTAGGGACAAGTGACTGACACATTCAGCTGAAATGGAATGTTATTCCCCAATACAGAAGTTAAAGCATCTATAGTGCACGTTCAGAAATATTTGGCCTTTTGGTTGGTCTAGAGTCTCATTCACTTTGAATGAAAATGTTAGTCCTTTTGAAAAATGACTGCCCCGCAAGGGGGAAATGCTGTTTTTGTTGTTTAACTTCACGTATTATTGGCATCACATTATTATGTGACTAAAACACCCAGCCTTCCTTTCTCAATCTGTGCTCTTGGTGCAAGGTGTGGAAAGGAGAGACTGTGGGAGCCTACCTCAGTTAGGCCTTCTCTTAAGGGGGAAAGAAGGGCAGTGGCAGTATTTTACCACCCTGTATTAGCTAACAAATGGTAACAACGTGAGGTAAAATCCAAGAGTAGACAATGCAGTTGTAGTTTTTACCCTGACCCACTAACACATGTTAACACCTAGTGGGACAACCTACTAACTAGTTTTAAAACTAGTGTTTGCGCACTCTAGGATTTTATCATGCGTTAGCTAACATAGAAGCATAGAACTGGAAGGGACCTCGAGAGGCCATCTAGTCCAGTTTCCTGCACTCAAGGCAGGACTAAGTATTATTTAGACTATCTCTGACAGGTGTTTGTCCAACCTGCTCTTAAAAATCCCCAATGATGGAGATTCCACCACAGCCGTAGGCAATTTATTCCAGTGCTTAACCACTCTGACAGTTAGGAAGTTTTTCCTAATGTCCAACCTAAACTGCCCTTGTTGCAATTTAAGCTCATTGCTTCTTGTCCTATCCTCAGAGGTTAAGAACAACAATGTTTCTCCCTCCTCCTTGTAACAACCTTTTATGTACTTGAAAACTGTTATGTCCCCTCTCAGTCATCTCTTCTCCAGACTAAACAAACTCAATTTTTTTAATCTTCCCTCATAGGAAGATTTTATATGTGGGAAAAAAAAACCCCACCTTTTCTCCTAGTTTGGATGCACCCCCCGAGATCATGTTTCATCCTTGCCAAGGATGCATATCTTTCCTGGTGAATGTATTTCCTCATGTTTTAATCAATTTTTTTAATATTCTGATTGGCTAATACAGATGGGTCTTTGCCATCGACCTTAGTGGGAGTCAGAATGGGCCCTAAAATTGAAGAGTTTTGAATGTTTCAGGTATAATGCACAAGAATTATCACCAAATAACTTGTTTAATTGTTAGTTAGACCAGCAGAATGGGATTAAATTGTTGACTGCATCACAAATTTACGGTGTGGGAAAGTCTCTCTGCCTCAGCTTCTCACCCGTGAAATGGAGTGCTGCCATTCCCCCATCTTGTCCCTCAAAAGAAGGGATGTTGAATCTGACAGTTGATTGGAGGCTACAGTAAAATGTCAACACCGGGGAAAATCCTGTAGAAGACAGAAGCCATTTGATGGCTTGCTCCCTCCTCTCTAAAGTCTCCTGGAGAGACCAGAAATGTTTCTAAACCAGGAAATGGGATTTTTAATACATGTAATTTAGCAAAAAGAGCTAGGACCAGTCATAACAGATTTTTGTACAACTCAGTACTACTGCCTTGACTTTACATATGTCCTAGGAAATGATCTATTGAATGGAGAGATTCAGCAAGATCAGTGTTCATAACCACTGGCAGAAATAAGATTATAATTGCGTAATTCAGGCAATATTGGCTGCTGGCAGTGACAATTCTCATTTTGGACACAATGCTGTGACAAATTACTTTAAATGCAGTCTTACACCCCTGATACCTGGAAAGTTACTAAAACAAGGCCGACAACATCTTTCGTGCACCAGGAGCTGAAATCAATTAATCAGGTCAGAGTTAAATTTGCCACGTTTTCCAGGTGTGCCTAATGAGTTCTTCACTTATTCAAATAAGACTCACAATGGACTTTAAAGTAACAAGTGACAGTAATCACCACCGTAATGGTATTTGAAATCTCCCCCTTTGGCAAACGCATTTTCTGTAAGGGCTAATAACTAAATTCCATACTTAATATGAAAATGCAGAAGAGACAAAAGTTACCGGAGGAAGAGAACTAGGTCATACCACCCTGCACGTCCCCTGCCTTCCAATCAGAGCACTTGTAAACTTACCTATAACTTTATACTATTATTTAGTAGAAGAAAGTACATTCAGCAACAAGGACCATGAGGGCATGCGGCCCCTGCTCCTTCCATATGCAACGGACCCTGTTTGTGGGATCTAAACCCAGGGACTTCATGGCAGAAAGCCTGAGGCTCAGCCACTTGAGCTGAAAGACTAAACCCTATAACAGTACACAGTAGCAAAGTCACTTAAGTGGACCAGCCACTAGAGGGAGAGACAGATCCACACTCTTCCCTGACCCTGGTTAGGAAGAGATGGAGCGGGCTCCAGATTCAACAGATTGGGGCATGGTTCTACTATGCAGGAGTTAGCGACTCATGTAGAAGCTACATATCTCTTTACACCGTGGAATGTACCTTAGCAGAAGCTCCCTGGCTGTCTCGATGCAGAGGATATTGGAATTTTAAGTGTGGGGATATGGCTTAGTTGAGGTCAGCAGAACATGGCTGCACAGATCCAGGCGTCAAACCCCCTATGCTTGGAGAGGTGTGTGGGGATTATATAGGCTCCTACAGCCTCAGGCCCACAGGAATGGCCACACTGGTTTGGGGGATGAGGGGTAGGGAAGGTGCTTTTCGTTTTTTGTAAGGAGTTCCTCGACATGCAGCCCAGTTACTCAAGATCTGCCCTACGGATAGGGCTTGGCCCTACCTGTATAACTGGTACAGTCCCAAGACAGCTTCCTGTTATCACAAAATTTAAAAATAATAATATAGACGCTGATAATTCATATGTTTTATAATCCCAAATAGAAATAGGCATTCACCCAGAGCCCAAGTCTCCCCACTGCTTCCTAGCCAGAAATTCAGATCACATACACCTCATCATTTTCAAGTATTTCATCTGAGCATTTAATCAGTTTTTGAGCCAACAAATTTGAGTTTCCCCAAGCTCTGCTTTAGTTCTGACAAACACAGCACATCCTGACAGGACTGGGGTAGGTTCTCCATCCTGCTCCGCTCCCATTTGGTGTAGACCAGTAGATCTGGCCCTGGGACCCTCATCACCCCTCACAGCCCACAGCACAGAGGGTGCGATGCGGGGGGAAGGGAGGAAGAGAGAGAGAGAGAGAGTATACATGACTGAAGCATGATGCATTCTGTAAATCTTGAACAGGTGCAAGGTCCCTTGGGGACAACTGCCAGTTGGTGCATCTTGTAGCACCTGACAGGCTGGATTGGGCAGAGCTGTATTGAGTCTTTTAATGTCCTCTTCTCTCCCATGCTGTCCAGCCTGGGCCCAGAAGAGCAGTTGCTTCATTACGTCGGACAGTGGTACAAAAGCACAGAGATACTTGTATTTGTTAAAAAGTGACACACACTTAAAAAGAACTCAGGTCTCCAATGTCCAACAGAGTATGGGCCTTAATAAGTTATTTTAATTTAGCTGGCTGTCTGATGTTGTGCATGTTGTACAAAACTATCCAGAATTCAAGTAGCGTTGGTTAATTCTGACTGGATACCGGTCCCATAACATTGTTTCCATTCCCTGGCTGGGTAAGAATAACTCTTAAAATCAAATTTCCAGAGTGCATATTTGCACTTACCTGTTCAGACCTCCCTTTCTGAGAATACTCTGTAATAGTCACTTAAAGTTGACCATTTCTGTTAACTTTCTCTACAATATTCTTGGAAAGTGAAAACAAAAAAAGGGAACAAACGCAGGCCAAATGGGCATCCATATATGGTAAAAAACTTGCAACAATGAACAGTGTCCAAAAATTATCCCTTTGCCAAAAGCATTTCCCGAACATAAAATTACAGGCCTGTGCAGTAACTATATGATTTAGAAATGGTATTTGCATCTGAGCTCAAGATAAACATAATTTATTAACTGATATTTTTAAGGTGTTACAAATTGCCACACAGTAATAAATTTAAAGATAAACCTATCAAGTGAAACTAGAATACTAAGCAATTCTGCCTTTACACACATTATGCATCACTGAGTAGCTTGCAGAGTCATCTAATAATGCTTGCACTCACAGACACGGTTTTGCATACAACCTATAAAGAGGCAACCTCAAGCCAGACATCTAACTTCTCCACCTCTAACTGTATTGTCCATGTTGAAGTTCACATTATTCCGTTCCTTATTCCAACTACATTCAGGGTACGTCTTCACTACCGGCCGTATTGGCGGGTAGCAATCGATTTCTCGGGATCGATATATTGCGTCTCATCTAGATGCGATATATCGATCCCCGAACGCGCTCCTGTCGACTCCGGAACTCCACGAAAGCGAACGGCGGTAGCGGAGTTGACATGGTGAGCCGCGGACGTCGATCCCGCGCCGTGAAGACGTTAAGTAATTCGATCTAAGGTACTTCGACTTCAGCTATGCTATTCACATAGCTGAAGTTGCATATCTTAGATCGATCCCCCCCCCCCCCCAGCGTAGAGCAGCCCTCAGACACTAAAGGAATCAGTCTAGCCTGCCAGATTCTGATAGCTACATCAACACTTTTCACCTGTTACAGTGACATTACATTTCACACTGTTTATTGCATGCAGGCAACACCTCCTGGCCAGTGTCAGCTCAGACATTTCTTCTTAGGTCACTGATTCTCAGACTTCTATTTAGCATATCCTTTATCATTTTAATTAATACTTTTTATTTAAGCAATAAAGCACAAGGGGAAGAGGCCTATGAAAAGGTCATCTACTAAACACTGGAAGTTGCAACTTGCAGCTAAGTGCTTTCCAGAGACAGGACTGTCTAATAATGTGCCTGTAAACTGGATTTGCCATATGTCCACCGTAAAGAAAAATGTTCAGCTTTACATACTTAAGGAAATTACTTTCAGATGTAAAAACTAAGATTTCAATGCATCTGGCATGACTGTTGATCAGTGAGAGTAAAATGGGATCAATCTGTTTATTTTCAGCCACTTCTGCAAGCCTTGTAAGTGCATGACTCAAACCCAAACCAATAAGAGCTTGGTGTTCAAAAAGAATGAAGACTCTTCAAATATATAGATAGATAGATCGGTCTTAGTACAATCATTTTAAAACCAAGGTTATAAGGCTTCCTATAATGCTAATCTCCAACAAAAACATGTTTGCAATAACGGACTTCCTGGGAGTTTCAGATGAAAAGAAAGCTATGCATGCAATTGCCATCACAGTGTAGATAGATACCTCAGTTTATTATAGCATGTGCTATGTTTAAAAAAACCTCAGAACACTGGCCAGCACCAAGGATATACAAAAGATAACAAATGTAAATGTAAAAATATTCTTACAGCAGTGACAGCTAAGAGGAAAGCAAATGTCACAAGCGGATTCTGTCTTTAATAAAAGGATTTTAGATTTACATGTACCTGTACTGTGATCTCAAGGGGCCTGATCCAAATCCCACTGACGCCAATGGAAAAAAAACTCTCACTGGCTTCAGATCAGGCCTGTGTCATGTCACTTCAGAAACAGAATTTAACCTGCAAAATCTTTTATTCCTGGTGATCATTCATCATCCACAAAGACAACAGCTTGACTTTCAGAGACCAGGTTCAGTTTGCAAGAATGGAGGGGGAAAAACCAACCAACCACACTATACCTGTGAACTTGAGCTAATTTGATACGGAAATTGTTAGGACATTGGAACCCCAAGTGCCACTCACAAGGATGCTGCGAGACTTTGTTATTGTTGGTAAAGCACTTTCCATCCTCCACTGAAAGGCATTATGGAAAGGCAAATGGCAAGCTCGTCACCCCAACACCGACTCCTTTATGCTACGTCCCCCTCTAGAGCCTGGGGAGGGTACCCCAGTGCAGGCTCTGCAGGAACAGCTGTAAGGCTGACTCCCTTCACAAGCTCTGGCCTAGGGGGCTTGTTGGGGAAACAGCTGAGGACACGAAGGGCCACAGCACATGGTGATATGGGGAGTCCAGTCAGCACTACAGCCCATAGGGTGGCCCAGAGAGGCTGTAACGGAGTGCCCCCAGGGCTGTTTTTCCTATGCTGGGGGTCTCTTCATTCTCCAGAACAGCGCAGTATCAGGAAGGTGCAAAGATGGCTTAAAGCCACCATTGGCCTTCCCTGTTACTGCATCGTGAGTTTAGTGCTAAGCTTCTAAGAGGCGCAGCACAGAATCTCACCCCAAGTATTTTAGTGGTTGTGCTGGCAAAAGCTTCTGTCGTTAATGATGAAAAGCAGTTTCCACTCAAACACATTTTCACATGCTCATCTCTACAGCTAATGGAAATGCAGCACCTCACTCTTTGCTTGAATAAAAACGTGGACTGGCTTGGCCTGCGTCTGTTCCCCTTTCCATTAATGTTCCAGGAGAAGAGTTTACCGGCAGGAAAGGTAATAGAAATAGTGAATTTCAAGTGGATGTTATAGAAGATTCTCGGTAAGTGAGTTCTGAACTTGTAAGTGCAAGTATTCGCACTGGGAACCGAATTCTAGGCGCTACACTCATCCAGTCAGGGAACAAAAAGAATACCATCGGTTCTATTTGTGTTCAAAGACAAGACAGCTTGAAGTTTTGAGATTAAATACAAACTGCTAATTAACAATCTACAAATAATTTTCAGAAATTATCCTTCCAATTTAAGATACATACATTTGATTCTCTCTAACTCCTCATGTTCAATTCACAAACAAGAAAAGAGCCTAAGTGTGCTGAATAAATGATGTGCTATGAATTATTCACACATGAGTCTTTGCTTACAAGTATTTACAAGTTCAGCTACTGGAGCAGGAGAAGTTTGCAAGCCCCAAAGGGTAGTGGTTTCAGAGCAATCAATCAGGTTGATGCACAGTCAACTTGTGGAACTCTTTGCCAGAGGATGCTGTGCAGGTTAGTACCTGCATTACAAGAGACACCTTCCTCCTGGAAACTCCTGACGTTTCAGGGCTTGTTTTTTGCAACTTTAATGTTGCATTAGCACTAGTACTTCATGCATTTTGTTATTGTTATCCTCTTGCTTTCAAAACCTTCATTGCTCTCTTAACATAGCTGGTCACAAATCCCCAAATGCAAAAGAACAGATTTATTTCTAGAGAAGCACAGTTTGTCTTTTTTTGTTAGTAATTCCATTACAAAAAACATTTGGACCCAGGTTGTGTGTAAGTTACTCATAGTTCATTGTCTCCTACCATGGGTGACGTTGGATGGGATCCTTTCATACCTTTAACCCTTTCAGCTCTGAAGCTAATACCCATAGCCATAGGCAAACTATACTTAGCAGCTTCAGAACAAGTTGCCATGTTTTAGAATGATTCTTGCCTTCTACCCCCACTCCCATAGCAGCAGTATTACATGGCTCTTTCTGCTTCTAGATATTCCACGGGCTACTGTTGAATCAGCTGGTTCATTGCTACTAGACATTTTGCTGCTATAGCATCTTTTCCAGCCAAAAGGGATGTTCCTACCATCCTTTCTTAACTGGGAGGATTCTGGTTAAAGTGTTACTCACTCTACACTACAGCTGTTGGTCGATCTAAGCTACTCAATTTGAGTTACGTTAGTAGCGTAACTCAAGTCGACGTAGCTTAGATTTACTTATCACCTTATGTCGACAGGAGACGCTTTCCCACCGACACTGCTTCCGCCTCTTGTTGACGTGGAGTACGGAAATCGATGGGAAAGTGCTCTCACATCAATTGACAGTGTCTTCACTAGACCCGCTAAATCGATGCCGCTGCATCGATTGCAGCAGCGCTGATTTAGCTCCATAGTGAAGACAAGCCCGTAATGTACAGAAAATGTGCACTGCTTTCAAAGCACTCATCCACCTTCATCACTCATTTGCACTGAGGGGACCTTGTGAACCTAGATCCCAGTCCAGCTTCAAGGGAAGTTAAGGCAAAGCTCCCATGAATTTAAATGGGTTCAAGAGTAGGACCTTAAGGAATTGGCAAACCAGGCCAAATTCTGCCCTCAGTTATACTCATTGCTCTGCCCTCATATATTCCCACTGCTTTCAGTGGCACCAACACCTGCTGCAGTTCCACATGTGAAGAGGCTGAGCTGCAAGTTAAAACTCCACTTAGCAGCTTTAACTTGTGACTTTTTATATGAAGCTCTTAGAAGGGGTCATCCTGAGTACAGGGTAGTTGGCCACAACTTTTTAAAAGACCATGCCCACTCTGAGTGAACAAGCCATGTCTGCGCACCAAGGTTATACTCTCACTGTTCTCTCTTGGGTTCATAAAATAACAGTGTGCGTGTGGAACACTTCTGAGTGCATTAGATATAACCGACACCTTTTTGTCTAATGTGCACTACACAGAAAATGGAGTATTTGGATCACTGGAATATCACCACCATTTGGTAGAAGAAAAGGAAAACAGAAGACAAAACTAAAAACTGGATGAAAATGGCATCCTTTTAGATTTCAAGCTATTTGCAAATGTAGCCACAAAACTCTGGCTGTACCTATGAAATTACATTGCTACCATTAAGAAAAATATAAAATGTTGGCCTCTTCATGTTCAAAATGGAGTAGTTAAGTGAGAATAAAAAATTAAGCTAGCAATATTAGATTCTTGCTACAGTATATGGGGCAAAGGTTCTCGTTTTATGATACCATATAAACTCATTATACTGCACTACTTAATGCATTAAACGTTTTATGAACAAAAGTAATTTGTGTCTGAGCGTTAAATACCTCATACGTCAGAATTTAAAGTTAAAAATAGTAACAGCTGTGAGGAGCGCATTCGAATTCTTTAAAGGTTCTATTTATATTCCTGTAATGATATCCATTAAATGGCAGTTCCTCTCGAGTTAGCAGCAAGCAATTGAGAATCCTTTTGATGGTTTACAGCAGGAGCTCAACTGGCCCAGCAGAGGTGACCAGTGCAACCAATTACTTGGTTCTGGGATCTGTAACTGGATGGGTTAAGAGGAAGTCCAGGTCCAGGACAAGTCACCAAGGAGTAACTGGGCCCACAGGCAAAGGCGGGAAGAATCAGGTTTTACTTTGCATCTGTGGCATGAAGCATTGTTCTTTCCCTTCTCACTAGTTCACCATGCCACTGAGCCAAAGATATGGTAATGGTACTGGACCCACAGCACTTCCTTTCTGGTGGGTAATCATGGCAAAGACGGGATCAGACTGACTGGCTGCTGGGTTAATCAAAGCCATCATTCATGTGTTATGGGACATTCACAGCTGTAGGGGAAATCCTTTAGAAAGCATAGAAAACAAGTCCATTGCACCCAGTGGAATGTGAGAGTTCAGAAATGGGTTCATTGTGCCTTAGTAGTCCTCCCAAAAATGACCAGACTAGCACGCTTTCCTACTGCCACGGCACTAATATAAAGGAGATCAGAATCAGATCTTTGGTACTAAACAACTCTACAGTGTAAGGATAGAAAACCCAGCAGAGAAATCAAGGTTACAGGCATTCTCTCATTCTCCTACAAATTATGTATTTAGCTGAAACATCTGTTTGCTTTTGTAATGCAGTGCTTTATTTTTCTTTTGCTTCGCTTATATCTCACTTTTGTCTTTTGTTTTCTTCACTTCAGGTAGGTTATCTTGACATTTGATTTCATGGGCTTTCAGATTGTGCTTTAAAGAAAGCACTAGACATTCTAAAGAGAGGAGCATGAAAACATTAGGACAAGCTCAGCAAATATAAACTGGAGAGAGACACACACACACCCCCGGATGCACATTATCCACAACTGTTCGCAGTTAATTATCAGGATGGGCTTTGAAATACAGTATAAATCGCACTGCATCCTGCTGTGAGGAATTCCCCCAATACTTGGCAGGACAAAAAAATCTTAACTATTCTATATTCCTCCAAAAAAGACTCCCTTAATTTAGTTTAATAAATAATAATAATAATAATGCTAAAATGGAGTAACTGAAAGAGTGAGAAAGAAAGAAATAATTTGTATTGAACATTGTTGGTAAACATGCATGACCATTTAATATTTCCCAATTAAGCAGATAGCTTAGAAATGCCATAGATAACAGAAATCCCCTGGGCAGTGTATTACTTGTGCATCCCATTTGAAGGGTGTACCTGAAACTCATCTCCAGTATTCAGCCACTGCTTATTACCGATATGCTAAGTAGTCTATGGGAGGTATTTGAACATGGGCAAATGGGAGGATTCTTTCCGGCACTGTATTTGATAGCGTGAACGTTATTTATTTATGGCTGGCCTTGTTGCATAATATTCCACCACACTTTATATTAGTTGGCTACAGGTCATGTACATTTCAGCAGTGCATATTCCTTTGGTGGATATGTGGAAGGGGAAGTTATAGAAGCATAGTCTGGGTTAAAAAGGCAATCTTGTCCTCGAGTCCACTGTTGGATTGTTTCTCTTAGGAACTATCGTGGGCAGCATATGGTAACAGGCGACTGCACACCTAAAATGCATGGACAGTAGAGATAAAGATATAGATAGGGCAATCAAATGTTCCCTCATGCACATGTGATCATGTTCATACATTTTGTGAGTGTGTGTGCATGCGTGCACACGCGCGCGCACACACACACAAAAATGTATCTGCAGCTGAAGCTGACACTAACTTATAGATTATACAGGCTTAAGGATGGGGACTTCCTTTTTCCAGGAGCTTTGCAGGTGGTGTCAAGTCCTACAGCAGATATTTTGGGAATAACATTTGATAATGTTTCAGAAGCAGAGCTGAATCAGGGTAAGAAGACTGCCACTTCTCAGGCTAAGGGGATGAGGTGGAATGGCTAGAACCGACACTAGAAGATAGGTGCTTATTCATAAAGACAAACCTATTAGCAGTCTGTATTTATGTGGCTTATTTGCATCCTCTCCTCTGGAACTGGTATTTCAGAAGCTTTCAGGCAATGCATGTAATTTGGTTAAAAGATGTATAGTGCACTTACCAGTCAGAGAAATAAGATTGGGGGTGACGTGCCCAGAAGTTTTAACTTCCATTGGTTCAAGTGTCAGTGGTGAGGAACGGTCAATTATTTTTCAGTATTATTGGGTAACAGTAGAGGGAAACGAAATGGAAATTCAGCACCGAAGTTCTATTTTCCCAGTAACTGATCTGTGGGCTCCTGTTCACGTTTCAAGAGCTTAATGGTATATTTCTCAACTGCAAATTTCTGCAACAGCATTCTAGCATGGAGATGCACACTTTAGGAAAACCCTTTCTGCACGACATTCCCTCAGAACTCCCTGATAATACCAAGAGAAAGTCCTGAATTGTTTGAGTGGAGCATTATTGTGCCTACATAATGTTTTGTTAATTACAAGGCTATTCGGAATATTCTGGTATTTGGTGGTAAACCGTATGCTAAATGCCGACTATTCAAGCATCTATCCCACAAAGCTCATCCACAGTCCCAACTTCAATGGAACAACACACCTGCTTAAAGTTAGGTTGGATCAGGGTCAGAGTGGCCAGCTTCTTGAACCATAGTGAGTGAAGACTGTCTAAAACAGGGGTCTCAAACATGCGGCCCGCGGGCCGCATGCGGCCCGCGGAGCTCTTCCCTGCGGCCCGCGGAGCTCCCCAGGGGAGCTCCGCAGGGGCCCCCAAGAGAAAAGCGGAGGCTCCCGCCTCCACCCCTCTCCTGGAGCCTCGGCGCATAGAGCGCCGAGTCTCCGTCCGAGCGCCTGAGCCCCGCCCCGATCCGAGCCGCGTGGGGAGGGGGCGGGGCTGGGAGCTCTGGGCTGAGCGCTGCG
Source organism: Mauremys mutica (assembly GCF_020497125.1). NCBI lineage: Eukaryota > Metazoa > Chordata > Testudines > Geoemydidae > Mauremys > Mauremys mutica. The sequence goes on from NC_059074.1 coordinate 201,983,156, forward strand.
CTCGGCGTGGAGCTCACAGCCCCGCCCCCTCACCACGCGGCTCTGAGCGGGACACGCCGGAGACGCGCTCGGGTAAGGGGGGGGGAAAGCGGGACCCGCCGGGGCCGGGCCGGGGGAAGGGAAGCGGGACCCGCCGGGGCCGGGCTGGGGGGGGGGGAAGGGAAGTGCTCAGGGCTGGGGCAGAGGATTAGGGTGCGGGGGGATGAGGGGTTCATGATGTGGGGGCGCTCAGGGCTGGGGCAGAGGATTAGGGTGTGGGGGGATGAGGGCTCTGGCTGGGGCTGAGGATTAGGGTGCAGGGTCCTAGTGCCTGCCCTCCGCCAGTACTGGCAAGGCAGGCTTCCCTTACCCTGAGCCTCTCTAACCCCAAACCCTCAGCCCCAGCCAGAGCCCTCATTCCCCCCGCACCCTAATCCTCAGCCCCAGCCCTGAGCCCCCCACATCATGAACCCCTCATCCCCCTGCACCCTAATCCTCAGCCCCAGCCAGAGCCCTCATCCCCCCACACCCTAATCCTCTGCCCCAGCCCTGAGCACCCCCACATCATGAACCCCTCATCCCCCCGCACCCTAATCCTCTGCCCCAGCCCTGAGCGCCCCCACATCATGAACCCCTCATCCACAGCCCTCACCCCACACTCCAAACCTCTTCCCTAGCCCTGAGCCCCCTCACATCATGAACCCCTCATCCACAGCCTTCACCCCACAGCCCAACCCTCTTCCCTAGCCCTGAGCCCCCTCGCATCATGAACCCCTCATCCACAGCCCTCACCCCACAGCCCAAACCTCTTCCCTAGCCCTGAGCCCCCTCGCATCATGAACCCCTCATCCACAGCCCTCACCCCACAGCCCAACCCTCTTCCCTAGCCCTGAGCCCCCTCGCATCATGAACCCCTCATCCACAGCCCTCACCCCACAGCCCAACCCTCTTCCCTAGCCCTGAGCCCCCTCCTGCATCATGTACCCCTCGCCCTCAGCCCCACAGCCCTCACCCCTGCACTCCCTCCTATCCCCAAACTCCGTCCCAAAGCCTGCACCCCCACCCCCTGCCGCAGCCTGGAGCCTGCATCGAGCACAGAGCCTGCATCCAGACCCCCTCCCCCACCCAAACTCCCTCCCAGAGCCTTAGGCAGTAAATCTAAGTGCGTGTTTTGTCCTTTGAGTGAGGTGCATTACTGAGTGTATATATTTATTAAAACTGCGCGCGCTTAGGGGAGGAGGTGGAGAAGAGACAGGGCAGGGGCGGGGCCTCATGGAAGGGGTGGATTGGGGGTGGGGCCAGGGGCAGCAAGGGGGCGTGTCAGTGATGCGGCCCTCGGGCCAATGCACTAGTCCTCATGCGGCCCTCGGGGTCATTTGAGTTTGAGACCCCTGGTCTAAAAGAAGGAAGTTTGAGACATTTAGGGAATGATTCTCAAAAGTACCAAGCACCCACAACTGAAGAGATGGCTGCCTGAAAATAAGGTCCTCTAGTACTGTGGAACAATTTTTCCTTGTCTGCCTTTTTAAAATGTGACCATCTGGTGTTCAGTGGTAAGAAAAGTAGAAATTCTTCTGCTGCAGAGCCAAATCCAGCTACGGAGTTTTTATTTGACTTGTCCGTTGAAGAAATGGGTGCATCCAGCAAGGGGAGGCATTAACCTGAGATTTCCCTGGAGATTTTCAGTCAATACTATGATTCTGTATTAGCCGTGCCCATGAAAGCATTCAGCCTGTTTCCAGACACGAGAAAAAACACCCGCAGAACTAGTCAACTATTTGTGTTGCTCTTCGGCATGTTGCAATGGCTGAGAAGACCCAAGGGAGTTCTGGGAGATGGCAGACAGCCTGGTGAGAGCAAAAGATGATTCTGAGCTGATTTTCGGTTGTTAAAGGCATGCGGCACTGGTGTCGCGACTGGTTTTTTCTTGCTGTTACTGTTCTTACTGGAAACATAGCATTCCATTTGCGTTTAAAGTTTATACGCAACAGGAACAGAAGGTAATGCAGGCAATCTCAGCCCAGACCAGGAGCTAGGATCTCAAGTTCTAATCCCAGGTCTGACAATGGTCCTCTCCAAAGCCTTCAGCAAGTAACCTAAACTCTCAGCCTCTGCACCCCCATCTGTAAAACAGGAAGGATTTGAACATACCTTCAGCATGCTCGTTGTTAATAACAACTTGGGCTTAATAAGAGGCACAGAGGTCTGAGTTGATAATTTAGCCTACGGTATGGTTAAGAGGAAGCATTACAAGTTGTTATTGTGAAACATGCACTCCATCTTCTATTTTATGCCCTCAGAGTGGCTCCTGTTAACACTGCTGCTCACATAACTCCCTGTTTACACGACCACAAGAAATATGGCTACCTAAACTGTAGTCCCTCCTCGCAAATCCCCAGTCTTCTCAATCTACGTCCCAGCTCCTCAGTGCCCCTTGAGGAAGGCTTAGTTCCCCACCCACTTCCCCTCACTAAGAGCACTTCCTGGGGTTCGATTATGTGGCCCAATGGGGAGAAGTTGAGATAGCCAAAAGTTCAGATGGTTATTAGAGTGCAAGGAGCTGCATAACTGAGACATAAGTACGCAACTGTAAATTAACTATGCAGGTTCCCGATGCACTGAATGATTGGGGCAATGCCACTTACACGGTGAGAATTAGTCAATTAATGTTAATACAGCACCTTGATGACGAAAAGAACTAAGTGACATAATTAATGTCGTAAGGGATGAAACAAACATGATGACTGAATGGAATCCGGGGCTTTCTGCATTAGTTAAATCTGCCTATGGTCCTGGCTCACCTCAGTAAACAGGGAAGAACATCCGTAAGTTATAAGAAATCCTTAAAAGAGCAGAACACAGATGACCAGAAGACAAAGTAAATGAATATTTAACCACAAAAATGACATTTACACTATACAACACTTTAATAAAAGAAACATATACCACCACCTAAGGACCTGACATGTTCAGGCTGAATCCGCGAGCTCTCTCTTATGCAAAATACGTAAACCAGGTAGGGCACAGAAAGGGCACCCTAAGCCTGGGTATTCCTTTGAAAGCACACATTACAGGGCCAAGTTTCTTGTTGCTGGCAAAGGCTACTGGGATTTATTTAAATAAATGTTAAAGCTTCAGTTCTTGTACAGTTTATTTCTTTAACACAACTCCTAGTCTAAACATAAGGTTAAGCAGAGTTGACATTTTAAAATTCACTCTGCTTTAGCAATGGCATTTAAAATCATGTGGGAAACAATTTCATTACTAACATTTACGGTATTGGACGAAGAGCAAGGCTGAAAGGCTGTGATGCCTCAAATGGTTCGACACGGTGATTAATGAATGCACAGGGCCACATTTAAAATGAATGCAGAGTGCCAGATTTAGTTAGCAGGCTCTTGTGATCGACTTATCTTCAAGCAAATACACCCCCAGCTATTCTTTAAAGGCACTTATAGATATGGATTGTAGACCTTAAACTTGTACCGTTCAGAATCACAGAAATATTGTGATGGCCACATCATATTGTTTAAAAGGATAAGGGGAATGTTGTAAGGCTCAATATTGGTAATTTGAAATGTCAAATGCAAATGTTCAGGGCCCCACTTTCAGCTACCATCTAAAACCACATCAATTAATTGATTAAAATAGACAGCTAGATGCCCAAGTAGCCAACACACTCAAAAGTGCAGGACTTTGAGCATGAAAATAGATACGCCATCAATTACTTTTTACCACCGAATGTCTCCCGAATGCCCAAATCCCTTTTGAAAATGAGTTTTAGGGTCCTACGTCAGTTTGGCATTGTGACGCTGAGCACAGTAATGCCTCAAAAGCTTTAAAAATCTGGAGCTATATGCCTAGCTCACGTTTGAAGATGGGACTAAGGCACTGCCGTGAAACAGTATCCACAGTATCATGCTGCCATAATTTGACACTTTCTTGCATCCTGTTAGCCCACAGTTGAGATGTGCCACCCAAGATAATTCATTTTAGATTAATCTTTTTCATATAGTTTCTTGGGACACTAATACCTTAGCACAGGTATGTCTGAGCACAGTCTGGAAGATGCTCACTGAATTTTTCCAAGAACCAAAATTACTCAGAGGTCCATTCTTTCTAAAAATACCTGGAAGGGCATCAGTGAGAATAAAGCCAGGAGTCACAAAAAACAGATCTATGAAAATAAGGGGGCAGCTTGCACGCCACTCCTGCAGGAGTTTTTCTATCTATATACCATGCTGAGAGCCACCGAAAAGTTGACGTAAATGCCTTTTTTCCTTTCAAGGGCAAACTCTGATTGCAGTAGGGTGGCCACCAATGCATCCCTAGAACACCAAACATTTCGGGATTTCTGGGACCGAGGCAACATACTCTGCACCACACAAAACCATGTCCAGTTTTGTCTCAGTACCAGACAGGGGACAAACCTTAGGAAAGCACGACTGTTGGGCTTCAAACTGGAGGAATAGGCCAAGGTCACAGAGCTGGCGTTTGGGGCCTACCCACCGCTGAAGCTCTGCCACCCCCGCATTTTTGAGCCCCTGTAAGTCTGAATGCTGACCTCAGCTTCCGAGTCGTTTATTTTTAAGCCATGTTGTTGCAAAGTGTATGCTTCAAAACGTAAAATAGGCCCAGGACTGAAAGTGTGTCCTGGCAGTTTCCCCTGAGTCTCACAGGTTATTCACGGTCTTAGTCACAGCTGCCCGGGGCCAGCTTTTGTAGCCCAGGAACCTCATAGCCACAGGCTTGCCAATTCTGGGTGGGGCGGCACCTTGCAGGAGCTGCTAAAGCAGCCTCTGGGGGCTCAATGTAGACATCAGATCATCCAGTACCCTCCAGTACCTGCAGCCCCAGTGTGCACTGGCAGGCGGAGAGAGCAGTCGCAGGAGGAATTCTAGCTAACTCAGAACAGCAGTTCTTACATCCCCTAGTACTCTTAAGTGTATGAAAGACTCAATGTATCCCTTAATTTCCAACACTCACTGGGTCTATTAATAAATCAAGACGCTAAATTTAAACATAAACACATGCCATGTTTTAATGACTCTGGAGAGAAATGGCTACTCTTGACTACGATGCTTTCTGTGGCCGATCTTGGCAGCTTTTGTTTACCCTGTTAGAAGGGCTCGCAAATTTAACGTTTCTTAATAAACCTGGACGTAATTTGAAAACTAAAGCGCCCTGTTTAGTCTGAATTAAGCCTCTCTGGTTTGTTTAGGTGACTATTTCTCTTTTTAGCAAGTGCAACGGAAAATGAAAACAAAGGCTAACCTTAAGCGGACGTTTCCTTTGAAAATTTCAAATCAGCCTTGGCCATGCCAAGTCTTGCTTTATTTATTGCCTGATTTTTCTAGAATGTAAATACACCTCACCCAGCAAGTGACAAAACTAGCTTTCACGAGACAGTCTGATGTGCATTTTATTCTGGTAGGGGGAAAGAATTTTGAAACTCCAACTTAGAAAAGACATTTCCTGATCTTTTAATACAATATTCTCCCTAGAGAAAGGGACATGTACAAGCTCCATGGATGTGTTTGACTCCAGCAACTTTTAAAGAAAGTGCCTGCTCTTCCTGAGTTCTAAAAACACTTGGCTGAATGTTTATGTACCAAAAACACAATCCTTTCCCATGAAATGTAACCAGTTTTGCATGCCCTGGGAAGTGAAAAGAGCTGGCATGAATTCAACACAAGCAACTATACAGAGTAAAACAAGCTTAGGGCTCAAATGCCAAATTTCAAGAGACAATACGTCCTCGAATCCACAGCAAAGAGGTTTTTGTTTGTTTTTAAGATATCTATAATGTAACGTGTGTTATAACAAAGGATATATAGAATATTGTAACACCTGACATTATTGGAGTGTGGGGTGTCACATTTTTAACAATAAGTTATGTGACCTTTGGAAAAAAATATTTTTGCTGGTGAAATGGCATGATATGGGTAATTATAATCTGGATAAGTGTTAGATCAATAAAAAACCCTCTTTTCTCAAATTACTGTGCATAATTTCCTTCCACCTTTTCCCAAATAATATAGCCAAGGATATATTAGAGGGCTGTGTTAGTATTTCCATCCAAAGTTTATTAATAGTTTTGTGCTGAAAATTGGCACACAGGCTATCAGCACATGTTTTTGCAAAGTGTAAAAGATCCATTGGGCTGTTTTTTGTTTGAATTGTTTTAATGGGTAAAAAGGACTTCTACTAGTTTCAGATCTTCATAGTCCTTTTCTAGCAAATTAAGTTGTTTAATGGGTAAAAGGGACCTCGAGTCAATATTTCAGCTGAAGGACAGAGTCTGTATGATGGCAAAGGCCTAATCCTGCTCCCATTGAAGTCAGTGAAGGTTGTACCATCCATTTCAGTGATCACAGGATCAAGCACTGGATCCTTATAATACTTCGCATTGCACAGGGTATTAACACTGGGAGCGAGCACAAGTTCTGAAATAGCACATGAGACTAAGACCAGATGCCCCAGAGGCAGGAAAAACCATCAACTGAGCCACGGATGCACTGTTATTTTGAAACAAGAGTAACATGAGAATAAGGAGTTTCTATCTGATACTGTCCAGAGACAAAAGGGCACTGAAGACAATGGGAGTCTTACCATTGATTTCCACAAGCTTTGGATCAGGTTTATACCTGTGCCGAGGGAGTGCAAGACATTGCCAAGTCTGAAGGACAACACTTTAGCCCCTACTCTGCACTGGTATAAAGGATTACAAAGTGGAGGATGAGGCCCTAACGTCTTAACAGGGGTGCACACAGAGCAACTACGTTTTCCCATAACATTTGCTTGACTCACAAACTCTTCTTAGCTAATCTAAAGAGAGGGGGAAAAAGTTGTTCCAATTGATCACATTTTTAAATGTATCTAAAATGTGTATGCATACACACACACGCACACACACACACATGCACACCCCTAGCTGCAGAGCACCCATTTGTGCATTATTATCTGTTTCCTATGTGGAATGCTACACTGCTGAAAAAACGTTTTAAAATTTCCCTGCAATTTCAATATTCTTAATTTCGTATACTAAACTATTGGATGGTGTTTCACTATTAAACAGTTTCCATCATTTCATCCCAGTGTTGCATATGAACTAGGGTGACCAGACAGCAAATGTGAAAAATCAGGACGGGGGTGGGAGGTAATAGGAGCCTATATAAGAAAAAGTCCCAAATATCAGGACTGTCCCTATAAAATCGGGACATCTGGTCACCCTAATATGAACATAGGAGATACCACACTTGATTGCACTCAGAGTGTAAGTCAAACACCGTGTGTCTGATACGGGCCAGTAACGGATCATGGTGTAAGTAACCCCACTAAGAACAATTCTGGAATACCTCTGTTGAATTTATATCAGGGAACACTTAAAATCCCTGCTCACTTTATCTCTGTAATAGCCTAGAGATAATGTTTCCAGCTCAAACACAAAATGTAAAGAAATTCAAAATGTCAGGCTGGTCTGCACAGTTGAGACAGATGGAGCATACACGTTGCTGGAAAAAAAAAAGAGACCTCAAGTAATGTGTGCTGCAATAGCTGTACACAACCAGACTAAAAGAAGCGAGCTTCAACTTTAACCTCGAATTTCCTTGACTTTAGGAGTCTGAGTTACAAGATTACTTTAATGGACTTTTTGTCTAAATCCTGCAAGATTTTTTTAAAAGAGGCTAATAAAAAGCAGCTGGAGAATCATTTAGTAATCATGGATTGATGAGCCCGAGACCAAGGATATAGGTTTTGTATGAATATGATTAGTGTTTCTGTATTTCAATCACAACTTCTAACAAAGCCGCCAATGGATTTGGCAAGAAGTCAGATTATAGCTATTACCTTCAGACTTAATGATTTAGATTTAGATCACAGCGTATTCTCTTCTACTGGCAACAGATTGCCTTTACCACTTGTCTTTACAATATCTTTAGTGTTCTCTGTTGGTTATTTGGATTGCAGTAATACCCCAAATTTGCTAGAAACTTTCCAAAGACAAAGGAAGGCACAGTCCCTGCCCTGAAGAGTATACGCAGTCTAAATAACAAAAGGGATTGGTTTGAGGAAAGGGTACTGGATGGATGACAATTCTCTGGCCTGTGTTATCCAGGACATAAGTCTAGGTAATCATAATGCTCCCTTCTGACCTTGAAGTCTATAATATAAAAGCAAAATGATCAAGAGGCACACACCTTACTCATTGTTTAAAGGAAACATATTCGACTCTTCTTCAGCCCCTTTCCTCCATAATTCAACCCTTTGGCTTTCTCCCACACAAGCTTCAGTTGCAGTGTCCTCATCTACCTCCCTCCGTATAGATGGGCAGGTCACTCACCTACTTGCCTATTTCATTTTGTAATGATTAACTCTGAGCAAGCGAGAGAGCGAGCAGACATTCTATGAGATGGGCCAAACCCGCAACTGGTTTAAATCAAAATAGCCCAAGTGACTTCACTAGAGCTATGCCAATTTATAGCCGCTCGGGGTTTGACCCAGTAAACGTTGCTGTGAATAACAGCCGTCTTTTAGAACTGCAATGACAATAAGTTGACATAACAAAAGTAATTTTCACTTTCTAGCTTACCTCAGTCAAAACATGCACTAGAAAAAAAAGCTCGTTGCTTTTTATGTCATTAATTCTAGTGATCACCTCCTTCTATTACATACAAGGTTCAATTCCCAGTAACTCTATAACTAGAAACGACATGGGAGCTAAAATAGTGCCATTCGCTTTAAAATATACATATCCGAATAACAGAACACATGTAAATACTGCTGAAAGCTTTAACCACTACTCGCGTGTATCGTGACTCTTGTGATCTTTAACCATTCCTATTCCAATTTAGAACTACTCAACCCAGTTTTACAATCATGCTAATAGACTAGAACATGAGCTAATTTTAACAGGCTCTTAAGAGGGCTTTTTTTCCCTCCAAATATCTGAGTAGTTTCCAGAACTTTACAAATAAATATTCACCAGACAGTGAAAATGCAGAAAATAGATTTGGGTCCCTATTTATTGTCTCTCTACTGCTCTTCTAAGTCAGTAGTGAAAATGGATATTGTCAGAATATAAATCTTTAATAATAAAATAAATAAAACAACAACAACAACTCCTCTTCACTATTGCATTCTCACTATCATTCATTGAGAAAACAATGTATGTCTACAAAGTTCTGCTAACAAGATTGCCCACTGGCCAAAGCATTTGCCGCTGGGATACCCTGATGCCACAGAAGACAGAATTTCAGCACATGAACCAGTACAGGCTAAACATAAGTGGTTAGAACCCATGAGTTATTCTGCTTCTATGCCCAAGAGCTTACAGTATCCATGCATGCAGCTTTTTATGAATGTCTTCCTAGATCTCATTGATGGGAGGGGAATATGGCGATAGATGGATCTGCTCACACTGCTGAAAAAAAAACATTACACTATGGAAGTTTTCATTTGAAATAAGAAAGCTGTAGAGGAAAAAAAAATGTAGATCTAAAAAGGAGGCAACAGTCACAGTTAAAAGGACAGGGATATTTAAGTTCTCCGTTCAGAGCCAAACTGTTGATCACTTTGTACCAAAATCTTCTGGGTAAGCACAACATGGTTTTTGGAGGCAATTCATAACCAAAATAAATAATAAATAAATCCACCAAAACAAAACACAACCCCCCCACACAGATTTAGGAATATATATTACCTCCAGCAAAAGCTAAGTGTTTTCTCCATTTTAACATGAGGAATAGAGTTTGGGAGTTTTGTTTGTATAATACCCTCCATATTGATAATAGTTTCCGGTTACTTTGTCAGAGTTAAAAAGGCCAAGTTAATGTTTAAACTAGTAGCAACAGGTGTGGATTTTATACAGCATGCAGCAACCCTTTCTTCTGCTAAATTATGCTTCATTGTTATTCACCTGCAGACCACTGGAAGTTAGATGCCTTAAGGAGAGATTTAGCAGCAACAGTGCTAATGATTATCCACGTTTGCCCACCTGGTGAGAGTTAATATACGACACAACACCACAGAGCCCAACCCTTATGAAGATTACAAGGCTTTCAATTATTCAATTTCATTTATTACCCAAATTTTATGCAGTTTTTTTTCACTTTATAAAAACTATCTGCATTCACACTTTGAAGGCTTGACTCATCCAGGGCCGACGGGGGTGGGGTGGGGTGGGGTACAAATTACCGGGGCCTGGAAGGGGGGCCCAGCTTCCCAGGCCCTATTTAGTTGGTCTGCCCTTGCTGGGAGGCCCGAAACAAAATTTTCACCGGGGCCCAAACCCGCTCTCAGCGGCCCTGGACTCATCCCTGCTCGCAGTGGACTATGCAAGTTGACACTACAGGGAACACCCAGTGAACCGAAGACGCTGAGCTCCTTCCCTCTGCCAATCCACCTACCTTTGGAGATCCCATTCCAGTGTCCAGCACCCTTGCCACTTTCTTTGCAGAACTATGGATGCTACACGGAGTTCAAATCTCACATACCTGTGGGGCACAAAATGGGGGGCCAGCAGATAGAACCAATGTCAATGGAAGCTTCAAAACCTGTAGGTTGTTGAGTGAAGGGCAGGGGGGCGACTGGGTGTCACAGGGATGAATTGTTGCCAAGAGCAACTGGAAGGTTGGGTGGCAAGAGGACCAAAAAAAAAAAAAAGCCACGGAGACAGATTTAATCCATTCCTTATACAGTGGCATGGGAAACCTCAAAACATTCAGGTAAGCATTCAAAAGGCTTGAGGTTTCCTCCTCACTAACAGATTCAGATGCAACTCCAGCATTACCAGCTTAACTGCCTACGGAAGCTGACAAGCAGAGAGATGTCGCTGCCGGGGGGGATAGCTTCCAGAGAAGAACCTCTGAGTCTTATGACAGCCAGCTGGATCCCATGGGAGCTGAACCAATTGTTGCAATATCAATTAGCACGAAGTCTTGCCCATGTGCAGAGCAGGTATGACACAGAGGTAATGCCAGGAAGAGTAGGGTTAAATATCAAAGAGGGTAAGGTTTGTGGTGAGGGGGTGCTGCAAAGTTTATTGTGCATTTTCAAGGGGTTTTGCATTACATCCACTGGTTAGACACAAGACAAGAATAAATTTGTAGCACAAAAAAAAAAGATGGTTGCTGTTCAGTATAAGACAAGCTGCAGAAAAAGGGGCAAAGAATCCATTTTCCTATAGGAGACAAATCCAAAAGCCTCCCACCCCACCCCAAAATCTCTAATTGCAAATGATATTCTTCACTATTGTATTTTGAATGCAAAGCAGAATCAAAAGCATGATCCTCTGTGGAACTGGTGCAATATGTTCCATGTATAGCACAAGGTAAAAAATTGATACAAAGGGCAGCATAAATACAATCATGCTTTAATGAACACTGCTGTGCAGGTACAGAGTTACTCCTTCCTAGTAGAAATAAGGCATAGCTGCAAAATTTTGTACAGCTCCATGTGTAATATTTCATGCAGGTTATTTAATGAGCTTGTTTGCGTCTAGAACTATAAAAAACTGGATTTAGTGTTTGAGAGAGGCATCGGCTAGACATCCCAGATTATTACTTGTATTGCAGCAGCACCTAGAAGCTCCAGTCCTGAACAATTGTGCTAGTGTTGTACACAAAGACAGGACCAAAAAAATAATAATAATAAAAACAAAACAAAAACCCAACAGTTCCTGCCTAAAGAACTGATCATTTAAAAACCTTTGTTTAATGGGGCAGCAGCAAAGTAATCCTCCCACACAAACTGGCCTGCCAGCATGCCTCATTGATTGGAAGGTAAAAAAAGCAAGGACTTCCTCTAGTGGTAGGTCAGTCTCCATTGCCTATGCAGTCCTTTGTCTCTCTGTTTAATCTGCCAGTTAGCCCAAATGTGCTAATGAGTTTGTGATGTGGAAGCTGGAACCAAGACCCAAACTCGTCTCAGAGGCCACTGAATATCCACTAGACGGGAGCAACTTTTAAACCCTACTCAGCAAGGCTGGATTCAAACCAGTGAACCACAGGTGAAGGCTCTGTAGGTCATTAGCAACGCCTTGAATCATTCACGCCCTCAATAAATGCTAATTTAAGAAAGAGGTCCCACAGATATAGTCATAGAAATAAAATCTCATTACGTTAAGGGCAAAAAGTCAAGCAATGGAAAAATAAGAAATGGCAACTTTAGGGCTCAGTCCTCCTCCTATTGAAACCCATTAGAGCAGATCCTTGTTTTGTATAATGGGCCAGATTCCAAGGGCAGGGATGGGATGGAAGATAGGAGCCTTTATCCCAACTAGCCTATATGCAGGGCAGGCAGGTATCCCTGAACTTTCACTATGTAAGAGTCCTGTATTGGGAAGGGGCCTCCCAAACAAGACGACCTTGAGTCAATCCACCAACCTTGGAAGAGCCAGTTATTTTACTCTGTAAAAGCAGCAAAGAGTCCTGGGGCACCTTATAGACTAACAGACGTATTGGAGCATGAGCTTTCGTGGGTGAATACCCACTTCGTCGGATGTTATTTTACTCTGTGTTCACCAATTCCTTACTCTGGTAAATCCTCAGTGAAGAATGCTGAACAATCAGCTCACACACCGCTGCTCATTTCGATAGCCCATTTAATTTGAAGTCACAGCTAACGGGGGAAGGGGAAAGGAGGAAGTACTGCTCACGTTAAATAGAATAAAATTCTGTACTTGTCTAAAAAAAAAATGTCATTCTCATGTCTCTGTTATAACGGAAGAGCTTTGCTGTGTTGGGCTCCACAGACACCTCGCTCTTGGAGCTGTTCATTTTATTCTGAAACCTCTGACAAACCCCCAAGGTCACACCACACTGTGTATGTAGCCAGACTCCTTTGAAAAAGTCCTTGTTCTTTTGCCCTAGCACTTTAATTAAAGAAGCTACTGGAGTTCAATAGCTTCAAGCTATCTCCTTATGACAATCTTCCCTGTGCTCGGCAGAGGAAGGGTTTTTCCCTTCTTAACGCTATACTCATTACTCATTTACCACCTGATCTAAGATTTCAGTTGCCAAAAGCGGTTTACCATCAGCACAACACTTCAAAGTGGATGCAAAAAAAAAATGTAGTTGCTATGTAGCAAGCAATACTTCCATGCATCCCCCTATGATCTCTCAGAGCTTTAATTTACCTCAATCCAATATTTTACATTGTGTTACAGCAAAACCTTGACATAAGATTCCAGTACATCCCCAGACATCACTACCAAGTCACTTAATACAACAGACAGGAGGAATATGGGATGAAGACAGAGAAGTCATCATAAAAAAAGGAATGCCATGGGTCAGAATAGCATTCCTCTAACTATTGAAAAGACTGCTCCAAGTCTGCACCCAGAAAAGCGCCCTACTGTGGCAGATGATATATTATGGGTAGGATATGTCTAAAGAACTGGCTCCCATTGTAGGCAATAGTAAAACAGCCACTGCCTTCAACAGGAGCGGAGTTGGGCCAAAGGTGAGCACTTCTGAGAAACCCCATCCTCCAGCTTTCCTTTGACAGTGAGTGCACAAGACTATAAATAACTGTACCAGCAGAATGTCCTCTGTGACAGACAAAAAGCTTACACACCAGCCACAAAACACAACATTAAGTGATGACCTATTGGTAGCTGGTGAGGAGAAAACCAAACACGTCTGCATTCCTCATACTCCAGCTATAGTGCCATGATCTAAAGGCTCTGAGACCCCCAAGTGATATCACCTGATGAAAGATGAGATGACTGTAGTAGCGTTTGGTTTACTCTGTACCGGCTCAGGGACCAAACATCTCATTTCCTCCCCAACTCTGGAAAAAACTTTACACTTAGGCCTGGTTTCCAGGAACTTAGGCCACTCAGTCATGAGAAAGGATGAGCATGTTACCATCATGCTAGAACCTTTTGTCAAAAGGCAGGCGCGGGGATTATTTTCAATCTAGCTCCTATACTTATAGGGAAACCTAAGCAGAGCTGTGTCAACCCACATAAAAGCTCTGTAGATCTACGTGAAACCTTTGCCACTGTCCGACCCACTAAAATCCCCCTTTGCATTCTCTCATTGCTCTTGGGTGCTGTAAAAAATTGCACATATTGTAGCTAAAACCTACTTAGTTTCTACCAACCCCTTCTCTGCCCCCAAATCAGGTGCAAGTGTGTGTGTCCAGGAACACATACATTTAAAAAATAACAATGTCTAGACAAAAATAGAGCAGGAAGTCTAATTTTTCTTATACACAGCTGTGCAGGAGGAAAGTAGGAAGATAGCTCTTCAATCTAAGGGACGAGCCTTGTAGTGGATAAATGTACACATGAGTGCCCAGTAAGAGGTGCTTTAGAAATGTATAGGAACAATAAAATGGGACAAAACTCTGTGGCTCCTTTTCTTGGCAGGGTCTTATCTAACAGGGAAGAAAATGTACACTCCTAATTCCAAGAAAGTAAATAATATATAGCACGACTCTTCCTAAGCCTCTGCTACAGAGACCCCAGCTATTCCAGTGAAATCCTGGTGTATAGTTTAATTTAACTGTTCATCCAAGCAGGAAAATGAAAGAAGTGCCCAGGTACTCTTAAATAATGCAGCATATCTGTGCTCGAGGCTTGCTACGTTTCCCCTTGTAAGTACGTGATAAATATTCTTTTATGTGCCATTTTCAATAGAAAAAAAGATCAGCAGGGAAGGCTTTAATCAGACACCAGCCATTCAATTTTAAACCCAGGTCCCTGTGGTCAATGGCAGTGGCAAATCAATGAGCCAGGTCTCATGCTTTGCTATTGATGAGCCTTTTCCATCAGGCTGGATTAGTCGTATGTCTCTCTCCATTGAACAGCAACGGGGCCCTATCTTTCAAAGATGCTGAGCAGATTCCAGCCCAACAGATTGCAGGATCAGTCTCTATATGAAGCCTTGGGTCTGAACAATGACAGATGCATTTATATTCAGCTGGGAACCTTTTTGAGACATCAGGTCGAGTTGTTCTAAAATAACCCAGAAAGATATCTAACTCTGCGGATATGTCAATGCTACAAACTCCGTGTAGCAGCGTGTAGAGAACAGACACTACATGCCCCTCTAGCACAGGCAGAAATAGCCGTGTACACAGCGAGTACAGACATGCACCAGATCCTTCGGGTACGTACCCGACACGGCTCTCCACATGCCCAAGCAGTGCCTCCCCATCTACGTTGCTATTTTTAATAGCACGGTGTCCCACTGCCTCCCCGGAGCAGAGAAAGGCTCCAGCATCAGGAAAAGACTCTGGCATGGTGGAGGCAGCAGGGAAAGACTGTGGCAGTAAGGAGCTGCTGGGCCTTTCCCCAGTTCTCCCTACCGCCAGAGCCTTTTCACTCCAATGCATAGCTACTTAGGTTGGTGCCTGTATCCTGCGTGCCGCCGCTAGTATAGACAAGCCTTGACTGTTAGCCTAAGGGTACATCTACACAGAGGAAAATAAAACACCCCATGCACCGAGTCTCAAGGCCCATCTCAGCTGACTCGAGACACACTACGGGGCTAAAAAGAGCAGTGTAGACATTCAAGCTAGGACTGGAGTCTCTGCTCCGAGGCCCTCCTCGCTTGCCGTGTTTCAGAGCCCAGGCTCCAGCCTGAGCAGGAACGTCTCCACTGCTCTTTTTAACCCCGTGGCATGAACCAAGTCAGCTGATCTCAGGCTCTGAGACTCCCTGCTGCAGAGTGGGGTTTTGTTGTTGTTGTTGTGTAAACATAACCAATGTGGCTTTGCAGCTGTTTCAGTTAACATAAACCACTGGCTAAACGCTGAAGTCGGACAAATTCCAATTAGGAATTAGGCACCACTTAACAGTGAGTGTGATTAATAAATTGGAACAAACTACCAAAAGAAGTGGTGGATTCTCCATCTCCTGATGGCTTCAAATCCAGACTGGATGCCTTTACTGGAAAATATACTTTTGCCAAAAAGGTTATTGGGCTCCATGCAGGAATAACTGAATGAAATGGCCTATACAAGAGGTCAGACTTGATGTTCTAGTGGTCCCCTCTGCTCATATAATTTAAACACGACAGAAATCTTTCCTGCCAAGATCCCAGATAATCCTAATGACGAACCTTACAAATTTTTTAAGATTTAGGTTCTTTATTAAAATAAAATTTGGGAAGTTGAGTACATGAACAAATCCTCTTCCTTGCCAACCGCTGTGTGTGAGTCGAATATGTGAAAAGTTAACAGAGGGCAGCTACAGCCACTAAGCAGATTTACCCACAACAGTAAGTTAAAAAGTCAGATAGAAGAAGTGTGATTTTTCAATTGACTGTGTCCCTTTAAGTGGGGAAAGGACACACTTGAGATTTTAGCACAGCTAAAATCCAGACCAAAATCACCCCACACAACTGATCATTTAGAAGCATACTAATCTCACTCATTTTCATCAGTTCATGAGCCCGGGTGGATAAAAAAAAAAATCAATTATTTTAAAATATATATATCAAAAATTGGATTTTTTTTTAATTTAAATTGGATATTTTTGATAAATTGCTTTTTGAGGAAAAAACCTATCTAAAGATAGTTTTAATTAAGATACATTAGAGCTCAAAGATATCTCATCATGGAATAGGGATTATAAATTCTATAGTATGAGACAATATAGTCATGTCATGTTTAAGAAAAGTTCTGTAAATGAGTTCCAATAGTTCATGGATTAGGGACCCAATCTTACAGGGTTCCACAGGCTTCTGTACAGATTATTTAGGTTAATCTTTCTATCTACCCAATGGGACTCAGTGCTCAGTCTAGAAGATACCATCAGAGATGCTTAGTTTTGCAGTTCTCAAACTCTGTAGATTTGTGTCTGAGTTAACATGCTCGTTAACAGCAAAACCTTTTTAATAAATAATATATAGAGGTGAGAAATAACAGACCTCAACTCTATTGTCCCTCTGTAAATTTGTGTACACAGAGTCAATCCCTTACCTCTCTCTAAAAGTGCAAAGTTTCAAAAAGTTAAATGAATAGAAGATTGTTGGGGGCGGAATAGATCTGGACAAGGAGAAGAAGTCTGGAGATAAATGTGAGAACTGAGAGACATATGCTTGTTTTGTTAAAATATTATGTGTTTGCTGTTGAAGAAAAAAATCCAGAATACTTAACCTTGTTTTAGTTAAATAAAACAATTTAAATGTCTGTCTGGTGATGGTCTCCTCCTAATACAGCATGGCAAGAAAATCCTCCAAATATTAATGATTAACCTGTTGAATTGGAGATAGTTCACCTCCCAATGACTTCATAAATATCTGCTTCAATTACCTTTGGTAACTGAAATAACCAATCATTCATTTTCTGATATAGCTGTAAAACTAATCTGAAAAGTTTTCTAAATAAATTGTTTAAAAATGAAACCTACATCTATCTCGGAGTTGTGAAGAAGATGTATTAAGGTTATAACAACCAACAAAAATGCGCTTTTATGTAGAAAACCATGATTAAATTAAGTCTTCCTGACTAGTGATTTAAATCAAATCCACCCTGTCATGAACACAACTCTGCATTTTACCAATCTAAGATTTAATGAAAAAGCCCAAAAGCATATTGGAGCCGGAACTTACAAGCCTAATAGTGAACTTGATCCTGTTATTCCATGTCAAAAGTTGTGATTCTAATAACTGTTTGAGAGGAATAGAATACCTGGATAAGCAAGTTTCAAGCAGACACTCACCTGAGCTTGGACAAAATAAATAAATAAAGAAAGAAACATTGTCAAAGCTCTCCTGGGGAGGACAGTCACCAAACATTAACTTTTCCCCCCTCCAGGTAAATACCAATAATAGTACATTATGCCGCAGTATGTGCACCAGGTCACCAGTCTAGTAGCGGCAGATTAAAAGCTATAAAGCTTGGTAGTAACGAGGTTTCTGAGAAGAGGTCAGGAACAAACAGAAGTCTTATCCTCAAATTAAACAAACAGAACAGAGGCTGTGTTATGAATCCAGTCTGTTAACACTGCCTTTATGTTTCTTTATAAAGTGTCTTCTAGCAATGCTTGCCATATTATGATCACATGCTGAAGTTGTCTCAACCAAGAGGTGGGTTATATGAAGATATTCTTCCTCTTCCACCATTTCTGTACAGTTTTATTATCAGCTACGCTAAAACTACTCCTTGAACATAGTTGTTTCTTACCTCTTGAAAATGGACTCCTGTGAAAATCTCAGACAGAAAATGCTTTGATTTAGCATCTTGGAACCGAACCACTGAACAACTCGACTCCTGCTGCCCTACGAATTGATAATGCCCTGGAAACTGTCAGGCTTTTCCCATCGCGGGGATGGCAGTTTACCCTGAGCCCAACTGTATATGGCTCCCAGTCTTTGCTTCTTCGTGTTCAAACCCATAGCATGGGAGAGAGCACAGATGCAGGCATTATTGAAGCCATAGTGTTTGTGTTCAAATAATCCAAAACTCAAGTGAACTTGGTTTTAGACCTGAATTGCTCACTCACCCCTATATTTGGCTTGCTATATGCTAGTCTACTCATTCTAATATCCATATGCACAGCTAAAATGGCAGACAAGGTCATGCAGATTTTCTCCAAAAAGAGTTTCCCCATATTGTAGGTGAAATGCCTTTTCTATACCGACTAATGCCGGGGTCCCCAATGCGGTGCCCGCGGGCGCCGTGCCCGTGTCCTGGCCGGCGGTCAAGCATCCGCCGAAATGCCGCCAAAATTCGGCTGCATTTCAGCGGCAACACCTCCGGATGACGCCACTTGCCGCCGACAAGCGACGTCATCCAGAGGCGTTGCGGCCGAAATGCCGCCGAATATCAGCGGCATTTCGGTGGCTGCTCGACCGCTGCCACAGTCCTTCATCTGGCACCTGCCAGACAAAAAGGTTGGGGACCACTGGATTAAAGTCTCTGAATATACGGGTTATCTAGTTGCAATGCAGTCCTGAGATTCTAATTTTATGACATACTACAAGAGCAAATGATAGTAGGAAAAATGTCAAATGATCCCAATAACTGTAATCCATTCCCATTCCCCACTCGATATGTTCTAGGATTATGATACAACTGTGTTAATGTTGAACAAGATTTCTGAAAATCTTACAGACATTCAGAGTGTGGCTTGCATGCTGGAAGGCTGTTTGTGAACAGCCCAGGTGGGAGCTATGACAACAAGGCATTGTAAGGCACCCAAGATTGCACGGTATGGATGACACAGCCCCCCCACTGGTCTGTGTCCCAGTTTGTCTCTCTCACACACACACGCACACACCCCTATCATTATTAGTAAATCTGTAGTGCCCAGAGAGCTCAACCAAGATCCGGCCTGCTAGGCACTGTCCATACATACATCAAAAACCAGTCCTTTCCCCAAAGCGCTTATATACCATCTAAATCAGTGGTTCTCAAACTTTTGTACTGGTGACCCCTTTCACATAGCAAGCCTCTGAGTGAGACCCCCCCCTAACAAATTAAAAACACCTTTTTATATATTTAACACCATTATAAATGCTAGAAGCAAAGTGGGGTTTGGGGTAGAGGCTGACAGCTCGTGACCCCCCCATGTAATAACCTCAGGACCCCCTGAGCAGTCCCGACCCCCAGTTTGAGAACCCCTGGTCTAGACAGACAAGGGAGATAAGGGGTGGGAGGAAGAAGTGCTATTTGCCCCATTTTGCAGATGGGGAAACTGAGGAATGGAAAGATTAAGTGATTTGCCCAACATCACACATGAAGTTTATGGCAGAGTCAGGAACTGGATGTAGATATCCTGAATTGCAATCCGTTTCCTTAACCACAAGGCAATCCTTTCCTTTTGCTTAGTTACACTGGTCCAAGTTCACCCTGGTGCAACTTATTAAAGTAACCCTATAGATAAATATGGCCTTTCATTTTTAAACTCAGGCTCAGGTAATGCTGTTTCATTTGTTTGGCATATCACCTAGTTAGACTAAAGTTTGTTATGCTCTTGTCAGAGTAAACTAATTTGGCAACTCAGTTACTGATAGGTGTTTTTGGTATTAGAGGGCATTCAAACAGCATAACAATCTGCATTCCAAACACAGGGCGAGCAACCAAAACAACGTGTCTAACAACGTTAGGATATCATGCTAATGCAGGAGATTTTACCATTTCTAAAATAATCCACTAAAGGATTTGCATTTGTGAAATTCACATTCTGGGTTCCTCTGGAAGAACTCACTTTGTTTGTACCTCAGTAGCACCAACAGGCCCAGTCATGGATCAAAGCCCCTCTGTGCTAGGCAATGAACAATCACAGAACAAAAAGATGGGCCCTGCTTACAATCCAACTACCACATCTGAGTGAAGTTTGCCTTCATCCCTGCAACCCCCTTTAGTCCCTAGGCAGTTAAGATTCCAGTCACCCATGCAACTATAGCAGTGCAACACCCCTGCTTTAGGTATGATTGATACCTTTGCAGCAACTTTGGCAGCTCAAATCCCCAGTGTTGACACAGCCGCACTGCAAACAAACACAGGGAAATCACACTCCTAAATTAACAATTCAGAATTTGGTTCCTGTGAACTTCTACCTTACAGTACTTGTATAGCCCCCAGTGCCACAGTATCTAAGCACCCCCGAATCTTTCCATGGATTCACCCTCACAACACCCCGGGAGGTGCTGTTGTTATCCCTCATTTTACACATGGGGGAACTGAGGCACAGAGAGACTAAGTCACTTGGACAAGGCCCCACAAATCCCACTCCTGTAAACACTTATGCCTATGATTGACTTTAATGGAACTATCCATGTGCTTAAAGTTAAACATGTATATAAGTGCGTACATGAGTGGGGCTTAAATAGGTTGAAGATGTTTTGGAAATTTGTTGGAGGTCACGCCCATGCTCTACTCTAGGGATAGGTTAGATATGGTATATTTTCTCCTGAATACATCAAAGGTGTGATAAAAATCCATAGCCGTGACATACTTCACGTGAAGTGATTCTAGAAAGTATTGATTTGTCGGTTTTTCTATGGTGCTCCTCTCTGCAGTTTCTGCACACCTCACAAGCACTAATGGATTTAGCATCATAGCATCCATCTGAGGTAGGGAAGTGCTGATCCTCTTTTACAGCTGCTGAACCTGTGGTGCAGAGACATGGAGTGACTTGCCGATGTCATAGAGGAAGCCTGTCGTGGGGCTAGAATTAGATACTAGATCTCTTAATTCCTAGACCAGTGCCCTGACCATCCATACAACCACCCTTCCTCTCCATTATGTAGCACCACTAGATGGGACCACTGTGATAACTTAGTGTGACCTGCATTGCACAAACCATAGGGCTTCCCTGGCTTAATTCTCCTTCGAATCAGTTCGCCCACAATTCAAGTTGAAGCTAGTTTCCCATTATAAGACCGCACTCTCACCACTTCAGCACGCCCAGTTCAACTGACTTGAAAGGTCACATGCTACATCTTTCCTACAGGCACAGGTTTTTTCTAAATTCATTTTGCACAAGAATACTGAAGCACGTGCATTAAAAAAAATACGCCATTAGAAACATCACTCTTGTGTAGATGTTGCAGACACACAGCAGTGGGATGGATGCTTTGGAAAGTGCATGTGACTGATAGCAGATAGCCATGATCAGGTAGTGGAAGGGGAGGAATCTCATTCTGGTCACCTGTGTTCAAGAAAGATGAACTCCAAGTGGAATGGAGAACCTATCTTACAAGAGGAAGCTCAAAGAGCTTGGCTTGTTTAGCCTAGCAAAAAGAAGGCTGAGAGGGGTCTGACTGCGGTCTATAAATACACCCAGGGGGTAAACACCGGGGAGAGAGAAGAATGATTTAAGCTAAAGGACAATGTTGGCACAAGAACAAATGGGGATAAAGTGACCATGAATACATTTAGGCTGGAAATTAGAAGAAGATTACTATCTGTCAGAGGAATGCAGTTCTGGAACAGCTTCCTGATAGGAGTAGTGTGGGCAAGAAATCTAACTTGTTTTAAGATGGATCTTGAAAGGGATTTAATGAAAGGGATTATACGATGTGAGATGATGAAAGAGACTTTTGAAAAAGCTTCTCTCCTTTCCACGAGTTCAACACAACTGTTTAAAGACATACTAAAATATCACTTGCATGATGGGTTTAACGAGAAAGTTTTCTCAGGCAACCTTCACCATGAACTATGTTTACATGTTTCTATCTTAATGAAATATTCCCAAGAATGGAGCGCACAGGGCAAGACGTGATGGAGTACAATATCTCCCCATGCTTTGTTCAGAAGACCCCATCGAGCTTTACTCAGAAAGATGGGTTAATGTGCTGAAATGCAGAGCTATAGATGACAGGGTGCAAGACTTATAGACAGTCGTTTTCATGTAAATCAAAACACAAGTAGCACTGAATAGAGCTTATGAAACACTGTATAAATGATACAGTACAGAGAAGGCAGGAATTATCCAATCTGTAACGGTATGTACAGAAAATGCAAACAATAGCTACTGTATTTATGCAGATGGCATTATGGCATATAAGCCATTTAAAACACACTGTGCAACGCTTCAATATTAAAGCATTATTTCTATGTGGTATAACAAGTGTGCATTGCACCACAAAGAAACACAGAGGAAAGGCGGCAAATAGGAGGCTAAAATATATGGACTAGCTTGGGACTTTGACGACATGACCCGCACAACGGTATAAGCAGTCGCCCCCTTACGCTGCTATGTGGGCGACAGGGGCCAAGTACATAGGAATAAAGTGGGGTTACTGACCAGAGCAGCTGGATGGGTAGTCAGGGTAGCCATGGTTCTGCACCCCATATCACGGACCAACACAGCAAAAAATCGGCGCAGAGAGATGTCACAATTTGCTGCCAGCACAGACCATGAGGAAAAGACTAGCTCTTCCTCTCCCTCTCGGGAGAATTCTGACCCAGTCACAGTACTTCCTGGGGTGATGCGGTTTCCACCACACTCCTTACTTGGACCAGACCAATCCAGCGCTACAGCATGAGCCTGAACTGAGGAAGTTCGGCGCAAAAGTCCAGCTGACGGCAATGAGAGCAGTTCTTCTACTGGTTTTTTAATGTTATGATTCCCGATGTCAGATTTGGGTCAAGCCTGCAAGATGCAGAAAGCATCCGCTCAGCACCTCTCACGCTCCAATGTCCAGACGCCGCAGTGAGTAATGACCGACATGGGGCAGTGAACGAGTTGAGACCACTGTGATAACAGGGAGGGGGATTGGCCTTGGAAGAGCATCGTTTACAAAGAACGCAGATCAAGTCAGTTTCACCTCACATCTATGGAGGGGAGAGTCTTTTGTTTAAATTAAGAGTTGTCCAGGCCACAGAGGGGTAGGTGGTGGTGGAGCAGAGAATGTATACTGGAAGATTAGCCAGCAGAAGCAAGTTGGGGATTGGATTCGAAGGGAAGCATGATTGATACACAGGCCAAAGTCGAGATAAGGACAATTTGTTTGATGTTTCAGACAGACAGTCCTAATTGGCCCTGAGAACGGTGGTGTACAGAGTTACATGCTTTTACATCTACCCTGGGAAACAACAACTGTCAATATTTAGCAGGCAGGTTCAGGTTGCCAGCATAAACAAACAGTCTTTGTAAGTTGTTAGATGAGTTACAGATCATAGATCCTTTGTAAGACAGACACACTCTGAATGTTCCTACAAACATGGTTTCAGAGTAGCAGCCGTGTTAGTTTGTATCAGCAAAAACAAGGAGGAGTACTTGTGGCACCTTAGAGACTAAATTTATTCGAGCATAAGCTTTCGTGGGCTACAGCCCACTTCATCAGATGCATAGAATGGAACATACAGTAAGAAGATATCTATACACATACAGAGAACATGAAAAGGTGGAAGTTGCCATACCAACTCTAAGAGGCTAATTAATTAAGATGAGCAATTATCAGCCGGAGAAAAAAAAACTTGTAGTGATAATCAAGATGGCTCATTTCAGACAGTTGACAAGAAGGTGTGAGGATACTTAACATGGGGAAATAGATTCAATGTGTGTAATGGCTCAGCCATTTCCAATCTCTATTCAAGCCCAAGTTAATGGCATCTAGTTTGCAAATTAATTCCAGTTCAGCAGTTTCTAGTTGGAGTCTGTTTTTGAAGTTTTCTTTGCAAAATTGCCACCTTTAAGTCTGTTACTGAGTGACCGGAGAGGTTGAAGTGTTCTCCTACTGGTTTTTGAATGTTATGATTCCCGATGTCAGATTTGTGTCCATTTATTCAAACACGAGGTTCCTTTTATTGGCAATAAGGCCTCAAAGGGCTGGGCAGCACAGAATTCTGTACTGAACAAGAGGGATATACAGTACATTTCACCTTTATTCCTCCTCCCTTCAATCATTATTGGTGTCATTTGTGCAATTTTGATGTTAGGAAGCACTTACTTAGGTAGCCCCATTGACTTGAACAAAAGCTGCACAACTGAGCTCTAAAACATTAAACAACTTCTGTCTAAAAAGCAGAGCTTAGAATTTCACTGCTATTGAACAGCTAGGTAAGCCAGCATCACTTATTTCTTGGCACCAAGCACGTGCATGCCCATTAATCAATACTTGTGTTAATACTGCACTTGTTAAGCAGCAGTCATTGCCACTTGTGAACACCAGGCTTAATCAGCTCCCTGGGAAAATGTTCCCCCTAAAGCAGCTGTCCCAATTACCTATGTCCCACTTAAGAAGAACATACTTTATAGATACGTGTATTGACAGGGTGACCATCTGTCCTGTTTTCAAAAGAGACAGTCCCTTTTTTGGGATTTTTTTCTTGTACAGGTGCCTATTACTCCCCACCCTGTCCCGTTTTTTCACAGTTGCTATCTGGTAACACTATGTATTGACATATTTTGGTCAGCTTATTACCATCAGCAACACAGCAGCCTGGGACATTGGGCAAAGATGGACTATGCTGCAGAACTACAACCTGCGCATAAGTTGTGGGGGAAGGTGAGGTCTGACACCCCCCTAAACCTTGTAGAGTCTGTTAACTCTAACGGGTGGGGGGAGAGTGACACTACAGCACATTTAAACCACAGTGCTGTGTGCACCTCCTAACCGTAAGTTTTATTACCGTGCTAACTGGACATGTTAGAGGTTTTAAAGATGCCCTGGAGAGTCATAATTCAGAATATGTTCTTTAGCAACCGTTCACGGAAATCTTGCACAGTAGCACATCCTGTTCGTCTTACAGGGCAGTGCACATTCTGAATAACGTTGTGCGCCAGCTTAAAAGTACGCATTGGGGGAGGGGGGTCCTCAGGCTGAGTGTTGCTGCATCTAACTTTAAAAAAATGGATTCACAGAAGCCAGCACGCTGAGTGGGGAGTCACCTGAGCGAAGGGGTGAGGCCTAAGCCCTGGCCCCCTCATGGAGCTGGGCACCTAACTTCAGGTGGAAGGAGGCATCTCCCTCTGCTCAGGATTCACAGCATCAGCCATCTCGTGGAGTCAGGCACCAACACCGGCTCAGCCCTATTTCAGAAAAAAATACTGTCATCGTGCCCACTTTTACTCCTATATCCCACTGGCTAGGGCACACCCCAAGGACGTGGGAGACTGAGGTTCAAAGCCCCACTCTGCCTAAGGTGACGGTGCAGGGACTTGAACTCAGGTGTCTGAGTGCTCCAACAAGTAGGTTCAGGGGTATCCTGGATCAAGTCTCTCTCAGTCTCTTCTGCTGAAACTGTTCCACTTTGTATAAACGAGTCATTGGCCCAGAGAAAGAGCGACTGGCCCCATGGCTAGGGTCCTCACCTGGGATGTGAGATCCAAGTTCGAGTCTCTGCTCCCATCACTATTTAAGTATTTTATGCAAATGAACAGCTTCAACAGAAGAGACCCACCTCAAAATACCCCATAGGCCAGGGGTGAGACTTGGGAGGCGGGAGGCCTGGGTTTAAGTCCATGCTCTACAGCAAGCAGGGAGGAAACTGAGCCCACGTCTCCCACGCTTGGGTTGAGTGCTCAAACTACAGGCCTCAAGCATATAAAGGGGATGCCACCTTCTCCAGCTGTGTTTTGTGGGGGGCCCTATCAGGTCGATGTGCTCTAAAGTGGTCTCTGAGCTCGTCTAGTAGATTGGGCCCCCACAGGCTTAAGCCTGAGTTAGGTGTCAAGCTTGCCAGCAGCAGCAGGACATAGGAGGCTGTGCGCACGCCTGCCGGCAGAACGTTACGTGGCTAAGAAGTTTAGGCATCTACAGGATGGGGCAGCAGCTAAACAGGGATTTGAGGATCTAAATTTTGGATATCGGAGCCTTAAAGTGCCAGACAGACACTTAAGCACCCCTTTGTGAAGCCCATCTTTGGAGAAATAATGTAAAGAGTTACTTGTGCCTGAATGTCAAGTGGATGGAAGCCAGTAAACCCTTGTGTGTCCCATGCGCCACGCCCTCACGCTGGTGTAACTCAGGAGGATCCGTTGACATCAATGGAGTTACACTCCCACAAGTGATATTCAGAGCCGGTGCCTATTGGTTTTCCTATTAAAAGGGCGCTGCCATCAGTGGCCTGCCCAGAAACGGAAGAGGACTTCCTTCCAACAAAGCCCTATAGCTAGGGGCTTGGTTGACATCAAGAAGTTGACTTGAATAGCTACTGCAGAGCCAGTCCGGTCATCCCACCTACCCCCCACCGTGTAAAAAAAGCCCTACTTCTGCAGAATCAGTAAGGAAGTCTCTCTCTGCTAATCAAGGCCCTGTCCTCGCAGGGGTCTTGAGCATTGGTGGTACCTTGCTCTTGCCTGTTCTCTGCTGCAGTTCAGCCTCCTGAGGACTGAAATACTTGAGTCTAACCCAAAATTGTTGGGTTCAACATAGGGGTAACTGGGAGACATTTACTGGCCTGTGATGTGCTGGCCAGACTGGATGATCTTGTGGTCCCTTCTGGCCTTAAACTCTATACAAATTTTGAAGTCACTATTTCAGCATAGCCCCCAGGCAGCCTCTGTTGATGATGCTTCTTCCACAGACTCACAGTCTTCTACCCCAGCAGAATGTCTGGAGGAGGATGGTGATGCGTGCTGCCCCTCCATAGTTATAAAACACTTAAAAATAATATTGTGGGGCGAATGTGTGAAGAACTTAGCACGGAGGGCTGCTGTGGGAGGGTGTGCCTGCCTGGCATCTGATCATTGGGCATGCATAGCACTCGGAGCTGGAGCAGTGGGGGACGTCGAGTACTAAAGAGCAGAGGCAATGTTAGAGGCAGGACAGATGTAGCTGAATGCTGCTGCTGCTGCTGTCCTCTCTCTAGGAGAACTGTGCCTAGTACACTACTGTCCACTTGCTTTGAACAGTTCGTGGTACAGACAAAAGAGAATGCTGCAGAATAGATCATGTTCTTCCTAGCATCACGGAGACTTGGGTCGTCATTTATAGCTACACAGAGTTCAAGCAAAATGCTACCAGATCAGCACGACTACACAAAGGGTATGTCTACATACCCTTGCAGGGTCCAGCCTGAGCTGCAATTTTATAGTCCCGTAGCCCAAGTCCCGCAAGCTCAAGTCAGCTGACATGGGCCAGTCATGGGTCTTTTACTAAGTGCAGACATGCCCAAAGATGCAAGGCAGTGGGAGCAAGTGAATTGTCTCAGGGCTTGATCGGTCTTAAAGAGGTGCAAGTATTTGTTCAAAAATTATGAAATACTCAGACTATCATAAACAGATAGTTAAGGGTTAACGTCTCTTTTACCTGTAAAGGGTTAAGAAGCTCAGTAAGCCTGGCTGACACCTGACCAGAGGACCAATAAGGGGACAAGATACTTTCAAATCTTGGTGGAGGGAAGTCTTTTGTTTGTGCTCTTTGTTTGGGGGTTGTTCGCTCTTGGGACTAAGAGGGACCAGACATCAATCCAGGCTTTCCAAATCTTTCTGAATCAGTCTCTCATGTTTCAAACTTGTAAGTAATAGCCAGGCAAGGCGTGCTAGTCTTATTTTTGTTTTCTCAACTTGTAAATGTGCCTTTTTGCTGAGAGGATTTTACCTCTGTTTACTGTAACTTTAAACCTAAGACTAGAGGGGGTTCCTCTGAGCTATATAAATCTGATTACCCTGTAAAGAATTTTCCATCTTGATTTTACAGAGATAATTTTTACCTTTCTTTCTTTAATTAAAAGCTTTCTTTTTAAGAACCTGACTGATTTTTTCCTTGTGTTAAGATCCAAGGGGACTGGATCTGGACTCACCAGGAATTGGTAGGGGAAGGGAGGAGGGATGGTTAAATTCTCCTTGTGTTAAGATCCAAGGGGTTGGATCGGTGTTCACCGGGAACTTGGTGAAAAGGCCTCTCAAGGCTGCCCAGGGAAGGGAAGGTTTTGGGGGGACAGAAAGTGATCCAGACACTGAAATTTCTGGATGGTGGCAGTGTTACCAGATCTAAGCTAGTAATTAAGCTTAGAAGTGTCCATGCAGGTCCCCACATCTGTACCCTAAAGTTCAGAGTGGGGAAGGAACCTTGACACAGACTATCCCACAGTTAGTTGTGTTCAGTCCCATATTTCTGCTAAAAACCTTTTTTTTTTAAAAAAAAAATTGTGTTCTCATATTAGTAGCTGCAGTTGAAGAATACACCTACGCAGGGAGATGACATGCACAGAGATGGAACATATCCTATTTGGAGAAAATGCATTTGAATGCATACTTCCCTCCCAAAAAAAGAATGGAGATTTAAAAGCACAATAGGAAAAATAAATAGTGAGTAAGAAGAGCAAACATGAAAAAGAGATAGTAGAATTTGAACTAGCACAACTGCACACAGAGAATCCAATTTAACCGACATCAAGAGATCAATTGCTTTTTCTCATAAGTACGAAGGCTGATGTAAGAGCAGTATTCTTTCCAACCATACGAACAATAGGTCAGCTGGCAAAATCAATGGCACCTGTGCTAAATCACCTGTGTGCCATAGTGAAGGCTATGAACGAAGAAGAGAATTAAAAAGTAAAAAAGAAAGAAATGGGAGTCTGACTTCCAGCAGATCAACCCACTGTTGTGTTCAATTATTGCACGTGTCTTTACGCAGCTGAGGGATTTTATTTATGTTAGCAATTCTGCTGCCAAATTATTTGTATTACGGTAGAATGGAGCCCCATTGTGTTATGCACTGAAAAAAAAAAACCACCATAGTAAGACAGTCCCTGCCTTGACGTACTCACAGTCTAAATAGACAAGACAGACAAAAAGATGGAGGGAAAACAGGCATAAACAGAGGAAGTGACTTGTCGAAGGTCCCACAGCAGAGCTGGGACTATAACCCAGATCCTGTGGCCCCCACTCCAGTGCCCTTATCCCTACACCATGCTACTCCTAAAATTGTGCACAACAGTTAGCTGAAGCTTATTATCAATGCTACTTAAACTTACTGTAGTGACAGAGATAAAGCAATATGGGCTAATCATAGAAATAAGGTGGGTGAGTTAATATCTTTTATTGGACCAACTTCTGTTGGTGAGAGAGATGCTTTTGAGCTACACAGAGCTTCTTCTTCAGGTCTGGGAAAGGTACTAAGAGTGTCACAGCTACATACAAGATCAGTCGTTCAACGAGGTCATATTTGCAGGTACCAAAGCCAGAAGAGTCCCTTGTGATCATCTAGTCTGACCTCCTGTATCTCACAGGCCATAAAACTTCCCCAAAATAATTCCTGGAGCAGGTCTTTGAGAAAAAACAGCCAATCTTGATTTAAAAATTACTAACGATGGAGAGGCCACCATGACCCTTGGTAAGTTGTCCCCTTGGTTAGACCGAGCACAGCCTAGTCTCCATACAGCAATTTGCAGGAGATACTCTTGCGCTCCAACAGCTAAAATCAGTGTTGTCCTAATGTAGAGAGAGAGAGAGAGTAAGCAGTGTTCAGCATTTTCCGAATAATTAGGCCAACTTAAGAGGTCACATGTTGGGCTCCACAAATTTAGTCACCCCACCAAAGCAGTAATCCCCTTTAAAAGCTGTGGTCTTCTCTCAATTTAAGTACTGAAACACAGGCCCATAACTGTGTATTAATAATTTCTCACACCTGTTTTACAAAGCCTACATCCTACACAGTAAGTTATATTTACCAGTGGCAAATGCTTATTAGTGCTCCTCCGTCTTTGATGTAGTCCCATTTCCTTTACAGGTCCTGAACAATTTCCATGCTTTGAAAGTTGAGGGATTTCCTCTTAAAAATAAAATACAATCGCAAATGACAGGAAGCTGGCCTCCATGAAAGATTTCTCTTTATTTTCACTTTCAGCTGCAATCCCCATCACAGCCCGCTCACTTCCCTCCCACTCCACATGCTCAGTTTGGGAAAAAAAACAGCCAGCATCTGGGACTCACAGGTGACTACAGATTGTTACTAGATTGACTCCCCTGTTGTGTTAACTGCTAAGCTAGAAAGCTGCTCCACTTTAAATACACAACAGATTCTTTTTCCTTTCAAGAGATCTATATAGGTAAGAAGGGGGGCTCGCTTCTTAACTCAAAAGCCAGCAGGGAGGAGAAAGGTAGCCCAGTCACAGTTTCCAGTACAGCGTGAAAGTGTCAGTATTGGTGTTATTGCCGGTCTTATTTTTGAGGGTTCTGCTAAGGAGTAAAGTCTTAAATATGCAGTGTTGTTGTAGCTGTGTTGGTCCCAGGATATTAGAGAGACAAGGTGGGTGAGGTAATATCTTTTATTGGACCCACTTCTGTGGGTGAGAGAGACTTTCAAGCTTACACAGAGCTCTTCTTCAGGTCTGGGAAACTAACTCAGTGTGTCCCTGCTACGAAGTGTGTCCACATACGAAGAGGAACAGATTGTTTAGCATAAGTCGTTAATGGCTATTTCAAGAGACCATTCAAGGGGAAGTCCCATTGGGCTGTCAGCCCCAGGGTGGCAGGGCTCCGGCTGTTAAAGGCAGCAACAGGCAATGTAAGCAACGCAGTGTCTACAGGGACACCACGCTGACCTAACTACATTGACCTAAGTGTTATGTCTCTCGCGGAGGTGGAGTTATTAGGCTGGCATAGTGGGCAACTTACATTGGCGAGAGCAAGGTGACTTGGGACATGGGGTGTCCCAAGAGGTGTCATGAAGCCACTTAAATCAGTCTGCTTGATATCAACTAATGGGATTCTTGTTTCCCCACATCCGTGCACTGACTCACTACTCACTCAGACTGACTTCTAGGACCTTAAGTCAAATTATAGGTGAAGACAACAACATTCAGATACAAGAGGTTCCTTCAATAATTAACAAGGCCGCAGAGCTCAGAAGAAAGGGATTTTGGATCTTCTCCATTCATCCAAGGGCTTTGATGAGCCTCAGTTTACCAGAAGGGATGTGGAGATATGGGTTAGATGTCATATCTATATCCGCATCAACAAGAGTCCCACGGGTACAAGAATGCTGGGACTATGTCCTAAAACACACGCTTTCTGAAAGTGTTCACTACTAACAAAAACAAAACAAAAACACTGATGCAAAAATGTTCAAGTTGTGTTCAAAGCATGTAATACAGTGAAATACTCTTCAGTCCATGTGTCTTGGTTCTCAGTTTGTGTGGATTATATCCTGCAGTTGCAGCAAAAGGCTGTTTGAATGGTACCTACGAGTTGATAGAATGCCTTTGTGACTAAGGCTCACGACAGATTAGTGCAGACTCACTGTAAGTGGTTCTATCTGCTGAAACGGTAAGGCTACTACCAAATATTTACAAATGGGGAAAAAAATACAACTACTTTTATTTGATTTAGCATGTTAAGACGATCACTTAACAAGAGAGGCATAAGCACCACCTCTTCCCATTGATTAAACAGTATTTATAATCTTGATCTTCTAAAAGCCTCAGTACAAAGGGTTTGTTTGGCCTTCTTTACAGAGAGAGGGACTAGGCAGTCGCAATGTTTATAGACCTCCTGCCAAGACCTTCTTAGCAGTGAAATAGATTGCACAGTATACTCTCTCTTTAGTAAACTAAACAAAACTACTTCAATGTTGGAGCAGGTTTTTTTAAAAGCCATATGACCCTTTAAAATTCTGTGTGAAATTAGTGTGATGAAATTATATTAGTTATGTATTAAATACATATAAAACTTACCCATTACTACAGCTTTCTAATCAAATGCACTGTAAAACAGATAAGGACTTAAAGTTCTTTTGCCTGTATGTCACTAAGGAATGCTCTGCTTTAAAGCCAGATTTGAAAATGGACACAGAGCACCATAAAAAGATACTGGCCCAAACCCCCAGCAGGTGCAAATGGGCACAGCTCCTTCGATTTGAATGGCTCTATGGCAGTTTAACTAGCTGAAAAGTGGCCTGCTATTTACAAGAATGCTGAAATTGACTCTGATCCTGATGCTGCAGGATCCTACATACTCTACTCCTCTCTTCCTCTAGATGTAGCCCTTTGGCCCCATGACACAGCAGATCAATTCTCAATCACAGATTTTAGGGCTAGAAGACACTATTATGATCATCTAATCCGACCTGCTGTATGACATAGGCCACAGAGCCTCCTGCACTGATTCCTGCCCTACCTAGTGATTGCTGCACCAAGCCCATATCTTGTGGTTGAGCTAGAACATCTCCTTTAAAATCCTAGCACTGTTGACACCAATTGGAGCTTTACCATTGACTTCACGGGAGCCAGGATCTCATCCCATGCTGCTTCTCTCTGCAGCCCATAGAGAACTCTATATCGGGACCTCCCTATCCCCAACATTCCACGTGCCAGCAGGGGTCAGTGCACTGCCCTTACCACTCCACCCGGGAGCAGGGGTGGCAGAGGGGAGGGGCATTAAAGATAATCACAGCTTCTCATACACCAATCATGACTTTCATACGTCCATGTATAGGTACCTGAAATGGAAACAACTGTTCTGTCTCCTTCATAAGTTCTGTTCCCTAAATTTACTAAATTTTAATGAAGTACTAAATGTTTTTAATTGCCTGGTTCATGTTACAGAATAAAATTCTATTGTTTGGAACATAATTCAGCTTTATTAGTTCAAAACATATGCTGGCTGGTACTAAGCAGGTCTGACAATTTCCTGTTGCTGCACTGTGTTACAGAACCCATAACATAATTCACAAACAATATTAATAGGCGCATGGACATTGTTATATTCCTACATACACAGCAATCACAAGATTCATACCAGGCCATAAAGCAACAAGGCCAGGTAGAGCACACTACACTACTAAAATCATCTTTCTAAGCCTCCCTGAGCAGTATAGCTCCGCACTGAGGTCTTCTAATAGCCCTTTGGCACCTTATAGACTAACAGACGTATTGGAGCATGAGCTTTCGTGGGTGAATACCCACTTCGTTGGATGCATGGAGGGGCAGTAATACTAATAGGTCTCCACGATTCCTAAAGTATCAATGTCTATTTTCATTGCCCGAAAGTTCTTAAAAAAAAAAAAGGGGGGGGGGGAGGGGAAACGTATGCTAATTTTGTTACACGCAGATGCTTGCTTTTCTTTCAGAATGGTACAAAAGAACTGAAGAGCACGGCTGAAATTTTTCAAAATTGCCTAGGGCATTTCGAGACACTGGGTGGTACTTTTTCAGAAGCAGCTAAATCAGTGGTTCTCAAACTTGGGCCGCCACTTGTTCAGGGAAAGCCCCAGGCGAGCCGGGCCGGTTTGTTTACCTGCCGCGTTCGCAGGTTCAGCCGATCGCGGCTCCCACTGGCCGCGCTTCGCTGCTCCAGGCCAATGGGGGCTGCAGGAAGCAGCGCAGGTCGAGGGACGCGCTGGCCGCCCTTCCTGCAGCACCCACTGGCCTGGAGCAGGGGACCACGGCCAGTGGGAGCCACAATCAGCCGAATCCTGCGGACTCGGCAGGTAAACAAACTGGCCCGGCCCACCAGGGGCTTTCCCTGAACAAGCGGCAGCCCAAGTTTGAGAACCACTGAGCTAAATGACGCAAGGAACTCGTACTTCTTAGTCACTTAAGCACATAGGAAAATCCCAACCATTAATGTCAAAGGGAATTTCTGTGCACGCATCTAAATCCTCAAGGCAATTTAGGAAAAAAAAAGTCACTGTTCAAATTTAAATATAATTAAGTTAGGATTGAATGATTACAAATGATAGCCCAGCTGTAAATCAAAGGCAGCAGTGCACTTTGTGCACAGGCGCCTTATGAACAATTACTACAAGAATTAGAGACAATTCAAATACAAGACATCTTATGGTTCTATAAAATTGTTATTTTGTAAATGTTCAAATTAAGTCCCAATCCTGCAATGGATGGATCCCCATTTTATTTATATCTAGTTGCAGGATCAGAACGAAAGTGAGCTTGTCTCTAGGGTGACCAGACAGCAAATGTGAAAAATCAGGACAGGAGCTGGGGGGGGGTTAAATAGGAGCCTATATAAGAAAAAAAGACCCAAAAATTGGGACTGTCCCTATAAAATTGGGACATCTGGTCACCCAACTAGGATCCTGGTCAGAAATTGCATGCATTTTTGCCTGGGACTGCTTTCTCCTCCAGATCAAGCTATTCAGAGGAAAATGTACCCAGCCACCTGTACAGCACATTTTTTGAAGAATTCTATAAACAATCATTTACCTCTCATGCTGGCTGGACAAAATAAATATTCCAAAAATCTCAAGGGATCTGAGGCTTCTGTTTTTAAGCTACCTTCTGCCTCAGGCTTGCACAGGAATGGGCACAGGGCCATATTATAATAGTACTTTGCCAGCTTCTCTATCTCCAAACTCCTTATCAAAGCAGCAGAATTCAACTGATCCAAAACTATTACTAATCAATAGGTAACCTGTACCTTGAGTTATGCTGTTCTCCCATTGCACAATGCGACACCACTACGACAGAACGTCCAGAAATTTATTTTTCACCATCTATTTTTTATTAGTTATGAATCTTGTTAGGCAGGGCAAAGTGGAAGAATACTGTCCCAGGGTACAGTAGCTGTCCAAGAGGACAGTCCTTGAAATAGTAGCCGCATCCTTTATATATCATCTTCTCTAGGAGAGGGTCCATGGGTTGCCAGTGTTTAACAGAGCATCCCAATCCAAGCTGCAGGGAAACACAACAGAGCAAAGCTCCTGAAACCAAGGCGGGGACTCCAAGGGTACGTCCACATTGCAAAAAACAAAAATAGCAGTGTAGACATTCCTGCTAGGGCTCTGAAATCCCTCTCCCTCGCTGGGTCTCAGAGCCCGAGCAGGAATGTCTACACTACAATTCTGAGCCCCAGAACACAAGTTCTGAGAGCCGCAAATAGTGGATCCAAGCTCTCAGACTTACTGCCACAGGGTTGTTTGTTTTGGGGTGGGTTTTTTTGCAGTGTAGTGCACTCTCCCTCAAGAATGGAGAAGGGCAGAGCTCTAGCACCATGAGGTCTGCACATGACCAAGTCCAACCCTTGAAAATCAGATGCTGCTCTCACCTTTGTGAGGCTCATACATGCAAGTGGACAAGCCACATCCCAAGTGCCTACATGCATGATCAGGGTCTCATAAAAACCCGGGTTACCTTGGAACCGAGCAGTAGCCTCTGTCAGCAACCTTCCAGGAAAAGTTCAGAGGGTGACTGCCATGACTCACTTTGTTCTAATGTTATTTATATTGGGGTAGCACCCCGAGACCCTAATCACAAACTGGGCCACACTGTGATAGAACTTTACACACACCTATAAAGGCCCCGGCTGTGCCATGGAAATAAAAGTACAGAAAAAAAGAACCTAAGAGCTAATGCCACTTTCCAGCTCATTGTGCTACTCCCGCTTCCTTTCCTCCACCGCCAAAACCATCCATCAGCCCTGACCTTATACCAATCCCTTGATTCTTCCAATTCAAGGGAGAATCTGGCATGCAGATATGGCGAGTCATACTCTCCCGGTTCCTCATTCTGCATAGTAATTCTTAACAGAATAATCCCCAGGAGCTGTAAATTGGGAATCAGGTGACCAACTACTATCTAGTCTCTCATGCATCTTACTCATATCATCATCATGGCGAAAGGCATAGTTTTAGATCTTATGGAATATTACTGAATCCTTGCACTGAGATGTTTGATCTTCTCTCTTCTCAGCTACAGAGGACCTTATTTTTGTGGGAGTGCTCTGAGAGAGGAAGGAGGATATCTGCTGGCATCTCTGGACTCTGGTTGGCTGTGAAGAAGGGACAGATGTGACACTAACGGAATCTTGTTCTTTTGTCGGCTTCACACCGTCCCTGGAGTACGAGCATCCAATCTCCAAGGCAATAAACACAGCGTTCGTAAGCACCAACTTTGTAAATTTTGCTCATCTCCCTTTATGACAATGTCTCTTCTTTTCCTTGCCCCAAAACCAGCTATCCTAGATTAAGCAAGCAAGTTCTTTATTGTGGTTTTGCTATTCTGAGCAAAGTTGGCTACCTTAATACTTCCTGTCTTTTTAAAATCAACAAGATAAAAATCAATCTGTACCTCAGAATCTGATTTTAATGAGGTATTTGCTCTATCTTGTGCACAGAGAACAGGAAATACTACAGATGCCAGGGTAAATTGGACTACCACTGGCATAAGTGCAATTGATATTTGCACCAACTATGCATTATCACCAAAAAAACCCACACCACAGAGATCATGCATGCAGAATTTTCCCTTTGTTATATCTACTCTTTCCTTCAATTCTTTTGAAGGGTGGGTACGCACACACCCCCCCCCCCTCTATCTCAAATTCTAGTGTTTTACAGTTATTTAAAAAAAACAGCACAAAGATGAATGGTGAAGAGATGCGTGTTTCACTGAGGCTTTAATGTTGTCAGATGTGTATAACTCTCTGGATTTAGACAACAGAGGTTTTAACAAATCTGTCCAAACTGTAAGGAGAGCTGCACATACACATTTTAATTAGCACTGATTACACGGAATGAAGCCAGACTCTGCGTTTGCTTCTTCCAGTACACAAGAGGAAGAGAATGGTTTCACGTAAGTCCAAAATGTGATTGAATTCATAACTCTCTCCTTTTTCGAAGAGAGCAGATTAACCCGTGATGGTCTACCATCTGTCAGAAACATGACAACAGTGCTGTGAAAAGTGTGTCTCTTAGAAGATCTCTCAATGGTTGTAGGTGTGTAAGCAAGGTTACTGTTCCTTCTTTGGATTTCCAACCATAAATTGTAAAGAATCACCTTGAAATATCTCACCTAATACCCAGAATTTAAATTTAAAAAAAAAACCTTCAATAATTAATTTCACAATAAATATAAATCAGAATAGTCACTGCATAAGCAGAAAGTGCTCATCCCCAAACACAAACATTTTAAATAAAGAGACCTTTAGGATGGGTTTTGAAAACAAGTTTTACTTAGTTGTCATGAATTATTAACCAGACAAAATCTCTTTTGTTGCCCTTTATACATATTTGATCTCCAGTTTCAAAAAAAATCAAACTGACACTTATGTCTCTTGTACAAATACCCAACCTTTTAAAAAATGCTCTGGGCATTATAAATACATTTTTTCATTAATATGGAAACAACAATTCTATAAATAGCCATTTTAGAGAATTGCTTCAAGGCATTGTTTTTACAGACAACAGTAGGAAACTGAGGAGAATGTCATTATGGCAAACCTCTTAAAAATGGAATAAACTCTCCAATCAACTTTGGGTCATTTTTTTCCTTCAAAAACTTAAGTGCATGCTTAAGTGTTTCGCTGAATCAAAGCCTAAAAGAGAGACATCATATTTAAACAGGACCATGTGGTATAAAGAACAACCAAAATAAAGGCCTTTTTTGCAACTCCAAAGAATTATTTCTAAAGACTTGAGGGTGCGAGGGTGTGTTTTGAAAACTAAGTTGCAGCGGCCTTGATGCTTCAGCTTTGTATATTCTGAACCCAGCAAAAACACCAACAGAAAATGACACCTGAAACACTAAAGTACACAAGCAATTATATTATTCTAATATATTCTTTTGTAACAGGCAATAGATACAAGATAAGGTTACTTTATAACAAAAGTACTACCACAATCCATCTTTGGAGACAAGAGGAACGAATTTCTTGATAATACTTGGATGGTGTTTTTCCATTGCATCGCTGTGACAGCACACTGACAAGAGATCAAAGGCCTGATTCGCCACTGCATTGCCCCACTTTCACCCTGATGTAATGCCATGGATTCTGTCAGCTGGAAACATGACAGCATTGATTTCAGTGGAATGACACTGGTGTCAGGAGCAATGCAGCAGGCTCTAAGCCTTCCCAACAAGTGTACAGGAACGTATTTAACAAGAGACCGAGTCTCCGACATGGAGTAATAAAAACTGAGGAGTGCAAGTAACTTATCAGGGAGGTTTAAATAGACAGCTTTAAACTCCAATATTGGACCAACCACACAGCAAGGAAAAGATCCTGTTGACTTGAGTGGAGTCAAGATTTCACTCCAGATTGGTCCCCAGGTGTAAATTGGAACAACTCTGTATTGGGCCAGTAGTGGCCAATGTCCACGAGGGGCCACTAAGGTAGCTGAGGATTGCCAATCAGTCTCCTTCTTCCCAGTCACATGCCCTGTGCAGCAGGGGCTGGGGAGGAGCATGTATGCTTTCGTTACATCACTGAGGAGCTCTCTGCACTGCAGTGTTCCTTGGGCATCCTCTATGCCAGAATTAGAGTGCAAAGCTTCCTGCCCACAGCCCTTTCGCACCGGCTGGTAAGCTTGAAATCAATATGAAAAAAGGCGTTTCTTCTCTTACCTTATTCTGATCTGTCCAGTAAAAGAAAAATCCATGTGGATCTGTTCTGAGAAGAATTGGAGTCACAACAGTAGAATCCTACAAAGAAAGGGTAAAAAATATGAACATTAAACTTATCTTCACTGTTAATAAAATAACAGTCCTATCACAGAATGTCACTTACACAGTTTAATCCCACATCCCAAATCTCCATTTTGATGTCATAATATATTTCTAAGTAATTTAAATGTTTTCATCTTCTACATTCTGTATATGTGCGAGAGAGAATGTATCTGCCCAATAATGCTCAGTTATACATATTAAATTACTGTAGGAATCTTATTAATTCTGTTTTCCATTTAAATACTTCCTATTTTTGTCTGTTACTCACATATGTGGTTTTTATAACAATATGCATTTTTCTGAAAGCAGTTAAAAATCCAATTGTAAAGCCCATATGTGGGAATCATTGAAAATTTTTATAAATAAAATTATCCTGAAAGCTGATGTATATTTCTACTAACCAGTTACAGCTCGTGTGAAGCTTTGAAGCTCAACCATTTCCCACACAACAATAAATAAGGCCACATTCTACATATCTTTAGAAAATATGGCTCTGATTGATCCAAATTAAAATCAAATGTGCTGAAGATTTAAAAAAAAACCCCATAAAACACGATTTAATCGTGTAAGTTGCAGTCTATGATATTACTCAATGTTCTCTTATTCCAAAACCAGATGCGCTACACATAAAAATGTTAAAAAGCAGGATAATGTTGATCTATCTTAGATGCTTATATGGCCCCTTTTACTGTAGTATCTGAGCACCTCACAATCGTTAAACATGTTTATCCTCACAACACCCCCCACGATGTAGGACGGTGCTATTAACCCTGTTTTACAGATGGGGAAACATGGCACAGAGAGGTTAACTGATTTGTCCAAAGTCACACAACGTCTGTGGCAGAGCAGGGACTTGAACCCCAGCATCCCAATTCATAGGAGAGGGCCTGCACCAATGGAGCATCCTTCCTCACCGTAGACAAGCTTTTAAAGACTGGAGATCCTGTCTGGACTGGAACGGTATTACATTTGCTGTGGCAAATACTATCTTAAGAAAAGTGATCCAATGCTGACCATCTCAGCAAGAGCCGCTGGTCTTGAGAAGATAACCAGTAGCCTGGCCATCATGGACCACGGAATGGGAGCCAGATGGCAAACTGATTTGTTGGGTCTTCCCATAGGTACATACATACGGTCTGCTTCCTGCAGTGTTTACACGAGAGCACCAAGTGCAGTGGTGGCAATCTGGTTGTGGGAGTCAGGGTAGGCCTCATTCGGGTGCTTTCCTCAGGAGTGGACTGCACTTCAGGGTGCAAGGTTTGGACTGTCATCACCATTTTTCCAACAACAAGGGGTGGAACAGTGGTTTCCCTGAGACAGTTGCCTGCCTGTAGCAGCTATGTCACCTTATTTCCCTTGGCATCCACCCTGACAAGCACTTATTGGTCCCACAAGGCCAATGCTGTACCACTTTATAATTTGTTCTCATTGGCCTCTGTGGGTCAGGACTTGAAGACCCGTCTTTCTGATTCAGTCCTTACCAGGGCCACCGCACGCATGCAGTACGGGCACTGGCTCAGTGGC
Source organism: Mauremys mutica (assembly GCF_020497125.1). Lineage (NCBI taxonomy): Eukaryota > Metazoa > Chordata > Testudines > Geoemydidae > Mauremys > Mauremys mutica. The sequence goes on from NC_059074.1 coordinate 202,023,416, forward strand.
ATTTAGCTTGCTTGCTGACAAGCGGGCTGCGGGAAGGATGGCCAGCACATCCCTCAGCCTGCACCGCTTCCTGCAGCCCCCACTGGCCTGGAACGGCGAACCGCAGATAGTGGGAGCTGCGAGCGGCAAAACCTGCGGACGCTGCAGGTAAACAATCCGGCCTGGCTCGTCAGCAGCTTTTCCCTGGCAGGCTGTGTGCCAAAGGTTGCCGATCACTGGTATAGAATGTAATGTCCAATATACCATGGAAACAAGCAGGTTGCTTGATTTAATTAATAGTGATCCCATCTACCTGAAGTCTAGTCAGCTTCAAAGAAAACAAACAAAAAAAACCCGCAAGTTGAGTAGTTTCAAACACGACTCTTGATCAAGCGGAAAACACTGAGGGAAAGAAGCTATGGAAAGGTGGACAGTAATAAGGAAAGAAAAAAAAACACAAAATGTGCTGGCTAGCATTTCGTTAAATGAAAACCAAAAATTCTGTCTCTGAACATTAAAGTCATAGAACACAAGCAGTGGAATTTGTCTGGTAAGTTACACTAGGACGTTAAGTGTCCTGAGACAAGTGTTTTGACAGTCAACTGAAGGGAAAGTCTGATCCATTAAAAAAAAAAAACTACTAGTGGTACTGTGTGTCGGGAAAAGATGTCAAATTAACAAGTATGGAGGGAGAAAAGATATTTTGCTATGATTCAGCAATGCACTTGGGTACCTGCTTAACTTTCAATTTCAGTAACATAAGAACATAAGAAAGGCCGTACCGGGTCAGACCAAAGGTCCATCTAGCCCAGTATCTGTCTACCGACAGTGGCCAATGCCAGGTGCCCCAGAGGGAGTGAATCTAACAGGCAATGATCAAGTGATCTCTCTCCTGCCATCCATCTCCATCCTCTGACGAACAGAGGCTAGGGACACCATTCTTACCCATTGTGGCTAATAGCCATTTATGGACTTAGCCACCATGAATTTATCCAGTCCCCTTTTAAACATTGTTATAGTCCTAGCCTTCACAACCTCCTCAGGTAAGGAGTTCCACAAGTTGACTGTGCGCTGCGTGAAGAAGAACGTCCCTTTATTTGTTTTAAACCTGCTGCCTATTAATTTCATTTGGTGACCCCTAGTTCTTGTATTATGGGAATAAGTAAATAACTTTTCCTTATCCACTTTCTCAACATCACTCATGATTTTATATACCTCTATCATGTCCCCCCTTAGTCTTCTCTTTTCCAAGCTGAAGAGTCCTAGCCTCTTTAATCTTTCCTCGTATGGGACCCTCTCTAAACCCCTAATCATTTTAGTTGCCCTTTTCTGAACCTTTTCTAGTGCTAGAATATCTTTTTTGAGGTGAGGAGACCACATCTGTACACAGTATTCGAGATGTGGGCGTACCATGGATTTATATAAGGGCAATAATATATTCTCAGTCTTATTCTCTATCCCCTTTTTAATGATTCCTAACATCCTGTTTGCTTTTTTGACCGCCTCTGCACACTGCGTGGACATCTTCAGAGAACTATCCACGATGACGCCAAGATCCTTTTCCTGACTCGTTGTAGCTAAATTAGCCCCCATCATGTTGTATGTATAGTTGGGGTTATTTTTTCCAATGTGCATTACTTTACATTTATCCACATTAAATTTCATTTGCCATTTTGTTGCCCAATCACTTAGTTTTGTGAGATCTTTTTGAAGTTCTTCACAATCTGCTTTGGTCTTAACTATCTTGAGAAGTTTAGTGTCATCTGCAAACTTGGCCACCTCACTGTTTACCCCTTTCTCCAGATCATTTATGAATAAATTGAATAGGATTGGTCCGAGGACTGACCCTTGGGGAACACCACTAGTTACCCCTCTCCATTCTGAGAATTTACCATTAATTCCTACCCTTTGTTCCCTGTCCTTTAACCAGTTCTCAATCCATGAAAGGACCTTCCCTTTTATCCCATGACAGCTTAATTTACGTAAGAGCCTTTGGTGAGGGACCTTGTCAAAGGCTTTCTGGAAATCCAAGTACACTATGTCCACCGGATCCCCCTTGTCCACATGTTTGTTGACCCCTTCAAAGAATTCTAATAGATTAGTAAGACACGATTTCCCTTTACAGGAACCATGTTGACTATTGCTCAAGAGTTTATGTTTTTCTATGTGTCTGACAATTTTATTCTTGACTATTGTTTCAACTAATTTGCCCGGTACCGATGTTAGACTTACCGGTCTGTAATTGCCGGGATCACCCCTAGAGCCCTTTTTAAATATTGGTGTTACATTAGCTAACTTCCAGTCATTGGGTACCGAAGCCGATTTAAAGGACAGGTTACAAACCTTGGTTAATAGTTCCGCAACTTCACATCTGAGTTCTTTCAGAACTCTTGGGTGAATGCCATCTGGTCCCGGTGACTTGTTAATGTTGAGTTTATCAATTAATTCCAAAACCTCCTCTAGTGACACTTCAATCTGTGACAGTTCCTCAGATTTGTCACCTACAAAAGCCAGCTCAGGTTTGGGAATCTCCCTAACATCCTCAGCCGTGAAGACTGAAGCAAAGAATCCATTTAGTTTCTCCACAATGACTTTATCGTCTTTAAGCGCTCCTTTTGTATTTTGATCATCAAGGGGCCCCACTGGTTGTTTAGCAGGCTTCCTGCTTCTGATGTACTTAAAAAACATTTTGTTATTACCTTTGGAGTTTTTGGCTAGCCGTTCTTCAAACTCCTCTTTGGCTTTTCTTATTACACTCTTGCACTTAAGTTGGCAGTGTTTGTGCTCCTTTCTATTTGCCTCACTAGGATTTGACTTCCACTTTTTAAAGGAAGTCTTTTTATCTCTCACTGCTTCTTTTACATGGTGGTTAAGCCACGGTGGCTCTTTTTTAGTTCTTTTACTGTTTTTCACAAGTAGAACTTGTGCCTATGCTTAAATGTTTTGCTGAATAAAGACAGGCTTAAGCACACACCGGAATGTTTTCCTGAATCGGGGTCTTTCCCAGCTCCAAAGGGTCCAATGTGGTTGCTTGTGTAGACCACACACCTGCTGGCTGTGGCAGTCTGTCTTATGTAATGGCACCAAGACCACTTTGCTAAGGCTGTAGAGCAGACTCATTTTATCTTTCTCTAAGAAGCAGTTGGCTTTTAGCTCATGCAGTAGAGGCTCATGCACTAAGCTCCAGGGGTCCCAGGTTCAATCCCACCCACTGACGAGCAGGGTCTGTCTGTGTTACACTTGTACTAGATGCAATGGAAATAAGTGTACAACAAACCTAATGAAGAAGAAATTGAGTGGATGTCAGTATCTGTAAAGTACTATAAAAGTGTTCTGAAATCTGTTCCTTTCAAAAAGAAATGATTCACATCACATAACTGCCTTTCCTCAGCCCACCTCTAGACATTTTTTGTGCCGTCTGTACGTAAACAGACAGCACAGGAAAGAGACTCAAGTCGCTCCTCTGAAAGATGAGGCACACAGGACATTTGGAGGGGGCGGAGGTGTTGGGAAAGACAGGCATAAAGAGATTATGTCTAGGATTAATCAGTTTTGCTGGTTAATCATTCCAAATCAACTGCTTAAATCCAAAAGCTGTTTGGATGCATCTGTGCGGATGACATACGGCTGTCAAAGAACGATTTTTCAAGTCTCAGGCTGTGAGATGCCAGCTATACTCAGCAGACGTCGTAGTGCCACAAAAAGAATTGCACCAAAGGCTCCAATCCCTGTAAGGTGACAAAACAGAATCTGCATCATGTGATGCATAAAGAGGAATTATACATAGTCTCTAATTAAAGCTTCTGAGTAGAGTAGAAATATTATAATACAAAATCAAAAGCTGTGCTAAAGCGGCAGATTTTTATTTTTTAGTCAGGAAATGCAAAAGCAATAATTGCTACAGGAACATTATCTCTGCTCTGTTACTAATTTATAATAATTTCTACTCTTGTTTTTCATGTTAATTGCACTGCTCTGATAGGACAGACTATTTTATTATGTGTATTACAACAGAACACAATAGTACCAACCAAAATTGGTGCCCCATTCCGCTAGACATTGTATAAAACACAGAGCAAGAGAGACAGTGCCTGCCCTGTAGAACTTTTATTTACTATATCTGAATTTTTAAAAATTTTGCCTACAGAACTCCATCACCCTTATGTCAGCTGTGAGTGACAGCAGCAGCAAGGGCTGGGTTCAGACTGTCTCAACATTCTTGTTTCTAAAAATAAGAGCTCTCATCCAGAGCCATACTCCTATTTCTGGTCACCTCTGTGGGGTGCTCTTCCCTACTCACAAGCACTCAGAGTCTTTGCGACTATTGACCCACAAGTAGCTTTTTATTGGGGGAGGGGGAAATAATAATCCCATGAAAACTCCCTATACATTTACATATATGAAAATGAGGAACCTAAATCAGTACATCAGGAGTTTGGTCAACCCCAGGAAGGGAGGGATCGCTCAGTGGTTTGAGCATTGGTCTGTTAAACCCAGTGTTGTGAGTTCAATCCCTGAGAGGGCTATTTAGTGATCTGGGGCAAAAATCTGTCTGGGAATTGGTCCTGCTTTGAGCAGGGGGTTGGACTAGATGACCTCAGGGGGGGAGTTGTATGACTTCCAAGGTAAGTATTTCATATACAATTGTTGTATTATATTTACAAATAAGATATTATTGCACCCCCACACTGCCACAAGTCATCCAAAGGAGCATCTTCAAACTTATTCATTCAGTTTGCTCCCCCGCAAAACCGACCCACTTCCCAACCTCCCCAAATGGAGCTATTTTCCCTCTGCACCTACAATGACAACAGCAAAACAAAGGAGACCCAAAAGCAATTAAGAGTGTACGGAATACAATTTCCTTCCATCCAGGTAAACAAGACACCCCTACAAAGGAAAAACACCCAAGGACAAACAAAGAGGGAGGGGGCAAACTCATGTCTTTCCCACCCCAATTAAATCCAACACACAAAAGAAAAGGCAGAGAATAAAGCAACAGAAGGAAAGACGAGGCTCGCTTGACTGTATCCTCACACAAGTGAACAAAGAGGCTGTTCTCAGTGCAGTCTCTCAGGACCAGATTTCTAAAGAGCTCAACTCCCATTTAGGCACCTGATTTGTCAAAAAGGTACTCAAAGCCCAGCAGCTCCCATTGAGAACAATAGGTGTCCCTTTTGGAAAGCCAAACACGTATTTAGGTACCTAATATGGGAGCTGGGTTCTTTTGAACATCTGGCCCTAAATAAACAAACAGAAGAACCAATACATCGCATGCTGACACATTCATGGACACATTCCAAGAATACAATCAAGATGTGGGATGGGGAAGAGAGACAACGAGGGTGGAGAAGAAGAAAAAAAAAAGCAGAGAAAGGCAGCAGATCTGCAATGTCTAGCCAACAAGTCCGGGCCACAAATGACCACAAATTGTTGGCAGCTTCAAATACCACCCTCTGCCTACTATTGCCAAGCAGAGCTCTGGCTTCTGATGGAGTTCCTCTGCAAATTCCTGAAATAAAAAGCTCAACAGCAGCATGGACCCGATCTGACAGACCAGTATATACAACATCAGAGGGATTTAAAAAAAAAATCCTGATTTTTAATTAAACAGATTTTTTTTTTAAATTTACATGTTCTTTACTCTCTTCCAATATTATAGCCTTGAATTGCTCAAGCAGACATTTTGGACTATTTTCTTTTAGTAGTTTCCTAACTGTTAGTATAAATTTCACATTTTGCATCGAGATATTTTCCACTAAGAAGTTTCACACTTAAAACACTCTTCTATTCCTGTGCTGTATTTACAACCAAAACCACCTCCTGACATACTGCATTTACAGAAGTCAAGAAAGTTGAAATGCACCAACCAAGGTACATGCCTCCATCAAAGTTTGAAGTTAATGGGACTTGTGATCGTAAGTCATTCAGGAGACTTGAAAATTCCCCCCTTAGAAGCATCACTTTAGGCTCCCATTCTGGAAAATTTGGGCCTGTGTATATAAAAAAAAAGCTCACTGTAAATTTATGTACTGAAAAACCTAAGTGACTTTTCATTGTTGTAAAGAGATTTTATGCCACTGAGGCACAATCAAAGACAGTGGGATGCCTACCCACACTGCGCCACACTTTTGCCACTACTGCCCGATGCTGGGTGGACACGCTGAATGGCACAAACGACCCAACGCGAATGCATTCAGCCAAAACTTTTACTGGTGCAACCTCTGTGTTGAGACACATCCTATGAGAAATGCTACAAAAGTGGATGGATGGCTTTAAGCACAAGAGCAGCAGACAGAAGATCATGAGTAAAATTATGCACCTGTTTAAGAATTGGCAGGATCAGGGCTTTAATCTCCCAATATTTTGGTTTTCACCTATAGCAGTTTTGTAAGGGCTTGTCTACATGAATGTTTAGTTGATTGCAAGCTGGGGTGTGAACCTACTCTGCACTGACCTGCTGCGCTGTCTGTATGGACCCTGCTGATGCCCTCCCAGTGTCAAAAAGCACTAGATAAATGCACTTTAACGAACTGTTAATGCATGTCTCCAGGATTCCCAAGGACAGAAGCGTGCAGCAGGCTAGTGCAGGTAAATTCATACTCCAACTTGCCACAAACTAAACATTCACGTAGACAAGCCCCTCAGAGTCAGCTATAGCCAGGTCCACATACAGTGTTTGTATGGGTATCATTATTACAGTTATTGGTATGGATTTTTTTAAAAATCAGAATAGTTATACCATTATAATCCCTAGTGTGGATGCAGTTAGAGCGGTATAAAGGCACCTTATACCAGAATAATTAACTCCCCTTCCCGTACAGAAATAAGTTATATTAGTATAAGCACTTTTATACTAGTACAACTACTAGGATTGCGCTGCTTTAACTACACCAGTACAGCATAGCTAAAAGCAGTACAAGTTTTCTACGTGAACAAGCCCTAGGATACTGCACCAGGAAGGGCATTTAAAACTATATGTTTAAAAACATTTTAGTGCATTATAAATTTTCCTCTACAGTGTGTCCTACTGCAACCTTTAAATGACTTCTAAATAAATTTAAAATAAATTCCTGATTTAAATGATTTTTTTAAAATCAACAGACGTTTGGGAGCATGAGCTTTCGTGGGTGAATACCCACTTCGTTGGATGCCACCCACGGTATTCACCCACAAAAGCTCATGCTCCCAAACGTCTGTTAGTCTATAAGGTGCCACAAGACTCTTTGCTGCTTTTACAGATCCAGACTAACACGGCTACCCCTCTGTTTTTAAATCAAGTTATTTAAACGCCTCAGCAATCTCCATCTTAACATAACATTAAGATTTTAAAACCACAAAAGCCAAGCAACTCAGAGTTAAGGTTGTAGCCACCCTTTTAACTCTGCTTCGTGCATATGCGTTAAGGGTATGTTCCTCCTTCTGTTGAGGACAATGGCAAAATAGTCACAACTTCAGCGGGAGAAGGAATGGACCCTACAATAGGGGCTTTCAAAACACAGGGAAGGGAAAGATAAGCTAATCTTCGGCAGAGTATTTTTTTTTTAAACATACAAATATGGAGTAACTGAGTGGTGGTAATGAAATGGATCAGACCTGCACTACTGAAGAGATGTGTTTTTTATTTAATTGTTTTTAAAAAGTGCAATATTAAGAGTAGGATTTTTAAAGATGCTCCATATTGGCCTCTCTCTGCTCTGTTGGAGCCCGTGGGAACTTTATGGAGGACTTCAGTGGGAACAGAGTTAGGGCAAAGTGTTCTGCGATGTCTGCAAGTCAAGGAGGGGATGTCATTCCCAGCTCAAGGAGATATACAGAGCTAGTGCATGCAACAGAGAGAGTAGCCATGGCAACGCCAATGGCAGGAGGGGCTAGCTGCCCTGAGGCAGGGGCGCTGGAACGGGGCGGGGGCATGGCCCCATCACCTTTAAACCGGCTGGCAGTAAGGGTGAGAAAGTGGAGTCTTGGGGGTGGGGGGAAGCAGCGGCATGAGGGAGGGACCTCATGGAAGGGGCAGTACAAGGGCAGGAAGAAGGGGCAGCACATGGCCACGGCACAGGCACCGGTGGCCCCCCCACTTTTAGGGCACTTTCGTCGCTCCTGACCTGAGTCCATGCCTAGGGTCTCCAGCGGGTACACACTCAGGGCAGCTTGCACTGTTTTTAGTGCACTAGCTGTGTCCGAGCCAGCTGAGAGCTAGCACCAGGATCTCTCCTTGGCCTCGCATCACCCACCCAGCTCAAAAGGGTAGACATGCCCCTTCGTGTCATTTCGCTAAACAAGAGGAAAAAAAAAGTGTTGGGGATGGGGATTGAAATGAGAACACCACACCCTCACCACACAGGGGCACTGTGAACATTAATTCATTGATGTAGTATCCGAGTGTTTCAACAGTGAGGGGTGCCACAGAAAAGCCCTTGAAGAAACTAGTAATTGTGTCTTCAGTGCAGGGTTTGAACAGCATGCAGTAAATAGGCCATGGAGCCATCCACTGAACAATGAGGACTGTTAATAAGATTGAATAAATCAGCACCATCCATCCTGTGCAATGAACGAGCCAGGAATCCTGTAGAAAGATAGTATGTGATTATGTAATTAAAGACTGTATCATAATGCATACGCACAAGGGACCAAATTAAGGTTGCACAGGCAATCTTAATTCTGGCATTTCCTAGCTTCTGATTGCTTGATTTTGCAACCTTACTAATGATCTTTTAATGTGGTTTGACTGTAGTAACAAAAAATTCATTTAAAAACAATTTAAAAAAAAAAAAAAAAAGCAAAGTTGTGTAGAAAGTAGAGCAGGTCAAAACTTCCTTAACTAGAATTTTTTTCAATCAAACATTTTCTTTTTCTCTGAACTGCAATTTATTGCATAAAAATGTCAATGTTATCAAAACTTTTATACAAGTTTTTCATTTAAAAATAACCCACTTTGTTTCAGTAAATAAAAAATTTCAGTGACCATTTGGAAGTGTTTTACCTAACAAAAAGCCAGTTTTTGGTGCCTGACACATTTTGATAGCCACAGTTTGTCTCCATCCTGCCCCTCCCCCCCCACACACACACACAAAGAAAGCATTTTTGCACAATGGACATGATACATCAAATTCTACTGACAGAACTTTTATTTACCAGATTAAAACAGATAAGGATTTCAGTCCTTTCATCATTATTTGGCATAGGTATTTGAAGGATACTCCAGGCTTAGGGCACTAGCTTGTGACTTCAGAGACCTCACTTCAAGTCCTTTCTCCACCACAGACTTCCTGTATGACCTTAGGCAATTCACTTAGCCTGTCTGTGTCCCAGTACCCCATCTGTAAAGAGGGTAAAATAGAACTTGCCTATCTCACATGGATGTTGTGAGAATAAATATAAAAAGAGATTGTGAGGTAGTAAGATATTAAAGTAGTAGAGGAATTGAAAAATCATTTTCATATCCTTTTGGGATAAGAGGCTGCTCATTTTATAAGATAACCTGGGGCCAAATCTCTGTCCCACAAAAAGCAAATGCTTTCCAATGGAGTTCAATAAAATCAGAATTTATCCTGTGATGAAATATTAGCTGACTGAACATCTGAAATATGAATTTTTAAATTCAGTATCCAATTATCTTCTTGCATTGCAAGAGAACTGTTATACTACATTTTCCCACTAGTTTAGATAGTGTATCCTTCCCTAGTTGATTTTTGTTCGTTATATTTAGTCCGATCATTGCAGATTAAATATAATTAAAAACCTGAACGTGTTGGACTCAATAAAAGCTCTAAATCCAAACCGACTGGAAAACAGAGTTGTTCAGTTGAGTATATTTTTCTTTCTTTTAAAAAAAAGAAAAAAAAAGGAAGAGTCTAATCTCTGAATATATCCAAGAGCAGATCAATGTTGGTTCATTTCTGAGGTCTCAGAAATACACAGTAGTGACAGATTTGGACAGAATAAAAAAAAATGCCAAACTAAAACAAGCTATATGAGAGCCAACAATTTAAACCACATCTGAAAGTTTCTTTAAGGGAGAAATACATTCTCAGGCAAGTATTCATAACTAGTTTGTTTGATTTATTTCTACTTACCCAAACTGATAATGTTTATAAAGTATAACAAACATCTAATGTTCTCGATAAACTTCTGAAAAAAAGACTCTAAAACAAACAAACAGGCCCATGAATTCTCCCAGATCAAATCACACAGCACTAATCACCCACCAAGTTCAAAAGCATTTGATAAAATTGGGTAAAGATAATCTAGCACAGTGGCTCTCAACTCTTCCAGACTACTGTACCCCTTCCAGGAATCTGATCTGTCTTGCGTATCCACAAGTTACACCTCACTTAAAAACGACTTGCTTACAAAATCAGACATTAAAAAAAAAAATACAAAAGTGTCACATATCAGGGGGTAGCCGTGTTAGTCGGTATCCACAAAAACAACAAGGAGTCTGGTGGCACCTTAAAGACTAACCGATTTATTTGGGCATAAGCTTTCATGGGTAAAAAAACCTCACTCGCTGATGCATCTGAAGAAGTGAGGTTTTTTACCCACAAAAGCTTATGCCCAAATAAATCGGTTAGTCTTTAAGGTGCTACCGGACTCCTCATTATTTTTGTAGAAGTGCCACAGCACATTACTGAAAAATTGCTGACTCTCTCATTTTTACCATATCATTATAAAATAAATCAATTGCAATATAAATATTGAACTTACATTTCAGTGTATAGTATACAGAGCAGCATAAACAAGTCATTCTCTGTATAAAATTTTAGTTTGTACTGACTTCGCTAGTGCTTTTTCCGTAGCCTATAGTAAAATTAGGCAAATATCTAGATGAGTTGATGTACCCCTTGGAAGAGCTCTGCATATTCCCAGGGATATGCATACCCCTGGTTGAGAATCATTGGTCCAGTAGATAGGTGCTTCTGAAGTTTACTGCAGTACTCTGCGTTAAAATTTCTGACTTCGCTAAGAACTTCCTGGGTGAGCGCGGGCACTTAGTTTGTCTGCAGCTCTGTTCTCTACCTGTAAAATGGGAATAACATTTCCCTACCTGCCAGGGGTATTGTGAAGATAAAATCCATTAGTGGTTTTGAGGGGCTCAGGTGCTACTGTGATGAGTAGATGGGGTAAATATCTATATCATATTTTACAGATGATGGTGTGGAGGCAGAGAGTGGTCAAGTGATTTGCCCATGGTCATAAAACAATGAAATGGCAGAGTGAGTAGTGAGTCAACTTGAGACAAACTGAAGAATCTCATTTTCAAAGGTGAGTGTTCAGCCCTTCCTACAGATAAGACCCCTTTAAGGTATCTCAATTTGGGCACTCAAAATTCACTAGTCACCCTGGACTACCTTGCCCCTGACTTCCCGCCTGGTGCCCTAGCCACTGGATGCTGCTGTGCATAGAACAGTTCAATTCTGGTAACTACATTTTTAGTTCAAACTGGGTTCCAGTTTTAGGGTGATCAGACTTCCCGATAAAATCGGGACTGTCCTGATTTTGAGGAGTTTGTCCTGCGTCCGATTTTGAGGAGTTTGTCCCCTTAACATCTGGTCACCCTATCCAGTTTTATGGCCAGAGAGTCATCTAATTTAGGCAGCAATCCTGGTAAATATAACCTCTCCATTACTTATTGGTAGACTACACTTGAAAGCGAAAGTAAATAGCATAAGCAGCAAAGACCCGGTAAAAGCCTTTATGTAAAGTACATATTATCACTTGGGAAGATAAGAAACTCTTTAAGTGAGAACTGGAAACAAATACACTTTTTAACATATACCACTCCATTAACCTGCACTGGCATGCCAATTACCGCCACTAGACAATACCAGTTAAACTGTGTCCTAGCTCTGGGGTTGGTGCTACCTCAGCTATGTCTGTCCTGTTCCTGCTGGGGCCACACAGCAGAAACCACTACACACAATCAGGGGTGCTAGAACAATTTGTATATAGTGGTGGTGCTGAGAGCCATTGAACCAACCTGTAAGCCCAGCCACGGAGCAACCCCAGACCCCCTAGTTGCAGCAGCTTCGCACACAAAGCCAGGGCAGAGCGCTGCCTCCACCAATCCCATGAGAGAAAAAACAAAACAAAAAACAAACCACTCCTTTATACTTCAGTTTCTTTAACTCACCCAGCTAGTAATATAACTGCCTTTATCATTCCCCACCCCCTGCACTATCCCTAAACAAAGTGGACTTTGGAAAGCCTTACAATGTCATTTTGCAGTGAACGCAGTTCTTCTGAAGATTGCTTTTAAACTCTCCAAGGAAGAATTATTAAAAACCTTGGGTTTGATTTACAGCTGAGTGGCCCAAGTAAATTCAGTTTGTAAACCTCCCTCTTCCTGAAACGGTAACTGTCTAACACTGGGAACGAAGGACACCAGCGGTCTACAGCACTGGCAATCAAACCAATGCTTGAATAACCCAGACTTCTTTCCCTGCTACAAAAGGCTAAGATTTTCAGTGACCCGTGATTCTGCTCCCCTTCATTTTTGGAAGCCTAACTCGAGACAGTTAGAGGATCCCAATTTCGGAGGGCAAGGTGCTCAGCCCTTTCTGACAATCAGCCCCCCCCCCATAATGAGTCTCAAGGCAATAAATCCTTCAATGGGGAAGCAAATGGCTGTGGGGATAGTATAGTGGTGTACGAGAACTCCACTTGCCTTGTAGGATAGAGATGTATTCTCTTTTATTTAAATAAGATTTTAAATGGATTTCAACGTACAGGGCAGGAAATCCCCTGCAGAACACATGGAATTTCCAGACTTTACAATTGTGTAGACTGCACGGATTTAAACGTAGTCTAAATTGACAGAAGATTATCACTGCTCAGAGCACAGTCCAATGAAGTCAACAAGAGTCTTTCAATTGAGATCACCTACACACTTCACACAGACATCGGATCAGGCCCGATACGAGGCATGTAGGTGACCTATTTGCACGTACAAGTAGATGAGGGTCCACAGCACACATTTAGCACGTGTTGCGCTTCTTAGCGGTCTCAGCAAAGTTACTAGATGAACATAGAAGTGAACTGCTTTCTGCACACCTAGGAATGGCTGCTCCAGGCCAGGTTCCAAGCACACTGGTGGGTGAGTTTAAAAGCCTGCATTACTACTGCTTCTGCCAGCAATCCAGCACCATTCAATCTCACCCCAGCATCACTCAAAGAAGTACTAAATTAATTCTTTAAGAGCTATTGCTTTACTCTTCATCCAACGCGTTGTGTGACTGTGTTATAGCCAGTAAGTGCTACTCTGGATAAAATCCTTTCAGCACTCCCATTTGCAGAAAGCTATTTTCAGTGGCTTATAACTCATCTGGAAAATTTTGCTCTGGGCTGAAACTTGGTACAAGTCACAAGGTTTTGCTGAGGAAGAGCCTTTGTTTTATGAGATGTGAAAAGAAGTCAATATGGTCATTTTTCTATTAGAAAAATAAAACAGAAGGAAAATGTGCTGTATGGGAAAACATAGGTAGGGGATAATTCTGTCTTGACAGAGGAGTGGATCAAATCTTTTCCAAATCAGATGCCTAGGATTGTACCAAACACACACACACACACACAAAAGTTGTTTTCAGGTGCTTTGGGGAGGCCAAAATAACACAAACAAATTCCAGGACCAAGTTCTGTTGACTTGTGAATTCAGTGGGAATTTGTCTCTGCTTACAGACAGGACAAGAATTCATCTACGGGAGGAAGAAGGGGGTGAGAGAGGAATAGCTATTTTCAAAATCACGTAAGGGATTTAGGAACACGTCCCATTGATAATCAAAGGGGCTTGTGCTCTTAAACCCCTTAAGCGTCTTTGAAAATCTCCTCCTACAAAAGCTGATTATGAGAAGTATTCTCCCCTGCCTCAACCCAACAAATATTTCATAAGGAACCTTGTTGCATGAGCTTAACTTCTCTGCACATCCACTATGTTTAGACAATGGATCCAAAGTAGCTATAATGGTCTATTATGTTTTATTGTCATGGCAAGTTTAACATATTATGTATCATCATTATTATGGCCTACTGTTTCACAGAGGAGCTCCAATATACACATTTTTCACACTTTAGACCATAAAGCCTCAGGTCAATGATGCTCATTTAAAAAAAAAAACTCTCTGAATACAGGCAAACAGGCTAGATGGCCAAGACTCCAAAGTCTCTGTTGACTGGCTCAGTAGCAGATACTTTAAGCTGTCACTAAACATATATTTGCATGAAATGTCCCATACTACAGAGTGCCAAATTAGGTTCGCTTCCACTAAAATATTTTTTTCCTGGGATGATTCCATTGCTGGAACGAGGCATTGTGAATAAAAAAAAATATTAAAGAAAAAAAAAACCCTCTCATGCACGCATACTAAGTAAATTGCAATTAAATAAATCAAAAGAGAGTTATGGCTCAAAACTATTTCACTAGGTTATGCCCATGGCAAGTGTCTCAGTGTCAGATAATCTCAGCCCGATTTCTACATTCATATACGTTCGAGAGAACCCTCATCGCCCAGAGAACCCCACTGATAAAGAATGGGGCTGGCCATGGGGATCCATTCTTGCCTATGAGGTTGCAGGACTGGGGGGCCCATATGTGCCAGATATAACAGGGAATCTATGATGATTAATCTTGATTTAGGATTTATATCCTTTGTCAGTTTTTGCTAACAAACTTCATGCTTAATGTTGTGGGCGGTTTCATTTAGTCTATATAATATTAATATAGTTATAATTAAATAAAAACACCCAGTAAGTTATTTATACAGGAAGATTCCATTTTCACATAGTGCATTTCTTCACCTATAGACATTTCTGAATAATGGTTCAGTAATAGCCTTCACAAATAAAAATGAAGGACCAAATTCTCTGCAGACTTAACTCCATCAGCTAGTTTTATCTGCAAATAATTTAGCCCTATCTTTCAAGGTAACAATATCAGCGAGACATTGCAGAGAATTCTGTTCTTGCCACAGTTACACATCCGAGGGCCAGGAAAAAGAGGCAAAACACATAATCCATGTTTGAGAACGCCTTGGATTCTTCACCTGGAGAGTATAAATCACTGTTAACTTGTCCTCAGCATATATGTGGTTTGTGAATTTGCTGGCAAGATTGCTTACCAAAAAAAACCAAAAACAAAAAACAAAAAAACAGACAACACCACCACCACAGCAATAAGGCTGAGACAGTGCTGTGATCTACAGTACGGCAAATCTGATGAGTGAGAACTCAGAGGTGTCAACTCAACCTGAACAGCAAGTGAATTATTCATTTTAGATCCAAATCTACCTCAGGCACTATGTGACCCTGGTGTTATCTCACTGTTTATTACTGCACATTATTGGCACAGTCATGAAACTCAACGTCTAGGAATCCCTTAATAAGTAAATCCCCATTGCTTCAGGACTTCCCTCCTAATTTTTTGGTGTTGCATCCCTCATTGCAAGCGTTTGTCACACATTTCTGAAGGTCAGGATCACACCTTTGGTTTCTTGACAGGTTGAGAGCAATGGTAACGTGATACTGCGTAACAGAACTGGAACGGTGAACTGCACTCTCTCTCGGCTGTCCCACTAGCTGTTACTGTGCATGTCTCTAGAAAAGAAAACTTTACAGCAGGAATTTTTTTTTGAGAGCTGAGCTAGTATAAAGGGAGATCTCAAAAACTAGTTCTTCTCAATGACTCTTGCCATTCAAGCTGTGCAGCACGTCAGTCTTCTCCTTTATGTCCAATCCATAGACTTTCATCACAGTGCTGCCTCTGTGCATACTTCAGCACCGACCCTGGTGGGGTATCCATTTCTCTAGCTGCGTGTGGAGGGCAGGAACCCTTGAGGTTTTACCACAGGAGCAACCACTGAGGGATGGGATTGGCAGTGAACCTGTCCCCTCTGTTTCCTTCCACCCGGAGCTATAGCCTCCCCACCCATAACTGGGGGCCCAATGTGGGGGGAGAGGAGAATGCTATCCACCCGGTCTCTGAAGAAGTCCCTGGCACAGCCTATAGGGAGAGAAAGAAGTCCCAACTGCTAAATGGCTACGGTGCAGGGGGCAGCACAGAGCTACCCCTCTTCCACACAACGGAGCAATGCTGAGATGAAGGGATCGGATGTTTCAGGGGAGGAAGGGACCCTGCCTGTGTGTGTGATTTCATAATGAAGGGAGGGGGTGCATTTTGCATTGCAGAAACAAGAATACGCGAGAAGGGGGGCTTGTGGGGAGGCTTGAATGCATCTAGATTTTGGGAGTAGTCAAGGATAGTGAGAGATGTTTGCCGAGGAGAGAAGGTGAGTGGGTACCTGTGATGTTGTTCGTGTAGGGGATGCAAGAGTGTGCGTATGCACAGGTTGTGTGATAGAGGGTGGAGAGGCAAGTTGGGTGAGGTAGTAGCTTTTATTGGGCCAACTTCAATTAGTGAAAGAGACAAGCTTTTAGCCTACTTCAGTCACACAGTGGAAGGGGAAGAGTCCATAAAGAGACTGGGAATGAAGAAGACAGGAGAAAGCAGTGAGGGGCTGAGAAAGTGTCATTATGGAGAGAGAGAAAACGAACACAGGGAAAGAAAGAGGAAGAGGATAGAAGCAAAGAGAATACACTTAATGTTACCATATATAACAAAATAGGGTAATACAGGGTGAATTAGATGGAATACAACATAACCAAGAGACACAGGAAAGGGGAAAGATAACAGTTAATGAAGTGAAATGGAAAGAACAGATACTTTGTCTCCCTTGCATCTAAGTTCAGAAAAGTTTTAGTAAACAAGAGACAATGTAGATGTCAAAGGGTTACAATAAATACTAATATACACAAAGGTGCACCCACTAGCATACACGGCATGCTAACATTCACAGGGACAATAATTCACTGCCAGCATGGAAATAAATCCGTCCTGTCAACCTGCTCCCCCTCCATTTTAAACTGTCCTCTCTTCCTCCCAGAATCGTCCTCCAACTTTTTTAATATGTGCTTGCACCTGTGTGGATTCCTGGACCAAACATTCGCTTTACCCTCTGGAAACAAACCCATTCACTCGGAGGCAACACCACACACCGGTGCTGGCACCAAACCCTCTGCACCCAAATGTGGATTCCCCTTTTTTTGGAAGGAATAATCCTCTTCTCCGCCCCCCCCCCTCGGCCCCCGCCAAAAAACAAAAACTGAACCCGCTGGAAGGACGCGGGCCCCGCTCTCCGCTCTGCCCCAGAGGGTTAGCGCACAACAGGTTCACAGCCAGGTGAGGCCGCTCCTGTCTTCCCCCATCCCCATCCCAGGGCGGTCCAGGGCAGGCGGCTCGCTCCATGGGCGGGTCGGGGCCAGGGATCGATCCGCCCTGCACGTTGCCGTTCCCCCGCCGCCCGAGGAGTGGGACGCGCGTGGGAGTGGGAGCAGGGACGCGCGTGGGAGTGGGGGACGGGGGGTCCCTGTCCTGGAAAAAGGGGGGGGGGGAAGGTCCGACTTACATCGTCCCACTTGACAAATTTGGTGCCTTTCTTGAGCAGGTCGGAGACGCAGACGGGCTTGAGCTGCAGCGCGTGGACGCCTGGCTGTGCCCCGGCCATGGGCAGCGCATGGAGGCTGCCCGCAGCAGGGCAGCCCCGGGGCGGGGGGACGGACGGACGGGCGGGAGCCTGGGCTGCAGCGGCGGCGGGGAGGAGGAGGAGAAGCCGGGCGAGGGAGTCACCGGCGCGCAGGGGCGGCGAGCAGGCAGCTGGCGCGGCCGCCGGCGGACAGAGCCATGCAGCGGCGGCGGCGGCGGCACATCCTATATACACGCGCGCCCGCCGCGAGCGCGCTGCCCGCCCGCCGCCTCCTCCTCCTCCTTCCCCAGCTGACTCGGCCCCCGACTTCCCTGGGTCACCGGCCTGCCCGCGGGGCGGCAGCGCCACCTGCCGGCGCGAGGCGGCCGCTGCAGCGGGGCTGCGGGGGGGGAGGGGGGGCTTGCTTTGCCACCCCCCAGGTGAGGTTAGGGGCCGGCCAGCTCCGGCCCTATGTAGGGGGAGCGAGGGGTTAGCGCAGCCGTAGCTTTTCCCCTCTCCCCCCACTCCAATCCCCCGCAGGGCCCTTTCCCAGCAGGCAGCTGGGGGCAGGGCCCACCTGCAGAACAGGTGACAAGGGCTCTCTCTGCTAAGCGTGAAGGGGGAAATCCTGGCCCCACGTGGCCTTCAAGCAGAGGCAATATTCCACCCAGGAGCCTTATAGCTCGGGTGACTCCCGTCCCTCCTGCCCAGGGACCGGTGACGAGCGTCCCCGGGAGCCCAGGACATACAGGAGGCAGCCCCCATGGCAGCCGCAATGATGGGAACGGTTCCGGTCTGATACAAATGCTGGGGTTATTTGGTTTTTAAAGCCCGAACCTCCCTGCCCCGGGTGCGGGGCTTGTAGCCTGAGCCTGCCACCCAGGGCTGAAGCCCTCAGTCTTCAGCTCCAGGCGCTGGGGCTTCGGCTTGGGCTTCAGCCCCGGGCCCCAGCAAGTCTAACGCCAGCCCTGGCGAACCCCTTAAAACTGGGTCGTGATCCACTGGGGGTCCCGGCCCACAGTTTGAGAACCTCTGCTTTATATCATCAGGAAAACATACGGGAAAAAATTATGTCCCTAACTTTCCTACAACTGTCCTTTATTTCCTTGAAACGTAGCTCACCCTATCTATAAAGAACACCATGCTTAGACATGGGTTCTATGTCCCGCTCTGCCATTGGCCGGCTCCGTGACTTTGGGCACGTCATTGCACAGCCTTCTGCCTCAGTTTCCCCAGTGTGCAATGAGGATAATGATACTGACTTGCTGTGTGGAGCACTTTGAGCCCTGTGGCTGAGAAGTGCTGTATAAGAGCTAGGGATTATTATTATAGTAATCATTAAGCATTTCTCTTATTCCCTAACTTACTGTAACAGATGGTGTGAGAACACTGGGTTTGCGAGACCCAGGGGCAAAAATTGTATCACACTTGCTATTCAGGTACAGTGTGACAGATAGGGTTGTTAGTGGTTACAGATATCTCTTCAGAGAGAATAAAGTGCAGAGAAAGTTGAGGGTAAGTCTGGAAAATATTACTGGAGTGCTGTTCAGACAAAGGGGAAAAATTCATTAGTCTGGAAACTGACAAATGAGGTGATCAAAGGGTAAAGACAACCCCTAAAATCATCAACTCCCTTTGGTCTTAAAAGCAGCAAAGAGTCTTGTGGCACCTTATAGACTAACAGACGTTTGGGAGCATGAGCTTTCATGGGTGAATACCCACTTCGTTGGATGCATGTCTCTAGTTATAATCCCATAGCACCAGTCTCCGGTGAGCCACAAACGTGTATAAGAAAGGGGTTTTCGAAAGTTTTATGCTCTCTTCCTACTGAGAGGTTTTCTTGGAATAAAGACCTGTGACCTTAATTCCATTTTAGGTATCCTTTTCTCGATTCATTTAAACACAGTATGTGCACTAACATTCGAGTGGCGTCCTAAAACAAAGGTTTTTAAGAAAAAGGTTTTTGAAGAACAAAATCACTCATGCTCTAGCACTGACCTTCTGCCTGTTGAAGAGTCACTGCAGAGATAAAGTGTCAGATGATGCAGCACATAAGAGTTCAGATTTCCCGGTAGAGGTTTCTGGGTGACCCTTAAGATTTAAAGGCAGCTGGTCAAACTTGTTCTAACTTAGCCAATGAAAATTATGCAGAGGGAACAGCCTTTGAGGAAAATAAGTTTTGGGGTTGAGGATTGTTATTACAAATAATTCATTTGGGGTAGGTATGTTTTTAGAGACATTTTAAAAATAAGTTACAAGATTGTAACAATTTACTCATTGTTAGTTCCTGGGTTATTAAAATGTATTGGGCTTGCTCCAACTTCCATTGACTTCAATGGGATACTTTCCATTTACTTCAATGGGAGTTGCATCTGGCCCTTTGTGATAGTCTATGCAGACAATAATCAGTGTTCCACTACCAATGAACCCGTTTGATCTATTTTTTATTCTTATCAAGCTTGCATGCAAAAACGAATGTCACATTAGTCAGGATGAAAGTCTGCTCACTCACTGCAGTGCTTTAATTTCTGTTGATTTGCCATGATTTAGGAGAGACGATGCCAAATTCAGTTTTCAAATGCACCAGCGTAAAGCCAGAACAGCTCCATTTTATTCTGGGGTAGCTGAGAACAGAATCTGGGTGACAATTGTCAGGATTGTCTTTTCACCCAAACATATAGTGTGTGATTTATGAAGAGTTTGGGTTGGAAAAAACAGGTAGGTGAGAGTAGGGGCAGTAGAATGATCATCCATGATGACTTAATCTCTCACATTCCCAGCAAGCTACTGAATTCACCTGTAGGGAAGATACCTATGAAGGAGTTTCATTGTGTGTGGATCTCCATGCAGGGTACCCATCTTGGTTATTCCATCTGCTTATTGGCTATACATGAGAGACTTCTCTGTCCCTTTTTCTCAACAAGAGAGAAATAACCTAGTCACCTGAGCTAGTCTTTACTAAATCCAGCATTAGGACAGACACTTCTGATTCACTGTGCTAAAAAGCACCTGCTTCTCCACTATTCCATCCTCACGCTCCATTTTGGGAATGCTTTAAACTTAATGTCTAAGAGGTGCACATACAGCATATACCTGGCTACTCACCCGCACATATTTCAACCACAAACTTCTTCAGTTAAGTCACTTATATATGAAATTTACCTGATAATAGAATTTGGCCTCAGAGAAATATGCCTTTTATTGCACACATAATGAATTTTGCACCCAAATAAGAGGAACAAAGGAAAATATAGCATGTTAGTTCAATAACTAATTCTTAAAAGAGATGAGTGAGGAGATGGCATCAAAGAAGTATATGAACATTAGTAATGTTAGCATGTGTCCTGCTTCTTTGATACTATGGACCCAGGATGAGATCCTGGATCCACTGAAGTCAATGGGAGTTTTGCCATTGACTTCAGTGGGACCAGAATTTCATCCCCAATCATCAGGTTATGACCCTCCATTGACATTTACACCAGCTGAGGATCTGGCCCTAAATAGACAATGCATGTTGCAAATAAAATAAAAATGCACCATTAAAGTCAAGCTTTTATAGCCACAAAGGCTAAAGTTAAGGTTCTTGGAGAAGGTTGGGGTCAGCCGGAAGGAGAGGTGAGGTGGTCTTATCTCTAGCTGGTTGGAGCAGTTCAGGGAAAATAAGAACCTGACATACTGCAGCCCCAAAGTCTCCGGGCATGTCTACACTATAAACTTAAGCTGAGCTATGTTAGTTTGAGTTATAGCCACTGCAGTAGGATAGCCACTGCAGCAGTATAGCCTTCTTCGGTTGGTAGTACGCGTCCTCACCAGGAACACTTCTTCCACTAACTTAAGAGGGGCAGTGTTTCGGGCTAAGAGCCAGGGCTCTCAGCTCCATACGCAGGTCTCTGCCAGTAGCCCAGTTCCCCAGCGCCCCCTACCCCCGGGCTCTCTGCTCCCTGCTGGGAGCACGGCAGCCAACCAGACTCCGGGCATGGAGCTTCCCACCGGGTACAGCCATGCCCCCAGTGGGGAGCAGGGAACCGAGAGCCAGGAGGGCAGTTGGGCTCCTGGTGGGGAGATCTGCTCTGGGAGATCTGCTGCCTCGTTCCTGGCAGGAGGCAGGGAGCTGAGAAGCCCAGGGTGTAGCAGGGCTCCCTGTGGGGAGCCTTGGCAGCAGCCTGAGCCAAGAGCCTGGGTGGCAGCCTGTCTTGGAGCAGAGACCAGGCAACATTCTGGCTGGCGCCGTGAAATTGTCAAGAATGACAGCCAACAGATGTAAGTAAAACATTGTCTACTGGGACACGGCCTCACCTTAACTATACTGGCATAACCCTATGCCTCTTGTGGAGTTATTATGTCGGTGTGGTATGGAGCTTTCATCAGCTGGAGCAAGGCTGCAGTGTGTACACTGACATGATCTAATAACAGAAACCGTCATCTAAAATGCCATGTCCCAAGTTGCATTTGCACCATGACTGAATTGATTGCTTCAGGAGCTCGCTTTTGAACGTCTCAATGTTTGTGCATTCAAAATCTCACCCTTACTGGTGTATTAACACAGATAGTGAACGGATATATTAAATGCACACTGTAGTTTTATATTGTGTGTGCATGTGTACATATATTTAATTTACAGAGAGAATTCAATGTACAGTGTGTGTTAGATTCACATATGCTTATGTATGTAGACAAATACAGATAGGGGAGTCAAATGATTTAAATAACAGA
The DNA here is from genome assembly GCF_020497125.1 of Mauremys mutica. Taxonomy (NCBI): domain Eukaryota; kingdom Metazoa; phylum Chordata; order Testudines; family Geoemydidae; genus Mauremys; species Mauremys mutica. The sequence goes on from NC_059074.1 coordinate 202,045,621, forward strand.
TGGCATTGTTCTAAGTAAGATTAAATAAAGCTATAAGAAATATATTGAATGACTGTGCCATAAAGTGATAAGGAAAATATGTGAAAAATAGAGTTCCTTTATCCTGATTTCAGAAAAAATAATGCAAAATATCACCCAGAAATGTTATCCTGAGTGTATCAGAATTTTAAATGATTTATTCTGATTAAACTCTCTGTCAAGAAACAAGTTATGGCCTTAGTCTTACACACACACACACACACACAGAAATCAATGGGTCTATTCACATGCTTGACTCTAAGCATGCACATAAGTGTTTGCAGATCAAAGGTGAAAGGCAAATTCAGTTAAAGAAATAAAAAAATGCATCATCTTAATTACATTGTGAATTGGGGCAAAGTATGTTTTCCTTACTAATACATTCCTCACTAATACTAATTCCTTACTAAGACTCACTGGCTTCAGTAGGACAACTTGCAAGATTTGGTGCTAAGTCTCCTAATAACAACAAAGTAATGCCAAGAAAATAGTCTAGTAATTTCATGGGTAGGATCCAAATCTTACCAATGTGAGTGAAACCCACATGCGATGTGTAGTGAAACCCTCTCACAGATGACTGTCTTGTGAAAAATAAACCTAGTAAAGGTAAAAATCCCCATGAGATCTTTTTTCAGTCAATCCCTCTGACTAAAATAATTCACACCTGTTAAATTAATAATTTTATGCACCCAAGAGCAGTGCATGGTGGAATATATTTACATTTAATTTGATCAACTCACTAGATGTCATACGTAAATAAGATCTGATGGCTGAGGTCTGATATAGGCTTTATCTTTAGAGGAGTGAGCAGACAGAGTGGCTGTGCCATTTAAGTTATCAGGTGACTCAAGAGTGAATATAAAATTCTGGCACACAAAACAACACCATAGCAACAAAGACAGCCTGGCAACAGCAGCAGCTGCACAAAGGAAAAATTAGAAGGAGGAGAGGAAAGGGAAAAATAAAAGAGCAATCTGCCACAAACCTCTATTCCCTGTCAATAGAATTTAAAAAACAAAAAAAATGTTTTCTTCATAACGTGTCATGAAACATCTTTTAAAATCCTGGGAGAATATAGATTATTAGAAAGCTTAATGCATACTGGCTGAGATTATCTGTGACTTCATCAGCACCTTCATGTATATGAAGTGACCCAATAACTCACTTCTGCACTGAGCCCACCATTTATTCTGGATTGGCTAGCCTGATACACAGCTGGCACATGTGTATTTCCACACCTCAGAAAGCTGCTCATTTCTTCTGAGCAGGATGCAGGATTAGGTAGATCTATTCCCCCAGTGATCTTTAGAGCAAACATTGCCTATCAGAGCTCTCCAGCCAATGTCTTTGGAGCTCCGTGGTTCTATATATCCTGGAGATTAATTCATTCCACTGGGAAGTCATATAGCACTATGCTCACAGTATCCTTTTCTGTGTCGCCTATATGGGATCAGCAGCTGAACTGGAACAGCTAGATAATTGCATTTACTCAGAAAAAATAAAGCACATTAAGACTCTATTAAACCCAAAAAACTCTGTTAATGCAATGTTACGACTGCCCAGGTAAAAATAGAACAAGTCGAGAGAGTCAAAAGGTATGGTGGGGGAGGAATAGCTCAGTGGTTTGAGCATTGGCCTGCTAAATCAAGGATTATGAATTCAATCCTTGAAGGGGCCATTTAGGGGCAAAAAAATCTGTCAGGGATAGTACTTGGGCCTGCTGTGAAGGCAGGGGACTGGACTGGACTCCATGACTTTTCAAGAAGGTCCCTTCCAGTCCCATGAGATGGGTATATCCCTATATTAAAGATTCACAGTGATGTCACTTCATCCTTGTTGCTGTATGTAATCCATTCTATTCTTGCTTCTCTGATAAATATGTTTTAATATATTTTTGTTTATCATTAACTACACACCATAAGAACTGTACAGAATGTACAATAATGGCTAAATATCTTGTTACAGACCAGATTCTCACCTGGTGAAAACAGGTACACAACTCCATTGACTTTAATATTGCTGCGCCAATTTACATCAGATGAGTTTCTACACCTTTAGCATTTGCTTTCCTAGCATTTGCTTTTTTTCCAAATCATTAACTCTCATTCTATTCCTGTGTGGCAATGCTTTGTGCAGGTGCTGGGAAAGTCATTAATGAGAGCACAGCCCCTGTGAGAAACAAGGAATTCTGCAGAAGCACTTTAATTTTCTGACATTAGAGCAGAATTTTCATAACCAGCACTTGCCAAGGGAAATCCCAGATTGAGATTTTTTGCTCTTTTGAAATTGTCTCTGCTACTGTCTTGGTTTTATTTTATTCATTCCAATCTACTTATCTGGTCACTGGTTACTGAGGAACTCTGAGGAGTCCAGCTAATGCCCCAGCTGCTTTATCACAACCTGCCTAATGAACCTCTTTCCCAGAGAAATTAGAGACAGGTCTTCTCATCCACGCTCCAACTTTCTGTGGCAGTTCCACAGGGCTCCGTGCTTGGTCCTGTTCTCTTCTCCCTCTACACCTTATCTCTGGGCAATCTCATCGGCAGACACAAATTCAACTATCATCTCTGTACGCTGAGGCCTCGGAGGTCTATCTCTATACTCCAGACTGGTCTCCTTCTGTCCAAACTAAATCTCAGCCTGTCTCGGATATCTCCTTGTGGATGTCTAGCTGTTAGCTCAAGCTCAACAGAGCTGTTAGTTTTCCCTCCCCAAGTCGACCCTGCTATTCCTTTCTTGATCCCTGTGGACAACGCCACAGTCCTGCATGTTCCTCGGGACCATAAGGTGTCATCTTCAACTCAGACCTCTCTGTAGGTTCTCATGTCCAGACTACATCTAAGTATTGCTGATTCTTTCTGCATAACATCTCTAGGATAATTTAAACTCTCGTCCAAGCCTTCATCATCTCAAGTCTCATCTTCTGCAACAGCCTTCTCTCTGGCCTTGACACATGTAAGGCTGCAGCAAAGATCATTTTCCCAGCTCATCACTTTGACCGTAATACCCTTCTCTTTGAATCCTTCCACTGGCTCCCCCTTCTCTATCCCATCAAATACAAGCTTCTGGTTCTCACTTTCATGGCCCTTCACAGTCAATTCCCACTCTGCCCAACATCCCTCATTTGCTATCAGTGCTTGCCTCTGATCAGCCCATGATACCAATTTCCACTCCCCATGGGCGGCGGGTGACTCCTTCATTTGGGGAGGTTGGGCATGCCCAGACCATGGCCACGCCTCAAGGCCGGGCCCCACTCGAGCTCCTCCCCACAAAGCCCCACCCACACTCCACCCCCTCCCCTAAGGCCCCCACCTGCCTGCTGTACGCACCTCTTTGCTCCTCCTCTGAGGCCTCCCTGCCAGCCTGTTGGCCGCTCACCGCTCACTTGCACATGCCTCTTCACCCCCTCCCTCAGGTCCCTATGTGGGCAGAGCGGGAATGGGAAGAGGCAGAGCGAGGGTGAGGCCTTGGAGGGAAGGGGATAAGCAGGAGCGGGGTCTCAGGGCAAAGTGGGAGTGGGGCCACAGTCCGGGCACCCTTTTGGTGGCAACGCACTCCAAAGGCAGCAAGCTGGCTGTTTGGGGAGGTGTAGACTCCTCTGGCTTCTGATACCTGCCACTCATGCCACTTCCACTTGTTAAGTTTTTGAAGAAACTCCTTTGTACTTTCTCCATCGTGCTTGGGAGGAACAAACTTCCCATAAATACCCGTAAAGCTACATCATTAGCCACCTTCAAATCCCTCCTCAAAACTGTTTTGCCATGATGCCTATATAACGCCAACAGGCCCCGGTTGTCGGCAGGCAGGATCGAACTGGGGACCTCTGGAGCTTAGTGCATGAGCTAAATATCAACTGGCTGTTAGCTAAGGCTGTAGAGCAGACTCATTTATCTTTCTCTCTAAGTGGCCTCAGTGTCACTAGATGGGACAGAACACCACATCCAGGAGGTATGTGGGTTACACCCTACAAAAACTTGACAATGGCTAGTCTGGTGTGCCAAGACCACTGCATATCATTCAGGCCAATATTATCTTGTTTCCGTGTAGTTTCACATCTGTCCGTATCCATCTGTTGCCTCTTGCCTTGTACTTATGTTGTAAGCCACTTTGGGACAGAGACCATCTTTTTGTTCTGTGTTTGTACAGCACCTAGCACAATGGGATCCTGGGGCTTTTAGGCACTATGGTAATACAGATAATAAAAATAATAAATAAAAGGGCAATAACTGGTAAGACTGTCGGTGTCAAGAGAGTTGGTCTCTTAAGAACAGACCTAATAATAATTTATTTAGAGGTATCTGTAACCCTGCCCCCAACTCCAAGATCTACTGATAATCTCCACCAATAATGGACCCAGTGTGTCCCAGCATGCTTTCACCAGCTTGCAGAGGAGTGGCCCACAGCCCAGAGATCCTTGAGCACCATAATTCATCAAGGACAAATGGCCAAAACTCAGGCAGAGATTACTTCACCCCTATCCCTTCGTAATATGGTTCTGCCTCCACTGAAGGGATTGGCCCAGTCTGAATCTAGGTGATCGTATTTGTCACATAGATAGGAAACGTCACAGCAAGTAATTCCAACTTCCTTGCTTTATGATTCATCTGTTGCAGGTTGTCTGTGTGCCAATGGCCTGTGAGACCAATACAAAATGGAGGTTGGGGGCATTTGAAAGACACAGTATCAACTGTATTTAACTAGAGAAAGTGATAATTTCTAATCTGACTATTAGGTTTAATCAGTTGCATTGTATTCTCCTCACAGCAGTCTCCGGAACAAAACCAGTTCCACTTATCTGGGACGGAGGATCAATACAGTAGGTCCTGATGAGAGCAATGGGGTGTTAACCTTGAACGAAAGGAGGTAATGGTCAGACCATGACAAGGTTATAAGTCCATTGGCATTGTATTTTAATAACAAAGAGCAGTTTTCCGTCTTTTGTTCCATGGTGTGCTGATTAATAGCTGAACACCAAGGCTGGCCTGCATAGCCGCAGGAGATGTATACGGTCAGAACAACTGAGAAGGCTGTGAGTCTGGTGTGGAGAGGGGATTGGTTAAGGGCATCTCAACGCCCTGGCTGATGCTTCTTTGGTGGAGCGGTCAGCTAGATGACTGTTTTCTGAGACCTTATCCCACTGCTGGGAGGGGCCCTCAGGAAGGCAGTATGCATGCTCAGTGGGTGCCTTGGTATGATTCCCACAAGCCTGACCGCCATGTATGTGTCAGCCAGGTCCAGGACTCTACCAGTAGGAAGGGGAATGGGGAGCAGCATAATCCGCACATAGCCACTTCAGAGGTGGTTCCTTCCTTCTGAGTATGTGTGGTAGTTCCATGGCTGCAGAGGCCAAGTGGAACAAACAGCTCCTGCAAGCTTTGTCCTATGGAAGCTCATGAGTTCAGTCTTGAGCACCAAGTTTTGTGCAGTTTTACAAGCCTCCACACATTACAGCACTCAAGGCAGGGTGGCCTAGTGGTTAAGGTATTAGATTGGGACTCTGAGGTTCTATTCCCAGCTTTGCCACTGACCAGTCATGTGAATGTGTTCAAATGGCTTCATCTCTCTGTGCCTCTCTTCCCCCAGTCCCGTATCCTTTGGACTGGTTTGTCTATTTAGATTATAAGATCTTCAGAGCAGGGACTGTCTCTGTTTGTACAGTGCCTGGCACAATGGGGTCCTGATCTTGCTTTGGGTCTCTAGGTGCTACCACAATACAAATAAGTAATAAGGAATTGTTGGCTTAAATAGCCAGAAACAAAGGAGAACATTTAAGATATTGAAAGATGTACATCATCTCAATTTAATTTCACAAAAATAGTTTGGGGTTTCTTTTAGATCATTCCATACTACAGACAAATTTGGCTTTGAACTTCTTGTATTGGCACTCTGGCATGTTGTTTTCCAAAACTTTTTGAAAGTTCCCAGATGCTTGTGTGTTTTGATACCTCTCTCAAGTGAATACAAAAATACTATGATTATGCCTTATCGTGGAGCTAAACATCTGATTTTAAAATTTAAAGTCTTGTTTATAATCTCCTAATGTTTCTTCTCTCCTCCCTTTTCAGAAGTATTTACTTCTACTTCCCAAAAGCATTTTGAAATCAGCGCAGGCTTCCCATGTCCATTCTGGCTATCTTACAAAACACAGTTGTAAAGACTGGAATTCCATGACCAAAAAATTAGTCACAAAACAACAGAACACCATTTACGTAGTTGAAACAGAAGAGATATTCCAAGATTTGATTAATTGTGTTTCTAATGACGTAAGCCCTGAACCATAATATCTAACAGTGATCCTTCTCATTTTTAACTCATTCTCCTACAAGCCAGTGACATGTTTCAAAGAGCTTTCTTTACATTTTAAGATCAGTTATTAATATTCTTTAGCATCTGTAGAGCAGCAATGTTGTGTCTGACCACTTATGCCCAGGTATATGGAGTAGACAACCAATTAATCTCTTTCCACCCTTGCTAGATACAACATATGCACAACTGCCAAACTGAGACCAACTAGTATCTTCCCCCTTGATACAAAGACTGCAGCTTAGCTAAGTAACCTAAGGGTTATTCTGTTTTATCCAAATTCTTAAGTTGATGAACCACTAAGAGCTGTGACAAGGTTTTATGAGTTAGAAATCATTCTGTTGGACACATAGAAGCATCTATTAATCAGGGACTAGCCGTAATGGACTCTGGGACCTAGAAGTGAGCTAAGAACTATGAAGCTAGAGATCTGGGTCTGAAGAATGTGCCCTGAACCTGGGACAGTCGGTGCCCTGCTGAGGTGAAGCACTGAATTCTCAGGGATGTAATCTGCTCTGTGGGGACACTGGCTGGGCAATCAGAAGCAATGTTCCCTGAATTCCCACCCGGGAGATAGTCTTAGTGACACAAGTCATGTGTAGAGGAAGGGAGGAGGTTAAATGAGAAAGGGGAAAAAAAGCCTTTATGAAGGAGCCAGCAGCCTGCAACTTGGTATTTATGATCTAACCACGACTGGCAGTAGGGGTGGGGAGGAAGGAATGAGCAGCCACTGTGTGTCTGTTGTATAAGAGTTAGACAGCACTGCGGGATCACTCGAACAATGCAGAACACTCCCCTTATTCCCGTTCTCCCCTCACGCTCCCCATTAGTAATCCAATCCCCCTTGTTGTCCAGAGAGTGAGAGCCAAAACAAAGCAGTATGTCAGACTGAAAGTGATTACCAAGGACCCGATCCAGCTCCTGTTGCAGGCATTCCATCAGCTTCAGTGGGAGCTGGAATGGGCCCTAGGAAAGCAAACAATATAAGTGATCTTGTAATGATCTTTTTATGAGATAAGCAACAGTTTCAATGAAATATCCAATGATTAATTTAGGATTCAATGTTCGTTTTCCCAGTAGTCTTGTAAATATTTAAAGGTCGTGACATATCATTTGAAATAAAGACCCGTTACCATAAAGGAACCTCAGCTTCTCATCAGCAAGCAGAAATAAAACTTTAAGCTAACAGAACTCAAATGAACTACACAGAATATAATAAGGGATATATCTTGCTTTCTCTAGTCAGGGTGAGATTTGCAGTAGTCATTTGGAATAGCTGGCATATGCATTGATTTTATCTGAATGTAACCGATGGTCATCCAGAATGGACCCATAATCCACATGAGCATTACTATTCCTGCCAGCAATGTGCCCAGCATTATTTCATAGATCATTACTGATCTGACTGAGTGCTTCCAGCATTAATCTGAATGGGTATGTAAATTAAAGACAGTATATTTTGCTGTTTCTTCATTTAGTTGGGGATTGGTTGAGGATTGGTCCTGCTTTGAGCCAGGGATTGGACTAGATGACCTCCTGAGGTCCCTTCCAACCCTGATAGTCTATAGTTCATCAGAAAAAACATCTTTCATTTGTGGACAGTGCCCAGAATGTGCTTGGTCAGGGGTCGGCAACCTTTCAGAAGTGGGGGTGTGCCAAGTCTTCATTTATTCGTGGTAACTAACGGTTTCGCGTGCCAATAATACATTTTACATTTACAGGGGCCGGCGGATGGAACCTCAGACTGGCAGCAGGCTGAGCGGACCAGCGGCTGGGACCCCATGCTGGCAGCAGGCTGAGCGGCTCAGCCCACTGCCGGTCTGACGTTCTGTCCGCCGGCCCCTGTCAGCCAGGGTCCTGGCTGCTGGCCCCGTCAACCCGCTGCCGGCCCAGGGTTCCGTCCATCCAGGCCAGCAGCGGGCTGAGGGAGGCCGGTGGCAGGGACCCCAGGCTGGCAGCAGTGTGACACAGTAAATCAGTTCGCGTACCATCTTTGGCACGCGTGCCATAGGTTGCCGACCCCTGTGCTAGGTTATTGTTGCCAGCAAGGATGACATCATGGTCTCACCCCTTCCTTTTCTTGCAGAATCCTTTGAGGTGGGGGGCATTGAAGTGTGTGAGGAAAGATGTGTCTGGCACCCTATGGATTCCCTTGTCCCAGTCCTGTGGGGGAACCCAGCTCAAGCTGACACAGACTAGAGTAGCATTCACTTGTTCTGTCCCCACCCCCTGTGAGATGGAATTTTGCAGATACATTTGGGGAGATCCTGGAACAATATAGTTTCTGCAGGATCCACGTAGTCCATAGGTAGGTGTGAGTCACAAGGTCCTAGCAGCCAAGGAGAGGCAGAGGACATCTGTGTGAATGTCCCTTGGTTCCCGCAGATTCTCTGAGGTCCACTTTATTCTCAGGAATTGCTGGATTCTTCAGGGATGGATTGAACTAGCCACCATAATGAAAAGAGGATCTTTTGAGCTATACATTTTGTTCCTGCATAGAGGAGAATGGGTCTCTTTATTACACCAAACAATGCTTGCATCCAGCATAGCTAAGGTTGCAGAAAATTTTTTATTATAAACTTCTGCTCTCCTACATTTGTGACTTTCAGTAACATTGGCATTTTTCAATTAAATGTGTATAAGCTTATTCTCTGCCTGAAAATGGTTTTCATTTTCCAAGCATTTTTGAGCTACAGGAAAGGGAATCTGCTTTTCCCACTTTAAAAAGAAAAAATATTGACCACATATTTAGACCGAATTATAGCAAAACCAGGTAAAGTCTGAAACTTGGAATGTGACATATATGCTGATAATTGAGGACTGGTCCATTTGCTTAATTGGATGGAGAATGAAAAACAATCAATAGAAAAATCACTTCCATAGAGCTGGCTCGGAAATTATTTTCTCTCCCAATGAGTATTTTCAATTAATTTTTCCCCTTTCAGTTTCCTCAAAAAAGATTTAAAACGTATTTTGGAGTTGACAGAAAAAACAATATTTGGTTTTCAGCTGCTGGCTATCTGGAGGAGGAGGGTTGACAAATATCAAACATTTTTCAATAAACATTTTTGGTTAAAATTCCATTTTGTAAAAGAATTGTAAAAAAAATTGACAACATTTTTGACCACCTTGACTTTTTAAACACAATCAATGTGCATTTGCTAAGATTTTGTTTTAAAGTGACCAAAACCTCACCCCTTTGCTTAATCACTGTATGATTTCCCAGAGAAGGGAGTTGCTGCTGGGCCTCTTTGTATGAGGAAGCCTTTACTCAAAAGCTATTTAAATACTTGCCTTAATGGTATTGAAGGAGAAAACTGCAGGTGAAGAAAAAGAAATCATGGATCTTGCAACATTAGCATTGTTGCCGTTTTTTGTACTCTCTCTGATATTCTGCAATTTCTTGTCTATTCATCCAAATATGAGCATCTCTTTTCCTAAACATCTGTGCAACTGTCTCGTTTTACAGAAAACCATCTCCAACCGAACAAACAGTGGTACCAACGGGGGGAACTTAGCTCTCCCTCATGCCAAACTACGAGCACATAAATGCTGAAGTTAAGCACAGGCATCTTTTTTTAATCTCCATTGAGTACCCAGCGGTTGTGCAACATGGCTGAGTCAACTCTGTTGCTGGAGTGGAAACTGAATTTTTCCATTTCCCCACTTTCTGTGATTTCAGCTGTGCAACTGTAACTTACAGGCATGTGTGTTATAGGTCCCCCTCTGTGCCAATCCACAGAGGATTGGAGTTTTAAAGCCTATAGAGTCTGGCTGTGACAGGTTGTCCCCATTAGGATGCCACCTGATGTGCTGAGATACCACTGAGCCCGCCTGCTCTGCCAGCCTGGGCAGCCTTTTTAGCTGTTTTGCTGAGCCAGGCTATTAAGCCTCCTCCAGCACACACACAGGCAGGGCCACACCTCGCTGCAAAATGACACAGACACCGAGATCAGTTCTGGAAAGACTCAGTTTAAGAGACTTGCCCCAGCACTCAGGTGTCCACCTCCCTTGGAGTGCAGACCCAAAGGTATATTATGAAATCCACCTCCTCCCTCAATGTGGAGGAAGATATGCACAGCCTCTTATCCATTATAATATAACCCCCATTATTAATTGTACAAACAGGGTTATATTATAAACAAGAAATAAGTTTAACAACTACAAAAGGTGAATTTTAAGTGGTTAAAGAGATAGCAAACAGAACAAAGCAGATTATTAAGCAAATAAAACAAAACATGCAGACTAAGCTTGTTTCACTAAAGAAATTGGTTACAAATAGTAATTTCTCACCCTAGATAGTGTTGCAGGCATATTACAAACAGTCTTGAAAGGCAGCTGCACTGGCTTGAGACCTCAGGTATTATTATTCACAAGCTAGATGCCCTTCCAGCTTGGGCTCAACCCTTCTCCCCCCACAGAGGTGGGCAAACTACGGCCCACAGGCCACATCCGGCCCACGGGACCATCCTGCCCAGCTCTTGATCTCCCGGCCGGGGAGGCTAGCCTCCAGCCACTCCCCCATTGTCCCCCTTCCTGTGCTCAGCCACTCCCTCAGTGGTTTTCACTCCTTTTCCTAGCTGCAGTCTTCTCCAGGGCTGCTTTTTAACCCCTGTTCTGCTGGAGTGGGGCAGTCGCCCCACTATATCATATCATAAGCATAATTTCATAAAGAATATGGAGCGTAATGTCACACTGTGCTCTTTACCTCAAGCTGTAGCAGTGTGTACCTTTGAGGTCTGGAGGTCTCTAGTTCAATTCTTAGTGTGTTGGCCCAGCCAAGATGGCAGTCATCACTGTCTCAATATAGTTCTTTGCATCAGATAGACTGAGATCACTTAGCCAACCAATATGTAAAGAGATGTAAGGCAGGGGGAGTCATTTAACAGATGACAGGAACTTTACACAATACTACAGGACAGAAGACGAAGAGGAATTAGTCCAGTGGAAGCAGCTAGGAAATTTTAGATAAACAAGATAAAATTGCACCAATTTGCCAAGATGCCAGGGCTAGCACTTGTCTTGCAAAAGAGCCATAGGAGCTTTAAAAATTAAGAGGTCAAGATCAGTCCAGTTTGATATCCCATGCGAAGTACACAAAAGCAGGCATAGCATTGTGCGGCACTATAGAAGTCTTCAAATCAATATAATGTTTTAGCAAGAGCAAGTGGAACGCATAAATCAAAGATGTTAGATGGGAACATCTTGTACAAGTCAAAATCAATTTGGTGGAGCAAAACTCCTGTATTACAGATGCAACACTTGGTGCCTAGAGACCATGGTGATTGGTATTTACAAATGCCTTGTTTATTATTTAATATATATAAACATAAGCCCTATGTACTGAAGCTTTACAGAGGAAAAGACTCTCTGCTCCCAGCTGTTAGTGCACAGGAACATATAGGGCTTCAGCTAGCTTCATTTGCATAAGCTTTCTACCCAGAATCCTCCAGTGATATTGTGAGAGCCGCCATAACTATACACAAACTCCAGTCTGGTTGGATAGTGGTATGTCACTAAGGAAAGGGGAAAAGGTTCTATCTGAGGGCAAGGGGTCTGCTCATAGCTCCTATATGCTACTGGTTCTTCTCTCCTGCAGATCCTGTGCTCCTGAGAACCTCATGGCGAGAGATAATGCAGGCTAAGGACTTTGCTGTGGGAGATGATGCCAAGGTGGTAGAGGTGAGGGATCATGTGCCCCCCCCTCAGTCTGCGCTTCCATTATCGGCAGGCATGAGTCGTCTCTGCATGGTGAATCCTTGACAGGATGTAACATAAAGAGGGCTCTTTGCTGAAGCCACAGAGCTGAATAAATGCTGGTGAGGTCCCTCCTACCCAGCCATTAAATAAAGCTGAAGTAACTACCACTGGGTTCGGTAGTGGAGCCTCAAGACAGGACCAGATAGCACTGCCCACGGGACTAGAGGCAAGTTTCCTGGAATGGACCTCAGGATTCTAGGACTACCCTGCTCACTCACAGTAAGTTATTGGAGGGGGAGGGTAAGGCACGTTTTCCAATTTGACGTTCACGCTGGTGGTGGAAGGAACCGAGTTAGCCTACTGCCAGAGAGAGTGTTTTATTTATCATTCACATAGATATATGGGTGCTGTGTTTTCCCAAGTTGATGCTGTGTTCCATTTTCCCCTCATAAGTTTTCCTTGTCTCATAACCAGGCTTGTGGGTGGCGATGTATTGCCTGCGAGAGGCACTTAGGGAAGGTATTTAGTGAGCCCAGAACTTCTGGGTGGGCGTTTAAGCGACGGGTGTTTATTGGTTGCAAGAGCTATTTAATGCAGCCCCCTTGTTGCTGCTGACAAGACATGGCAAAAGGGTTACACAGAAATGCGTCTATTTCTTTAGACTTCTATTAAACAAAAAACCAAAACACCAACAAGAAGTTAGATCCTTACTTGAATTTATTCTTTAATGAAGTGTCTAGTAGATCTCAGAGACTTGCCTCTTTCTAGCAACAGCCCACCTCTAATGGTAACATTTCTCTAGTCTGAGAAAATGTTATTAAGAAGACACTGCCTACCAGTGCTATAAAAACGAGTTAAAACCTGTTTCAGTGTTAAGTACTTTCTAAGCACAACAACTCAGAAGGAAACCTGTAGACCCCACTGTACATTTTAGAGAAGGTAAATACATACACCACTTCTTTAGAGATAAAAAATAATTGATGCTTTATATTGACAGACTTCAGGATATGAACATGCTATTTTATATTTGAAGGGGTTTATTTGTTTGCCATCGTAGCAAGTGATACGAGATCAGCTGTGCACGAAAAATGGTAGCATTAGGTATCAAAATGGGCTAAATACATTGAAAGCATTATGCCACTGTGGCAGGGATGCTATTGTTAAGGTGTGAAAGGTGTTTTCATTCTAAGGCCCTGATTTGGGGCACTTGTAATTTTCTGAACCAAACACCATTTGGACTGAAATTCCTCATTCATCTGCCCCCCTAACAGCCAAGCTTCCTGACATGCCCGTTGAATATGCAGGAAGACACTCTCTTCTTGTTTACCTCTTTGGTGACTTTGTTATACTCCATTATTAAATCTCCGGAGATTCTCTGGGCTAACTAGGTTTGACAGAGGGGCAGAGAAGAGGTACTCTGTCTGTGCCATTGCATACAAATGAGTTTCCCTGTAGGCACAAAGGAATTGCTACCCTGTATTCAGGACCATCCCTCCCTGACATTAGTATCTGTGCTCAGTTAGCTCTGCCTCCTGATAGTTGGACAGCATTGCCTATGACCTGTGATATGCTTCACCTGTAAAAGTTTGTTTCACAGCTAGGGAAATCAACTTTGGGAATAGGTAATGTTTGAAACAGGATGCTTAAATATACCTGCACAAGCCTTTGCCTAGCCCCTCTTTATCTGAAAGGGCCAGATCTTTTACGCTAGTGTGAAACAAAGGGGCTGTAAAATGGACTTCCCTGGCTACATAAGGGTTGTTCCAATGTAGACAGAATCCCTGGATGATACAGAAGTGACACTGTGGCTCTCCACCACCTCTTTCTGGCCCACATTTTGAGAGGCATGTCTGGTTGAATGGAAGCGTACAAAGAGTGCCAGTGTGCAAGCCCCTTGAATAAAATACAGACACCGAGATAAGGGCCTGATTCAGCAAGGTACTTACTTCAGCACATGCTTAACTTTAAGCATGGGAATAGTCTCCCACTGAAGATTACTCCTCTGCTTAAAACTAGGCACATGCTTGAGTACCTTGCTCAATCAGGTCCGTACTGATCTGCAGCCACTGAAGAAAGTGAACGATTTGTCTGGATCTTGCAATGCCCTTTGTGATAGGACACCATCTACACAACACAAGCCCTAAACAGTAAAATAGGCCAATTAACCTTACAGGCTGCACTTGGTGGAAAGTCAGGGATGGATGAGGCCTAATCGCTGGTGAAGTCCAGCTCGGGGAGAAGCTCGGCTGGGCTTACAAAGAAAGGAAGTTGGTGGTAAGAGGGAGGCTGCAGGAAGGAACTTTGCAGTCATTCGCTAGAGCGGAAGGGAACGGGTAAGAGACACGCAGTCCTAGTGGGGACTAAACCCTGGGATCTTGCCTGGGAACACAGCTTTAGCAAGTATCCAGGAAAGGGTGAAGTAGCCACAGGGAACAGTGGTGGTTCCAGTGATAACCCAGGGGTGGGCCAGAAGACCGAGAAAGGAAGATTGAAAAGAGCCCAGGGAAACAGCAACAGGGTCTAGGCTTTCTTAGATCATAGTTGCTAGACATAGAGTCCCTGGGCTGGAACCCAGAGTAGCTGATGGGCCTGGGGTTCTTCTACCAGCCCTAGGGGAAGTGGCATAGTCTGGGAATGAAATGGAAGACAGCCTGAGACAGATTGTCCACGGAGACTTTGAGTCCCTGGAAAGGGAAAACACTACAGTGAGCTGTCTGGAGGACCAAACCACAAAGAGGGAGCACCCTGAGTTACAAAGGGGAAGCAATACAGAGACCTGAGAGAGAGAAAAGGGTAAGCAACTGAAGGAGGGGGCATCAGACTGGTTGAGCGCTAGACCCCAGATGTGGCCACGAGGAAGTGACCCAGCAGTGAGTAGTAGACACCCTTATTAAAAATGAAACCAGGTCAGCTCTTCTACATAAAAGACCACAACAAGTTTGCGGTTAGCGCTCAGTATAACACGTTTCTTGCTGGCAACAATATTTTGGTAGTGTTTTAGCTTACTGTAAATGTTCAATAGAGGACACCATTCTTTCAGCCAGTAAGTGCCAGAGCTGAAGTAATTCCACTCACAGCATCAATTTTTAAAGAGAACTATGTGAGATATAACAAATGCACGGTGCAGGAGGGTATTGATACTGTATTATAAATGCGACCGGCAAAGTACATGTTATCTTCATGGAAGAAAAATTCTTCCTCAAATGTACATTGCTTTTAAAATAAATTCCTTTTTTATTTCAAAAGTAAGGCACCGACCTCTGGTGCTTGGATTTAAATCTAATCCATTCAGTGGTCAAAGCCTTTGACTGCCTTATAAAACTAAAATATAGCAGGATTATGGTACAACATATAGAATGTGTTTATTTTATTTGGGCATTTTGGCGTGATGGAAGAATTATAATCAGTGGGACATGGTAATACCCTGGTACACAATACATAGGAATGACAGAGTAGGTTACAATGGTCGGGGAGTGGCACTATATGTTAAAAAAAGTATAGCAGTAGGACTCAACTACTGACCACTTGACCAGGTTTGTAACAGTGACTGGGAAATGCTCAGGGAGATGCCAAAAAACAGGAAAACCCTAGGAATAATAGATTACAACTATCCCTGTAGTACCTGGATACATAAGCACGGCCAGACATGGTCAGATCAATGGTCCATCTAGCCCACTATCCTGTCTACTGACAGTGGCCAAGAGGGATGAACAGAACAGGACAATTATCGAGTGATCCATCCCCTGTCATCCCAGGGTATCTTGGCTAATAGCCATTGATGGACCTAGCCTCCATGAACTTAATTCTGTTTTGAACCAAGTTTACTTTTGGCCTTCACAACATCCCCTGGCAATAAGTTCCACAGGTTGACAGTGAAGAAGTACTTCCTTTTGTTTGTTTTAAACTGGCTGCCTATTAATTTAATCTGGTGACCCCTGGTTCTTGAATTATGTGAAGGAGTAAACAACATTTCCCTATTCACTTCCTCCATACCACTCAATTTTATAGACCTCTAGAAATTTCTCTCTCTTCTCTCCCCACGCATTCAGATGTCTCTTTTCCAAGCTGAACAGTCCCAGTTTTTCTAGTCTCGCCTCATATGGAAGCTGTTCCATACCCCTAATTATTTTTGTTTCCCTTCTCTGTACCTTTTCCAGTTCTAATATATCTTCCTTGAGATGGGGCAACCAGAACTGCACACAGTATTCAATGTGTGGGTGTGCCATGGATTTATATAGTGGCATTATGATAATTTCTCTCATCTATCCCTTTCCTAATGGATCCTAACAGTCTGTTTGCTCAATGTGCAGTAGCAGTCAAAAGCTAATGCTTTTCAGAGAACTATCCACAATGACTCCAAGGTCTCTTTCTTGAGTGGTAACCATTAATTTAGGCCCCATCGTTTTGTATGTATAGCTGGGATTATATTTTCCAATGTGCATTCCTTTGTAACTTTTCGGTCTGCTTTGGACTTCGCTATCTTGAATAATTGTGTATCACCTGCAAACTTTGCCACTTCACTGTTAACCCCTTTTCCCAGATCATTTATGAATATTTATGTTTCAGATCATTTATGAACAGCACTGGTCCCAATACAGATCTTTGGGGGACAGGGGTATTTACTTCTCTCCATTCTGAAAATGGACCATTTATTCCTACAATTTGTTTCCTATCTTTTAACCAGTTCCTGATCCATGAGAGGATCTTCCCTCTTATTCTGTGACTGCTTTAGTCTACTTAAGAACTGAAGTTAGCTTTACCAGCCTCTAATTGCCAGGATCACCTCTGGAACCTTTTTTTAAAAAAATCGGTGTTACGTTAGCTATCCTACAGTCATCTGGTACAGAACCTGATTTAAATGAGAGGTTACATACCACGGTTAGTAGTTCTGCAATTTCACATTTGGGTTCCTTCAGAACTCTTGGGTGAATACCATCTGGTCCTGGTGACTTATTACTGTTTAATTTATCAATTTGTTCCAACCCACCTCTAATGACACCTCAGTCTGGGACAGTTCCTCAGATTTGTCACCTAAGAAGAATTGCTCACATCCTCTGTAGTGAAGACTGATGCAAAACATTCATTTAACGTCTCCGCAAAGGCCGTGTCTTCCTTGACTGCTCCTTTTGTGCCTCAATCCTCCGATGAACCACTGACTCTTTGGCAGGCATCCTGCTTCTGATGTAATTAAAAAACATATTTTTTTTTGCTGTTGTCTATTTTCTAGTTGCGTTACAAATTTTTGGCCTGCCTAATTATACTTTTACAGGTGACTTGCCAGAATTTATGCTACTTTCTATTTTCCTTAATAGGATTTGATTTCTAGTGCCTTTTTGTCTCTAACCATCTCTTTTATTCTGTTTAGCCATGGTGGCTTTTTTTTTTGTTTCTTTCTGTGGGTTTTTTATTTAGAGCTATACATTTAGTTTGAACCTCTCTTAAGTTGTTTTTTAAATAGTTTCCATGCAGCTTGCAAGCATTTCTCTTGTGACCGTTTCTCTTAGTTACCATTTTAACTAGCTTCCTCATTTTTATGCGGTTCCCCTTTTTGAAGTTCAATGCTATGATGATGGGTTTCTCTAGCATTCTCCCACCCCTCCCCCACCACCACGGATGTTAAATTTAATTATGTTGTGGTTGCTATTACTGAGTGGTTCCGCTGTATTCACCTCTTGGACTAATTCCCGTGTGCCACTTAAGACTAACTCAAGAATTGCCTCTCCCCTTATGGGTTCCAGGACTAGCTACTCCAAGAAGCAGTCATTTAATGTGTCTAGCTATATTGTCTGTGCATCCCATCCTGAAGTGACATGCACTCTATGGATAGAAATTACATGTTTGAATAATAAGAGTATAGCAGACAAACTATACAACAGACCACCTGACCAAGATGGTCCTGGTGACTGTGAAATGCTCAGGGAGATTACTGAGGCTATACAAATAGAAAACTCAATAATAATGGATGATTTCAACTATCCCCATATTGACTGGATACAGGTCACCTCTGGATGTGATGCAGAGACAAAATTTCTAGACACCATGAAGCCAGGAGGCAGCCAGGAGGAAGCCTGCAGTCTCTCTCCCCGAGGCAAAGGAAGATAGCAACTCCTGAGGAAAGGGATAGGAACCTAGGAGGAAGGATTTACCTAGTAGACCTAAGAGAGAGGTGTCTGACTAGGAAGGCTGGAGAACAAAAAGCTTGGGAGAGCACAGTAGGTAGTTCAGGGGTAAAAGCAGTAAGGTAGATGTAGGTGCAGACCTTAACTGTTCTCTGTAGAGCCTTGGACTGGAACCCAGAGCCGAGGGCAGGCCTGGGTTTCTCTACCAACCACTGTAGAGTGGTATTGCTAGGATCGGTGAATAGGAAGACTGCCAGAGTCACTGTGGGAGTGACATAGGGCAGCGGGCATGAGGACTCTTGACACTGATGGTGCAAAAAGACTTTGAAAGACTCCCTTGGAAGGGGAATCACAGTGTGACCTGGCTGGAGGGCTGAGTGACTCTGTGGGCAGAAAGAAAATTGCAGCGGTGGGAGAGAAGAAAGGAGATGCTGAATTGGGCAGAGCTAATCCCCAGAATTGCCAAAGAGGCACCACCTAGAGGTGAGTTGAACACACTGTGACAGACCCATACCATTAAAATTACAGTAAAATAATTTGCATGACTAATATAGGATGGCTGAATAGACTGACAGACACACCGTTTGTCATCAGACCGAGCAGAGAGTAAGACTGCACTTCAGTCGTGACAAAAGATCAAAAATATTGTCAGAAGTCTTTCATAAATTGCTACTACAAAAGATACTCCCCAGATATATTCTGATTTTCCTAGTGCAACAATAACAAATTTAAATGTAAACTGAGAGAAAGCAGAATATCCATATTAAAAAATAATCTGATTAGTTGCAAGATTTTCTTCTGGTAAAATAACTTGTTTTCTCAATGGGATGTTGTACAAAAGATGTCAGAAATGATAGCGACAGTACATCCTTCTTTCAAGACTGCAATGCCTCAACGTAGTCACTGACCAATCCTATGGGATGTTATTCCTGTTCAGTATCGTTTCAACAGTCCACACAACCGGCCTAGGAACAAAGGCCTCGGTATACACATTCCTCTTAAATTGCCATTAGCTAACAAGAATATACATTTTCATTCTCTGCTTTATAATCCTGCGCTAATCCACATAAAGGAGACACTCATTCCAACGCACAACACGCAACTTTAGTTTAAGGTTATTGACTTTGTGTCTTTAAATGAAAATGCATCTTATCTACATTATCACATGTATAAGCTTCTTTGTGGATTTGAACCAAAACTTTGATTCCATCAGGCCACCTGACCAGTATTTAGTAGGATGCTGGAAATATTTTACAAAAATTAACCAATACAGTATAGGTTAATCAAACACAAAATGAAGGGCAAGTAACGGTTATTCACCCATGTGAGGACAGATTTTCAAGAGAGCGCTTGGGCAAATCTTCAAAAGTGCTCTAGTACCTATCTAGGTACCTTAAAAAACCCACAAACTTTCAAGAGTACTTAGCACCCAATATAGGCCGTACTATCTGAAAAGATGGCTGCTTATTTAGGTGCCTAAATGGGAGCTGAGCTCTCCTGAAAACCTGGCCTTGATTCTGGCTGCTGAGCTCTTTTCAAAACATGGCCCACAAACTGTGTATTTCATGTCTGTTTTTTCAGCCAAGGTTCTCTAAATCCTGAGATTGTAGCCAATTATGTTTAAACACGGCTGCTCCCAGAGTAGGGGGTTCTAGGACAATTTCCCCCCAACATGTACTTGACTGTGCCCCTTTGTTTAATCTCCTCCTGTGACAAAGAGGGTTTACGTACAGCAGTCTTACATTTCCTATTTATGTGGGACCGTTTCATCCCCTGACTGTATTTAATGTTGCAGTGGGTGGGGGAGGCAGGAAGAGGAAAAACAAACAAAAAACCCAAAGCTCTTCAAAATGACTGATTTCCCCCCCACCCCTTTGACCTATTCCAGTCTGTAATGCCCTTATGAGCACACAGTGTGACTTCCTGCATGAAACACGGGCCAGAGAGTTCTCCCCGTGATTCCTGCATCTAGCCCAAACCACCTTCTTATACTGGTCAAGGCACACTGAGTAGTGCCATGCTGCTGTATCACATCAAATAAAAAGGCTTCACTCTCCCTTGCGCAAAAACCAAAGTGACATCCATAGATCCTGCACCCATTCCTGTAGAGTGCCAATATGCAAGGATTGGAATTACTGGAGCTGGTTGCAGAGTCAGGCCTTTAGTTACTCATTTGCCAGGGAAAGTTTACTAAACATTTTAAGACTCTACCAGAAAACATGCCTTTCCTTCAATAAGTGCTGCGAAAAAGTCAGACCTGAGTTATGGGAGGGTGGTTGAAGGCAGGTATCTGTCTTAGAATGACTAAAACCTTATCCCAGGGGGTCAGCAGCCTCTGGCATGTGGCTCGCCAAGGTTAGCACCCTGGCGGGCCGGGCCAGTTTGTTTATCTGCTGCATCGGCAGGTTCAGCTGATAGTGGCTCCCACTGGCCATGGTTTGCCATCCCAGGCCAATGTGGGTGGCGGAAAGCAGCACGGCCGAGGGATGTGCTGGCCGTGGCTTCCCGCCACTCCCATTGGCCTGGGACGGCGAACCGCGGCCAGTGGGAGCCGCGATCGGCTGAAACTGCTGACACAGCAAATAAACAAACTGGCCCATCCCATCAGGGTACTTACCCTGGCAAGCCACTTGCCAGAGGTTGCCAACCCCTGCCCTATCCCTTATGAACTGAAAGAAGTTGCCTCAGGTTAATTATGGGCTCCTGAGTCTCATTAAGGGCAGCCTGTGACCTTTGAAAACCTCTTCCACTGAGAAAGGGGAGGAGAGGTGAGAAGCAAGGTGCAGAACAGTTGTGTGTAGTAAGGGGAAAGACTCCTCCTAGGTAAAGAGCCGTTTTACCCTACAAGGGGAAGCCTTGTATTTGGGGAGGGGGCCAACATTGCTGGGCCAGGAGTGGTTAGACAGGGTGGCTGGTGACTGGTAGCTGGAATAAGAGAATTAGGAAATCTAATTTTATTTTTGTTTATGTTTAAAGAAGCCCTTTGGGCCCACACTGTAAAATATTGTAAATAAGCCAATGTGACGTATTAAACCTCTCGAGTGGGACTGATTTATGTCAGGTCCCTTCAATGCCAGAGGAGCAACGCTGAATCCTGCCGTGATGAAAGAGGTACACCGTCACAGTACGCAAAAGCTAAGAATCCAGGAAATTGTTTTCTCAATCAATCAGCTCATTCCCCCTCCCTACCACAATTTATTCTAACACCTTAAGCTACCGTGTGCATCATCCCCAGAGAGAGTACTTGCTTCATCACACAAAAACACATGAAAATTGTTAATGCTAAGTGGCATCTGAGATAATCTTTGACTAAGATTGAATCAGACATCACTTCAGAAGTTCAGAGCCTTATATATATGTATAGGAACAGATATGAAATGTGTCAACCCTGTCTACAATGACCGCTCATTCATGCTAACTGACTTTGATCTCTCAATGTTTTTTTAAATGCATCTTTACAGTGTTTCCGATGCATTATATGCCTAACAGGGTGAGCATTCCAAACCATGTCTAGATGAATTATGCTTTAACATTATATCATAATTCTTCATCTCTTTATAACTTTAAAAGTGTACTTAGCGGTAGCATGCACTCAAGTGCAAATCAACTAAGTCATTTCATGATTCCATTAGCTTTGATTTTAACTTTGTTTATTCTGCAAACAGATTTTAAAGTTGACTCTGTAATGAAACGAGGATTAGACATTTATGTGACTATCCTCTTATACCAGCTAGGGTAAGACATTTCTAAGGGGGACACATCCTATTTCTTCAGGACATAAACTGATCACGGACTTCCCAGAATTGGGAAGAAGGTTGGAATGTTGAGATGGATTCTCTTCCCTGATACACTACTAGGGTGACCAGATGTCCTGATTTTATAGGGACAGTCCTGATTTTTGGGTCTTTTTCTTATATAGGCCCCTGTCCCGATTTTTCACATTTGCTGTCACATTTGCCCAGTTCAGTACCAATATAGGATTAATGGACTGTAAGGGAACAGTGAAGAGGGATGGCCTCTTGGATAATTCTCCAATGCATGTGGCACGCAAGATGGTTAGGGCCAAAGAGGCAGCTCTAAACTAACTTGTAAGTCCCCCACTGTATGGGATTTTGGGGTATGGCCAGGGCACTCGGGCTGCTCAAAAGCTCAGAACAGCCAATAGGCAGTTGTGCAAATTAGGGAGATGAATAAGTGATTTAATGCCGTCTTTCTTGCCCCTTAGCACGGTCTCCTACTCCTGCTGCAGCATAGAATCTGGCCCATTATTCATGATGGGCCACAAGAGGTTTCCCCCCCACCACTTCCTCTGAAGTGTCTATATCCTGAAGACGGGATAAAGGACTGAAAAATGAGGCACCCAAAATCTTTACCCAAGGCTACAGCTGCGTTTTCAAATGTAGATTCTGCAGGATAGGTACATGGAAAGCCATTGCTACGTGTCACAAAACCAGAGAAGCTTTTAAAAAAAGGAAAAGGTGGACTAAGCTAATGGGAAGGAGAGCCCTTGAGATAAAGGTAGTCTGTAAAAAAATATACATTCTTTGAAGAGTTTTGCAAATCAGGACTACAATGACTCATAGAAAGTAGCTTTATTTCAGGGGGTTTCTCCATATCAATCCATCTGCCTTTTTTTTTTAAAGTCCAGAGTGGCTAAAAGCTTCACCAGCTGAGATTGTGGGGCTGAAGGCTGTGTGTCATGTGGATATGGAGTTTGAGGATCCAAAGTTCTTCAGGGGGAGGTGTAAGTGCCCAAGAACTAACTGTGGTATATGACACCCATCAAAGGGTTAATTCATAAAAAGCAGTACGGGGAAACTGCTAGCCAACAGCATCAGCTAGCCTCATAGTTGGTTCTGATGATGTGATGCTTCCATTTCTTTGCTCAATGTCCTCTCACAATAACTTCCCTGGGGAAGCAGGGCGGTTATTGTGGGGAGTTCTGGAATACACCAGAAGATTCCAGCACCCCCCAAGCACAATCATTTTTATAAACTCTTAACTGGAGATATATGAAGTGGCAGGATCTAGTGGATGGATCACGGAACCAGGACACAGTTCTAATCCTGGCTCTGACACAGCCTTCTGAAGTCAGAGACAAGTCCAGATCCTCAAAGGTATTTAGGCTCCTTGATTTCAGCCAGTGGGAGTTAGGAGCCTAAATACCTTTCAGGATCTGGGCCTTAACCTCTGAATCTGTTTCTCATTTGTAAAATGGTGATAACACTTGAATACATGTGAGTGTTGCAAGGGTTAGTTAGTTAAAATTCCCCCTGCAAATATAAAGTGCCATATAAATGCTAAATGCTATCACTTTAACCATAATTAATTGGCATAATTAATGGTTCTGATCACAACTTGTCCAGAGAACATGCATAATGCACAGACACTCAAAAGGGTAGATCATTCATTACAATGACTTTGTACAGTCTAGGGAAAGGATATTAGTCAGTACTAAATTCACCTCTGCCTCGATATAACGCTGTCCTAGGGAGCCAAAAAATCTTACCGCGTTATAGGTGAAACCACGTTATATCGAACTTGCTTTGATCCACCAGAGTGTGCAGCCCCACCCCCCCAGAGCGCTGCTTTACCGTGTGATATCGGAATTCGTGTTATATCGGGTCGCGTTATATCAGGGTAGAGGTGTATTTGTGCTATTTCCAGAATGGCCCACAATTAGTACATTGTGAAATACGTCTCCTTTTCCCTACTAGGTTTGTTTGCAGTTTGTGTTCTGCAGTAAAAGCTGTTCCTTTTAATACCATATGACTTATGGGAAGATAGAAAATAACAGCATTAAGCTGACTTGGCTTTGGCTCTATTGGGACAAGAATTATAGCTAATTACACTGCTTCTCTGAGTTTATTTAAAAACAAGTTCTATCCCTGTAGTTTTTGAGCGCCTGTCATGGGGCTTACTGCTCATCCTTGGGGTCCTGCCATATGGCTGCGTCTGGGGATTAGCTCCTTTCTGGTCAGAAGCCCCCTCTCGATGGTTGCTCCCTCTTCATGACTCCGCACTCCAGCCCATTCACTGTATAGTTCTCCCCTTCCAGGGTATCAAAATCCCCCTCTGTCCTCTGCTTTACACAGTCTTCTGGCCCAAGGCTAGGTCTGTACCACTTTCCTAGGGGCTGGTAGGGGAAATCAGGCCTGCTGTCTACTCTGAATTCCAGCCCAGGGACCCTGTCCAGCAACTATTGTCTACTGGCTCCCAGGCCCTATTGTGATTTCCCAGGACTCCTTCATATCTTCTGGCCCCCTCCTTTGGGTTTACCATCCCAAACTCTCTCCTCCCAGGGAACAACTGAAGACTACTTCCTCTGTAGCCCTCTGCTGTTATCAGCTTGCTGGCTTCATACAAGCTCAGCCTGCCCATGCCAGCTGGGCTCCATCATCAATTAACCTTTCAGGCCCTGGCTCTCCCCGAGATGGAGCCTACCAAGTTAGTTGCCCCAGCAACCTGCTTTGCCTTGTGTGGCATGGACAGCCCATCACAGAGCCTCACAATCTTTAGCGGATCTGACCTACACAACACCCCTGTGATGTCTTATCCCAGTGTTACAGATGGGGAGTTGAGGCACAGGGTGGAGTTAATTCCTTGCCCAAGATCCAATAGGAAATCAGTGGCTGAAACTAGAAACCAGGTCTCCTGAGTCACAAGCCAGTGCCCGGTCCACTGGACCATCCAGCCACACAATCATCAAGACTGGAGATGAGCCTGCACAATCTCCACAAACCCTACCAGAAGGACTCATCCTAAAAGAGAAATTCTTCTTTTAACATGGCTGAGGAAACAAGAGGCCTGATACTAGCACCACTGACTCATTTCTCTTCTGGTATTTCTACTGCTCTCTCTTGCTATTTATCAGTTTTCCTCCTCTGAAGGGAGATGATATTTTCTCAGTAGCCCCTCAGGTCTGAGAGGCTAGGCGTAGAGGAAGTAGCTGTTGGGCATGGCTGAGGCAGGTTATGGCATGCAGGAGAGAGCGGTGAAGGAGTCTAGGAAGCTGGACCGTGGAGTGATTTAACAGAGGAGAGGGCAGGGCAGAGCGGTCAGAGTGGCAGACCAGTCATAGACACTGACAGACTCGAGGGCGATGCTAAACGACATGAGGTGATGGTTGCCTAAATCCTTTAGCACCAAGAGTCTATTTCTGTGCAACTTGGTGCGTCAGCTCTAGTTCCCCACAATTGCACTGCAACCTCTCCGTTCTGAGATTTCAGCCACTCTCATTTGGTCTTCACGGCTCCCAACCTGGGGCCCAATCCTCCTGCCAGTGGGGCCTGCCTCAGGGCCCTTGTTTCCTCAGCCATACTAAATGATAACTTCTCTTTTAGAATGCAAGTCCCTTCGGCAGGGTTTGTTTGCGGAGATTTTCCCAGCTCAGGCTTTTCTCACCAGCGAAGCAAGCCTGGAGATTTCTTTGGGACTCTTCTGTTGAGACAAGGAGCACAGGGCGACAGAGGATTATGTGTCAGCTTTGCTACTTTGACACAGCATTGTCTGATGTGTTTCAGTTACTAAACGGGGTGAGATGCTTTAAATGACACTGATCACAGCCTCCTTCCCACCCCCTCCAAAAAAGGAAGGAAATAGGACTAAGAGTGTGTGTAGTACACCGTCGACTCCGCCATCTTCGGGACAGACAGCCAACTGAGACCCAACATCATCGTGACGGACGCAGAAAAGAAGAAGGTCCTCATGGTAGACATCACAGTGCCATTTTAAAACAGGTCACTGGCCTTCCACGAGGCCCGAGCATGGAAGGCGTTGAAGTACACCCCACTGGCCGACACCCAGGGCCAGGGCTACAAGGTCCAGATACACGTCCTGATCGTGGGAGCCCTGGGCTTGTGGGACCCCCACAACAAGCCGGTATTGAGAGTGTGTGGAGTCAGGCAACGCTACGCCCGAATCATGAGACAGCTCATGGTGTCCGACACCATCAGGTGGTCCAGAGACATCTATACGGAACACATCACAGGATACCGTCAATACCACGTTGAGTAATCAAGACCACCGACCAGGGAAATAACTCACTTCCTTCCCTGACAAACCAAGGGATGCACCCCACCCATGTACTTATTCGCGGCACTGATACTGACTTGGACTCTTTATACATTCCATGGGTGGCGTACCCGAGCCCACTTATCCACTGAAGCTTTAAAAACCCCCACATCCCAATCTGGGTCTATGCTGGTTATGTGCTCTGTATGTATCTCGTGATCCTTGTAACTGATACCTGTAATCCCTCATAAATCAAGCCAGACCCCAGATGTGCAGTACCTTCCCTCTTAACTGGTGTATATTTAATTTTAAACATTAACTTTAATAATTTGTTTAAATCTGTTCCCTGCCATTCTTCTCCCAGAGCCAGATCGTAATTTTGCTGTCTGCCCTGGGTAAGGGGCAGCGTGTAGCTGGACCACCCCAGGAATGAACACACTTTGGTCTTTCACTTGCTCTGAGGAAGGAGTAAGTTACTTCACCCTTCCATGTGGTAGCTTGCTCTCCCATGTGCCCAGCCAGTCACACATGCCCGGTCAGTGAGCAAGGGAGCGGATAGAGCCAGCGTTCCCCCCAGACCCTGCCCATTTCCACCACCCCACTCACAGTGGGGAGTATCAGCAGAGTAGCCCCTATTCTTTGTCTCCCTCTCTCCCTCTCTCTCGGCTACAGCCAGAATCCCAGCAGCCCTTGGTTGAGCAGGGGCTCTAGCAAAGGAGTGTGGGGGCATTCCTCACTTTTATCCCCTGCATGGCCATATAAAAGCTGTGACAATCTAGCCCCAAGCTAAGTTCTGCTCCTTTCCTCCATCTTGACAGTGTAGCTGAACTAGGCTTCTAAACCCAGAAGAAAAGAGATGAATCCCATTTTTTTAAAGAGACAGTGATTTCTATCCTTATCCAGTACACAAACATTAAAGTATCATTAATATTGGCGTTATTAGAAAAGCTATGTCATCACCCACAAAAAGCACTGCCCCTACTGCCATATCCCCGCCCATTGTTCACCCCCATTATGGTACAGTCTCAGTCATTCCCTGCTCACCGTTAGTAGCTGATGTATTCCACCTGTTATCATGGCGGTCATGAGATTGCCAAGCCAAGCTGAAAGAGCCCGTGTGCATGGCCAATGAGATCACCTCCAAAAATAAGACTGGGAACCATCGTCGGGCCAGCAAGCAGTTCAGCGTAGTTCTGGCTGGCACCTGTGAAGAGCATTTTTCAGTGTTCTGAGTGGTCGCGTTTAAAGGGAGTCGGGGAACTATTTAGTTTATCCTGCACCTTCTGTCTACAATATTCAATACAGGGCTCTTTGTTCTTGCAGTACATACATAAAGAAGATCACTAAAAAAATGTCTAGCGATTTGTCTAGTTAAGAGCCAGGTTGCAGCTCAGACTATGCACCCGCACAAGGGAATAAGAGGGAGTAAGCCCACCATAGTATGCCCCTATAGGGGTTATGTTGGATTCATACATATAAAATTAAGTGGGGCTTAATCTTTGCCCAGTTACTGTCTTGGGATTAGATGGAGAATGACTACCCTCTTGGCTCCCCACTCCCACCTCATTGGTCCCAGTATCTATTAAGTTCCAGGAGTGGGCGGGCTTACATCTAAATGTCCCTCCCCGAGCATAAGGGGAGGAGCTACTGAATGCAGGGCTCAAATGATTTCGGGGGGAGTGGAACAAATGACAAAACGGCAATAGGAGTGAAGGTTACAGGGACATAAACAGAAAGCCAGAAGGGGACACCAAGCAGAGAACCCCGGAGAGCACCCACTGCTCCTCAAAGGTCTCTAGGGAGCCAGCAGATGTGGCCCAGAAGAACTCCACCCAGATATGTGAACCTAGGGAGGAGTGGAAATAGGCCCACAGTCGCAAAGCACCTCCCCATCCAACATCCTCCTCCTGGTTTTATAGACAGCCACCGTGGCCAGCGCCAGGAGGAGGTTGACCAGGAGGCCTTACGACTTCATGGGGCCATGGATAGGATGTGCATATATCAGGCGGTGTGGGGAAAAGTGCAGCCAGAACCTCAGGAGAAGGTTCTGGGAGAGCTGGAAAAGGAGCTGCAACCTGGCCCACTCCAGACAGATGTGCCCCAGGATCTCCCTAACGCCGTAGAAGGGACAGGTGTCAGGGAGGGTGGTGAACCACGCCTGTGCTCACAGCTCCCATAAGGGACGGAGGACTTATTGGTCCCAGTAGCTAAGCCAGCACTGGGGCGGGACAGTACTCAATCACTGCTGCTATTGGCCAGGAGTAAATCTCTACCCGCTGGGAGCTGGTGTAATTTTGATGCAGGCGTGTCTGAGTCACAGTACCCCACACAGCTGCTCCTGGGGCAGTACAGTGTATACAATGCTCCTTCTTTGGAGCTGTGCCTCAAGTCAGAATGTGGTAGTTAAGCCTTTTCCTCATCTGCCAGTGCACTGTAGTGGTGCTGCTATCGGGAAGTGTTTCTTCAACAGAAATTCTACTGGTGGGGGAAAAAAATGCATTATGTCAGTGCTTGTGAAAGTTGCCAAATGCATGGAACAAATAAGCAGGGAGCAGAGCAGCCGCACAAGCTTTCCCACCCTTTTTGGCAACATGCCTCAACCCTGACTTGGAGAGAGGCCGCCACTTAGCCTGAATGGTAGTGTAGCCTCCATGTTCATTTGGTCTTTGGCCTGTCTGCTAGGAGTGCCCACAGGGCAGCAGTTAGTGGCAGTGGTGACGATGTTCTTTTGTGACACGGACACTTGTCAGCTAGGACAGTGACCTCAACACCAACTAAATTCAGAAAAATCAGATAAAGATTCATTCACTTGGTTTCAGATTAAAACCAGTAACCTAGAGGGGAAAAAAAAGTCTCCCTAACCCACTCCCAGCCCTGAGTGTCAGACTGCTATAAACCCTACTTCAGATGTGGTTATAAATTCCCACTTTATTAATGTGCAACTGCTGAGAACCTGGCGTGCAATTTCTTTGGCCAGTGACAAAGCTGTATTTAATCCTTAGCACATTTGCAGTTTCCAGACTGCGGGCCAAATGAGTGATTAGCAGGAGAAGCTGAATATGCATTTGTTTGTTGTTTCCAACAGGTTAAACTTAGGGGCAAGATCCACCTGCTATTAAAGTCAGTGGAAATATTCTCAATAACATTGGGGGAACTGGTTCAGGCCCTAAATCACTTAATCCAGATTTGAATTAAACAGCATTTAATAAAGAGCAGGTCGGTTGTTTTAGATGTTAATAATGAAAGCTTCATTTTTAAATGAAATTTCACAGGCTCTTTGCCCACAGTGCAGAGGAGGTCATGCCTTAGCTTACATTAGAAATGCAGAATTCCCCTTATTGTGAGGTTGGCTGTGATGTGAGAAGATGGAGCTCAGTGGAGCTCCAGTGTAGCAGATCAGACTCTACCCCAATATTTTTCCTATCCCTAAAATGTAATGTTGGTCTCAGTGTCACAGAGGAAAGGATTCCTTTTCATACAGTGAGTTTCAGTATATTTTAGAGTCCACTGCAAGAAGTGGTAACTACTCTTCACGTCACAAATGGCCTGTTCTCTCTCTCACATAGAAGGGGCCATATGATACACTTCTGATTAAGGGTATGTCTACACTACCCACCAGATCGGCAGGCAGTAATTGATCCAGCGGGGGTAACTTAGATCGACCCCCCTCCTTCCCCCCAGTGTAGACCAGGCCTAAGTGTAACCACACTGCAGTTCAAGGTGTGATTGCAGCCTGGGCAGACGGACCTGCACAAGCGCTGCTAAAAGTAGTGGTGTAGCTGCAAAGGCACAGACTAGAACCACGAGCGCATACCGAGGGTCCCCAGCATGCTGCAGCATCTACACTGGTATTTAGCCAGTCTGGCGCAGGTCTGTGTACCCATTCTGCAGTCACCCCTCATATTGCACTGTAGACGTACCCGGCGTGTAAACACAGACATTTACCTAGCAATTTTAGGTTTGCTACAAGACAGGGTTCTGCTGGATCTTCCTGAAAATACATTTGTCATAAACAATGGTGTGGCCTAAAAACATAGTATAATCTTCCTGACGGGGTGTGACGTGTTGGGTGTCTGTATAAGGCCAGATTGGGACACGCCCGGTGATGCTGAGTAGTACCTTACTCCACGATAGCTCCATCGAAGCCAATGGTGCTACGTTGAGAGTAAAGGGGTCAACAATCTGATCCTTACATTTGCTAACTACCCCAGCCCCTATGAGGACATAAGCCCTCCTTTCTCTCCCAAGTCATAGCTACTGATACCAGTCGTGGGTCATTGCCATGGTCAGCTCTGTGAGGACGCTAACACATCCATAAAGGAAACAGATTGCTGTGCCGATATCAGTGTGCAGCTAGGCCCCAAAAGCTGACATCACGGTCTGGCATCCATATACACACCCAACCAGTGCACTGATCAGCCTCCCAAGTGGATAGTAACATTTTAGTCTGCAGTACCAGCAAACACCACAAATCAAACGTCCTTGAGACATCAACTTCACGTATATGGTTTTAAAGGGGCCACAGCATCCCTTTAAAATGTTAGCAAGGAAAGATACAGTGGTGTTGCAGTCCCAGGATATTAGAGAAACAAAGAGGGTGATGTAATATCTTTTATTGAACTCACTTCCATTGGTGAGAGAAGCAAGCTCTTCTTCCTCGTCTCTCACCAACAGAAGTGGGTCCAATAAAAGATATTACCTCACCCACCTTGTCTCTCTAATATCTTGGGACCAATATGGCAACAACTCTGCATACAACAAAGGAAGATATCACATTTTGCCTCTGAAAAAGCATTCCACACTGTTAAAATACAGAACATTAATTCAAAAGCTCTCTTACATACTGCTAATGGTTATTAGACCAAGTAAAACAATGATGCTCAAACATTGGAGCTATATTCTGTGGACTGACTGCATATTTGCTGGATCAACTACTGCCCTGTAATAACTAGGCATGGAGCACAGTGGCATTCTATGAATTTTTGCCTTTTTCCAGTTTTTTTTTTTAAAGGGTTTTAGTATTATCATATGCCACAACTTCTGCTGAGTAACAGGGAGAGGTGCATTTTAAACTATCTCCAGAAAAAATGAGATGAAGGCAAGAAAACTAATTAAAAAGAGCTGCAGGCAGGGTTGTGTAGTTTCCTAAGGAGCAGTGGGTTTCTTTTTTTAAAAAAGGAGCTGTTTTAAACTGCAAGACACTATTACTGACCCACTTCCAGCCCTAGGATCTCAATACTTTGCTTCATTTGAAGAATTCAAAGCTTTTCCCCCTCTTTCGTATGTGAGTGATACAAACAGAAATCATGCAGCCGATGAAGTGGGTATTCACCCACGAAAGCTCATGCTCCAATACATCTGTTTGTCTATAAGGTGCCACGGGACTCTTTGCTGCTTAAACAGAAATATTGTGGTTTGGATTTATGGGCTCTGGCCCATCTCTATAGCGGCAGATAAAACAGCTGTTCTGGAATTACCATCATAACCTCAGGCAGAAGCAATTCTGTTCTGGGGATAGTCATCTTTATTTTAGCCTCTGGTTGAAGGGTGCCGAGGCACACTTGAAAGGATTGTGCTTGTTTTGATTCCATGGGGTCGTAATGGATGTGACAATAATAGGCCGATTTCTGCTTGCCTTACTAACACTGAAAACTTTCACTCAAGGCACATGCCTTATGAGAAAGTCAAGGAAGATTTGGCCCAATGTCAGTAGCAAAAAAGTTTTCCCAGCTGACAGCATCTGTGAGCCTGTCGCTTATCTGAATTATTTGTACCCCTGAAGTGAGCACGGGGATTGAACATGTCCTGTATCTAGAAGGAGAGAGGCAAGCCTCGTGTAAAGCATGGCTCAGTGTCGAAATCTGCAGCTGCAGACTTTGCAAACGGAAGACCTTTGCCTAGCACTGCTACAATACTGTTTAACTCACTTTGGAAATTGAAGTGCTTAATCATAGCTGAAGTGGTTCAATAAATGTGGAGTCCTTTAAAGAGCACATACCAAAATCATACACCAAGTACTCTAGGTGCCTCTCTCTGCCAAACAGTAACACTTCTATCCTACTATAGACGGAACTTGTAGCAACACCGCTGCTTAACACATTCAATTATAAAATCCAGTTTTCAGTTTCTTGTGACTTTGCCAAACTTTAACCAGTTGGTCTAAATGTTCTGGAAAACGTTCAGCAAAAGTGGTTCAGCTGTTTCTCAGAATAAAGCTAGGGGAAAGTAGGTAGTTCTGCCACAGTTATATTTTTTCACACTGTTTCTTGGCAGAGCTCTAGCACCTTGATGCTTTGAAGAAGGAACTGGACATCTGGCAGAGAGTTAGTGCTGGGTTCAAAGAGGAGCCTTTTTACTGTCTCCAATAAAATTCACCCAGATTTCACCAAGTAATAAGTCTCTGGAGGAAAAAAAATCACTATTTGTACCTGTTCAATAAAGCCTTGTAAAGTCTTGTTCTTAAGATCTCTGAACAGTTCAGCTGCACTGAGCATACTATTTCCAGTCCCCACTGAGGAAACTCTCTGGGCTATACAAAAGTAAGCCAACAGTCCCTGTGTGTGGCCTTAGGGGAGCTCTGTTTTATTATGAGCCAGGAAACTACCATGAGTTCTCATCTCAGCTTGTGCACTGATGAATGTTAGTAGCTCTGTCCACTTCAGAGCTCTTATCGAGCAAAGCCTCCTACCCTTACCTTAGGAAGTAGACAAGTATCACACCCTCCCCCGAAGTTGCTTATGGTCACTTTTAGTAAAGCAAGGAATAGAAGACAGTTCTCTAACATGGCACACTCAGGTACCCATTGAGCCACGCTGTCTTTTATACCAAACGACCAAATCTAAACATGAGGCTCGGCTGGTGAACCACCTGACAACACTCCTCTCCAGAGCCAGGATTTCTGATTCCATATATTCCCCTAGGTTTAGCAAATAGCTATGGTAAGCCACTGGCAGGGCACGGGGTTCCATCTTCTCTTCTAGTGGAGGTTTCACACAGAGGACAACTACCACTACCAGTTACTCCTTGAGCTCCTTGAGTGGTAGAAATATGTGCTGTGGGTCTAAAACTCCTGGGCTGAAATCTTCCTGATGACCTACACAGCAGGCTGATATTGTTCCACATGGTGGCATTAGGATTGTTTCCAGTTTTTTAAATAAGATATAGGGAGCTATATTTTCTTTTTAAAATGGTATGTTATAAGAATGTGGTTATAAAGTCAAGCACTCTAAACTCAGAAAGGGACATAGGCATAGGTAAAGTACATATTACACATACACACACACAATGCAAGCATATGATTCAAAAGACTTCAGTACCACATTTGCGGGCTAACAAAGGACATTTGAAAGAGCACTCAGTATTCAGTTTTACATCTAGAAGAACTTTGTAGAAGACTCGTTTATCAGGATGACATTCATGCCCACTGAAAGCAAACAAACAGACAAGCCAATCTCGCAGATATATCGGGAAAACATCGTTTTTTTCCAATGTTGTCAGTGCTAGTACTGATATAGTTTCTGCTTGACAAATAGGTTACTCTAGAGCCACTGGGGTGTTTGGGATTAGCTATGCTTCAAATTCTTTTCATTCTGTAAGAGGTGGTTCTAAAATGAATCTTAGCCAGCTACTTATTCACCCATTATAAAATGATATTCTGATTTTTCCTCTATATCGTAAAAAACCCCACACCTAATTCTACTAAGAAGACAACATCAAGGCACACGATGTTACAGAAGTTATTTCAAAAGCAAGTTATTCTGGCACATGCGTTTATTTTTCAGAGTTCTTGTACAGTTGTTTCTCTTCCGACAGGTCCTCTGGAAAAAAACCTATTTAAAGAATTTCTAAAGAACTTAAAATCCAATGAAACCTAATTGCATAAATACATAATATAAATCCAAGGCTTAGTTCAGCTGCAGACGACTCCCCCCGCCCTCTACTTCAACTACTAGGAAATCAGGAAATTAGTTTGAAACCTGCTGCTTATGGTTCAGTTGGGATTTTAGGATTTCAAGGCAGCTAGTGAGTCTTGAGATACCAAGCAGGGGACTTGACTTGAAGTGATTAAATGTGTCCATCAAAAGCAGCTCTAAGTGTTGAAACTGAGCTTTAAAACTTGGGAGAGCTGAGATCTAAAATATGTAGATGAAATATTTAGTGCACTTATATCTTCACACAAATAATTTATTAATATATTGCCAGCATAAGACTTTTAATCAAACATAGCTGCTTGCATACAGTATTTTGGGATATAGGTTTGCAAGATACATTGGCCTTCAGATCCTTGAGTATCAAGATTAACAAAGGTCAGGCTAAAGACATTGGCACCTGAGATTTAGTAATTAGTATTTGCCTTATTGTTCAGCAGTTATGAGCTTCTAGGACAGGGGTGGGCAAATTTTTTGGCCTGAGGGCCACATCTGGGTATAGAAATTGTATGGCGGGCCATGAATGCTCAAGAAATTGGGGGTTGGGATGCAGAGGAGAGGGAGAGGGTTTTGGCAGGGGGTGCAGGCTCTGGGGTGGGGCTGGGGATGAGGGGTTTGGGGTATAGGAGGGTGATCCGGGCTGGGACCAAGGGGTTTGGAGGGGGATCAGGGCTGGGCCAGGGGGCGGGGGAGGGCTCAGGAGTGAAGGCTCTGGGCAGTGCTTACCTCAAGCAGCTCCCAGAAGTAGCGGCATGTCCCATCTCCGGCTCCTACGTGGAGGCACGGCCAGGCGGTAGGGTGACAAGATGTCCCGATGTTTGGTTGGGAGGCAATTTGTCCCGATATTTCGTGGCACTGCCCTTTTCCCCCCCATGTGTCCCAGTATTTTCTTCCTCTCATCTGGTCACCCGACCAGGCGGCTCTGCGCTCTGCCCCGTCCGCAAGCGCCACCTCCGCAGGTCCCAGAAGCAGCAGCATTCCCCTCTCTGGCTCCTATGGGGAGGCATGGTGCCGGCCAGGCAGCTCTGCACACTGCTCCATCCGCAGGAGACACCCCTACAACTCTCAATGGCTGTGGCTCCTGGGGGTGGGGGCAGCGTGTGGAACCACCTGGCTGCCCCTACGTGTAGGAGCTGAATGGGGGGACATGCCGCTGCTTTGGGGAAGCAGGGTCGGGAACTTTCCAGCGGGAGCTCGAGGGCCAGATTAAAAGTTCTGAAGGGCCGGACCCGGCCTGTAGGCCGTAGTTTGCCCACCCCTGTTCTAGGAAGAAATGCTAAAGCAATATGGTAGCTAATATTATAAGTATGATTAATTTAAAATGCACGCTTTAACTTTTCACACAGGAAAACTAGCAGTTCTCAAATAATAAAGTCTAGGCTTAAAAGACAAAGGTAAAGCAGCAGAGAAGAGCCAAAATCCATTAGTACAATGAGTACTTTCAATTTTAGTAGTATGAAGCAGAGACAGTTCATACAAAGGTTAGCTAAACAGTTATTTTAAGGACTCACTGTCCTTACTGGAAAATTAATACTGCAAGTGTCAAAAGCCTTCCATGATTTTAAAAATTAGAACAGTCAGTCTCCATTGGGTATTTGTCCTGCATAAACAGCCTTCACCTACTGAAATTTAGAGTGTGAAGTTTATTCAGCTTCTAGCACTTAGTGTTGTCCTGAAATCATAATAGTCACTTAGCTCAATCACACATGGCATTTGATGAGCAAGCTGGTTACCTAGAGCAATGCAGTTTGTCTGCTCAAATCATTCATATCAGTGGGGAAACTGAAATAGGAAACCGAGAATAACTGGAAGACTTTACACACACACTTTTTAAAAAAAGAGGTAAGAGTCTAAGCCATTATTGCAAGTGCAGAATAAAAACCCAAGGAAAAACACTGATGCTTTGCCTAATTTGACTGAAATACAAAAAACACAGGACTAACGTGTGCATGCCCATATTATTGAACAACTTCCCTTGGGATCGTACAGGTGTGTGGGAGGGCAGCGCTAGACCTGTAGCATTTATAGAGGAAGAGAATCACCTGGAGCTTGTTCCTATGCAAGTCAGTGGTAGGTTTCACCATTGACTTGAAGGGGGAGTGAAATGGGTCATCTTACTGCGGTCACAGCTGGACATTCAGCATCACGCACTCAGCTGTACTTCTGGATTGCAACTATATTTCGGGGCTAGATCTCGTGTCTGTGAAGGTCTCCAATAATAGTTACGTTTTGATTATGTCACGGAGGTCACAGAATCCGTGACTTCCATTGACCTCCGGGACATTTTCTGCCCTGGGGCTGGAGCTCCCAGCCAGCCTCGCCCTTGCAACTCCTAGCCCCCAATCTGGTGGGGGACCCTGCAGCTACCAGCTGCCTGGGGTGAGGGGACTCCAGAGCTCCCACGCACCGCAACGGTGGGGTGCCCAGGAGCCCCAGCCGCCACACCAACCCCTTTTGTCAGGGATATTTTTAGTGAAGGTCAGGGACAGGTCATGGGCTGCCGTGAGTTTTTGTTTATTTCCTGTGACCTGTCCCTGACTTACTAAAAATATCTGTGACAAAAACTGAGCCTTAACGATAGTATATTCAGCTCTATTCCTGACAGGGGCCTTTCCTGGTATCTAACCTGAGCCTTTTCTTGTGCAGCCTCCAGTCATGAAAAATGGGGGAAGATTCTCTTTGCAGAGATCACACTGGCAGAGGAGATTTGGGGGTGGGAGGGAATAGGGGAAGTGGATCCCTCAAGCAGTAGCTTCCCTGGTGTTCCAAGGGGCCATATGATAGCTGAGAATTTGTGGAGAGGTGAAAGACTAGTTCCTCCCGTTGGAGCCAAGAAACGCTTCCCACATTGCTGCAAGTATCTAAGTAATATTTCTGATACAGAGAGGGGCTGTGCTACCAGAACAGTGGGCTGGAAAGCACAGGGGAAGGGAGGAAGAAAGTGGCCCATTCTGTGGATGCTCAGAGGAGTCAGAGGTTGAATTCCTTGAAGATCTGTGTGCTTAAGAGATTTGGAGGCCCACATCTGTGGTGTGGCTCCCAAAATCCATTTCTAAGAGCATTCGATCTAGGCCCAATCTTTCAACATGCCTGCACACAGGCTGCAGGAATTAGGGCACTCAGTCCCTTGCAGGATCAAGCCCAAGGTGAATTGCTAAATATACCCATAAACTGCTGCCTCTGCCGTTTGCAAATACCATTCTCTTACCACTGGAGTCTTAGCAGCCCCCCCTGCTTAGCCCACAGGAGAACCGTTGCTGTGCGCTTGCAGTTGGGGTTACAAGAATCTCACCATTTCTCTAAAATTACATTCAGCAGGCTTGCCCTCTGAGCTCCATTCAGTATTCTGGCCCAGAACACCAGACTGCAAGTTTATTTATTTGCTGCCAAAGTTACGCTTGTTGCATGATAATGAGAGAGGGTGGGGGCCAGATTCTGATCTGTCACAATGGCGCAAACTCCACTGACTTTAGTGGAATTGCTCCAGGTGTGTTCTTGAGAGTAAACTCTTCCACAGTCTGTCTTGTGATAGAGCTTGCTTCTCTGACAATGCTCATTAAAGCAGTTCATCCTGGATGGAGTCCAGTAAAACCAGAATAATTTTTAAAAAAAAAGTAATAAGGATAATTTCCCTTCTCTGGCAGAACTGTTGAAAAGTATTTGACGTCTTTCTCCCTTGATAGTGGTTATGAAGTGGACCAACACTGCTTCGTTTACTAAAAAAATCAGAGTAATTTGTAATCCCCCAGTCTAATTTTAAAGTCAACATTTTAGTGACTGTTCTTACTCACATACATATTAAACAGAAAGAAGTATCTGAAACTGAGTGAGATAAATATATGAAAGCAAGGTATACTGACAGCACGCTTAACTTAGCATTCATGAGCTGAGAGTCTTTGCTTAGCCTGACATACTTGTGGATATGTCTTAGAAGATCTTGCTATACTTTGCAATAGTCTATTATTTATTGTCACTTCTCCACCTCTCTTCCCATCCTGCAGAAGAAACCTCCTTCTACTTTAGCTAAAGTTACATGGCACAGGTCAGTAACTGCCGACCCCAGAGGATACATTACAGGGTGCAACCCCAGCAAGGGGTTGTGTCACTGCCTGCCCCATAACTTTGGTTGCCTCACAAGGCTTTGCTGTTGTAGCTCCCAACAAACAGCCTAGCAGCATGCAGGTCACACCCTGAGGGTACGTCTACACTACCCGCCGGATTGGCAGATAGCGATCGATCTATCGGGGATCGATTTATCGCGTGTAGTGTAGATGCAATAAATCGATCCCTGATCGCTTTCCCATTGACTGCTGAACTCCAGCTTGGTGAGAGGCGGAAGCAAAGTCAACGGGGGAGCCACGGCGCACCATGAGGATGCAAAGTAAGTAATTTTAATTCTATCTAAGATACGTCGACTTCAGCTACGCTATTCTCGTAGCTGAAGTTGCGTATCTCAGCTTGATCCCCCCCACAATGTAGACCAGGCCTGAGTGTCTGTGTACAGCTGCAGCCCTGGTCCAGCAACTCTGACCCCAGCAACCTGTCAGTAACTCTCCAGTCACATGCTGGCTTCCGCCGACCTTAGTTACCTCTTGCAGAGTGACCCTAACACACTCCCAGTCCTGAATTTTCCCCAAAACATGTGTCCTGCACTGTCCAACCCTCTCTTGGGCAGTTCAGATGGTATGGACCATTGCCCCATAAAGACTGAATATTTGACAGTTTGCTACTTTAACTGAAGTTCAGTTTAAATACAGCACTGGATTGGTTTTAATTAAAAAAATAAAACAAGTTTATTGAACTACAAAGAGATACATTTGAAATGAGTACAAGTACAAGGAATTAAAGTCAGAAATGATTACAAGAGAAAGAAAGATAAATTGCTTCCTAGAGGCTACAACTTAGCAAGCTAGACTTGGTTCAAAATAAAATCCTAACCATAGGTTCCATCAGGTCAGGATCTCCTCCCAGAGTCAAAAGGCTGGTTCCTTTGTTATCTTATGTGGGAAAAATAAATAAAAGAGAGTGAGTGTGAGATGCTGGGGTGCTTTTGCCCTCACTTTATAGTCCAGTCACCCTTTGAAATGCATTTTCCTAAGGGTTATCCTTGGATAAAGTTCATTCCAGCTGCGAGGATGGAGACATGGAGTCTTGTGGTGAAAGAGGTTCCATGTTTTTTGTTTGCTAAAATGCAGATCGATCTGTTCCTGCCTCTCTTTGTTGCCACTTGACCAGTGATTGCCAGTCAACTTTGATGAAACCTGGCAAGAGGCATCAGCCAGTCCTTTGTCTTTGAGAAACTGGTTTACCCTTTTCCCAGACTTGTCTGGTAAACACATTGTATGATCATTTCAGCTTCTTTTCATAAATTTGAATACGCGTTTTGTAGATACATTACACAAGAATATTGATGATCAATGTTATTTGTTTTTAAATGATACCTCATAAGGCATATTATGCACAAAGATTACTACAACAATGTGTAGGCTGTGAATACAGGGGTGCTTTTGGTCGTAGCTACTGTCACGGAGTCCCCAGGCGATGCTCTGGAACTGCTCCCCACAAAGCCAGTCAGGACTTTGGGGAGCCTCCTCTCCCTTGGAGCAGACTGTCTTCAGGGCAAGAAGCTCACACGGATTCACCTTCCTGAGTCTGACCTTGGAGCATTCAGCATCCTTTGCCCCTCCGTGCACTTCCCACAGCGAGTCCGCCCAGGGGGGGTCCTGGGGAAGCCAGAGGGTCCTGCACGCACCCCTACTTCGCCGTCACATATGACTCTTAGCCAGCCAGTAAGACAGAGGTTTATTAGATAACAGGAACATGGTCTAAAACAGAGCTTGTAGGTACAGAGAACGGGACCCCGCAGCTGGGTCTATTCTGGGGTCCAGCGAGCCAGACAACCCCATCTGCCCTCACTTTCCGTCCCCAGCCAGCTCCCAACTAAAACCCCCTCCAGCCCCTCCTTCTCTGCTGAGTTCCTTTCCCAGGCCAGGAGGTCACCTGACCTCTTTGTTCTCCCACACCTTTAGCATCCCCTTGCAGGGGGGAAGGGGCTGGGCCATTAGTTGCCAGGAAACAGAGTGTCGGCCAGAAACTGAGGCACCCACACAGTATTCAGAGGAAACATTAAGAACAGTCCCACTTCGTCACAACTACATCTCAGGATTTTGACTTGTAAACTGACATTACTCTGTTTAGTTTCGCTATTCTCTTCATGGGCTTCCGCTGATGTCGTTTCAAAGCATTTTGACTTTGCTGAGTCTCCAGAGATATGCAATCACATTATTGGAGTTTTGATGTCCATATGCCACTAATGACAATTTTACAATTGCAATTTGATATTCTATTGCTGGAGCAAGAACATTTTAAACTGAAGTTAGTTTTCACATCTGACTGAAATAATTACTGTGAATATTCAAGATCCAAGTTTCAATTTTATGCCCATTGCCACTTCAAAGTGGTTGTGATGTTTTTGGTTGAAGTTGCTCAAAGGCTTTAAGTCCACTTTAAGCCTTTGTCTGTCTTAAACTCGGCATAAAATTGATTACCAAAGTTGGTCCGGAAAACTGTTTTAAACCTGATTTTGAAGAAATTATTCCTGCTTAAACAAACAAAACTCATCTCCTGGATGTGATGATATGGGACGTGTAGCATTGCATTGGCAGAGAAATCATGATCACGACGTGAAAGGAAAGAGACTCGCGAAAGCTGTTGCGCAAAATGGCTACGGGGAGAGCAAGAGGTGGAAACAGAATAAACTTGTTTCTAGTTGAAGAAGAGCAACAGCAGTGCCTTGTTTCAACAGAAAGGAGGTTCTTTAGATCACCCACTCCCTCGGCATGTGGCGACTTATAACACAAGAACAGTGCATACATTCCTTGGGATTTTAAAATAATCTCCCAAAGGAACGTTATGGCACGTCTTCAGGAATAAATACTGAAGGAACTCCAAATAAATTCTCCATGCATTGACTAATCCATTAGCTGACCTGTCACTATGCAGGCTTGCTTCTAATTTCATCTCCTCCTCAGTTTTCTTGGCCTGAATAACCGCACAGTGGCCTCTGTGTTGCTGAATACATACACTGAACAGAACAGCTTTTGCTCCTGGGGATTCCTCTACCAGAGGGAATTATGCAGTGGCCCTTTAAGCTGGGCTTAAGGCATTACCACAGCACAACACACCCTTAACAAGACCATGAATCTGGCCCTAGTACTTTTAATGAGAGTGTCTGCTGAAGCATGGGGTTCCAGACTTACTGAGCCTGATTCTCAGCTGCTCTGCACTTCGTGGAGTCATTTACACCTGTGCAAAGTGAATGCAAGATACACAGTGCACACCTGGCCTACTACTAGAATTTAGGCAACATTTCTAACAACACAGAAGCCAGAAGAGAATCCACTTTACTCTCCCACTTCTGGTTTAGTTCTGCAGGGCTTACAATGGTTAAAAATAAACCCCACTCGTCATACAAACACGCAGCTATGACTCTGACTGTACAAAGGAAGCAGATACATCAAGGTGCCTTTTTTCACAAAGTGACTCTTCTCAATAGTTGGTTGAAAGTTTTACATCAAGAGTGTTGTCCCAATGGAAAACCAGATTTTCAACAACACACAGACTTTCATGAAAAGTGCCTGTTTTGTGGAGAACGTTTCAACTTTTCAATCAAAAAACTGACCACCTGAAAGCTGAAAAAGTCACTCTGAAATGAAACTTGAAGACTTAATCTGAGCAGTGAGCCAAGGCTAGAGGAAAGAATAGGAGCATGAAGGATCCAAGCTACAAAGACTCCCATAAGGCACCAGGGTGGCACTTCATAATCAAAATAAGTAATCTTCCCCCTAAAACATTGATTTTTTTCCACCCAAAACTTCCACTGAAAATTTCATTTTCTGACCCACTCCATTTGTCACGGTGGAACTGTACTTTAAAGACTGAAACCCATCTCTCCTACAGCTACTTTTCCACTATTAATTTCCCCGGTTGTTTTAAAACAAGCTATCCAAGAAAGTCTTTCCTAGGATAAGTCTAACTGTGCATAAGATGATGCTTTTGGCCACAGCTGTTTTAGTTATGGCATTCTTGGGTATGATAATGTCTATGCCAGTTTAGATCAGCTGGGGATCTGGCCCAGCATTTTGCCAACAATACTCAAACTACTGAAGTCCTTGACTGATATTTTGTGCCCATGATTTGGGCATCTTATCACTTCTGGTTGATATTGAGACGTTACTATGAAATTGCTGAATCATGGAATGTCTTTCTGTGTATGTGATTCTACCATTGCTGGCAAGGCTGGGCACATGTTTCTCAGACCAGATACAATAGTGAGTTGTTAGAATTCAACAATCGCCTATTCAGATGGGAGCGAGCACCATACAATGCTTTAGAGAAGTTGGGTGAAGCTGGGAGAAGCAGTTTTCCACATGCCATCAACAAGTGGCTGGCATTTGGAGAACTGTAAATACCCCAATGCAGGACAAAGACACCAAGGTGTTGATGCTAATCTTTGAAAAGCTGGGTGGGCTGGGGGAAAGATGCACAAAGCCACACAGGAAACTTGGGCAGGAGACAAGCAGGGTATAGATCGCCCAAAGTCAGAAGGTGAGGTGGAGAGAGGGCTCCATGTTTAAAAAAAGACAAAGCCATGTGCTGCAGCGGATGGATCCTGGATACAACCGGATGTCTGACCCCATCCCAAAGAACGGTGAGGGAACCGAGGCAGGGAAATACAAGTAGGGTTTTTATTTTTGTATAGATCTGTGTATTTCTTGTGCAATTAAGTAAAGAGCCAAGGTGATTTAGAATCCTGTCACGGTCTGTCTATGCTATGTGTTACATATATGATGCACCCCTGAAGAGTTAACTTGTGGACCCCGAACGCGCACACGGTGGAGGTTCTGGGCGACAGTGTGTACATTGCAGGAAGGGGTCTGAGGGGGTCAGTACTGATTCCAGACCCTGGGCAGTGGGCCACATGGTCCCAGCTCCGCAGGACGGGTACTAGACCCAAAACTGCGCCTCAAGGCCTGTGAAGGGATCTGTTCCCCACAGGTGCCACCTAGTGGTCGGGCAAAGGTGTGACAGGTACTCTTGTATCTTAGCACTCCCGATCGATAGCTGCTCTGGCCCGGCCCCTTCTGAGACTCGGCCCTCCGACTGGGCTGCAAGTTGTATCCATCCCTTCCAGGGTATGGAAAGACTTCAACAAATGCTAGTTCCACTGCCCAGCAAGGGGCTTCAGGCTTCACCCAGTCACAGCGAGCCAGGACTCTCTGGGATATGTGCTCCTAGTTCTAATCCCTAGTATCAGAGCTAGGCTTCTTGCCTCCATTCCCAGCAGAGGTGGGTAGGGGATCCCAGGCCTAAACTCTCCACCAGGCTCTGATCTGGGGCCCAAAGGTAGGCAGCTGAGTCCTGTATGATGGATTGCTATGCAATACCCTCCCTGGATCCCTTCCCACTAGCCTCCCCACACACGAAGGAAAAGCAAGGACATGTAAACAAAATAAATCAAAGAGAACTGTCTCCAACCTTGCAAGTGTCCAGAGTCCTTTTTCCTCAGCAGGTCAGGCAGACCATCAATAATCAGGGGCCCTGGCAGCTGGGCCTCCCACTGTGCTCCTTTTGCAAAGCTTAGGTTCAGCCCTCCTCCACTGGCTCCTCTCCTTTAAAGCTCCCCCTCTGGCCTGGGCCCAGTTCCTTCCTCTCTAGAGGGTTTTTTTCCCACCCCATCACAAGGCCCCAAGACAATGTTGGGTTGGAGGAGAGGCCAGGAAATAAATTCGCCTTCCTTTCTTACTACAAGCACCCCTTGATCTGTATCTGATCACTGGTAGCAATCCCCTTCCCTCACCCCCAGACCTTCCCGCCAAAGGCAGAGCACTAGGCAATTAATGGGGTGCACACAACAACAAAATTTATTGAAGTAACTTGGTAGTTAACACAAAAGCTGGCATGAAGCCAGGACCCCAAATTATAAGTGGGTTAACAAGATAAACAGGTAAAACTGTATATCACCATATCCCAAGGATACCAGAAGGGGAGCAGGGACGCCATAACAGGATCGGGGGCTCGGCTGGAACAGGGACGGAAGAGGACCATGACTAA
Source organism: Mauremys mutica (assembly GCF_020497125.1). NCBI lineage: Eukaryota > Metazoa > Chordata > Testudines > Geoemydidae > Mauremys > Mauremys mutica. Next base: position 202,089,815 of record NC_059074.1, read on the forward strand.
GATCACCACGGACTGGACGACAAGGACCAGGAACAACGACACCAGATTAGGAGCTCACGAACAGGTAAATTGATCTTCTTTCTTGATGGTATTCTGTAGACACTGAGCTGCCTCTGGGACAGACAGCATGCTTCACAGGGCGCAGGAGCGCCGCCAGTTTTTTTGCCGCCCTAGGCGGCGGAAGGTCCCGTCCCCGAAAAGCTGCCCCGGACAGAGGCGGTGGAAGGTCCCGCCCCCGAAAAGCCGACCCCGACAGCGGCGGTGGAAGGTCCGGCCACCGCGGTCACCGCCCCCCAAATGTTAGTGTCCTAGGCGACCGCCTAGGTCGCCTAATGGGTTGTGCCGGCCCTGACAGGGCATGCTGGGCTTTTATGCTCTCCTGTTACTAGGCAGGCTATTCCCAAGTCACATGACACAATTTTCCCGCTCTTCCTGAAAAAGGGCAGCAAGGTGAACAAGAAAGGGGTCAAACAGGGGAGGGCAAACAACCACTTATATAAAACCAAATGGCGAAAGCCAAAGCCAAGCCTTACAACAACAGCTGTGCCTGCGCTTCATTCAGACCCCGGAGGCTTAAAACACACAGGGTCCAGCCGTTGGATCCCCTCAAACAGTCTGACAAATGGCCAAGAGGAGGGTATCTGACTGGAGCTGTGACACCCACAGCTGAGGTGTATTAATTCTGCAATCTCCCTTTTGTGCGAATAGCTGCTTGGTTCTACTCCAGCTAGAAAAATGAAATTCCGACCCAGCCTATTTGGATAGTGCAGTATCTACTGTAGTTTAGTGCTGGTAGTGCCCAATCCAAAACCCAGGAATAGTAATAGGATTATTTGCATTTACTTCAACGGGTTTCGAATCAGGTCCCAAGTGAACATTATCTACAGTGAGGAATATTAATAATTAGTGGGTAGTGAAAAAGGAAGTGCTGTGCTAGGTAGATTAATCTGATTCCATTCAGAATTACTCTTGTTCTGCATTCCTGGCAAAACAAGCCTAATGGTAGAATAGATGTGATTTAGAAAGGAGTGACCCATTTAGAAAAGTCAGACTTAGAATACTTTAAAGTGCTTTAACACTGAGAAGTGCATCCGATGATAGTGATTTTTGATCTCCCATGCTATTTACCAACACTTTTCTCTTCCCTCCCTGTCAATGTTAAAGTGATTCTGCAGGCTAGGAAGGTACAAGCTAATGCCTCCCAAGTGTAAATAAGAAAATGAAGATTCCTATTGCAGAAAATCAGATAAATCCAACAACTGAAAAGGTAAAACTCTTTAAGTGCTGAACAATTTCATCTTGCCTGTGCTAATTCATTTTAAATTGTACTAACTCCTAGGGTTACATTTTGAAAAGAATCCATGTTTTAAGTTGCCCATCTAATTTTTCTTTCCATTTATGTAAACCTGGTAAATCTTCAACCACCTCTCGCATCCAGCAGCCAACTCCAGGATGGCTGACCAGTAGGGGCCAGCTTTGAAACAGCCTCCAATTTTGCCCATGCAAATTCTGAGCCACTGCTGAAATCGATGGGACCTTTGCCAATGTCTACAGTGGGATCAAGATCAGGCTCTTTTAACCAAAGCAAGTATTGAGTCATTTAAATCGGGCAGTGATTTATAGTTGGAAATATCCATGTGCATAGGCCAATGCTGATTTTGTGCATGCGAATGAATATATGCAAGCTTAGAATAAGAAGCTACTTCTGAAAATTGGCTTTTATATGTTGCAATATCTGCGCTAGTGTGTTTATGTTCCACTGCCGTCTACTAAGCAGAATCAGATCTGCTTACCTGGGATTGTTGATTTCTACTGGACAACCTAGGACAGGTAAAGCAGATTTTCACCATTGGCCTCCATTTCTCTCTGCATATTCATGAACAGTTTCCCTTTGATATCCATTATATGTGTATATATTAGTAGATAAGCATATAAGAATCTGTTTATATCAGCAGGTCAGGTATAACTGCTAATATTTGCATCTGCAGCAAAAGTTGCAGACAGAAGTGCAGATACAAGCATTTGCAGGGGCAAAGCTGCATGCACAAAAGAGGAGATTAGACTGAGCCCTACCCGAAAGTCTGGCTCTAAAATGGATTCGCTTTAGTGTGAACAGAGAATCGGGGAGGACCTTGAGCTAAATTCTGCCTTCAGATATATTGACACAATTCCCACTGAGTCAATGGGAACGAAGGCCTGGTGAACACTAGAAGATCAGGTCTGTTTAACTACATCAGTCAGGGGTGTGAAAAATCCACATCCTCTGAGCGGCGAAGTTAAGCCGATCAAAGTCCCTGTGTAGACAGCGCTAGGTCGATGGAAGAATTCTGTCCATCGACATAACTACTGCCTCACAGGGAGGTGGGTTACCTACACTGAAAGGAGAATCCCTCCCGTTGACATAGGCAGTGTGTATACTGAAGTGCTATAGCAGTGGCGCAGTGCCGCGGTAGCATTTCAAGTGCGTATACCTGAGAGTGCAAATTGTTCCCCTCCCTTTACATCATCTCCTCTGTATTTGCCCCAGCTGGGTTCTTCCCTGACTCCCCCATTCCAAGCAGTATTTTCCTGCAACACTGCTTAGATCAGGAAGGCCCAGATCCTCAAATGCATTTAGGTGTCCAGCTCCCAGGGGGGTCTTTGAGGATCTGGGCTGAAGAGATTGAAGTTTTTCACGGTCCTTTTCATTTTCAACCTCTGCAAGACATTTTATTAAATTACAGACTCTTCTTAATTTCCCTACTGCAGACCCAGACATTCTGCACAGTGATGCCATAGCTAACAAGTCTAAATGGCTCATGGTAGAACTATCAAAGCGGGAAGTAACCATATTTTTATGCATTTGATGGCAGTGAAAACTGGATACTTTGACAGTAGGAGATGAATTGTGATGTCCATTTTTCCATGAAAGGAATAACAGAGCTCATTTTTTTAAACATAGACTTCTACAAGATATTCATCAAGTGTACTTGTATGCTTCTTAGCCAGAAAGTTGTGTGCTTTCTGCAGAGAGTTTTCTAAAAAGTGCAAAATTGATACAGACTCCTTCATGCATTACATGTGATCCCAGAATAGCATTACTGTGGTTCAACTATTTATTAAGAAAGAAGGAATTCCTGAATATGGTGTGTCAAAAATGGCCACAAGAAGGAACACTGGGAACCTGTCCACCCAAGAGTCAAGCTACTTGTTTGAAAAATAAATTGTGTATCTTGTCTGAAAATGCTGAACAACAGTGTGTTGCAATGAGAAACTGGAAGTCATCTTTACCATCTCCTAACCCTCCACTCTCTGAACCCGGCCTCCAACCCTGAATTTGAGTAAGAGTACGTGTATAGTGAAATATATCCATATTATAAAGCAAATCTCATATTATCAGCAAATCTCAAAGCACTTTACAAAGGAAGCCAGTATCATTATCCTCATTTTACATATGGGGAAAGTGAGGCACAGAGCAATGAAGTGACCTACCAAAGCCATCCAGCAGGCCAGTTACAGAGCTAGGAGTAGAGCCCAGGTCTCCAGCGCTAGCCACTAGGCATCACTGTCTCCCCAGGGAGCAACCCCAGATAAATTAACTTCTACCAGCAGTGGGCCAAATCTCTTTCCTTATTTAAATGGACATTCTTCTGAAGGCTTTACCATTTTCTTTGTTGATTATTTGTAGGATTAGTTCAGTCATCAATGATTAACTGAACAGTGATATGTTGTGTTCACGTTTGTTTCCTTGTTGTAAGTAACCAGCCTTAAATGAATAACCAGGAAGGGTCGGATTCTGCTATTCTTACCCTTCACTGAGTAACAGCTTAGTCTACTAGTTGTCCCATTATGTGAGTAATGCTGGCATAATCTGGCACAATGAACCTCATATTTCACTTCTTTATATCAGTTCCACACCAGTGAAACTCCACTGATTTCAGCACATTGTATGGCATAAAACGGGAGTGATGACATGGAAAAAGCAAGCACATCATCTGTAACTTCTCTGTACATATTTACAAAGGTTTTCTCTTGGGAGATAGTCCTGTAAAATTTAACGAGAATGAAGCCAATAACCAAAATGTGAATATGCTCTTACATTTCTTTGGGAGCAAATGCTAAACCTTTGTGTGCAGGTTTTGGGGACAGATCCTGGAGGATTCTATTACAGGGACAGAATTCTCTCTCAAATTCTAAAGGATAGTTAAAATATATATATATAGAAAGGTTCTTGCTTTCTATTTAATTCTATGAGCCAGATTGAGGTTTTAAGACCAGCCCTGAGCAAGGTATGGTGCATAAAATGCACTATCTCAGGAGTAGTACCTGGAAGCTGTCTGGCTCAGATCCCTCCCTGAGTCTTAGTATCTCCCTGGAGTTACAGGATAAAATTCTCAAGAAGTCCCTAAGTCAAAAGTGACTTAGGCAGGTAGGCTCTTAAATCTCACCAACTTCCAATGAAATCTACGTGTATAAGTGTCCAAGTCACTTCTGAAAGTGGGACAGGCTCCCAAGTCACTTTTGAAATTTTACCCATAGTAATTTACTATGAATTCACCTACTCTGTCTTCAAGGGATGAGGGGCTGAGTGAAAGTTCTACCCACTGCAAAATCCTATCCACCATGACCCACTGGGAATAAGCAGGCCTATTTCCCTGCTTACTACTATGCTCCCAAGATGCAGGTCTGTGTAGCCAAGTAAGAGCATAGGGGGAGGCTTTCTAACTACCGAGTGGGAGTGTGTAGCAATCCAAATCACTCTCTCGCCTCTCAGATTTGGGGGGTTAAATGCTGCTTTTTCTAAGTTTCTCTCATCTTTGTGTTTATTTTTATGAAAGATCAAACATAGATTTTGCATTTTAAAAAAATCTTTCCACAATAAAACCAAAGAGACAACTGTGGGTGGGCTCCTACTGAAGTAATGGGCAAAATTCCAATTCACTCCAAGGGGAGCAAATGGGGCCCTGTCCTGATCATTAATTTAGGCTAATGTGGCCATTTGGATTTATGTCTGAAGTCAGGGGATGATAGATCTTGTTTTTCATAAAGCAGTCGAGAGAAAGCTACTGCCTTTTCTGCTAAATTGTAGCCAGCTTGGTCTTGAAATGTTTAACACTGAAGCCTTGGAGGTGTAATCTTATTTCCTATCTTTATGTGTAACTGAATTCTCCCCAGGGCGCAGAAAGAAGCCGACTGTCAAAGGACAGCAGCTGCGAAATCCAGACAGTATGTTTTGTCATTTTCAGTTTTATTTCCCTTGTTTGTAAAATGAGACAACGTGGCGAATGGTTTAGCAGGTCCCATTGGGTCCCATTTGGCTTCCTTTACTTTTACTGGGATCCTCATTTATCTCCTACATCTGCAGAAAGGTGTGAGGGTGACACAAGTTCCTACACAAGATAATAGTAGGAACATTAAGAATCATTGGTTTGGAGCAACCCATTGAGAGTTCACCCTGTACTGCTTCCCGCCCAGTTCTTTTATTCGGCATTCCTTGCTGTGAAGTCTACAGCTACCCTCAGAACTACGGGTCTTAAAAGCTTTGGTTCTCGGACAAATAGGGCACTGCTGGTCCTGTAATTTCCAATCAAAGGCCAGTGTCCCCAGTTAGAATCGCCTTTTTTTTTTAAACCTCATACAGCTTCTCTTCCCTGCACTGTTGTCCAGTGCCCACCGAAGTGAAATTTAAGTCCAACAAGGTGAGTGAAGTACAAAAGATAAGCAAAGGGCGTACATGGTGACAAATGCATTTAGATTTTAAATTTCTTTCTGCATTTAATCCTCTAAAATCAGAATTTGCAACATGCTGGCGGTGAGGTTTTTGTGCTGCACCTCTAGGGTTTTAAGCCACCTTTGTGCCCTCCTAGTTCTGCAGACTGGAGAGACCCTTGGCATAAGGTTCACAGTTCTATAGGCTAAGTACCACCTAGAATCTCTGCAGTGCTGCCTGCTGCAGTGCCGCCCAAGCACACACTCCACATCATGACTGTCATCAGGGGGTCTCAGGCCTTGGCTACACTTGAGAGTTACAGCGCAATAAAGCCACCAACAGCGCTGTAACTCACTCCCCGTCCACTCTGGCAAGGCACATACAGCGCTGTATCTCCGTGGCTGCAGCGCTGCTTGTACTCCACCTCCCTGAGAGGAATAAGGAGCATAGCGCTGCTGCTGCTGCGCTGGGGCGCCAGTGTAAACAGGGAATAATCTTACTATGGTGTGACTGACCTCCGGAAGCTTCCCATAATCCTTTTAAGTGAAGGTTCCGCTCTTTGTTTTGTTGTGAACTCTGGGCTCCCGGAGCTGCTTATCAAAAAAACAAACACAGCCCCTGTTTGCTGTGAATGAGCAGAGGCAGGGGGCTTCCTTTGGAATGTCCACAGCTAGTGTTTGCTTGAGGAGAGGGGGAGGGAGGGGGCCTAAGGAGAGAAGCAGCACGGTGGGCGGGAGGGAGTGGCGGGGTCCATTTTGGCAGCGGCTGCTTATCTGGTCTGTGAGGAAAAAAACAGCTGTTGTTTGCTTTCAGTGAGTGAGAGAGGGGTGGGGGAGGGGGTTGGAACTTGCAAGGCAGCTGCTGACAGAGGGTCGGCTCCAAAAATCCACTCTCTCTCTCTCCCCCACGCTCCCTGTCACACTCCACCCCACCCCCCCTTTTGAAAAGCATGTTGCAGCCACTTGAATGCTGGGATAGCTGCCCATAATGCACCGCTCCCAATGCCGCTGCAGATGCTGCAAATGTGGCCACGACAGTGCACTGGTAGCTGTCAGTGTGGACAGACTGCAGCGCTTTCCCTACTCAGCTGTACAAAGACAGATTTAACTCCCAGCGCTGTACAGCTGCAAGTGTAGCCATACCCTCAGAGAACAGCCTTATGGCCCTATAGCCCTAAGGCAAATCCTCCCTGGCCAAATACTGAGTTTTTATGGGCCCTTTATGCCATTCCAGCCCTTTCACCCAGTATTAAGGGGCCAGAGCAGAAGGGGAGGCTCTTTCCCTGTATCTGTGCACTCAAGCAGGTGACCACACACCCTCCTAGCAGATGTGATTTTTCAAAGGGGATTTTAGGCAGGCCTCTTTTTCTGAAAACACGATCAGATAATTGTGCTTCAATACCCTGATTCTCCCCTGCTCTGCTCCTGGTACAGTTAATCACACTTGTGCAAAGTGGGTGTAAAATGCTGCCATTCTCATCTGGAAGCATTTATTCCCACTTCGCACTGGTGTGAATGACCGCGGAAGTGCCAGGCCCTGGAGAACTAGATTGATTGAGAGCTGTGCAGGCCAAGGCTAAGTGGGAGATGGAAACTCCAAAAGAGTTTATGACTCGTCTATCTATTCTTTAAGACGGTTTATGTATCCATTTGTCTCTTATTCTGTGCTAAGGGAATGTAGAGCCAGTAACCTAATCCATGTGTAGCCTGCAAAGAGTGGAATCAGTTAGAGTGCACCTGAAATATTGCAAACAACACCAAGGTGCTAGCAGATAATTGGATCAGAGTGGACTCCAAACGGATTGAAAAATATGCTGGACAACTAAAGGGAAGGTAAAACCAAAATGTAACACATTGTAAACTTTCCTCCAGTCACTGTCATATTTCTGAACATGGGGCTTTGGAAAGAGGATTTATGATGGAGGAAAGAAGCTAGTAAGTGATTGAGCTACAGCTTTATTTCAAGTGAATTCTTAGGGTACATCTATACTGAAGCCACAGGCAGGGGCGCTGGAACACCTTTTATAGTGGGGGTGCTGAGAGCCATTGAACCAAACTGTAAGCCCTGTATATAATGGAAACCACTTCAAGCCAGGGGGTGCAGCAGCACCTCCAGCACCAACACCTATGGCCACAGGTGTGATTTGCCGCTTGTGTTGACATACCTATGCTAGCTGCACTCTAGTGAGCTCACTAAAAATAGAAGCGAGGATGCTGTGGTGTGAGCTTCGGTGCCAGCTGCCCAAGTGAATATGTACCCCAGGACCGGGTGGGGTGTGGGTGTCAGGTAGGCTTGTGTAGTCCCTGCTGAAGCCTGCACCAAAGCGTCTACACTTCTATTTTCAGTGAGCTAGCTAGGATACAGCTTGTGCGGATATGTCTTCCTGAGCAGGAAATCACACCTGTGGCTGAAGTGAAGACATGCCAAGGGACCTGGCTGCCCTCTGCTTTTCAGGGTTTTTCCTCCCTAACCAGGTGGGGAACATTTGGGACTGGATCTATGTTGAGAAGACATCAAGTGGGAGTACACCACACTTGATAAGAGGGCCCATCATTCCAGTTCTGTTGACAAAAGCCAACCTGCCTACACATCCATACTTTGTATGCAGTGTTGTTGTAGCCATGGTGGACCCCGGCAGGGCCGTCCCTAGCGGGGTTCAGGGCCCAGGACAACCCCTCCACTCCGGCCCAGGCCCCGCCCCAACTCCACCCTTCCCGCAAGTCCCCTCCCCACCCCGCTTCTTCCCACCTCTGCTCCGCCCCCCACCTCTTCCTGCCCCCGCTCTGCCCCCATTCCACCCTTCCGCCCAACCCCCCGCCCCACCTCTTTCCGGCTTCTGCCCCCTTTCCCGAGCAATGCCGGGAGCTGGTGAAGTGAGCTGGGGCTGGGTCGCTCACTGCTGCTGGCGCCAGGCTCCCTGCTAAGCCCCGAGACCACCCTGGACCCCGTGTCCCGTAGCGCGGGGCCCGGGCTGGTTGCCCCGGTCCATCCTATGGATGGGACGGCTCTGGACCCAGCACATTACATAGACAAGGGTTTGTTGTCTCTCTTACCAACAGAAGTTCGTCCAATAAGCGATATTACCTCACCCACCTTGTCTCTCCAAGGTCCGTATGTGTCCTGTCTGCACTACTCACAAATCCACATCGCAAGCGGAGGAAGTTCAGTTAAGATGAATATAGCCCTGTCGTGGGGTCCGCTCAGTGCTTGAGGGGCCTCTCCCTGCTCACTCAGGGGATTAACTCTTCCAGATATTGCACCCTCCTCTGGCTGTGTCTCTCCCATCGTCCTCTTGCCCTGCAGACCCCTGTCGTTCCAGTATCAGCCATCTGGCCAGGTCACTCCGTGGCTCCCCCTTCTGGGGAGATAACAAAGTCTTTCCAGAACAAATCATCCCAGGCAGTCCACTGCCCTCTGCCTGGTCTATACCACATCCTCAGTGGCTGACAGGGGCACCTAAGCCCACCCTCCAGGTTCTGGCTCCGGGGCCCTCAAGTCAGTGGCCAAGGCCTGCACTGCCCTACCTTGCTGCTTCCCCCACTGAGCCTTTTCCTCCCTCCCCATTCTGGGTTTGCCAGCCTCCCAACGCCCTCCTCCCAGGGAATGACTGTAGCCTACTCCCTGCCACCCTCTTCTGCTGCCAGATACCTGGCTTTATATAGGCCCTTCTTGTTCTTATCTAGCTGAGCCTCACATCTGACTAACCAATCCCTGCTCCATGGCTCCTCCTCCAGCTGCTGCCTATAAGTTAATTGGGCCTAATTTACCCTCTCAAGGCCAGTGTGGGGAGTACAACCCATCACAAGCCCCCTTTGCCTTTTGTGAAACCGTCTTTTTCTGTCCTATCTTATGGTGAGTCAAGGCTTGACTGTTTGCTAAGACTCCTCAGGGCAGTGCCAACTACCTGTGGTCGGTCAAGCTGAAATATCACAGAGAAACGCTTCAGAGCCTCAGTGTGCGGAGCAAAGCTGCTTTTCACGCTGTGTGATGCTAGAAAGAGGCTTGGCCTTGGAATGGCACAGCAAGAGAGGATGGCAGTGCCTACGGGGGCAGCACGCTCAGCCTGGCGACAATGTTTGTATCCAGGTTCCGGGACAGGCATCCTAGCACAGTCCAAATCCACTTATAGGAATGTCCTCCCTTGGTTTGCTATGCTGCAGCCAGCTGCTGACACCCAGTAAATTGGCTGGGGGTGGCATCCACCAATGCAAGCAGATGCTGAGTGATGGTTCCCGCAGCGGGGCTGGCGGAGTCAAACTCCACTGTAAGTATTTACGGCATTTTCAAAAGACAAGCACACGACTGACTCCATGCACTGCCTCTGGACAGCACATCTTCCTCAAACTTAAGCGTAGGATAGCCCCAATTAGCTATTCTACTACACAGGAAAGAAGTCAACGGAGCTACCCCAATGTGACTCTGGCCCCATGGGGTTAGTGGAGTAGAACATGGGGGGCCTCTGCTTAGGTTTGCAGAAATGAGCGAGGCTCCTAAATCCATAAAGTTAAATACGGACTTAAGGCCAGATCCTCAAACATAGACGCCTAACTCCCATTGGAGTGGCCCTGGATTTTACCCTCAGCTCATTGGACTCATGGGATGACTTATGTCACTTAAGATACCTGTCTCAATTTTCTATTTGCAGAATGGGTATAATAATGCTAAACTCCCTCTGTCCTTCTCCCCTCCCCCATTAGTGAATGTAACAAATGTTGCTGTCTCCTCCATGCTGAAAGTAACATTTAAAAACCTGGCTGTGAATGAAAACTTAATAGGATGCAAACAATTTGGTGGGGTAATGTGCTGCAAAGCAAAAAAAAGGGTATTTGCAACACTCAAAAAGGAAGAAAACCCAATCTGATGAGACATTTTAACTCTGGCGGTTGTCCTCCTGTTGTGAGAGTGAAGGACTGTATGTTCCATCCTTTTCTAAAGCCTCAGGAAAGAGCCCAAACAATCCCCCTCTAATCTTCTTTTCTGCTCCCTGCTTCTGTTTTAACAAACTCTCTTCTCCTTTCTTCACCACAAAGTAGGTTGACACTTCTAGCTGTGAAAGCAGCAAGCCAGCATTATTAAGTACAGGAAGTTTGCCTTACTGGAGAAAGAGAACACACATCAACCTTTGGAAGGGAGAGAGCAGCACTGCAAAGCGAAGGCTTTCCTGAAAAAGATAAGTGAGAATGTTGCTGTGAATTTAAGAGATAAGTGAATAAACTCGAGGCTTTCGAAAGGAAGCAGGCGAAAATACCGACCAATGTAAACAGGAAAGTTTTCATTTTCTTTCCTTTGAATTAGTCCTAGTGTCCTCTTTCCCCCTGTTGACATTTATTTTCAGTTCATGACTGTAAAAAATAATCTTAGTGGGCATTTTTCATAGCACAGCCCTATGGACATCAATGGGATTGCACTGGTATAGATGGCAGGAGAATTTGATGCACAAAATATACCCTGGTTTTATAGTGGTGGTTAAAGACATTCTGAAAAAGTGACTGATTAAAATTGACTGCTTGATACTGAATCTGAGTAGTACTTGTTATTTATCAGTTGTATTATGATAGGTCCTGGAGGGCTCAACTGAGATCAGGCCTCTGTTGTATGGGTACTTTATAAAAATAGTAGGAGACAGTCTTTGCCCCAATGAGCTTACAGTGGACATAGATAGGACAGACAAAAGGTGGGGGAATGGTTATTATCCCTATTTTACAGGTTGGGGAATGAGCCATGGAAATATAGGGTGAGATTTTCAAAAGCACTAAGTTTTGACCTAATTCTGCTCCTGCTGAAGTCAATAATAAAACTCCCAATGGGAGCAGAGTTAGGCCGATGCTGAGAGCACATTTGAAAAATCCCACCCTAAGTGATTTGTCCAAGGTCACACAGTAAATCTGTGGCGGGGGGCAGGGGGGAATGAACCCAACTCTTCTGATGACCAGTTCTGCATCTTAGCCCCAAGGCACCCTTCCTCAGTTACACAGGGATAATGACCTCCTCAGAGCAATAGGTTGTCAATCACTTTTTTGTAATGTATCTGAGTTGTACAGAAATGACTGGCCACTCAAGCTATCATCAATAAAATCATACTTGGGGTAGGACTGCCAAGTAAAGTAACTGGAAGTACTCTCTAGGCAGTAACCAGGTGTCTTCAGAAGATTATTTATCTGTTACTCCGGTCAGCCCATTTTAACAAAACTATAACCAAATTCTGCTCTTCGTAGTCACATTAATTCCCATGATTTAAGGAGGTGACAAGCACGCCTTTTATCATACTGAAATACCGTGCAACATCTTCCAGTTAAGGAATTTGACTCCCTCCCACCCCACAGGTGATTGGAACAATCTACTCGGGGAAGTGGTGGTTCTTCCATCTCTTGAAGTCTCCAAATCAAGCCTGGGTGCCTGTCTGGAAGAGATGCAAATTATGGGGCTCAATTCAGGAGTAAATGGGTGGAATTCTATGGTCTGTGCTGCACAGGAAGTCAGACTAGTTGATCGAACAGTCCCTTCTCGGTTTATACTCTATGAATATTGTGGACTTCATCTGTTTATTGAAGTGTTTTCCATCAACCATGTTCCCATTTCCTTCTTGCTCCATTTGTTGTTTCCCATTTTTTAAAAAGAAACACAATCATTTTTATAGCCTTGGGGGGTTTGTAGTAAGTGTTTTTCATTATTGTCTCCTACGGCTGATGCTAAGGATCTGCAGCAGCTTTTCTCCCTCACACGAATGGACGGAAGCACTCAGCGCCTAATAAAATGGCACAGATCTTTTCTGAGCCATGCAGTTTCTGTGGATGTGAGAGGCTTGGATGCATGAACCAGTGTCTTCCCTTCTTGCAGTAACACCGATCTTTTATTTCGATTTATCTGCTAGTATCCAGACTTGTACAAAAAGAAAACAAAAAACCCCTGACAACCCGGCCATCAGCTAGTTCACTCACTACATCATCAGATAGGTGCATCTGGTAATGCTTTCAGCTGACTTCCTTGTTCAGCTCTCATGAGCCTAGGTATCGCTGCATAGGTGCTAGAATTATGGATGCTGCCTGGCTTGAAGTGGTTTCCATCATATACAGGGTTTACAGTTTGGTTCAATGACTCTCAGCATCCCCACTACACAAATTGTTTCAGCTCCCTTGTATCAGTCCACCAGTTTCCCAGTGCAGCTGAGAATTTTTGAGGGCTATTTGCGAGTATCTCTATTGGTGTTCATATTTTATATTGTGCATCTGGATATTTCTCTTACTAGGTCATCTGTCATAGCTTGGCACTGTACCTGAGATGTTTACTGCCGTTGATACCAATTTAAGATCCAGGCATGCTCTGAGACCATGTATTTATGATGTAAAATTGTAGACATTGTGCATCATTATTACATTTACATGTTGCAGTACCTGTAGGTCCATGGTTCACCTCCATAACCAGACAACTTCTGGGTGAAGGAAGCTAGGGATTTAAGAGCGATAGCAGTTTGTATACTTCAAAGGATATTACACTAACTTGTACACCATTGTCCAATTTAAATTTAACCTGACAGTCTCCCCCAATTTCGAGTGTTAACTCAGCAGTGTTGCTCACTCTTATGATTTTATTGTGAGCCTCATTATATATGGTGTGTTTCTTAAAGCCCTAGCTGCTGGAGTCAAGTTAAACTGTAAGTCTCTGCTTTCATTTTTTAAAAGTGACGTTTCTACCCTTCATAGCTGCCTAGGAAAGCTTGGAAACTGTCACCCAGGTGCGTACTAAATCTGAAACAATTCATCTATGTCAGTTAATGCAAAGTCCTTGAGCAGCAACTCTTCTACTTTTCCATGGGTTCACTTGGACCTTGTACTCTGCAATAATGTACAAATGATGGGTTACCCATTGAAATTACACAGTTAATCAAAACTACTCTAATATGCCCTCAGTCCTTTTTTCTCTTTGCTGACATATTTATCCAGGTATTAGAAAGCTCCCTACCTTTCTCTACAACCTACATTAGCAGATGATATTTCTCTCATTTTTAGATTTCATAGGGTCACTGAAAATGAGCTCTACACGCTACTGGAGTTCTTTACACTTCTCAGAAACATTCCCTCCCTGTTCATCCTGGGCATCTGGACTTCAGAAAACTAACATACTGGCCAGAGCTGTTTTTTGTTAGGCCAAATACAATGCTTTGAAAACCACAAAATGTTCTCGGAGTGGTAGCTGTGTTAGGCCTTGTCTACACTACAAGACTATTTCGAATCAACTTAGTTCGAATTTGTGGATTCGACCTTATGAAGTCGAATTTGTGTATCCATACTAAATACACTAATTCGAATTTCTGAGTCCACATTCACGGGGCCAGCGTCGACTTTGGAAGCGGTGCACTGTGGGAAGCTATCCCACAGTTCCCGCACTCCCCGCTGCCCATTGGAATGCTGGGTAGAGCTCGCAATGCCTGCTGGGGGAAAAATGTGTCGAGGGTGGTTTTGGGTAACTGTCATCATTCAACCGTCACTCACAAACGCCCTCCCTCCCTGAAAGCGCCGGCGGGAAATCTGTTCGCGCACTTTTCTGGTCGGTTACAGCGCGGACGCCACAGCACTGCGAGCATGGAGCCCGCTGCGATCATCGCTGCACTTATGGCCGTTGTCAACTCCTCGCACCTTATCGTCCACCTGTGCAACAGTCAGCTACTGAGAAATCGGGCGAGGAGGCTCCGGCAGCGCGGTGAGGAGAGTGGCGCAGACCTCTCAGAAAGCAGGGTACGCCGGGCAGTGGAGATCATGGTGGCAATGGGTCAAGTTCATGGTGTGGAACGGCGATTCTGGGCCCGGGAAACAAGCACGGACTGGTGGGACCGCATAGTGCTGCAGGTCTGGGATGAATCACAGTGGCTGCGAAACTTCAGGATGCGTAAGGGCACTTTCCTTGAACTCTGTGACTTGCTGGCCCCTGCCCTGAAGCGCCAGGACACCCGGATGCGAGCAGCCCTGAGTGTGCAGAAGCGAGTGGCCATAGCCCTCTGGAAACTTGCCACGCCAGACAGCTACCGGTCAGTAGCGAACCACTTTGGCGTGGGCAAATCTACCGTGGGGGTTGCTGTGATGCAAGTAGCCCACGCAATCGTTGAGCAACTGCTCTCAAAGGTAGTGAACCTGGGAAACGTTCAGGTCATCATAGACGGCTTCGCCGCGATGGGATTCCCAAACTGCGGTGGGGCTATAGATGGGACTCACATCCCTATCCTGGCACCGGCCCACCAGGCCAGCGAGTACATTAACCGAAAGGGCTACTTTTCCATGGTGCTGCAAGGACTAGTGGACCATAGGGGACGTTTTACCAACATCAACGTCGGGTGGGCGGGCAAGGTTCATGACGCGCGTGTGTTCAGGAGCTCTGGTCTCTTTAGACTCCTCCAGGCAGGTACTTTCTTCCCGGACCACAAAATAACGGTTGGGGATGTGCAGATGCCTACAGTGATCCTCGGGGACCCAGCCTACCCGCTAATGCCCTGGCTCATGAAGCCCTATACAGGCGCCCTGGACAGTGAGAAGGAACTCTTCAACTACCGGCTAAGCAAGTGCAGAATGGTGGTGGAGTGTGCTTTCGGACGTCTCAAGGGGAGATGGCGGAGCTTACTCACTCGCTCGGACATCAGCGAAAAGAATATCCCCGTAGTTATTGCTGCTTGCTGTGTGCTGCACAATCTGTGTGAGAGCAAGGGCGAGGCCTTTTTGTCCGGATGGGAGGTTGAGGCAAATCGCCTGGCTGCAGTTTACGCTCAGCCAGACACCCGTGCCGAGAGAATATCCCAGCGGGAAGCGCTCTGTATCCGGGAGGCTTTGAAAGCAAGTTTCCTCGGAGATCAGGGTAACCTATGACTCTCCACTTGCTTTCAAGAGAAACTGACCCTGGGCCTGTGTCAGTTTGTGTCGATTTGGATCTGCGGCTACATGCCTTGTTCTCCAAGTTTCCCCCACTTCCAAAGCACGTTTTTAAGCAAAGTAATTGTTACACTCATTATTAATAAATCTTTCTTTTACTTTGCATTTCTGTTCAGGTGTTGAAACATGGACGCATACTGTGCTGGGCACGGTGTGCACTGACGTACAGACCGCTTCCTCCATAGAGGACTGACATCCTCCTGCTCCTACATAGGTCTCTGGGGTGGGGGACGGATGACAGTGGTTCTGCATGAAGGGGAGGGTTTGCAGGAAGGGGCGAGTGGTGCCTTCTTTGCATAGGGGTTTGGATGACGGCAGTGGGCTGCGGGTTTCTGCGTGGGAAGGGGTGATGGGTGTGGGAGAAGGGTGACTATCTGTCCGTGGATGAGGGCTCTTGTTGGGGCTCAGGGCAGCGGATAGGCTCGTGGATCCGTTGCAAGTGCATCGTAAGGGCAGCCTGCCTTCACAGTAATGGCGTGACAGGCGCTAGGTCCCTGGACAATTATACACATTACGAAATGAACAGGGGCAGCATACACAACACAGAATGACCCTGGTGCCTACTGACTGCAGTGTGTGTGTGCCCCGCAGTTGATCCTTTCCCCAAGTCTGTACCCTGGTACTGTAGGCTATACCGTGCAAGTATGAAACCCCTGTCCACCCCATACACCGAAAAATCCTCTGACAGGAAAGACATGACGGAAACAGTGATTAACAGCAAACAGCTTTTATTAATCTAATAAACAGTGGGGGGATGAACCTTGGATTTGGGACTGGCTGAGCCTATAAGGGAAGCACTTCTACAAATTTCTAACGTGAGAAGTGCGGGGTACACGGCCGCTCTGCTCTGGTTCAGTGACAGTTCTCACGTCCTCTACCACCCCTCCGTCTTGTACTTTTGGGTGAGGGGGGGCCAGGACTTCTTGGCTGGTGAGGGCGATTGCAGAGACACTGCAGGGGGGCCCTGTCCTCCAGCCTGTGGTCCTGCAGGACATCAACAAGGCGACGAAGCGTGTCCGTTTGTTCCTTCATGAGACCAAGTAGCGTTTGGGTGGTCTGCTGGTCTTCCTGCCGCCACCTATCCTCACGTTCCATGAGTGTGCGATGCTGCTCACATAGGGTCTCCCTCCAGTGTTTCTGCTCTGCAGCCTCTGCTCGGGAGCAGACCATCAGTTCAGCGAACATGTCGTCCCTAGTCTTCTTCTTTCGCCGTCTAATCATTGCCAGTCTCTGCGAGGGGGATGCCTGGGCAGTCCGGGAAGGACCCGAAGCTGTGTGATGGGGAAAGTTAGTGATTTCCTTGTACAGATACATTTTCGCGAACAGTGAACACCGTCTAGTCAATTTCCATGAAGAAGACCGTACCGGACAACAAGTGTCACGTGGTCTCCAGAGAAGCACAACATTTTGGCCTACGCTCTGATTGGCTGCGCCATTGCACAGGAGAGCGGAGAAGTCGGGAGAGAGAGCAGAATCCCTCTAGCAGAGAGTCCTGGTAAGCCTTACAGTACATTATGCTTATCAGTTAACGGATAGCTGTGCCGTCGTGCTAACGGCAATCTGGAAATCAGATACTATGACCCTTTTGCAGCCACTCCCGACACTGCAGGGGAAAGATCAATGTATGCTTTTCCTGTGTGGCCTACAGCACGTGGCTGCTAAGCGCGGGGCTTTGTTATGCAAAGTATAAGTAAACCATTAAGAACAGTAACTATTCGCTAATTGCCCTAATTAGATGCAGCACTTCAGTAACGAGATTACCCTGAGGCGTGTCTCTCGAGTGCAGAAAGAAAGGATGTTAAGGGAAGCACTTCACCGACCGGGACCCTACGCGGCCATGCTGGTAGAGGCGATGGTTCCCCTGTATCTGAGGATGTCGTGGCGTGGAAGAGTGAGCTTCACCGGAGGACCAAATAGGGCACCTCTTCCTCGAAACCTCCTGCGGAGGGTATTTGAGGAACTGTTTGAAGCATTTGTGGAATTGTCCATGGAGGACTATTGTTCCATCCCAATCTGTGTAGACCTACTGTTCGTTTAGTTTCCCTTTAAAAAGTTTTAGATATAGTATTTATAGATAGAATTTATATTTTTGGTATACATGTTTTCGAGCAAATAAATATTTTCTTGTTTATACGACTTACCGCCTGATCCTTCCCCTGACTCTGAGTCCGGGTTCACGGCCGGTGAGGGTTGGTAGGGGATCTCTGTGAGGGTGAGGAACAGATCCTGGCTGTCAGGGAAAGCGGCATTGTGTTCGCTGTCGCCTGCGCCTTCCTCCACGGACCCTTCGTCGTCTTGCCCATCGGCGAACATCGAGTAGGAACTGTCCTGGCTCACTATGCCATCCACTGAGTCCACGGTCAGTGGTGGGACAGTGGTGGCAGACCCACCGAGAATGGCATGCAGTGCCTCGTAGAAGCGGCATGTCTGGGGCTGTGCTCCGGAGCGTCCGTTTGCCGCTCTGACTTTTTGATAGCCTTGCCTCAGGTCCTTGACTTTCACGCGGCACTGCATCGCATCCCGGCTGTATCCTTTCTGTGTCATGGCTTGGGAGACCTTCTCGAAGGTCTTTGCATTACGCTTGTTGGAGCGCAGCTCCGACAGCACAGACTCCTCGCCCCACACAGCGATCAGATCCTGGACTTCCCGGTCTGTCCATGCTGGGGATCTCTTTCTATTCTTGCATTGGGCTGACTCCTCTGCTGGAGAGCTCTGCATCGTTGCAGGTGCTGCGGAGCTCGCCCCGATGTCCAGCCAGGACGTCAGATTCAAAGTGCCCAGACAGGAAAATGAATTCAAATTTTCCCGGGTCATTTCCTGTGTGGCTGGTCAGAGAATCCAAGCTCCGACTGCTGTCCAGAGCGTCAACAGAGTGGTGCACTGTGGGATAGCTCCCGGAGCTACTAAGTTCGATTTGCATCCACACCTAGCCTAATTCGAGCTAGCAAGTGCGAATTTAGCGTTACTCCACCTGTCGGGGTGGAGTACCAAATTCGAACTAAGGAGCCCCCTAGTTCGAATTAAATGGCTTCCTGGTGTGGACGGTTGAGCGATTAGTTCGAATTAACGCTGCTAAATTCGATTTAAGATCCTAGTGTAGACCAGGCCTTAGTCTGTATCAGCAAAAAGAACGAGGAGTACTTGTGGCACCTTAGAGACTAACAAATTTATTTGGGCATAAGCTTTCTTTGGATGAAGTGGGTTTTAGCCCACGAAAGCTTATGCCCAAATAAATTTCTTAGTCTCTAAGGTGCCACAAGTCCTCCTCGTTCTCTATACAAAATGTTATAGGATTTTTTTTTCTCTCCTGTAGCTCTAATCTGTAAGCAGCTACTCTGCACCCAAAGTATTATTTTAGTTGAAAAGTGGCTCAGGCAGAGAGATCATCCATTACTGGTGATGTGTTCACCTTCTAAAAAGAATTGCACCACAGCTGTCTATAAGCATCACTGTAGGATCTAACAGCCTTTACAGTGCATTAAACAGTAATAGTACCATCTACTGACTCAATAATATTAGAAGATTCACTGCAGAGCACAGTTCCAGGGTGTGGTGGTAGGAGTATGAAATCTCTACATAAACATTCTGCTTCTTTGCTGCCTTATGACCAGTACCTTGGTAGTTCCATTCAATTCTATGCTTTCCCTGATTGAGAGGCTGCTCAAAGGATTTGATCATTGGATTGAACTTTATTCTTTTCTAAACTCTACTAAACTAATTTCTTTCTTTTTCAGCCAGAGCTGTAACTTGGTTTCTTCACAGAAGTTTGTAAAAACACTATGGGTAGCCCTAGAGAATAGAGTGCTACAGATTTTCAAACTAGAAACTGAGATTTAGATGGATATATTTGGTGCGTGTGAATCTATATTCAGGCCAAACAGAAGAGGGTAATTTATTGAAATATTGTAGTTAGTTATAGGTACACAGTCTCATTGCAAAAAGTGATTTTATTATTATGGTCAAGGCCCTGACAGCATTTCCATTATAAACCATATTTTTCAGCAGTTTATAACTTTGTTGTTCAAATCATCTGAGACTGCAAGTGGCATCCAACTTGTCAGCCCTGTGACTTGTTCTTAAATAAGTGAAATTAGTTTCTCTGTCTTTGATCCAGGCAGCAGTAAATATGAGTAACAGAAGTTTCATATTAGAAATCTTCTGTTGGTGGATGAGACAAGCTTTTGAGCTACACTGAATTCTTCTTCAGGCCTGACCTGTGTAGTTCAAAAGCTTGTCTCTACCTCCAACAGAAGTTAGTCCACTGAAAGATGTTACCTCATCCACATTGTCTCTCGCACATCCTGGGACCAACACGGCTACAACAACACTGCAAACAAGCAGCTGGAAATCATCATTTTATGTGCCTTGTGTTTTAATTTTCTTTTCACAGTGAGCAAATGGCCTAAAATATTAGGAAAGCAGATTTGAAATATTAACACCACATGAATTATCTATTATGTATATTGCAGGCATCGAGCTGATCAGGGCTCCGTTGTGCAAGGCACTGCACAGATGCATAATAAATGAACTATGGACAATTACACCCAGTTATCACTCTGAGCCAAACACTGCTCTCAGTTAGGCGATGGTAACTCTGACTTTTACACCTTCCATCTCACAATGCACATACATTTGCCTCCACACACATTCTATCATGGCAAATTCAGCCCCACCTTGCTGAGGGAGTCTCCCTGGAAGAGCAGCACACCCATGGCCACTAGATAAGAGCGCATTGAAGGAGACTATAGTTTGGTTGGATTTGAGGGAGCATACAAACCCTGCACCAGCAAGGAAGAGTTAAATAGTTGCTCGGGGTCCAGGCAGATCCACCCCACCACACCTGCACATGCAAAGCATGCATGGCTTGGAGGAGAAGCTCAATAGGAGAACGAGCAGACTAGCTCAGCTGGGCAGCAGACTGGAGGTGAGGTGACCTACGTTCTGAGCTCCTGAGGCTTGATTGTGGCAATGTGGCCAAACCCCAGAGGAAGGCTCTTGGGATTCTCAGAAGGTCTGAGACTTTGATTTTGATTCCACTTATTTAATATCTTTACTGAATCCCGTTGGAAAAGAGGAGTCTGATAAGAAGTGGCCCAAGAAGGCAGTGATATTGTACTTTTGTGGCTTAGGAATTTGTGGCTTACACTGGGCCCTGGAGTGGAACCCAGTGAAGACGGTGGGCCTGGGTTTCCCTACTAGCCCCTGCCTAGAGGGTGCCAAAGGCAGAAGATGACCCCTGATATGAGGAGTCTAAGGGAGAGAGGGCCCTGCAGATTGAAAGGTTCAGTCCCTGAGACCTCAACCCAGGGGGAGACCCTTGCCTAACCCAGAGGGCTACCCCATTGCTGGACTCCTTATATACATACCCCCAAAAGGGGTGGACATAAAGCATGTGACCTGTCTGTAGGACTGAGGCACAGAAGGGACAGACTATTGCTGCGTCGGAGCAGCTAGCAACAGGGGTGCCAGGAAAGAAGACGACCTGCCTGACCACTAGGGTGCAGCCAGTGGTGAGTGATCCTCTCCACACTGGGCCATGCGGAGGCATGTATTTGCAGCATGGACAATGCTGTAGGGGGAGGCTAGAGGGTGGTAGAGCTAGAGGATCCAGTATGGCATGGATCTACAGTCTTCTTGCCTGCCATGGGGATGGATGGGAGCCACAGAGGACCACTTCAGCTAGCTGGCTTCTGCTTAGCAGCTCTGTAGCCAGTTGGCAGTGTGGCTGAAAGATTTCTCTTCCCCAGACTGTGACGATACCCACTGCATAGCCCATTATGGGATTGTGCACTGGATCCTGGGATTTGGCCATCAGTGATTTGGGACTCCCAGGATTTTCTATGCATGCATAATCCTATTCAGGTTTCCCTTTAGGAGACAGGGAAGAGAAAAAACACAGAGAGAGAAAGAGAAAAAACAAACCACCACCCTAATTCGCTACATTGACAGAAAAAGGCGATTCCCTGGTAAGATTGTTACTGTGTTCCAAGAGTTCACATTTGCTATTGGATTGGTGAAATACCACTAGTTTGGAGTGTCTTCCCTGCTTTTTGTTAGTCTGCCCTGAGGTTGGCACTAATGGTTGTGAACCACTGCAGACAATGTGACAGTCATAACCCTCAATGGATATGTCAATACAGCAAAGAAAAACCCATGGCTGGCCAATGCCAGATGGCTCAGGCTTACGAGGGTTCGGGCTGCAGGGCTGTTTCATTGCTACTTAGACTTTCAGGCTTGGGTTGAAATTTGAGCTCTGGGTCCCTCCGACCTCACAGGGTCCTTGCGTCCAGGCTCCACCAATGAAACAGCCCTGCAGCCCGGGTAGGCTAGCATGGGCCAACCAAGGGTTTTTCTTTGCTGTGTAGAAATACTGTGAATCTCACTGGGTATTTGCTTTAAGAAACGTGGTTTCTTGCCCAGATCAGTCATGACTTAATGGGTAGGAAAAGCCTGCCAGATATGATATAAGGTCCAACATTCATACTCTTTTCAGAATACTATAAACTCATTCCCCATGGTGCCTGCTAATGCAGCCTTTGGCAAAAGGAGCTTCATCTCAGTGGTACGGATTGTTTTTTCTTTAAGTCCTAAGATCTGTATTTCCTCTTTGCTCTCTCTTCTTTAATTTCAGTGGGAGTTGGATTGGGCCCATGATAGGCTAACTTAATCCCTGCTGTAGCTCTACTAAAGACTGTGCAATTATACCAGGATGAAACTAGCCCAACATCTTTATCTTTAAAGAAACATTTCGGTTAAAGTATCTGCTTGTTTCTACCATAGGTGTTCCCCTTCTCTCACAAGGCTGGATTCTGCAAGCCTTGCACCTATGTAACTCCTTGAGAAATCAATCAGTGTTATCTCTGTAGAGAGCTTCCAGGACCGGGTCCTTAGTTTGACAGTGCACAACTCGATTTATCAAATATTTCCAAAATAGTGTGTAGTGGTTATAGTAGGTTTGCTTGCAGGGTGATATTGAGTCACTAGATGTCTCTGTGCACTACAGAGTTCCATGCAGATTGTGGCCTTTAGCATTTAAAAAAAAAAAAACCCAAACAAGCTCTAAGCTAGATGGGAGCTTGCCTGTTTGTCTGTGTAACTGGACCAGCTGTCTCCCATGCTCCTCCTCATGGCTAAGGTCATGTGACAGGCAGCCTGCCTCAGCTTCCCCTCTCAGACTGTTCAATAAACTCAATACTTTTTGTCCCTTCCAATCCCTTCTCAGGTTCTACCTTTCATAAATTAACAAACGGTCAAAATAAAGCTTTCAAGTCCCTCTAAAAGTCCACCCAAAACAAAGGTTTCTGTTCCTCCTCCCAGACCTTCCTGCCTGGGGTTTTACTGCCAGTGGCGCTGGAACATTTTTAATAGTGGGCGTGCTGAAAGCCAGCCCCCTTTCCTCCGAGCTGAGGCTGGGACCCCGAGTGCACAGGGCAGGCAGCCAGGACCCCCCACACCCCTAGCTTCCACACCTGTGCTTGCTGCTTTGGCAGGCCCAACCTGGCTGGACTCTTATCCTAAATCCCAGGACTGTCTGGTAGGGCTCCTGTTGCTATCAGGCAACCACAGTGATCTTTATCCCAGGTGTGGCTCATTCTGTAATCAGAGTTGACTGATTCCAGCCCATCAGGGGTGAGCCAGCCTGTTACAGGCTGGCTGTCGTCTTTGTTTTTTAAGCATCTTCTGTTTAAGAAGTTCTGTGCGTCAGTATAACATGCCAGTAGGAAATGGTTTCACAATATGACATTCTGTGATCTGATCCGGCAGTAACTATTCAGCCAAAATTCCCATTGAAGGCAAAGGAATTTTGTCTGAGTAAGGATTGCAGGATTGGGCCCTTGATCTCTGTTCTGTTTACCATCTGAATGGCATTGCCAAGTTGCTGAAAAGCTTCTTCTAACAGCAGCAGCCCTGTCTGGGCCCCTGGCAAACATCACAAGGAAACAGCCTGATGCTTATGCATCAGATATGTGACCAAGCTATGAATGGGGTTATCTAGGTGGCTCATTCTCTCTGTACACAGAAGTCGTTGTGACTCTTGGTTCTAACGACCCTGAACCCTTTCTGCCTCCTCCTCTAAATATTTTCTTGCATGAAACTCTTGAAAGGTTTGCGCACCCTCCTCTTTGTGGTTCAAAAAGGAACATTTCTATGACTGCATAAATAACTATGTAACCAAAACACTCTCCTTATTCCATTTTGCATTCCTCTTGGAGAGAAAATCCAGTCTCTCACTCAACAGCAATAAAATCCCCTTGTCTTGGCATGCTGTGCATGTCTGGGCTTTTTGTTGCTGACTAAGAATCACACACTCAGCATACTTTACATTTCAATGTTAACTGAGCAGAATTTTGGGCCAAATTCTGTTCATTTTACAACCATGAGTAACCCCCCCTTAAAATCAGTGGGGCTAACTGTGTGAATAAGGAGAACAGGATTTTGCCCTCTAGTATTCCCCTCCTATCTTCTTGTTCTTACACTGAAGTGAGCAGACTTGCTAAGGGAGAAGACACTTGGTAAGCAAAGCAATTATTCCCTGGGAAGCGACTGTTTCATTACAACACTGTTTTTCTTCATGTTGCTTTGGTGGAGTGGGGGTGGCAGGAAAAGCTGGTTATCACATAAAAGATAAATGGGCTGGAATCTCAATTTGCCATTGTGGTGGTGTGGGGTAAGTGATATGATAATGAACTCGTGCTCTGGGTAACCAAGAGCATACTTCTGAAAGAGGAACTGGATTCGATGAGAGCGTATTGCTGCTGCTAGCGCTGATCTAAAAGCACTGAACCATTTCAGTACTTTGTGGACACATCGCCAATAGACTTCACATTGGACAAGGCAATTGGCCTATTGCAAAACAAAACAGGTCTTTCATTTGAAAGAAAGGACTGGAAAGATTCTAAGGATAAGAAGCAATTGTTGCATCAAATCTCAGGACTTGACTACAGGGGGAAATTGACCAGCAGAACTATAGCAGTATCGTTATGCTACTATTGCTATTCCAGTATAATCCCCCACTATGGATACTCTATTCTGGAATAAAAGGGACTTTATTCCAGTATAGAGTGACCATATGGGGAGTTATGCCAGCATAGTTTATTTATACAGGTCTCATTCTGCCAGTCAATTTCTCCATGTGAAAAAGCCCCTGGATCTGATTCTCCACTGCCTTGCACGTCTTGCAGTTGTTATCCCACTCTTAAGTGGACATAAAAGGCAACCAGATCAGAATGATGGTGTTACTCTCATTTTGGCCTGATGTAAATGCCTACACAAAGCTCAGAGCAATGAAAAATCAGACTCACGGTCTTTTAATTAAGCAAAAAAGAGTGCTGTGGCACCTTATAAACTAACAGATGCATTGGAGCATAAGCTTTTGTGGGTGAATACCCACTTCGTTGGATGCATGATCCAGATCCAGACTAACACGGCTACCCCTCTGACACTAGTCTTTTAATTGACCAGCAGTTGACTAATTACTCCAGAACAAGGATTGCACATTTGTTGACAGTAGTGATGATGAGGATGAGGAAATATTATTTTATTCCAGGTTAGGAAGGATGAAAGTGGACTTCTCAAACAGCCGTCAACAGCTTGGTAATACTGGCAGGACATCAATTGCACAGGTTATGGGTTCCAGGTGCATTAGCTCTCACTACATGTGGATGAAGGGAAGGCATACTTTCTTGCTGTGGACATGACAGACTGACAGCCATCAGGAATTTGCATACGCACAGTGGTGAGGTAGGAACTGGTTTCTTTTTATCTGTTTATCTTGTTCCTTTCTTTCTTCAGCAGTATCTGGATTTGGGGATTTAATTTGGCCTGTAATACAGACAGGGGCCAACTGCAAAATTTGTGGAAGACTGGTTTGGGATTTATTTCCAAAGTTCAAGAATGTTTGCTTCTGGGGGTTTGGTTCAGGCCCATTCTTAATCTATGTGTCCAGATGCAGATTGTGAGCAAGAACACGGCTTATGATGCATCAGTTTCCATTATCACAGATATGCCGTTTTTCATGTGAGCGTTTAACTTTTCTATTAACATGAAGTCTTGAAGCATTAGGTGACCTTTAAAAAAAATCTAATTTATACAAGTACAATATGCCTGCTGTATATTGCTGAGAGCACCGTAGATATCATTCTGCTCTGCAGTGACACCCATGAAATCAGTGAATTTACTACAGATTTACACCAGCAGCATTTGGTCCAGTGTAGTTTACTAATAGCCTCTTTTTATATAAATATAAATCCCTGCGGATGTAAATGTGTATAGAGTGACTGTGTACAAAGCTGGCTGTTGCTAGAAACAATGTGATGGGTCGGTCTCACCAGCTGAAGCAGAGGGCATAGCTGCCGAACTGGCAGTATCTGATTTCGCCTTCACATACCTGATCCCTAGGCAATTACTACTAAAGTCAATGAGAGCTGGCCATGCAAATGTCGGCCCACAGCTGGTTTTGCAAACACAGATTTTCTAGCAGCAGAACCTCTCTGAAATGGCAACGTGTTTAAGTGGGACTGATGAGGAAACCCTCACACTATAGGAGAAGCTAGATTCAGCTTCTGTTGATACAAAGGGCCAGAATCTGGGCCTCTTTTGCACCAGTTTTACATGGGCATAACTTCATCAGCATTAATGGAATCATTCCTGACTTGACATGAGTGTGAGATCAGAAGCAATCTTGCACCTAAAGGTTTGTGTATGGAATAAAACATCCTCTCATTTACCCCTGTGCCACCATACTGATTTCAAGGAAGGCTTCTACTGTTGGGATAAAGAGGAACAGTGTCGTCACTGGAGGGGGACAGGGGTATGCGGGCAGAATTTGGTCCTACGTGTTTGCAGCAGATTTACAATTTGATAAGCATAGCCAGCTGGGGCTTGCCTCATAATCTAATAAAACCATTTTATCTAGTTTACACAGCAACATATAGCAGGCATCAGAGGTGTCAGGTCCACAAAGAGAGAATGGTATCTCTGCCTTATTTTTTTTTTTAACTGCAGAAAAGAAATAGATTGCTAGGAACACTTCTTCCCTTGGAAGAAGAACTCCTCCTTCTTGAAAAACGGAAGCAATAAAAATTCACACTTCTCGTCAGTGCTGTTCTGATTGGATCCACTCAAAGTGGAACACTTGCTCTTCTATCTCCTGCGCAACGTCATCCTTCATTTCATGCTGTTGTAGAGGCGAGACAGACATGCAGAGCAGATTGTGAAAGTGAACAGCAGCCGTTGGAGGGGTGGGGCCTGAATCCTGCAAAGAGACAGCTGCAGGGGTCTGTCTGCATACAGACTTCACTCGGGCACAGGAGTTCCCTTGCATGGCACTGGTCTCAGGACTGGATGCTCAGTAAAGTGCACGGAGCTGTGATTCTATTTTCTGGGCCATGCACTTTTATATACCGTGAGGTCAATTGGCCAAGCTCCAGTGACGATATGCTGAATGCTGCCGGTTGAGGACCTGTCCCGGCACGTGGGCCTGCTTGCCTGCTAGGGGCGGGTGGTGAGGCAATTTGAAATGGAGGATCTGGCAACATGAGAGATGCTGCTTTCTCTCCTGGGAGGATTGTATGTTGCTGGTTTCCCTTAAAGATGAAGTAAGTCACCTAGATCTATATTCTAGTCAACTGTCTCCAAGCCCACAGGAGGGAGGGGCTGGGAGCACTGTGGTCCTTATACAGCTGGTAGTGCCCTGGGTGTATAATGCAATGGAGGTAAGGGTTGTAGGCTCTCTAAACACTAGGCCTTTTAGGCTTGGGCCATGGTGAGTTCCCATAAACAC
The DNA here is from genome assembly GCF_020497125.1 of Mauremys mutica. Taxonomy (NCBI): domain Eukaryota; kingdom Metazoa; phylum Chordata; order Testudines; family Geoemydidae; genus Mauremys; species Mauremys mutica. The sequence continues at coordinate 202,117,200 of NC_059074.1, forward strand.
CCAGAGGCTGATGGATAACCAAGGACTGCTGCACAAGGACTGCCAGGTACAATCAGTGCCATTACCCTATGCACGATGGCTTTAAGTCACAGACAATCAACCTGCAGTTCCTGTCCCAGGCTTTAGGGATGGCCCCGTTAAAGAGTATGAAAGTGGGTCTCTTCAGGCCTAGTGACAGGATATGCACACCAGACCACCACATTCTTCTAGGCTGCTCTGCAGATTTCCCCCAGACAGAATTCAGTCCTTTTGTCTGCACCCATCTGCATGGCTCCCTTGTTTGCAGGCTGCTTTTCAAACATCCACCTGCCATTGCTACCACTGCCGTCCCCGCTCCCGCGTGCTAGCAACAAGCACTTTTTCAAACATCCACCTGCCATTGCTACCTCAGCCTTTCAGTCCCAGCTCCACAACTGCCTCTGCAGTCAGCTCCCAGACCCAGCCTGCAGCTCCTGCGCCCGGTCCCCTCTGTGCTCTGGTGATACTTTCCTTTCCTGTGCTTTCTAGCCTGTGGAGTCCTCTACTGGCGGGATGTTGCACTGGGGGTTAACACTATGCTCAGTAATGAGCCGGCAGGTTCACTACACTCTTAGGTTTTTCTACTACACCCCTCACCATGGAAGCCACATGCCTTCTGTAGTTAGACATTCAAGGAAGATCAGAGGGTGCATTATTGTATGCCTTGTCTATGAGAAAAGATAGGGGCTGCACATCCTTAGCTTCCACTTAGGTTCCAAATAAGTAGTTGGATTTTCAAAAGAGCTCAGGATGCCAGGTGCTGTGGGTTGTGACCACTTGAAAAATCTAGCCCTAATTCCTTTGTGTACATATATGCAGGATGCTGTATGCTGGACTTTCTCAGATATAAATTCTTAACACCCTATTAAATTAAATGCATATTATTAATGTAGCAATTTCCCTTTAGCCCTGTATGTATTACAAGGGCAAAATGTTACGATGCAATGTTCTCTTACCATTTTATCTCTAATCTACAGTCCATAATAATGGTTTAGCAGATGCTCTGGTGAAGATCCCTTTTAATGCATACAAACAATGAAATGCTTTCCAAGTTTACTGCTGTAAAGAAGTAATGATCCCAGGAGTATGACTCATGCAGGACAGAAGCAAACGCTGTCTGTTTGTCATCTGGTGCCAAAACTGGAACTCTGCTTTTTGTGAAAAAATTTTGGTTCAGTTTAAATAGATACCAAGATTTAGTGCAATGGCAAATTGTTAACCAAGCACCTGCTAGTATTATAGAATATGGTGGTATTAATTAAACAGAAGAAAAACATTTATGTTTAAAAACTAAACATTCTGCTTAAATGTTACACGTTATGGTTTCAAATCACTATTGAAACAGGTTTTAAACACAGCATCTTGTATGCCGTTATGTAGGTGATATCACAAATGTTCTTACTTTCTACCAAAACGTTTGCCTCCATCATTAGGACTGGAAATGCAAATTGTAATTTGTAATTTATACAGGGTGAAATATACTTCTGACTATGTATTTCCCCATACAGTTGGGTTGATCAAACCAGGTGTAGCTTTCCTCCAGCAAACAATCAACAATCCTGTTGTCCATGTGACAATGAGGCAACTGAGTGCAACAGTTACTTTTCTATTAACTTGAACATTAAACCATAAAAAGGGAATTTTTTTGCTATTGTACTTTAGCTCCGAGAGATGTTTTTATGATATGCTCTTGAAAGACAGCAACAACAAAACCCAAACAAACCGTGAAACTTTAGAATGACAGCGCTGGAAATTCAGTATTGACCTGATAAAATTACATAGCTGATGCAATTAGGTGTATTTTAGGAAAATGAGTGTTACAATGATCTATTCTGCTCCGAGGCAGTGTCATGAATCTGTCATGGCACATAGTGAAAGAAGCCACTCAGATTATACATTCCTTACCATAGGGCATCCACCCAGCCTAATAATAGGACAGTGTTTAACAATGTAGAAAATAAACTTGATAGAAGGAAAGTTACAGAAGAGACTTTCCAAACACATGCTGTACCATACACTGTTGTATCTAGAACTGAGTGTTCTGTTAGCCCTTTTTTTGACAACAGCCAGGCAGACAGAAGTCCAAATTCTGGTCCAATGAACAAAGCATAAGTAAAAAGCCTTTATCCGTGGGAAAGACATGGTACTCTGTGTTAACACAGCTTTCAGTACAGTGGACCAGAGTGATCTATTACTTTAAATTATCAGGGATTCTCCTGGTCCTGCTTGCAGCCTACGGGTCTCTGTAAATCTGTAGGCAAGTGTGTGATCTGTCTGAGGCAACAGAGTTAGTCAGCAGACAGCCTAGAAAAAGATGGGGATGAATTTTGCCACTCTGTTTTAGAGCGCAGCCTGCTTTGTCTCTCTCTGGTTTTGGGTTCTTGTGTGTTATTGTTCTGAATTCTAAGAGATAAAATAATGTTACGCTGCAGCCTCTCAGCAAGAGTATTTTGTTTGTATCTAACTTCTCTATGTGTATGCCATGACCATAACAGGCACAGAGGGCAATCTTCCTCACAAACAACAAATGGGACCTGAGAACTCATGCAAATAGGTCATTACTACTGTGGCAGTTTATGAAAAATAGCAGACTCTCTGCTGTTGTTCTCTTTGCCAGTTAGTGGCTATGTGGCATATGGGTACATGGGTCACGCACCCAAAACACAAATTATCCCCTCCATTCCAGCGCAGAGAGACACTGTGGAGCTCTGTACTATGTGTAGTGGTTGCAGATTCCTACACTGCAGGCTCTCCAACATCCTACAGTAAAAGCAAAGAACTGCTGTGCTTAGGAACTTGTGCTTAGGAACTGTTGATAGAGATGCAGCATTTGCTCCATATTGTTCACCAACACTCAGTCTTCCCATGCGTGCATGTGACTTACTATGGACCAGATCCTCAACTGGTGTAAATTGGTTTGGCTTTGCTGAAGTCAATGGAGCTGCACCCTCTTAGAGCAGCTGAGGATCTGTTCCAGTGACTTCAATGGGAATCACATGTGGCTATAACCCACTTCATCAGATGAAAGCTTATACCCAAATAAATTTGTTAGTCTCTAAGGTGCCACAAGGGTTCCTCGTTATTTTTGCTGGGAGGTCTGTCACTTTAAGTATGCCAGTATATTTAAAGCAGCAAAAATGTAAATGTAGACAAGACTGTTAGCTTGTGTGTCACCTAAACTCACATGAACAAACTTATGCACACACTTAAGCATGTGAGTTATCAGGGCCTGAGGTCTTGTTTGCATGAGAAAGTGTTTTTTTTTTGTTTGCGGGTGGGGTATATCCTAAGATGTGAATTTAAATCATTATAGTTATTCCAGTATAACTTCCTGTGTGGACAGTTATTCTGGTGCAAGATTAGCTTCCCAAGTGACATAATCTAAAGAGAAAAAAGACATTCTTATACCAGAACAAGAAGTCCAGAGTTTGGTGAGGGGTGGGGGATATACCAGTATAATTATATCCACATAACTAGTAGGACTTCTGTATAGACAAATCCCAATATTGTAACAGAAGATTCACAGGCTAGAACTTCTTGGCTGTCATAAGAACATAACAATGGCCATACTGGGTCAGAACAAAGGTCCATCTAGCCCAGTATGCTGTCTTCTGACAGTGGCCAATGCCAGGTGCCCCAGAGGGAATGAACAGAACAGGTAATCATCAAGTGATCCATCCCCTGTCACTCATTCCCAGCTTCTGGCAAACAGAGGCTAGGGACACCATTCCTTACCCATCCTGGCTAATAGCCATTGATGGACCGATCCTCCGTGAACTTATCTAGTTCTACTCAAACGACTTCACTCAGGCCTTGCCCTACTGCTTGACATAAAGGAATTATTTTGTAGGAAAGTGGTTTTCAACCTTTTTTTCATTTGCAGATCCCTAAAAATATCTCAAGCAGTGGTGCTGATCTCTTTGGAAATCTTAGACACTGTCAGCAGACCCCTGGGGCCAGGGACCACAGGTTAAAAAAACACTGTTCTATGGTAATGACAACCTTTCTCAGGCTCCTTAGACATAGTCTGCAGAACCTCAGGGTCCATGGGGCACAGGTTAAAAACCACTATTGTAGAAGTATAGGAATTCAGCAGTCCTTTCAGTGGAGGGCATTTTTGGCATTTGCACTATTCAGTGTGTTGCACTAGATAATTATAATTGACTTGAATCCACTGTGCCTGGTATTAGCTGCATCATATCCCATTTGGAAAGTGGACTCTAACATTATGAACATTTTTTTATGGACTGTGATAAAATTACATACCCTCCGTTACTAGATTTTACAGTCATATTTGTAGTAGCACCTATACTTGCAACTGGTATTTACTATACCATAGGAAATGCTTTTGGGGTGTTATTTTAGTCACAGTGTAGGGATTGCTTGGGAGTCACAGATTCAAATGCAGTCTCAGCCCAGTTCTACTGGAAAGTCAGGCAGTCAATTTACAATGGCAAATGGGGACTAAGGGTACGTCCATACTACCCGCCCGGGTCGGCGGGTAGCGATCGACTTCTCGGAGTTCGATATATCGCGTCTCATCTAGACGCGATATATCGAACTCCGAACGCGCTCCCGTCGACTCCGGAACTCCACCAATACGAACGGCGGTGGCGGAGTCGACAGGGGAGCCGCGGACTTCGATCCCGCGGCGTCTGGACAGGTAAGTAGTTTGAACTAAGGTACTTGGAGAACTTGCGTTCCTTAGTTCGACCCCCCCCCCTAGTGTAGACCAGGCCTAACAAGGCCAAAGGAACAAACATACACTAGAACACTGGTACAGAAGGGTGTGCACACGCATTAGGCAATGGATGTGGCGGCATGATGGGCAAGTGCACTAGCGCACACGTGACCCATGCTCACAGCCCTGCCACACAGGTAGGGTGACCAGACAGCAAGTGTGAAAAATCAGGATGGGGGTGGGAGGGTAATAGGGGCCTATATAAATATAAGAAAAAGACCCAAAAATCAGGCCTGTCCCTATAAAATCGGGACATCTGGTCACCCGACAGACAGGTGCCCAGGGCACCTAGCCCCAGCCCCCTGGGCTGCAGCAGGACTCACACCAACTCCCCCCTGGCGGTTCTGCCTCTGCTTCGCCCCCACAGACCCCGCCCCCTCGTTCCCGCCCCGAGTGACGCCCCGCCCAGTCCTCCCCGGGCCCCACCCCCAGGCCCTGTCCCGCTGTCTGAAAGCCCCGCCCAGTCTGCCCAGGCCCCGCCCCCGGGCCGCCCTGCTCAGCGAGGCCCCGCCCCCTGGGCCGCTTCCTGCGCGCGGCTGGGCCGGGCCGGGCCGCGCCGGGGAAGATGGCGGCGGGCGCGCGGGGAGCCAGGCCTGGCGCCGCGGTGACAGCGCTCCTGGCTGCCTGGCTGGCGCTGGCGCTGGGCCCCGCCGCCGCCTCCCGCCCCTCCGAGGTGGGCAGCCCCGGCGAGCAGCGGGGCCATTGCGTGCAGGTCCTGAGCGCCGCCAACTGGAGCCTGGTGCTGCAGGGCCAGTGGATGGTGCAATTGTGAGTAACGGCCCCGCCGCCGGCACCTCCCCCCCGGGAGGGTCCGTCCTGTATAGCCCCCCCCCGCCGGACAGTCCGCCCCCGCCCCCCCCGGGACAGTCTGTCCCCTATAGCGCCCCTCCACCCCCCTGGGACAGTCCATTCTCTATAGCCCGCCCCCCCCGGGACAGTCCGCTCCCCCCCGGGACAGTCCGTCCTCTATAGCCCGCTGCTCCCCCCCCCGGGACAGTCCGTCCTTTATAGCCCGCTCCCCCCCCCCCCGGGACAGTCCGCTCCCCCCCCGGGACAGTCCGTTCTCTATAGCCCCCCCCCGGGACAGTCCACCCCCGCCCACCCCGGGACAGCCCGTCCTCTATAGCCCGCCCCCACCCAGGACAGTCCGCTCCCCCCCCGGGACAGTCCGTTCTCTATAGCCCCCCCCCGGGACAGTCTGTCCTCTTTAGCGCTCTCTACCCCTGCCCCCCGGGACAGTCTGTTCTCTATAGCCCGCCCCCCCGGTACAGTCTGCTCCCCCCTCGCGGACAGCTCATCCTCTATAGTGCCCTCCACCCCCCCGGGACAGTCCGTTCTCTATAGCGGCCCCCCCCCCCCGCGGACTGTCCCTATATAGCGCACCCTTCCCCCCCCCCCCCGACAGTCCAGCCATCCATAGCCCTGCCTGGGACGACCTATTGTCCATAGCTTCTGCCGCCCCAGGAGAGGGCCACCCCTCACCCGCTGTCATCCCTAGAGTGATATTTTCCCCCGTGTGTGCCGTCTTGGAACGAGAGCGTGACTGCATTACTTGGGACATCATTATTTTCGTTCACGTTTGTAGTAACTAATGTCCCCCAAATACAGTGTGTTTCTTCAGATTAGATAAGAATGTTCTGAAATATGGGCCTGATCCAGCAAATCCTTTACATCGGGGGTAGTCAATAGGCAGACCGCGGGCCAAATCTGGACCGCCAGATGCTTTTGAACAGACCCTAAAATCTTTTTATTTACTACTTGTTGTTGTTGTTTTCTTTGGCATCTGGATCTTGACTAAGAAATTTGGACCTTAACAAAAAATAAGTGACTACCCCTGCTTTACGTGGACAGCCTTACCAGGCCTATACTCCTGTGACAAATATTATGTACTGTTATCTCTGTCTTCAACAGGCAGTGGGAAATCCACTAAATAATGTTTGCATAATCAGGGCCCAAAACACTTAAGAACATGCTTAATTTGCTGCACGTTAGTAGTCCCATGGACTTTAGTGAGACTATTTGTGTTTGAAAAGTTAAGCATGTGTCCTGCATCTTCTTTGCACTCAAAGCTTCCATTGAGTTTTGTTGGAGTAAGGGATGCAAAATTGGGATCCAGTGGCACTATACATGAGTGTCAGTAGTTTTTTAAGCTAGTAACTACAAGTGCAAAACTACAAAGTCCATCCCTCTCTCTTTTTACTTCCCAGCAGGGTGTGTCCAATTCTCCTTGTCTTTGGAAGATATGAAACACAAAAAATGCCTCATGAGCGTGTTCTTTCTCCCATTGACATCCATAGGAGTTCTGCCATTGACTTCTGTGGATAGAGCGAAGTTCACTTACGTCAATGGAAAACTCCCATTGACTGGAATGATGCTAGGATTTCACCCAGGATATCAGACCATTCAAGTGTCTGAAGTACAGATATTTTGAACTTACAGGCTAGCCCAGCTGTATTTGTTTAGAAACAACAATTTTGTTTTTCCACAAAACATTTTAAAAACAAGCATTAAAAAGGGTTTATATTTCCCTGGTTTTGTGTGCAGGGATGCTGTAAAGTGCAATTTGTTTCTTGGCATGTTTGCTGCCTTTCTGTAAAAGTGCTCTCACAGCTTGAGTATCCAAGCAGTTAAAAACAAACTATGAACTACTAGTGATGTCCTTTGCAACCACGTGTACTTGTTTCTTAAATTTTTGTTTTCTAAAAAATGCTCTTCATAACAGAGAGTAAAGAGCTTAGTCCGAGGCTGAAGCAGTGAGTTAGTTTGGATGATCTAATTCTGTATGCTTTATTCCTAGAAAGCCTGTGCATGTTTAAATAACATGACTCAAAGTTGATGGTGGTGGGTGTTAAACTTCAGTAAATCCTTGGGTAAATTTATGATGTAAACTAGCATTGAGTCTATGAAAGCTGCATTCAAGTTTGTTTTTAGAACATTTCCCTAGGTTTGTTTCTGCCTTGTTATTTTTCTTCTACTGGGATTGAGTCACCCTGCATTGGGAGGTGATTAAAGGGAGGGACTGTCTAGCTCCACTAGGAATTTTAGATTTCACAAGCCTATTGGAGTCTTAGTAATATCAGTAAGTAGTCAAAATAGACATTATGCCTGACCATCTTGAAGGCCCTGCTTTAGAGACACTCCCTTACTCACAATTGTGAGTAAGGTTTTATAGGATAAGGGCTTGATTTTTCATTGGTTTATTGTATATCCTTGTTTATCTTAAATACAAAAATGTGATATGAAAATTGAAAGGAAAGCTTCTGATATAAATAGAAGGAAAACAAAAAAATAGAGTTGAGGTCATCAGGTAGTTAGTGTCTTGCCTTGTACTGCAGTATGAAAAATATTATGAGCCACTGATAATCATCAAATGATATATTAATGATTTCCTAGTACCTTTTTCAGTAACCATAAGTCATTTAGACTCTTTCTATGAAGGTTTATAAATTAAGGTTTTTATATGAAGAAAGAAGATGATTCACTAGCCTGTGTATGAATAATAACTTTATACTAAAATCAAGTGGGTGGTTCATGGTGGTGGCTCCTCGCTTTCTCTTGGCCATAAAAAGTAAGGTGGAAAATGTTTTAAGCAACCAGCCCCCAAACTCTCTCACAACCTGCCAAAAAAAAGGGGGAGGCGGAAAGGGAGCATGCAAAGATGGTGGTGAATGTCTAAAACCAAAAAGTGGTGGAGCAAGGACATTATTGGGTTAGTTTTCATTCCCTAATAGCTCATTTTGTCAGAACTCAGTGCTGGTTAGACCTCAGACCTTGTTTCAGTCAGATGCACTCCTCTTCTCAAAACTGGTGCTTAATTTAACTAAATCACCTGAATTATGTCACACTGGGACTTTTAAAGACAAAGTAATATACTTCTTGTGGTATTTTAAATTTAAAAATGAAGGCTCCTGTTTTTTTTATAACTGGCAACAAACTCCTCTGTTGGACTGATGTCTACAATGTTTTTTTTTGCCATTCCACTAACTTCATGAATCTGAAAATCATATTTTCCACACTACAACTGTAGTGTTAACTCTGCTTAGAAGTGATAAAGATAAATGATGCGTGGAGATGGTAGCCTGGGAAACCTATCAGCCCAGGTTTTACCACTAGCTGAGTATGAGGGTCCGGGGGGGGACAGGACTTGACTTGCATAAATTCTTTCCCCTTATGGTAGTTACATACAGTGTCTATGTATAAACAGAGTGCAATATGAAATAGCTGTTTAAGTTTCTCCATGCTCTTTCCTTGCACATCCTCAAGTGCCTCTGACTTGACCTCAAGGGGTCATCCCTCTAAGAGATAGTGAGCTTCAGTCTCTGTATGCATTTTGTGCTTGGCCTTTGCTGAAGGAGTTAATCCACTGGTGCTGGATTTGTGATCAGGAGCCTTGATGTCTTTCTACTAGAACAGGGGTGGGCAATCTTTTTGTCCTGAGAGCCACATCTGGGTATGGAAATTGTATGGCGGGCCATGAATGCTCACAAAATTGGGGGTTGAGTGTGTGTGTGTGGGGGGGGCGGTCAGGAGGGTGCTCTAGGCTGGGACCGAGGGGTTTGGAGGGAGAGAAGGAGGGGGATCAAGGCTGGGGCAGGGGGTTCAGGTGCAGGAGGGGTCAGGGATGCAGGCTCCAGGCGGTGCTTACCTCAAGCTGCTCCCAGAAACAGCGGCATGTCCCACCTCCGGCTTCTATGTGGAGGTGCAGCCAGGCAGGTCTGCGGCCAATGGGAGCTGCGGGGGCAGCGTGCAGAGCCCCTTGGCTGCCCCTACACGTAAGAGCTGGAGGAGGGACATGCTACTGCTTCTGGAAGCTCTGCGGAGCGGGGCAAGCCCCTGACCCCACTCCCTGGCTGGAGCACCGGAGCAGGCCAAGCCCTGGACCCCGCTCCCCGGCGGGAACTTGAGGGCTGGGTTAAAATGTCTGGTGGGCCGGATGCGATCCCCGGGCCGTAGTTTGCCCACCCCTGTACTAGAAACTAGTCTGAGATCCACTGGTATTCACAGAACAGCCATTAAATGATGAAAACTGTTTGTCATTGCTTACTTTGTCTGGGTTTGAACTGCTGACCTGCAGGTGAGATTCCCACCCAGTTAACAGTCTCTTGATCCAGAATTTAGCCCGATATACTCCTCTGAAATTGTTGCAGTATTTGACATAAAAATCCTAGCTGATTGGGAGGCCTGGCATTTTTTCCAATTCGTTTGGTGTCTCCAAAGTTTTCTTTCTACACTAACACATGATGAGTTCTCTTAGCACTTCTGTGGCAGCCATAACTACATGGAGATCCCTATTTAAAGGCTGTAAGTTGTCTGTCGTATAGTAAGGGCTGCTGTCTAGACCATGTTGACCTGCATATCTGAAAAATGCTGTCATTTGTTCAAAATGGTACAATGGCAAATACTTAGGGAACAGTGCATAGTACTGACACCATTTATAAGCAGCAAATAGAAAACAGAAAAGTCTTGAATGTCAGCATTTCAATTTTAACTTTTTCTACACAATACCAGATGTGAAGAGTCAAGTTCTTTTTCCAGAATAGTACAGTGTATCACTGCAGAACACACCAATAAAAAAAATGAGTTCTTGGATAGGTTTTTGTAACTGTTCACCCATTCACAGTTGGCAAAGTTGCAGGGTCTGGAAATACTGTAGAACATTTTGTCAATGAAATGTAGGATAACAGTCTTTGAAAGAAATTATAGCTTTTTTGGGTCTTCTGTTTGCATCAATGTGACAAGGAGCGTGCTGAAGTGTGTGAGATCCAACATTTGCAAGAAATGGTGATGATAGGAGGCTAATATGAACAGGATTGTAAAGGCTTTTAAATCATCTTCTATTTTTTCTAAGCTTACAGAGTAGAAAACATACATTCCACAAATATTTTTTTTGGTTTTATGTTGTTTGTATTATTGTTGGTTTTGTGTTATATGAATACATTGCTGACAAGTTGTCTGTGGCAACTTGAACCACTGTATCCTGTACTTGTGGGAGGAATGACTTGAGAGCCAGAAGGTTGTCCGTGAGTTCTCACACCTTTATATGCAAGTGTGACTGTTGACAACTGCACAGGCCTTGAACACTATTCCGGGTCTAGCAGTGGATTGAACGGCCTGATAGTGCCTGGTTTATCTGTTTGTTGGCCATGAACTCTGGCTCAGTGGCGCATTTGTTTTGGACTAGGCCTCAGTTGAACTAATGGTGTAAGAACTAGCAAAGATGCGTAAGGGCTTTGGCCTGCCACAAGTGCTACCCAGGCAAGTGCTGTGAGGATGCTGTTTGTAGATATCAAGTACCACTTATTTGTCCTCCATGTATAGTGTAGGCAAGTCTACAGTGTAAGCCATTGTGCTAATAGTCTATACAGCAATAGAATCCAGAGATAGTGTTTACTGTTGAGGGTTTGAGCATAGGGTAGGGTATGTCTACACTGCAATTAAAAACCCATGTCTGGCCCGGGCTTGCGGGATTTGGACTAAGGGGCTGTTTAATTGAGGTGTAGAGTCTTGGGCTGGAGCTCAGGCTCTAGGACCCTGCGAGGCGAGAGGGTCCCAGAGATTGGATTGGAGCCTGAGCCATATCTACACCAGAGTGAAACAGGCCCTTAGCCCGGGCCCTGCAAGTCGGAGTCAGCTGGCATGGGCCAGCCATGGTTGTTCAGTTGGAGTGTAGGCATACCGTCTGGGCCTTCTGCAGCTATAGTGGACAGATTGATGGAACTCACATATTTTTCTGCTCATAACAAAAAGCATCAATATATCAATCTTAAATTCAGCTCCATTGTGATATGGGTGTTAGTGGATTACAGAGGTTAATTCCTGGATCTTTGTGTTGACTGGCCAGATGAGTGCACTCGAGACTTACTGAGTTTTGTGAAAGGTGACACTCTTCTCATCTCATAGAAATCAGGTCTCTATTCCTGCAGAATCTTGGTGAGTCTACTTATCTTTTATTCCCTTGGAGAATGCAGCCTGTCCTGGATTAAACAACACAGAGTGTTGAGGCAGCTATTGTAAAAACAAGATTTGAATGGTCCTAAAATAACTCCTGAAGAGCAGTGATAACACTACCTGCATTCCTGATGTTTTGGTTTGCGTACTATGTATTTGCAATATACATCTCCCTTGCTTCACAATTCATGGATTAAGGAGGTTTAAAAAAAAAACCCTGCTTCATCAGCCTGAAACTCCTTGAATGTCGGGCTGGTGCTGCTGTGCATGTTAAGAAACCTAACTCAAGTGGTACTCTTTGCTATGCTTTGCCACTGCAACAACAGAAGAGGAAGAAAACAGTGCCAATAGTAGCTACTGCGGGTATATGTTAGTCACCAGCTTCCTGCTTAAGTGAAATGCTGGATTATTTTACCATATTCGGTTATAAAGGGGAGGAAATGCTTTTAAGAGCATGATTATCAATTCTTTTTATATATCTCTGTTTTGGACACACATTCAAAGATTTGAAATGTGATTTCCTCTCTATAAATAATGCCACACTTTGTAACAGACATGTTAATAGACAATAAATCTTACATACATACCCTGAGTGGAGTTCACTGAAAGAATAGACTGTAGGCTCATGTAAAGAGGAACTATAGCATGAAGCTAATCTGAGGAAAATGTATTACGGGAATGTAGAGGGTGCAGAAGATGATGGAAGGAAGCGCAGTATATAGGATATGAAGGGGAGATGCTGGTCTGTAAACTATTTGGGACTGGTGGAAAACAGTGGTAGGTTCCTGCGCACAATAAGATCTCTGAAGTGAAATCCTCATTCCATTGAAGTCAACGAAAATTTTTCCAATGATATCTGCTGGGCCATGATTTCCCTCTCATAATAGCATAAAAGTCCGTATTTATCTTCTTGATCAACAGGGTCTGGCTTTCTATCTTCACCTTCCTCTAGTATGGATTTTGGGTTTCATGTGTTCCTTGTCTCAAAGTCTCTTTTATGTGTCTCTGGGCAGATCTATGCGACCACTTAAGTTGATCTAACTTATGTTGCTCAAGGGTGTGAAAGAGACTCCCCCCTCCCCCCTCCGAGCAGCGCAAGTTACAGTGACGTAAGTGGTGTCCACACTGGCGCAATGTCGGTAGGAGACACCTTCCTGCAGACATAGCTTCTGCCTCTCATGGAGGTGGAGTAATTACGCTGATAGGAGAGTGGCGTAGAGGGTCTTCATGGTACACAGTACAGCGGCACATCTACATCGGATGTAACACTTCTAGTGTAGACCTGCTCTCTATCTCCCTTAGCTCGTCCAGGTCACCCACTCTAGTGTCAAGAATCTGTACTTGGTCTCTGAGGGCCATGAGCTCCTTTCACCAAATGCACACATACACCAGCTGCCCACAAGGCAGGTAATCATACATGCTGCATTCAGGGCAATAAACTGGATAGCCATCCTGCTGCTGCGGGACTTCTGCTTGCATTCTTTATACTCCTGAATCTTTTTTTTGTTTATGTTACATCATGTTATGTTTAATTACATCTCATAAAGGCAACAACTTCCTTACGTGATTCATACTGTTGCCAGGACCTAATGTAGAAGAAATATACTCTCACAGTTGCTTCTGGGCTTTGAAGTGCATGAGTCCACAGCTCCTTCAGTGGATAAAGCTTCGGAAAGCCCAGTGTTAAGTGCAGTCTCTGAGAAAGTAAATATAGAGATTTTTTTCCCCCTTGAAACCATTAATAAGTTTTAAAAACAAGGTGAAATATTCTTGCTTTGAGCACTTGAAAAGGGGAGAACCAGAATAGATCATTATATTAAATATACATTTCTAAATATTTGAGGATCTGTCAGTCTGGACCTTGAAAGACTGACAAATTACAGGCAAAATGAGGGTACTCTCCTGGTGATGATAGGCCACAGATGATGAGTATTCCTTCCCCCTCCTTTGAGAAAATCTTTTGCATATGATCTGAGGCTGCCCTATCAAATTTGGATTTGAACTTCCAAAAAAAAAAAAAAAAAAAAAAAGCTAATCCCCTGTTGCTGTAAAAAGGCATATCAAATTTGATAGGACAGAAGGGAAGGACATTCTGCCTCCTCAGCCGTGTCACTGAGCTGGATGAGTGAGTGAATAGTAGGGAGTACCTGCAGTGGAAGATGTAAGGGACCTCGCCATCGGACCCTACCTTGTGAGCCCCCTTGGTCCCTCCTTCCTCACACACCACCTGAGCCAGCTGTGAGACTTGCAGCCAGGGTGTCACTGAATCACGCCCAAGAAACAGCTGTACATGCTCGTGCTCCTCACTCTTAATTTCCTCACAATCATGTCCCTCCTTGAGACCAAATTGTGGGACCTTTCACCACCCAGGTAGGGCGAGGAACCATAGTGGGTCAGTCTGTGTTCCTGTGGCCCACCGGGGATGTTAGTTGGCATCTCCTTCATGGAGCTGTAAGCATGGGGTGTACTTGGTGTGGTTCACGACCTCCCCTGACACTTGTCCTTTCTGTGGTGAGAGGGAGACACAGGCACACATTTACATCAAATGTGCCAGGTTGCAGCTCCTCTTCCAGCTCCTCCAAAACTTCCTCCTTAAGTTTTGGCTGCACTTTACCCACACCTCCTGATTTATGCACACCCTATCCGTGGCCCCCCAAAGTTGCAAGACCGCCTCGTCAACCTCCTTCTGGCAGTGGCCATGGTGTCTGTCCATCATATCAGTAGGAGGAAGTTGGATGGGGGCTGGGGGCTCTGCAGCTGCAGGGTCTATTTCTGATCTTCCCTCAAGTCACACCTCCAGGCAGAGTTCCTCTGGGTTGCCTTCAAGGAGCAGTGGGCGCTGTCTAGGGTTCTCTGCTCAGTGTCCCCCTCTGGATCCCTCCTTTTGAACCTCCTCCCCCGTTTTCCCATTTTTTTTATCCTCTGTGATCTTTTGATGCCTGGGTCCGTTGGCTCCTCCCCTTAGGGTTTGTGTGTGTGTGTGAGCTTTAGATGTAGGCCGGTTTGAGTCTGTCCATCCCTGGATCCTCAGTAGGTGCAATGGAAGATGAACTCTGAGATAAAACTTAGGTGTGTTAAATATCTGTCCTGATCCCCACTACCACTGTTGATATGATCACAGTTCAGATTAGATTCTTCTGCCTCCCTGGCTTTCTGGGCCATTTGGCCACTTGTAAAATTTAGCACAGCAAATAGTATGGCTTTAATAAAGTTTAACTCACTGTTTTGAGGCTAGTTTTGTTGCCATATTTGGTCCCATCAACAGTGTGCTTCTCTGTGAGTATGTGCTTGGGTGTGAGGGAGAGAAGAGCAATCTAAGGATTTGTTTTCACTAGTGGCCTTTTCCAGCCTTACAAGTAACCTCAGTATTAGCTGGGAGCTGGCTGTACTGAGAGTGACTGAAGAGATAGCAGGGGTGAAGCAGTTAAGATTTGTGTGGAGGAGTCTTACTGTGTCTGAACAGTGCTTAATCCAGCTGGGTCTCAAATCTTGCTTTGGCTTTTGGGTGCTACTGCAGTATAAATAAAAACAATTTATAATTGTATTTTTAGTAGGGGCAAAACCACAGGAGGATTTGTGTGCTTTGTGTGGTTTTGGTGGCCTCTAGGAAATTACTTTTACATTCCGGGATGCCCAGAATTGCTGATTCCTGTGCTCTGTGAAAATCCACCTTTTTCCCCATGTGCTCAACAGCAAAATGCAATAATTGGATGATACAATACAATCAATAATCATGGTTAATATGTCCCTTTATCAGTTGGCTTTCTCTCCCTGCTGCAGTTCTGACTCTTGCACTCTTCTCAAAGGCATGATAGAGAAGAGCTGTCCATATAACCTCAGGTTACTTGGCATCCAGACTTGAAATTTTGACCTCAGTGATTTCACCTTTCTGTTTCAAACAGCGTATTGTAGATAGGATTTGGAAACATTGCCTTTATAACAAGATTGTAAATGCGTATTTGTTCAGTAACTAAAACAATTCTATACTCTTGCATCAGAGAACCTCATAGGCAGTTTTAAAAAGTATAAACAGATACACTTCAACCATATCTGTTTGTGATTGCATTAGGGTACGTGTTTTTGGCCCTGTTAACAACCTATGGATGTCAGTGTGACATTGACCTGTTCTAAAGGAGCAGATTCTGTTTAAGGAGTGGTGCCCTACAATTCTAGCGCGAAGCATTTCGCTGAGTTTTTTTTTTCTCTCCTGGTTGGTGCTCTCATTTTTTGCACTGATCTGAAAAATGTTGTCTACTGCATTGGTAAAATATTTTGAATATTTTCTATTTTAGCATCAGTGTAAAAAAAAAAAGTTACTTCAATTAAGTTACCTATAACTTAATAGACTCACAGGAAACCAGTTATCTGTCATATTTCTTCAAATGGTTTTTGTAGCTTTACTTTTATAACTAGTAGGCATGAAAAACTTCATTATCTAGGAATCTTATTTTAAGACCAGATTGTGCCGTTTTGGTTTAACATTCCCCCCCCCCCCAAAAAACACAAAAAACTTCTTTGATCTTGTAAATACTGGACATCTTGTGATTATCTTCTCAGGTAACACATTTGTAGTGCAGCTGGGTTTATAAAATTCCTATCACTATGTCCAATTATTAGGTTGTAGGGGCATAAACTGGCTTTAGCTTCTTTATTAATCTATTACCCATCCCACTGTTATGTAATTTGATAAAACCTAAATTCTTTCAAGAGCTCAGTCTTTGCTTTCCCATGAGCCTCATCTTTTCTGTAACTTTTATTGAAAACCATTGTCATTTTTAAAGAGGAAGAGGTGTAGACAGCGGGAAATAGGAGAAAGAATACAATTTTTTTTTGTGCTTCTCCATTCCATCCTTCACCTCCATTCTGCATGCACATTCTTAGTACTCTTTTCCTCCAGTTCCCATCCAGTTTAATTCTTGATTATTTTGGGACTTACTACGTTGTTTTTTCTGTACATTCTTTAATTTCACTGCATTCTTTTGATGTCTGATCACTACTGGACTGTAGTAGTTTTAAGGTCTGTAAGGCTGTGCCTGGGAGTAGCTTGCGAAGAAATGACTCAAAACCAGTTGACTTAAGGTGCATAAAAATATGAAGTGTGAAAGGGTGAGTAGATAGCAAGTGTGAAAAAACGGGGCGGCGGGAGAGTAATAGGCGCCTATATAAGAAAGTCCCAAAGAACGGGACTGTTCCTTTAAAAACGGGACATCAGGTCACCCTAAGTGAAAGTTAAAGGCGGGTTGCAGCGTCTCAAAATTTGGAATTGTGCCAAAAGATGATTTCAGCTCTTAGAGCTCTTTCTCACTGTTCTCGGAACTCCTGGCAGAAGTGCCTACATATGGATATGCTATCCTATAGCCCACTGAAGGGGAAAGACTGCCATCGCATATACTGTGTTAGTAGGTCTATGTAATTGTGGCACAAAAGCAGCAGCACCGAGGAGGACAGAGGGTTCTCTTGCCATTATTTTAACATGTTCAATAGTGTCACATTCATAATGCTTGTGACAGGTGCACAGTAGACTGCAGAATGTAGTAATAATCTCCTCTTTAATAATCCTGTCCTGATCTGCAATAGGGAATAAAACTAAATGTAAATACTTACTGTGAACACAGCCAAGCTACACCTAAAAACATTTGAGAGACCAGCACATCTATATCTATAAAAATAAAAATAAAATAGCATAACTGAGGTCAATGGCAATGTTCCAGCTATATTCCCCTTCTTTTAAAAGGATGGGAGGACTGCTGGCTGAGCCTTCTGCATGAAGTACCTGTCTGGAAAATTTCATGTTTGACTTCCTGGGCATGCTGCAAAACCCATTTCTTTTCTCACGTTTGCGGAGTTAGGAGGGAGGAATAGCTAAGGGAAAGATGTTTTTTTTTAATCTCTTCTTTGTAAGTTGTACCTGATTATTTTTGCTACATAGGAAAGCTTGGCTGCTGGGTCAGTCATATTGTGCAATTTGTTTTTAGTGTTAAAGGTGCCTGTAATAGGCACTTCCTCTTTTTACAGTTCTACACATATTACTTACTACTGTATAAGAGCACACTGTGCACCATCTCAACATTAATAAAATTTGTAAGCAAGAAACAGTTCAGTCATGCTGCCACTTCAGTCCTGGCATGTTATTTGTTTGTTTACTATCGACCCAAGTTATGTGGGTGGCCCCTCTTTGGAGTCAATGGGAACTTATGCCTGCCTGGAACCCCATTGACTACAATGAGGGTTCGTCCATGTAAGTCCCTTATTGGATGAGGGTCTACATGAGAGATGAGGTAACATAGGATGTTGGACATATATGAGAGAGAAGGCTGTGGGGTTGCTTATATTACAGGGTTTATGCATTGTATTGGGTGGTATGTGCATAACAGATGTAGGTCGATGTGCGAACAAGCGTCCTCTGGTTGTAAATGAAATTCCCATTGCTCTCAGTGCCACTTGCATATCTTGGGCAGGGTATGTTGTTATGTAATATAAACAGTCTTGTATAAGTCTCCTCCAAGTATCAGTGTTAAGTTCATCTTCATCTCCCTTTTTTTTCATCTAAATATTTATATGTTGCCTATTTTATTTTATATTTTCTTTTTTTGTGGTTAGAGTGGAGACTTCATGTTCTTGCCCAAAACCCTCCTCTCAATAAAACCACTCTCCTTTATTCAATATATTACTTTAAGTTGTGCCCAGCTTTTTAATATTGTCAATTTAATTTAGCCTACAGTGACACAGTCACATTTAGCCTTTCCTATAAATTTGGTTGTAGTGTAAGAGAGGGTTTTGCTTACATTTTACCCTCACAATATAAAATACTTCTGCTTTAGTTTAACATTTCTCATTTATTTTTTTCTTTCCCGTAGTTCTTAAACTTTACATTTTCAACTCTCAGCAAACAAGAAGCTTTGAATTCTAAAAGGATAGCACATACTTAATTCTCTTACTATTCTGAATGTGGAATGCTTTAGGTGTATTCTTAATTCCCAATTTTGCTTGCTTGGATGTTGGCCTATGGATTTTCTTTCTTTCAATACTCTTACTATATTTATCATAGCTCTCACATCAGCTGTCTGCAGTGGCTTTATCTCTTACCTTTTGCTTTCTCATTAAATAGTTTTTCTTCTTGTCTTTTGTATTTTCTGACTACTCTCTGATTTCTGAATGTACCTCAATGATTTATTCTTTTCTTCATAGAGCACAGGGTTATTTTACAGACTTTTTTTCTGTTAATATTATCTGCTTTATTTGTCAGAAGCTCTTTCTCTTAGGGAATCTGACTTAAAAAGTACAGTACAAAAATGTGTTGCTTCTCTATTGGGAAATGCATTTCTACAATATTATCTGTAAATGTTTGTTCCCTCTCAGGATATGTTATATTCTTTTGTTTTTAAATGGTCTCATACATATGCCATTGCTTCATAATTCCACTATATTAGCTTTCAAGCCAAGGCTTCCATTTCTAATTATCACAAGCAATACACATTTTTTTTTCCAATCACAATTTCCCTTTTAATTTCTAAAATGACATCAAATTCTCTCATATGTTATTAGTGGCATTGAAGCAGCTATCAGACAAATTTTTAAGCAATCATACTAAGCAAAATTCATAGTTTTTCTCCCCTATGAAATTGCCCCGGTCATCTATTCATTTTGTTCCAGATACATAGTTATATCTAATCAGAAGAAGTCAGATTTAAGAATAGAAAAGACAGCATCTTTCAACTAGAAATATTGTTGTGTATGCTGCCTTAGCTCATTAAAGGAGTATAGTTTCTTGGTAGTCAAAAGAGAAAAGGCTTGAGAAATATATCTAACACCTGCTAACCTAAGGGCTAAGACTACTAACAAAGATTAAAAAGTAATTGTTCTTCATTTGTGCTAGGGTCCACAGATTTGTTAAAATCCTGCTTATACCTTGGGGGCAGAACCAGACCTGTCAGTCACTGAAAGCAAGGGGAATGCCCTGCCCCCTGGATTTTACCTGTTTTATCTACCTCCACAATTTTGCTGGAAGCCCAACCAGACCGCTGAGCTGAGGAAAATGTCAACCTTTTATTTCAAATTTCTAACTAGCATTTTGACTCCGCATTAGTCTCATCAGTTCTGCATCCTCTTTGGCGATGTTTGCAGTAGATGGTGACCCTTCAGACTTCATGAAGAGAGCTAAACTAAAGAAAACCTGTGGCAAAAGGAAAAGCGTCAAGCAGGGGACAGACGTTATTAAGTGCGTCATTGGGAATCTTGGCTGACTTAGTGGGCAGGATGGAGTTTGCTCCTCAGAACCTAGTCGGGGTGGTGGACCTTGGACCCTTTCCCCTGGGGCAGGAAAGGAGCCAGGCAGGATTGGAAAAATCAGGTCTAGGGACAGCCTGTCCCCCCATCTCCATGAGGGGAGTGGAGCCAGAAGGGCAGTGTACCAAATGAAAGATAGCGCCTAAGTCTCTACAGCCCACATCAACTGCTACGATTGTAGAGCTCAGCATCTTTCTCTTCCTCCAGTTCTGTCTGAGTCACGGCTGGAGTGCACCAGACGCAACATGCACCTTTTTAATGCCAGAGAGTGCACTAACAGGGCAATTTAGCACAGCTCCTTCCTGCTGCTGCTGCCTCCTCTATAACATCCCACCCCCTCACTCCCCAGGGGATGCCTACTCCTATCCCAGTCTGAGACCTCCAGGGAAACACAGACCCATCTGGTCCATGTGGCTTCCATGGAGCAGAAAGGGGTAGAGCTTCTGGGGAGCCCTTCGCTGACACCCAAAAGGAGCCCAAGTGGAGGAGGGGAAACAATAACCCCATGCTTGTAGAAGGCAATGGGAGTACTAGTCACTGGAAATTGTTTTGAAAACAACCTGAGTCCAATTTTGTGTTCCCCTCCCAATCGCCCCTCCTCCCCCGCACCCCAAAGCAGGATCATAGTGACAAACTGTGAAAGAGGAAATAAATAAAATAACACTTTCCCTTTCTGACCTACGGAGCACAGCATGGTGTTTCTTCCCCTCACTGCTCTCCTTCACAGAGTGGAGCACAGGGGGATAAATGCAAAAAGATCAGGCCACAGACACGGTGATTCGGTTTGGATGTGTGCACATGGTCCCACACAGGGAATCTTCCTCCTTTAGCGGAGGAAGGCCAGCTGTCCAAAGTAGAATTATAGGATCAAATAATAAGTATTTATTGAGGATGATGCGGTTGGGTGGGATGCCATTCATGCTCAATGGAGGGGGAGGGATAGCTCAGTGGTTTGATCATTGGCCTGCTAAACCCAGGGTTGTGAGTTCAATCCTCGAGGGAGCCATTTAGGGAAGTGGGGATTGGTCCTGCTTTGAGCAGGGGGTTGGACTAGATGATCTCTTGAGGTTCCTTCCAACTCTAATAATCTATGATTCTATGAAAAACAAATAAAACTTTCAGACACAGAGTACTGTGAAACTATCCTTAGCTCAACAGCTGCCTTAGGCAAGCTATCACTGTTTATCTCCCTCATGTTCTTTGGGAGAATATAATAGAGGGATGGGGATTTCCTGCCAGACCTTAAAAAACGAAATTGTGCTGTTGTTGCCAGCTGCCACTATCAGTTGCCATGTTCTAATGTCCAGGTTGTTACTCCTAGCTTCTGTTGCAGGTTGTGGTGCCTCTCCACTTTCCCAACCCCCTTCCAGTTGGCTCTGGAAACTCATTGTTTCCTCTTCTGTTTAAGTTTCCCACTTTTTCATATCAGATGCCTACATGTAGTCTTTATAGGCTCTTGTTTGCCTTTTTCCTGTTTGATGAACTTTATTTTGTCAGGGTGCATCTCTAAAGAATGTTGTCAAAACAAATATGCTTTGATAGCATAGGTGCTCTGCCTTGATAATATCAAGTAACAAATTAGAGTCAATGTAATTTAGAGGAGGGCCCGGAGATGTATGAAGGTGATGTAGAATGTCGTCTTTAGGACATAATTTTTGAAGATACGCCTCGCTTCAGTAACTCTTGACAGCGTCCATGAAAATTAATCCATTTTGTGTGTAAATGGAGTTATTTGTTTGCTGCATTGTGAAGGATTTGGAAAAGATGAACTTTTCAGACTTGTGAATTGTTTAAACAACTTCTATAAATCCGTAGGGATTTTTTTAAAACTGGTTGGGATTTCTTGATTTTTTTCCCAAATCCAGTAGTCTTAATAAGAAAAAATTAGAAAGTGTCTATTTATCTGTGATCAGTACTTTTATATTTCCATTGTATCAGATGTGTGTTTTCTGGAAAGCTTGATTTTAAAAAATATTTCAGTGTGTGTATATTAATCTAATACATTTTTCTCTGTTCTTAGTTATGCCCCTTGGTGTCCAGCCTGCCAACAGATTGAAGCAGCATGGGAGAATTTTGCAAAAGAAAGTGAACATCTAGAGATCACTGTAGGAAAAGTGGACGTCACTCAAGAACCAGGTACACTGTGAAATGGGCACTATATATAAGCATTTAAAAGGAACACCCGAACCTGTGTAGCTCTTAACTACTGGGGAAATGCTCCATTTTACTGGGGCAACTGAAAAATTGGCCAGCTCAGAAAAATTAGATTATTTAATCAAAATAAATGTTATTTCCTTCCATTTCTTTGTGCTGCTCGCATTGTGAATTTAACAGCATAGTGTTTCTATCTTCCAAAAGAAGGATCAGTGTGGGTCTTCTGCTCTAGTGCCCTCTGTAGTGGACATCCCCTAGAAGCGTCTACCTACAATAACAACAAGGAGTCCGGTGTGTTGATCTACCTCTGCCATGGAAGGCTGTTACTTGACTGAGATATTTCCACTGCCTGATAGTAGGGTGCCCAGATTTCCCGATTTTTATAGGGACAGTCCCGATTTTGGGGGCTTTTTCTTATATAGATTCCTATTATCCTACGCCCCCTGTCCTGATTTTTTACACTTGCTGTCTGGCCACCCTACTGGATAGTAATGGTTGGGGGAACAAGAAGGTTGAAAACCATGGATTATTCTACTTGGGGAAACAATCTTGAAGTCTGCTCAAGCTAAATGGACATTTTTATAAACTCTCTCTTTTTAGCTGGCTGCTTTATTGCTTTATTGTATTATCTAGCTATAGTAATGGTTTTAAGTACTTTGAAAGGACCAGTTTAATTTGTTTCTTGTAAATGAAGTTTGTATAGAAAAAAGCTTTTACAAAATTTGTTCTATAAATTATACTTTCAGATAGGCTATTTCCTGCCTTCGGTTTGTTTTTTGAATAAGTCTGACACAGATAGGTAACATTTTGAAATAAAAAAAGCTTTGTTAGATTTATAAGTGTGTGCAGATAAATGCAATATGTTTACAATTCTATCCTAGCCACAAAGGAATGAAGTTTATTATAGTTAGGATTGGAAGGATTAGTTTTTTATCAGTAAATGTCGGTAAACGTCAATTTCACTGTAGACATATAAACCTATGAAAAAATATTTCCATTGATGATTGAAACTTTACAAATGGGCAAAGTAAGAAAAAAGCTGCTTGACATCTTTTATTAGCATTTGATTTAAGGGTACTTTGTGGTTTAATGGTTATAATCTCAAAATCTACGTTTAAATAATTACTGTCTGTTCCCCCCCCCCAAATTTCCCACAACTATGAAAATTTATATCAATGACAATAAAAAAATACTTTAAAATAAACATCAGTATCATCCATTGAAATTTTTAAAAAAATGAATTCTGCTAAGCTTAATTATAGTAATGATTTGCGATAAAAGTGGGAGGAAGTTCTAGTTACATCCAAATCAGAAAACCATGGCTGATGGTTTTGCTTTATCAAACCGTGGAAGCGCATACACACTTTAAGGGTTTATTTCTCAAGTGCAGGTGATACTGCAATTAAGTTAACTCCATACTGTTAATTTTAACAAGTTCAGACTTAATTTTCTGTACCTGTGAAGCTGAACTCTAATCTCAAGGACAAAGAATATTAGCTGTTCCTAAGGGCTCACTGTGTGCTTGTGAGTTGTATTATTAGAAAGTTGGAGGAACACCAAAATTCTCTGAAATTGAAAGGCTACCAGTATGGGTTCTTCAGTTAGTGAATCCACAAATTGTTAACAGATTAATAAATGGATGAGTGTGAAAACAATTCTTCTTTTCTCATGGGCTAAACCTTAATTAAAACGAACCTCTGCTTCCTCATATTAAAGAAACAGTGAGCTCCTAAGTATTGCAATATCAACACTCTAGTTAAGATTGAAACCAGTGTTCCATTGTGAGCTTGATCTTTCAATCCCTATTAGATTTTAAGCTCTTTTGTGTTTGTACTGTGCTAAAACAATGGGACTTTGATCTTTATTAGGCCCTACAGGCACTTATGTGATGCATATGATTTTTTAAAGAAAATGATTCTTTCAAAAATAAGGCTGTGAGAAGCAGAATTGTTTGGGAAAATTTCAAAGAATTAGTCTTTCTGATAAATAACTTAAAAATTACTGGTAGGATTTTCAAATACAGTAACTCCTCACTTAAAGTCGTCCTGGTTAACATTGTTTCGTTGTTATGTTGCTGATCAGTTAGGGAACATGCCCATTTAAAGCTGTGCAATGCTCCCTTCTAACATTGTTTGGCTGCCGCCTGCTTTGTCCACTGCTTGCAGGAAGAGCAGCCTGTTGCAGCTAGCTGGTGGGGGCTTGGAACCAGGATGGACCAGCAGCCCCCCATCAGCTCCCCCTATCAGCTCCCCACTCCCCGAAGTTCCTTGTGCCCAGCAGGCTATCAATTGGCAGTTCAGTTGTCCCTCCCCCCACTGCCATGTGCTGCTCCTGCCCTCTGCCTTGGAGTTGCTCCCAGAGACTCCTGCTTGCTGTGCAGGGGGGCGGGGGAAGAGGCGCTAATGTCAAGGTGTCCCCCTCGCTCCTGCACCCCGCTTACCCCTTCTCCATATAGAGCAGGGAGGGGAAACGGAGGGAGAGAGAGTGAGCTGCACACTGCCCCTTTAAGTAAGCTGACCCACTCTTAAGTGCACTGTCTTTTTAAGTGGATCAGGAAGTTGAGACAGCAGCTGCTGCCCCAAGCTCTCTCTGTCTCTCTGCTATGCTGTCTCCCCTCCCTCCTGTTCGTGCTGCCTTGATGAGAAGCTACATTAACAACAATGTGTTAACCCTTGAGGGCTCAGCTGAATGCTAGTTCATCATTTAGCAGCAAGGCATTCCATGGGAAATATCCCTCCCTCTTCCACCCTGTAACTTCACCATCTCAACGAAGCGTCACAATCATCATAGCTGTGAACAGTATTAAACTGTTAGTTTAAAACGTATACTGTGTGTATATCTATATAAAATAGTTTTTTGTCTGGTGAAAAAAATTTCCCTGGAACCTAACCCCCCCCATTTACATTAATTCTTATGGGGAAATTGGATTCGCTTAACATCATTTTGCATAAAGTCACATTTTTCAGGAACATAACTACAATGTTAAGCGAGGAGTTACTGCAGCCTAAGTGGTTTTGGCTCTCTATGGTTTATCATCTGATTTTTCTTTTAGTAGATAAGTTTACAGTTACCGTGTGCCCCATGTGGGAATTCAGTTGACCATAGGCTTCCATGTTTTTTGTGCTCTAGAAAGTTTTTTGCAAGGGACCTGTTAAGGTTACTTTAGTTTAGTCAGTTTTTGGCTGTAACCTAAGTTGAAGTATTTTTCAACCATAGGGGCAATCGTATTGGGGGCTTTGCCCATGTCAGTGGAGCTAGTTCTTGGCTGGAAGGTGTGTGCTGGGAAAGATCATTGTTGGAAGTGGGAACCTGGTTGTAATCAACAGGTGGGGAAGAAGTTGTCAATGCCCTTGCCCTGCTCTCCCCCAAAAAGTCTCCATTCAGATGGAGTGGGTAATTGGATAGGAACGGGAATACTTAGGGATAGTGAGGGAGACTTTCAAAGGCCTAAATGATTTTCAGGTGCCTAACTCCCACTGGTCAATGGAAGTTAGGCACCTGCCTCCCATCTGTGCCTTTGAAAAGTAGACCTATTAATGGTCATCATTCATTACAAACTTAATAAATTTACTGAATGAATGCCTTATGCATGTCTCTTGGGATGATTGCCACCATGGCTAAACAAGAGAGTAAATGAAACGGTTAGAGGCAAAAAGGAATCCTTTCAAAGTTGGAAATCAAACTGAGGAAAATGGAAAGGAGCATTAATTCTGGCAAGCCACGTGTGAAAGTATAGTTAGGCAAGCCAAATTTGAAGAGCAACTAGCAAAACACACAAACTAACGGCAATTTTTGTTAAGTACATCAGAAGTAGGAAGACTGCCAATCAATTAGTGGGGCCACTGGATGATTGAGATGCTAGAGAAGCTCTCAGGGAAAAAAAGGACATTGCGGAGAAGCTACATGAATTATTTGCATCAGTCAAAGAATTCTCTGTATTTGTCAAAGGTAACAAATCTGAGGAACTGTCCCAGATTGAAGTGTCAGTAGAGGTAATTTTGGAACAGATTGATAACTTAAACAGTAATAAATCACCAGGACCAAATGGTATTCACCCAACAGCTCAGAGGGAACTAAAATGTGAAATTACTAATTGTGATATGTAACCTGTCACTTACGTCTTCTGTGTAGATGGCTGGAGGATAGCTAACGTGATGCCAATTTAAAAAAAAATGCTCCAGAGGCAAACTTTGCAATTATAGACCGGTAATCCCAACTTCAGTACCAGGCAAATTGGTTGCAACAATAGTAAAGAACAGATTTATCAGAAACGTAGATGAACACGATATGTTGAGGAACAGTCAACACGGCTTTTGTAAAGGGAAATCATGCCCACCAATCTATTAGAATTCTTGGAGGGGGTCAACAAACATGGACAAGGGTGATCCAGTGGGTATAGTGTACTTGAACTTTCAGAAAGCCGTTGACAAAGGTCCCTCACCAACTGCTCTTAAGCAAAGTAAGGAGCCATGGGATAAGAGGGAAGGTCCTCTCGTGCATCAGTAACTGGGTAAATGATAGGAAACAAAGGGTAGGGATAAATGGTCAGTTAGCAGACTGAAGAGAGGTAAATAGCAGTGTCCCCCATGGATCTGTACTGGGACCAGTGCTATTCAACATATTCATAAATGATTTGGAAAAAGTGGTAAACAGTGAGGGGCAAAGTTTGCAGATGATACAAAATTACATAAAATAGCTAAGTCCAGTTACAAAGGAATTTTTCAAAAATGGGTGACTAGGCAACAAAATGGTGACTGAAGTTCAATGTTGATAAATGTAGAGTAATTCACATTGGAAAACATACAAAATAATGGGGTCAACATTAGCTGTTACTACTCAAGAAAGTGGAGTCACTATGGATAGTCTTCTGAAAATGTCCACTCAATGTGCAGCTGCAGTCAGAAAAGCGAACAATGTTAGGAACCATTAGGAAAGAGATAGATAATAAGATAATAATTACAATAATGACACTATATAAATCCATGATATGCCCACAGCTTGAATATCGTGTGCAGGCCTGATTGCCCCATCTCTAAAAACATCCATTAGAAATGAAAAAGGTACCCAAAAGGGCAACAAAAATGATTAAGGGCATGGAACAGCTTCCATATGAGGAGAGACTAAAAAGACTGGGACTGTTCATCTTAGAAAAGAGATGACTAAGGGCGGGGGGGATATGGTAGAGGTCTATAAAATCATGAATGGTGTGGAGAAAGTGACTAAGGAAGTGTTTACCCTTTCATATAACGCAAGAACCAGGGGTCACCCAATGAAATTTGATAAGCAGCAGGTTTAAAACAAAAGGAAGTACTTCATCACACAACACGCAGTCAACCTGTGGAACTCATTGCTAGGAGATGTTGTGCAGGCCAAATGTGTATTTGTGTTGAAAAAAGAATTAGCTAAGTTCATGGAGGATAGGTCCATTAAGAGCTATTAGCCAGCATGGTCAGGGATTCAACCCCATGTTCTGGGTGATGCTGAGCCCCTGACTGTCAGAAGCTGGGACTGGACAACAGGGATGGGTGACTTAAGATTTCCCTTTTCTTTTCATTCCTTTTGAATTATCTGGCATTGGCCACTGTCAAAAGACAGGATACTGGGATAGATGGACCATCTGTCTGACCCAGTATGGCTGTTCTTTTGTTCTAGAAATTTATACTACTATAATGGGAACTGTTACTATGCAGATATAATGAAAATGGTGGTGTAGAATAATTTGACATATCAGTGCTTTACTTTATTGTTATGACTTTGAAAAATATTTTCTCTAGATCAAATAAAATCATAGCACTAATCTAAAATGATAAAACAGAATATCTGGCAACTGATGTGAAAAAGTTAATATCTGTTTAGACTCCAGTTATATTTAAGAAAAAAATGGAATTACTAAGCATGAAGGAGAGTTATAATTTCCTTTGATGGTGATGATAATAGAAACACCAGGAGTTAAGTACTGCTAGGTAGAAATTTCCCGCTAATCTAATGCAACTTGGTAAATCAAAAAATATGCAGTGACTCCAGAAAGTGAATTTCCATTTCATTTTCCATTTCAGTGATTATATTTTTAAATGTTCTGATGTGCTACAGATTGAATTAGATCCCTCGATAACAAGTAATACATAGCTTTAAATCTCACATTGTTTCCTCCTTATTTAATCTAATTGCTTTTCCTTCCTTTGTTCCTCTCCCACTTCTTCTTCTTCTTCTTTTTTTTTTTGGTCTTGCGTTAGAGGTGAAATAAGCAGCAGGTTCTTAATCCAGTGCCGTGTCTTGGCTGATTAATATGAGATTACTCTGATTCCCTCTTACTGCAACAATTTTGAAGGGCTTTTTGGGTATTTGAATTTTCACTTCTAGTTGACCCATTTAGCATCTCATTTTTAACACAGATTTTGGTCTAGTGTAATGCAAGAGTCATAGAATCCTTATTTTAAGCATCATTTAACAAGACCTAAAAAAACCCCCAAAACATGTTTTTAAAATCCAAAGTGCTGGCTAAGAATAAACAAAGCAAAATGCCTCTCCAAATACTTCCTTTGCCAAGATCAGGGAGTTGTGGGGATTCAGAGGTTTGATCCTTAGGCCTGGGGGGAATATACAAGTGAGTTGGCGTTTACACATAAGGCCCTGTGCCTTCTGATTGGCATTTAGGGCCCCTTGCTACTGTCCCTGACTTCCTGCCAGGCTGCCTTTTAGCAAAATTTTATAGAGCTGTGTGAAGTTGTATGCCTGAACTAATGAATATATACATGAATGAATGATAGTGAAGGTTAGAGATAGCAGAATCAGTAATTTCTTCTTGAAGTATTTATCCATGTGGATACCACTCTAGAAGCACACGTGCCTGACGTGCACAAGATCTGAATCTTTGAATGACTAGACATCTCTGTTGGGCTTTGTCAGTGCTTACTCTCCTCCACTTGAGGGCATAAAGGGCAGAGTGGCCACAAGTCCCTTGGTTCCCTCTTACTGCCCATAGCAGAATTTTTCCTTTCTCTTGCAATGTCTTCACCTAGTTAGGGTTAATTTCCGAACAAAATTCCTTCTTTTAAAAAAAAATAATTAATTTCTCCATGGTACTTTGTGCCACTATCATAATCCTAAAATAGCAAATTTGAAGCCTTCAGGCTTCAAACCTGTGTTCCTCTTGCAGCAAAATCATTGCCCTCACAGACTGTCGAAACCACTACCTTTTTTTGTCTTGGTGAGAGCCATGTACCACGCTGCTGCTCGGTTTGCTGATCTTTTCAGCCAAAACAAGAAAAGCCTGGAACACTCAGTATGTTTTTCAGTAGTTGAAGAGAGGCACCTCAGAAATGAAGAATGGACCTCAATTTCCAATATGGGACTAGTCACTTTTAAATCCCAGTCTGCTGGTGCCCCTGTTAGCCAGTATGCAACCCCTGATGTTGATACCCGCAAAAGATCTGCCCCAATGCTGTCTGATAAGGATCTGAGACTGCCGAGCCTCCCGCCCCCTTCCCCCCCGACCGTATGGGCTAGCACCAAAGACCAGTAGTGCCTCTTGACTAAAACTAAGGAGGTCAGAACATCATTCTTCATGCCAATCTTCTCATTCCCAAAGAAGCGTAAACCTTTGCTCTCCACTTGGGATGGAGCATTAAGACCACTCATATGATGGGACAAGTGACATGGGCTTAACTTCTGGCTCAGACCTTCACGGGGCCTGCACCTGACAATGTTGGCAATTGCTGGCATTGGCACAGGCGCCAAGAATAGCAGCATTAATTGTACCAGCTGACCTCATGAGAGAGGAGGGTTGCTACGCTGTGCCTGTTTTATTGAATTCTACTGTCCGGGTTCTCTCAGACACAACAGTAAATAACTACAGAGGTGCTTGTTCATCACTCCAGTGTCTGGAGGCAGTGAAATTATGGACATGGTGTCAACAATCCAGGATAGTTCTAATAGCTCTTCATTTCCCAGGAGCCGGTAACAATGTAACAGACTTCCGAAGCAGGAAATCCATCAGCAACAACAAATGATCTCTGAAGAGCTCCATCATCATGCCTGTATTTCATAGATTTATCAATTTTAAGGCCAAAAGAGATAGTTGTGATAATCTAGTCTGACCTGTGGTATAACATAAACCATACAATTTCCCCAAAATAATTCCTAGATCATATATTTTATAAAAACATCCATGGGGAATCTTCTTATAGTCTTGTTTGCCACCAAAGAAAATAGTGTCTGGTCTTTTTTGCTTCAGAGGATTCATGAGCCGGGATCCTTGAAAGATGCCTGTATCATGGTGTGGAATCACAGTCTTGTGTGTTTCTCCTCTGATCTTTCTGATAACCTGCGTGATTTGGAGAATCAGACAGGCTGCATCTGTACTTATCTTGATAGTGCCATATTGGCAAAGAAAATTCTGGTTGATAGATCTTAGTCTCCTCCTACTCAGCTTCCAATTGCACTTCCAAACTGTCCAGACAGACCACAGAACTAATATAAAGTACTTCACCTAGAAGCAAAATTGGTACACCTGATAGCCTGGATATTCTCCAGTTGACTGCCAGTGACAGATTCATTGCAAGTCCGAGAAATCCTTCTGCCAAGCAGAAAGCTATTTACAATGATAATGTACTCCTCTGAGTGGAAAATATTTTCAATTTGGGTAGCCCAGCACAACCGTGACACATTGGACGCTCCCAGACCTAAAATCCTTGATTTGTATTCTACATTTGAAACACTCTGGACTTTTATTTCGTTCCATTCAGGTCCACCTTGCAGCTATTTATTCATGCCATCCTGTCCAGTCATATTCTGTTTTCTCTCGCCCCAGATTTCTAAGGGTTTCTATAGTTTTCATACTTACCCACCAAAGAGCCCCCTCAAATGTGGGATCTTAATATTGTCCTTACAAGCATCATGGAATCTCTTTTTGAATTTCTCGTGAATGCTGTTTACACCAACTTACTCTTTAGATGGTCTTTTTTATTGTGACGTCAGCGCTCGTAGCTGATGATCCTCACACAACATTCCACAGAGATAAGGAGATGTTGAGATCCCCTCTAAAATATTATTCCCAAAATTGTCAGATTTCCATTTAAATCAGTCTGTTTATCTCTCTGCTTTCATTCCAAAACACCATTCCTCTCCAGGGGAAACAAAACCTCACACTTTGGATCTTTTCAGAACCTTGTTATAATATTTTGATAGAACAAAGTCCTTTAGGTAAACTCCCTGTATTTGTTGCCAAAAGTAGTGCTGCTAAGGGAGAGGCCACTTCTTTCTAGAGAGTATCGAACTGGATTACCCAGTGTATCTATCACATGTTGTGAATGCTTCTTCCGCTAAGCCTCAAAACTCATTCCACTAAACCACAGTTTCTCCTTTGCATGCTTTAGAAACATCCCCATATCAGAGATCTGCAAGATAGCCACTTTGTTTAAACACTACGTCCTTGACTTCGCTGCAAGATCAGGTGCCAGATTTGGTAGGACAGTGTTAAAATCACTTTATTTACTGGCAGTTAGGATTGCACAATTCTACCTCCCATAATGGCATTGCTCATCAGTCACCGGGAGAGAGATCTCCATGGATGCATATTAAGAACAAACGGTTCTTCTTCGAGTGATGGTTCATATGCATATTCCACACATGGGATACATGTGTCTGTCATGTGCCTGAGTCCAGAATTTTTTTTGCAAGCCGTGTCCATTGGCATGCATGTGCGCTGTAGCTCTCCTTGTGCTCTGAACCAAGGGCATAAACGGTGGTGCGGGCTGACACTTGTCCAGTTCCTTCTTACTGCCGCAAGGTCTGAGTCAGAATCTTTGGTGTCGTCAGCACCTTTTTTACTGCATCATAGCTGTAACATATTGCAGATAGTTAGTTTTTTAGTAGCTTTAGTAGTTTTTATAGTATAGTCCAGTATAGTATAGTTAGAGAGCTTTCCCCCATTTCTTCCCCGCCCCGGGGCTTTTTCTCCCCAAGACATCTGGGATTATGCCCAGGGTTCCGGAGTTCAAAAACTGTGTCTTATGCTCTCACTCCTTTTTGGGAAGCGATGAGCATCGGAGCTGCCGCTATTGCTTGGGTGAGGCTAATGTTCTTGACGAGTGCAGCATCTGCCCTCCCTCCACCCCTTCCTCAGAACTCATGAGGGTTGGAAACTGAGACTTAGAAAACATCTCATGGAGAAGATAACAAAAAGGTCTTATTGTGTCCCCACCCCAGGTTCATACCTAAAATAGTTTCAGTGTTTCATGAGAGTCACCTTTCATGAACTGATCATTTTTTTTCCTACACCACATGCCTCATATGAGGAGAGATGGCTGCATTCTCTTGATAAAATAGCTTTGGCCTTTTATCTGCAAAGAACAAAGGATATTAGAAAGATGCCTAAAGTATTTATTTCCATAGCTGAGTAATCAAGCTGTATCAGCCCAGAGACTTTCAAAATGGATTTTGGATCGTATTACTCTTTGTTACCAACTAGCTTGTGTTCCTCCTCCAGAGTGGGTGAGGGTACATGTTGGGCAGGGCCGGCTCCAGACCCCAGCGCGCCAAGCGCGCGCTTGGGGCGGCGTCCCGCGGGAGGGTGGCAGGCGGTTCCGGCGGACCTCCCGCAGGCATGCCTGCGGAAGGTCCGCTGGTCCCGCGGCTCCGGTGGAGCATCCGCAGGCATGCCTGCGGAAGGTCCGCTGGTCCCGCGGCTCCGGTGGAGCATCCGCAGGCATGCCTGCGGGAGGTCCACCGGAGCCGCGGGACCAGCGGACCCTCCGCAGGCATGTCTGCGAGAGGTCCACGGGACCGGCGACCGGCAGAGCGCCCCCCGCGGCGTGCCGCCCTGCTTGGGGCGGCGGAAATCCTAGAGCCGCCCCTGATGTTGGGTACAGATAGGGACTACACATCTCTAAGAATCTTCTGTTACAGGTAAGTAACCTCCATTTACTTAACTTCTAGTAACTAGTAACCTTTAGATGTTGTCATCTGCTGGATCCCCCCACTCACCCTCTCTCTGCTTTTTTTGGAGTGTTCGTTAACTGTGGTTGTGAATTAGCAAGTAAACTGAGGGACTGATGCAACCACTCTGCACTTTATGCCCTCGGGTAGGGATGGGAAGGGGGCAAGCACATGAATGTTGCAGGCACAGCTCAACAGATGCTGCTATTCAAAGATTCTGATCTTACATGCCCACATCTAGATCCACACAGACAAAACTTCTCAAAGAATCAGTTACCATAAGGTAAGTAACAGTTTTTCATACTTTTTTTGCTATTATGCTAGACAATATTTTATATTGAATAGTGTTGTCATGGATTTACTGCGGTATTCTCTAGAACAAAACAACTAAACGTGTTATTAGAGATGTGATAACCCCATTCATGTTCACATTTTGTTCTGAAAAGACACATGTTTATAGGTATCTTTAGAAAATCAAAATAGAAATTTATTTTTCAGAAGTTGAGCTGAACAAATGTGATTTGTATTTTTTTTTCCCTCTCTACTAGGTTTGAGTGGCCGTTTTTTTGTCACCACACTTCCTACTATTTACCAGTAAGTCTCTATCAGACAGGAATCAAAGCTGTCAGTTTCCATACAGATGAAGCATCATGCAGAGCCTGTGAACAGATGCAAATTAAAATGATTCCTTACATACGGTTGTTGATAGCCACCACCTGTTGAACATAATTCTGGCATAGTGTATGTTATGTGACATAATTCTCCTCACTTTCCCCAGAGCATTAGCTGTTGCAGTGGCTAAGAACAAGACTTGCAGTTTATTTTCCTTCTCTGCTAAGGCTGTTGGAGGGTGTGGGATGAGTGGTTATTGCTATAAGAAGTCCTGTGTCTGTCTGTTTTGTGTTTTAATTTATGGGATAAGCATCCAGAACCCTGGATAGCTGCTATAGGTTTTGTTTTTTTTAATTGAAGAAATAAATTTTAGAGCTTAAAATATCTTTGTAAAACAGTTTTTTTGTTCCAAGACAAAATAGCCTTGCTGTGCATATGTAGTTCAGATTAATATAATTTAAATCAGCTATTTCTTAAAGACAATTTTAACTGCATTTTTGCCAACTAATGCTATAGTTTAAATTTGCACAAAGATTTTCCTCTGTTCTCACTTGGTTGTGGTTTTCCTAGAAATTTTCATTTTGAGTTGAGATTTACTGTGACTGTATCATCCCAAAGTGAGAATTTTGTTGGAAAATGTATGTAATCATGAAGTCTGAAGGGAATTATTTGAGCAGGAAAAATAGGAATGTTAATATAACATTAAGGTTGCAAATATAAACATATCAGGAGACTGAAGTCTGGGTTTTCATCTCAACAGTAACTTGCTCGCACTGCATATATGTAGTACTGGATTTTTTATTACTAGATTGTTTTTAAATGTATGAAACTTAAAAATAACTCTCTCTAATGTGTGCACATACCGTGTGTGTGTGCGCGCGCGCACATTCCAAATTCTGCTTGCAACTTTGGTCTTAAACTGGTATAATTGAAAGCAGAATGGGGGTATGAATGGACAAAGAGAACACTCTAATTCTCTGAAATGTAATTCAAGCTTTGGGCTAAAACTTTTGTTTGTGATAACACAGGTAAATTCCTCACTTAAAGTTGTTTCCAAGAAAAATAGTGTCTGTAAATGCCTTGTTTATGCATAACATAATTAAAAACATTCATGGAAGAGATTGTAAGGTGTACACCCCCTCATCTTTCCGCTCCATTATGTTGTAAGAATCCTTCAGATAAATGCACATAAATAATGTGTCACACAGTTAGGTCTATTATAATAAACTGATTTTTAAAAATAAAAAAGCTAAAGGCTATTTCAGAGGAGCCTGAGGAAGCCAGGTGCCTGAATTCTATTGAATTTGAATGAGATTCAGAATCCCAACATTTTTAGGTTTCTCAGAAAATCGCTGTCATAATGATGTGTATATGTGGGTATATTTCTTTTAAAAAGATGTTTAATCCCTCAGGATTGTTTAGTTTGTAAGAGTTCATGAAGTGAAGTATTCATAATTTTTTTGGAACCCTAATTTACCATCGAGGGTCACATTTTGTTGGAGTGCAGGTCAAGCTTCATAAGTGGCACCAGTACCTCTTATGCTGGGTAATTCATTTTGGCTGCAAAGGCAGTTTCTTATAATAAAGGGCATTATTGTAATTACCATGTGTCTGCTCCTCAGTGCGATGGATGGAGTATTTCGCAGATATCGTGGCTCAAGGACGTCGGAAGACCTTCAAGGCTATATCCTAGAGAGAAAATGGGAAGCTGTAGAACCCGTAGCTGGATGGAAATCCCCATCTTCTATAATGTAACTAGAGTATAATTTTAACTTAAAAATAAATGTTTTTTTGACGTTACTAATAAAAGGTGCTAGACTGATAGCATTAAAGACTGAAGTCCTTGTCCACTGGACAAACATAGCATAGGTATTGGCAATCTAAGCTTCTGCAAGCTACCCTGCTATGGTGCCTCAGCCCTGACCCTTTGATGTGTGAGCAGTTTATTTTCCTTGCCTATTCAGTCCTTGACATCTTTAAGATTTGTACATTTTAAATACAGAGAGTTCTTTGAAGGTGAAAAGCATAACTGCTCAGCATTATTATTAACAGGGATGGCAGTTTTTATGTCCACTGAGTATTGGAATGAAACGGTTTTGTTATGCAGGTCTGCCATATAATGACTTCTGGTCACGTGGGCTATTTTGACTCACTAAAAATCCCTGTAGTTAAGTGACTAGCAAATACCTCAAAGTGCAGTTTTCCTTTCTTTGTTCCTGAATGGTAGGAGATAAAACGTAGTGCTAGACTAAGGTATTTTCCTGTAATCTGCTGTGTTTACATAGGGTTTTCTTTGAAGGGAAAGCCACACTTTTACCATCTGAGATGGTGATGAAACAATGAATCATATTTGTGTTGGACTCCTTTTTTACCTTAGCATAAGAGAGTCCTTTGGTCATCATGAGTGAAATTCACATGAGGTGTGGAGAGCCCCAGCATAAACCCCTTTTTGCTGTTTAAGAGCTGGGAAGGCTATAGGAGTTCTACAAGTATAAGGAGCCTCTCCTACTCCAAATAGGCTAGTGTATGTTTGAGGCTGGGCTGGTGAAGAACCACAGGATCCATGGCTGTGCCCTGCATGGGGGTTACAAAAAGGCAGTAGTGGCTGTTCTGCCTATTGAATGAAGTAGTGGCTGTGGACAACTGTCTGTTTGAATTTCTTCTCCCAAGCCTCTACTTAGTGCCCTCTACAAAGCTTGGCTTAACTCAGGCTAAGTGCAGGAGGGGTGACTTTCATCCTGTGTTCACTAATGTGCAATATAAATTTCTGTTTGAACGGCTGGATGTGATAGATGTTGGAAATTTTACATCCATCAGTTTTCATTCAATTTGTACAGTATGTCATGCATCGAACACTTATCTAGAGTGTGTCCTTTTCTTTCTTAGGATGCATGGAATGGCAGGTCTTTTTCATTTCTCTGGATGGATCAGGGTAAGTAACACTAACCACTATTGTAGCGTTTAAGATCCGAGGAAAAAGTATATCAAACAATGTTTAAACAGATATTTGACAGCCTTATATATAACTTACATTTTTCTTATTGTGGCTGGCTATGCCCTTGATGTATTCCTGTGTCCTTATAACTGAAGGCAGAAATCGTGCCCAGCTAATGAATTGTTTGCCAAAAATGACATTTTAAGGTTATAGATAAGATTATGATCAATGGCAAAGAGTACTCTCTGTTCAGTGTTATCTTAATATTGGTTAGCAGCGCTAATAAAATGATCCATCCTAAAATTTAATTCTGTACCGGTACTGGGAGTTGCTCTAGTCTGATTATTACCATTTTGCAGAATATATTTTGCATTCACACTAGAGCTAGGATGCCATCACATTCTCTAGATGATTCTCTTCTTAATATTTATATTTTAGGAGTGGATTGGTGAGATTCTGTGGCCTGCAGTTTTCAGGAGATCAGACTAGATGATCATGCTAGTCCTTTCTAACCTTAAAGTCTGAGGGCATGGCTACACTTGCAGATGTAGAGCACGTTGAGTTAAACTGGCCCTTGAAGAGCGCAGTAGGGAAAGCGCTGTAGTCTGTCCACACTGACAGCTTCAAGCACACTGGCGTAGCCACATTTGCAGCACTTGCAGCGGCGTTGGGAGTGGTGCATTAGGGGCAGCTATGCCAGCATGCAAGTGACTGCAACGTGCTTTTCAAATGGGGGGTGGGATGGAGTGGAGTGGAGTGTGATAGGGAGTGTGTTGTGTGTATGTGTGGGGAGACAGAGTGTGTTTTTGGAGGGCTGAGAGCATGTCAGCATGCAGTCTTGTAAGTTCAAACAGCGGCAGACCCCCCTCTCCCCCACCTCTCTCTCTCACATAGCATTCCACACTAATGGTTGCTTTGTCTCGGAGCAGATAAGCACCAGCTGTCAGAAACGGAGCTTTTGAAGGGCATATCCGCATTCCTACAGTGATTCAAAACAATGACAAGAGTGGCCACTTGACTTAAGGGGATTATGGGATGTTTCCGGAAGCTGATCAGAGCGTAGTAATGCAACACCCCGTTCACAGTGGGGGTGATGGCAGTGCTCTACTGGGGGTGATGGCAGACGGAAATATTGCTTAAAGGGCACCCTTTAGAAGATGCGATGGCAGAATCCAGTACACAAATACACATACATCCAGCGCTCAGAAACACGAGTCTTTCCTCCCTGTGAGTCTAATGCACATGGTATTGTGAACAAACCAGGTTTTTTCTAAAAGGTTGAAGATAACAGAATCATTGATTTCCCTAAGTCCCATAGTACTTGCGTTCTATTAATCAGGCAAAACTAGGTTGATCAGTATGCTCTATCAAGCATGCAGTTGTAATGAAGTACAGAGCTGCTCATAAGTGTGTCACTAGAGCACAAGCAGTGGGTTTCAGCTTCCTTTGAAGGAGAGGCCACATATACCAGAGTAACTTGCAACTCCTAAAGAAGGAAGGCAGAAAAGTGGGCTTTGCAGCAAATTAAAAGAGTGAACTGAAGGGAAGGGAGGCTGAGCAGCTGAATTCCACGAAGGTAGGTTGAGCTACTCGTTAGTTGTGCCCTTGGATGGAATAGTGAATGGCATAGCTTATTGCTCTTTCTCATTCCTTTCTTAGTTGGTGCAAATCTTTTCTATGCCATTTTACAGGAGGGCACTTTTAAGATTCAGTGGTTACATGACTTGCACACTGTTGTGCATCAGTGCATTGTACAAGTTGAATTGGACACTTGGATGGATAACAAGAATATCCAGAGTTTATGGAATATATTTTTAAAAAGAGGTTTCAGAAGGAATATAAAACCTTTTATTTCATGCATGAAAGCCAGTCTAAACTATAGGGATTAGGAGGAGACATTCTCTTGAGGACAGTAGATTATCCTACATCTATGTATTATAAGGTTTCTTGTATCTTCCTCTGAAGTATCTGCTGCCAGCCAGTGTTAGAGACAGGGTAATGACTATGGGTCTGAAGCACGATGGCAGTTCTTATGTTGATTAGAAATTGGGGTAGAAGTCCCCTGAATTGTAAACTTCCTTGTGATGCTAATTGCTGCATGACTATGCGCAGATCACATAATGACGTTTTTAATTTGTTCTACTAGGGCCCCTAACATTGCTAACACTGATGGATCTGCATGATAGTGCTGAGCACAGGGATCAGATCGTTAGGATAATCTGAAGCCTTAAATTTGTTAATATTGTCCTTTTGCTGGTTTCTGAGCAAAAGTAGATGTCAAGGACTGCGTGCTACAAGACCTAGGCAAGAGAGTGAAAAAGATTCAAGTCAGTAATGTGAAGATCACTATATGTAATTATTTCCTTATGACATGGCTTTCTTTTCTTTAATATAAAGCATTGGGTTTACCCTTAAAAGTGCATGTACAACTTGAGTACATATTTATGCGCATGTGCCCTCTTACAAATGTAGGCCCTGTCTCTGTCCCTTCCAGTATGACGAATGGAGTGTGGAAATTGCATTGTAAATTAGTGATGGAGCCAATAGGAAATTTCAATTCAGGAAGATTTGATGTTGTAGCACTAATCACTGCAAGTATTACAGGAAGGAAAAATTGTAGTTTCCTTCCTGAAACAGCTTTTACATGTAGAATTATTAAATAAGAAAAACAAATGGTTTGATTTTATCACTATCATATGTCTCATAAGAATTACAGTATCAGTAGGCTTAAGTATAGTGTGGAAGAGCATGAGGGCAAAGGGGGAAGATTCTTTTAATGTAAATAGTGGCTGTTGCATGAAAGGTCTCAACTGGGAATTAATTTGAGAAGAACAGTTTACAGAATGGGTGGCTTCAGAATAAATAATTAGCCTTCTTTTCTTACGGCGCAGAGTACTAAGTATATGTAATACGAGCATATTAAATCTGTTTTTTCTCCTTCTGCAGCAAATTCACAGCTACTTCACAGGCACTCTTGGAATTCATGTCTGGGGTTCTTATGCAATCTTCATTTTATCCACCCTGTTGATTGGCCTGATCCTGGGTTTGGTAAGAAAGCAAAATTTTCCTCTTTAAAGCAATGAGTTCACGTTTGGCTGTAAAAATTATCTAGAGATTTTGCTTTACAGTAATTGCTGAAAAAAACCCAGGAAGGGTATTTTATTTTTAATGAAGGGCTATAAGGTGGCTCTTTTGTAATACTTAAAATTAAATGTTTGTTTTAATGTGTACGTAGTATATATAATGGCTCTAAACTGTCTTCATAGGGCTGCAAAGAAGAAAACATGTCCCATTAATGGCTGCAGCTACTGTCACAGTAAGATCTTGATACTAAATAGCATCAAGGTACTTCTGTGAATATTCCTCACCTCTGTGGTGTAGGTAGCAGCTGTTTTGTGGGATACTCTGCAGACTGACCTCAGCCCCTGCATCCACACTTTCTGTATGGGAGGAATAAGAGGCACCCTGCCACCAGCCCCTGAACTAGTTCCCTAAATTGGTCGCATTCATGAACAAGATGCTACTGTCCTGTTACCTGGTATGATGAGGTCCTAGCTTTAAAGTTCTACAGTAGGTGGGACTCAGACCTCAGGGTTGGTCTACCCTATGGAGTTAGGTTGAAGTAAGGCAGTTTACGTTGACCTAACTATGTCAGCGTCTACACTACACCCTGCTCCCGCCAGCGTAAGTGCCCTACTGCACTGACGTAATAACTCCACCTCCACGAGAGGCGTAGGGCTTATGTCGGTGTAGTTAGGGCAATGTTGATGCAGACTCTGGGGTACTTACTGCTGGAGCCATGAAATTGACAAGAAAGGCTAATAGGTTCCCTGCTGAGAACCCTGGGCCTGGCTCACAGCTCGGGCTGACGCCCCGTGGCAGGTGTGTGGCTCCAACTAGAGCCTGGCTGCCCCCTGGGCTCCCGGCTACCTGCTCCCAGTAGGCTGCTGCCCTAGCTCCCTTCTCCCTGCTGGGAGCCTGCTGCCCTCCAGGCTCCCAGTGGGCTGCTGCCTGGGCTCCCCGCACCCCATGGGGACCCCTGCTTCCTCCGGCTCCCTGATCTCAGTCGGGCTGCTGCCCAGGCATCCTGCTCCCAGCCCAGCTGCTGGGTGCTGAAATCCCAGGCTCTCAGCTCCGCAGGGAGTGCCGCTGCAATAGCAGCATGAAATTGACAAGAACGTCCCTGTCATTGCTGGTAGGCATTGTGCTGTGAAATTGAGCCTGCATGGGGCTCATAGCTGGGGCTGTCACCCCAGGGTGGATAGGGGGCTCCAGCTGTGAGCCCCGCATGCCTGTCAGTGCCTCACACTTGCCCCACTGCAGTCAGTGCAAGTGTTCCTGGTGAGAACGTGCTCCACTGGCAGGAGGAGAGTAGTGTGGACACCACCAGCCGATTGAATTATTGTGGTGGCTGTAGGTTAACCTACATTAAGTTGACCTATTTTTTTAATGTAGACAAGCCCTCGTATGTAGTTCAGCATCTAACCCTTGAAACAGAGACCATTGGTTAAGTACTTGCAGTATCTCATAGCAGGGTATGGAGAATGCCTGGTATGACAGCGAAGCTGACATTGCCATCCCACCATGGTTATAGTTGCTTCCTATTACTGGTTGATGTATATCTGGAGAACCAAAGTATAAGCACCTGTATTTACACCCATTCAATCATTTCTTGTTTAGTGTCCCCCTCTCCCAATCTGTCCCCCCTCCATCCCTTTGTTGCTGCATTCACTACACATGTACATTCCTGGAGGTGGTGTTCTGAGCTAGCTTATTTCCTTCTCTCATAAGTGAACATCCAAGTATTTCTCACGTTTTTAAGGATCCCAGTTAAGTTACAGAATGGATGCGTGTTTAAAGTTTACCACTTACAAATATATTTACCTTTCAAACAAAAAACCTTTAAAATTAGTTCCTCTAGCCGCAATATTTTCATTTACCCTGCTGATGTCATCACTAACATCAAAAAACTGTACTGTAAGCAAAGCTTTCTTAGGGCATGTTCCCACTCTGGGTAACAGAGCACTAACTCCAGCTGGAGCAGGAATGTCTATACAGCTGTGGTTAGCACCAGAGTGTGAGCCTCCTGAACCTGAGGGTACATCCAGACTACTTGAGGGTACGTCCAGCGATCGATTTCTCGGGGATCGATATATCACGTCTCATCTAGACGCGATATATTGATCCCCAAACGCGCTCCCGTCGACTCCGGAACTCCACCGGCGTGAGCGACAGTAGCGGAGTCGACATGGGGAGCCGCGGACGTCGATCCCGCACCGTGAGGACCCGAGGTAAATAGATCTAAGATACTTCGACTTCAGCTACGCTATTCACGTAGCTGAAGTTGCGTATCTTAGATCGATATCCCCCCCAGTGTAGATCAGCCCTTAGTCTGTCGACCTGGGCTCTGATACTTGCTGCTGCAGCTTTTTGTGTGTGTGTGTGTAATGTAGACATACCTTTAGAGCCCTGCTGAGCACATATTACTCAGACAACGCTCAGTGGAAGATTTGCCTGAACAAGGAGAGTTGCGTGGAGGCCTTATGTGACCGCAGTCAGCAGCAGTAAGGGAAGGAACAGAATGTGGGTTATACTAGCTAAACAAGGAAGCCAGTCTTCAGATAGCTTGTTTTAAAATGTAAACAGATTAGTTAGTTTTTTGAACTCTAGTCTTCCTCATCATATTCTGTCAGCCTCTTTTCCTTAGCCTCTCAAACTTGCAATCTTTGACTTTTCTTTGTCCTTCTCAGCCCTAGGGTTTTTGCCAAATCAGTCAGTTATACATAATCTTCAAAATCCACTCCTTCCTCTGCATCCATATTACTAAAACTCTTGTCCATGCCCACATCATCTCTTGCCTAAACTGTTGCAACCTTTTCCATTCAGCTCTCCGTAGTTCCAGTTCAAGGACACACTTCCTTGTCCGTAGCTCTGATCTTGGTCCAGTGTTTGAGTTCCTTCACAGTGCTCCCATCTCATTCAAACTTCTCTTCCTCAGATCCAACGCTGTTCATGATGATGCTTCTTTGTGTACCACTGATTTTCTCTCAAGACATCTCTTTATGCTCAGCTTGCCTTGCCAATCCCAATTATATAATTTTAGAATGTATTACATTTTTAAACCAGTCTGCACGTATGTTCTCTTATTGGTTTCAATGTTGCTATATTGTTGGGCTTTCTCAAAAGCTAAGTAACAGATGGTGCAACAATACTGAATTAGAACAGGATAGATTGTTCAAAATTTGAGAGCTATTTTTTTCTTCTTTACCCATTTTCCTGTTTAGAGGTTTAGTTTATTTCCCAGTTCTCAACTCTGAAAGAGGAAGTTATGGGAGTAATCTTAGTTGTCTTGGTTATTTGACAAACCAAAAAAAGATTTGCAAAGAAGTGATAGACATTTTTAATTGTTTTTAGCTCTCTTTTAATACTGTTTCAAAATATAATGATCTCCTAAATAGCAGTTTATTAAATAGTCAAGCTGTTCTGTTCTGTCAGTTGTCGTGTCATCACACACCTCTTCCGTACTTTACGAAGGAATTACTGATCTTGTGTAAAAAGAACAGGGGTACTTGTGACACCTTAGAGACTAACAAATTTATTTGAGCATAAGCTTTCGTGGGCTAAAACCCACTTCATCGGATGCATGCAGTGGAAAATCACACACACACACACACACACACACACACACACACACACGAAACAATGGGTGTTACCATATACACTATAATGACAGTGATCAGTTACGATGAGCTGTTACCAGCAGGAGAGAGAGAAAACTTTTTGTAGTGGTAATCAAAATGGCCCATTTCCAGCAGTTGACAAGAAGGTGTGAGGAACTGTAGGGGGAAGAAATAAACATGGGGAAATAGTTTTACCTTGTGTAATGACCCATCCACTACCAGTCTTTATTCAAGCCTAATTTAATGATGTCCAATTTGCAAATTAATTCCAATTCAGCAGTGTCTCGTTGGAGTCTGTTTTTGAAGTTTCTTTGTTGTAATATTGCGACTTTTAGGTCTGTAATCGAGTGACCAGGGAGATTGAAGTGTTCGCCAACTGTTTTTTGAATGTTATAATTCTTGACGTCTGATTTGTGTCCACTTATTCTTTTACATAGAGACTGTCCGGTTTGGCCAATGTACATGGCAGAGGGGCATTGCTGACACATGATGGCATATATCATATTGGTAGATCTTGTGTGTGACCTTCTTGCAACACTTGTAGAACCTACAAACACTTTCTTCCCTTTCATTCCTGTTGCAGGTTTAAATATTATCCATTCTAGAGCAGAGACTTCTTTTGACTTCAGTAATTATCCTAGGCAGGGATCAGGGCTCATTGGTTCAATCCAGTTAGGTTTTTCTTTGATCTTTTTGTCTACATGGATGGAGTAAA
The DNA here is from genome assembly GCF_020497125.1 of Mauremys mutica. NCBI lineage: Eukaryota > Metazoa > Chordata > Testudines > Geoemydidae > Mauremys > Mauremys mutica. Next base: position 202,161,224 of record NC_059074.1, read on the forward strand.
AATATTCTTTTAAATTGACTAAAATTTAGTAGTAGTAAATAACTTCACAAGGTGTACCATTATACTGAAAGTTTCCATGTTTACAGGTAAATATTTGGCTCTTTTACATACCCATCTGATTCAGTTTTTCTGAAAGCACAACCACTGTGGAAAAGATTGTGCATAGTAGGTGGAATGGAGATATATATGTAGCATTGTAGTGCTTGCAGTGCCAGTATCTACCCATACTGTTGCTCAAAAACCAGAAACAGTGAAAAATAATCTTATACTAAGGATCAGTTATAGTGAAAGCATAAAGTCACTTTGATTCACTCTGTGATGTTATAATTAATTAAATTTCAAGGTTTGACTTTTGGTCGTTTTGTGGGGGAGGAGCCCAGATTGAAAGAGGCTTTCTGTAATTTCATTGTGTATGAAGATGTTTGCTTTTAAGAGTGGTACATAATTTCTGTTTTGATATTTTAGTCTATACTAAAACTTCATTTCCCACTGTTTCCTCCATGTGTTCCATCCTGGTTTGAGTCCCCCTTGGTGAATCAAAATCAAGCATCTGTGACATTGCCATCTGTTGTACTGAGCAAAACTGACACCCAAGAGTCTTCTGAAATCCCCAGATGGTCACAGAACTACAGTTGCTGAAAAAAGTACTTACAGTAGAGACTTGTACAACATAGGTAACATACCTGTACGCTGAGGACCAGATTCTAGAACCTCCTGTGATATCTGGGTATTAACTCAAGGACTGTGTTAAGATTGTGTCTGGAAGTGAGAAAATGTAAGACCGGAAATTAATCAAAATTGGTGTGTTGGATAATTGGCCTAATTGGTGGTCAAAAGAATGAGGGGATGGGCTGTTCCACCCACCATTCCCTTTTGGGATATCTCCTGGGACTAAAGGCCTTCGTTATCCTGATCCTGAGAGATGTCCTGCCCAGACCAAACCAGAGAGGAACCCAGATGACATTGCCATCTCTGCTGGCTCCAGCTGAATCCCAAACATCTGGGATGAAATGGGATTGGATTTTTACAGTAACAGCTCGAGCCCATCTCAACTAATTTTTCACTTTTCTCCAAAAAGACAGGTTTCAGAGTGGTAGCCATGCTGGTCTGTATCAGCAAAAAGAACGAGGAGTTACTTGCGGCACCTTAGAGACTAACCCATTTCATCGTATGCATGCAGTGGAAAATACAGTAGGAAGATATATACACACAGAGAACATGAAAAAATGGGTGTTGCCATACCAGCTATAACGAGACTAATCAATTAAGGTGGGCTATTATCAGCAGGAGGGAAAAAACTTTTGTAGTGATAATCAGGATGGCCCATTTCCAATAGTTGACAAGAAGGTGTGAGTAACAGTAGGAGAAAAAAATAGCACGTGGAAAAAGTTTTACTTTGTGTAATGACCCATCCACTCCCAGCCTAATTTAATGGTGTCCAGTTTGCAAATTAATTCCAATTCAGCAGTTTCTCTTTGGAGTCTGTTTTTGAATTTTTTGTTGTTGGAGTATTGCAACTTGTAGGTCTGTGATTGAGGGACCAGGGAGGTTGAAGTGTTCTCCGACTGGTTTTTGAATGTTATAATTCTTGATGTCTGATTTGTGTCCATTTATTCTTTTGTGTAGCGACTGTCTGGTTTGGCCAGTGTACATGGCAGAGGGGCATTGCTGGCACATATCACATTGGTAGATGTGCAAGTGAATGAGCCTGTGATGGTGTGGCTGATGTGATTAGGTCCTATGATGGTGTCCCTTGAATACATGTGTGGACAGAGTTGGCAATGGGCTTTGTTGCAAGGATAGTTTCCTGGGTTAGTGTTTTTGTTGTGTGGTGTGTGGTTGCTGGTGAGTATTTGCTTCAGGTTGGGGGGCTGTCTGTAAGCGAGGACTCGCCTGTCTCCCAAGATGTGTGAGAGTGAGGGATTGTCCTTCAGGATAGGTTGTAGATCCTTGATGATGCGCTGGAGAGGTTTTAGTTGGGGGCTGAAGGTGACGGCTAGTGGCGTTCTGTTACTTTCTTTGTTGGGTTTGTCCTGGAGTAGGTGACTTCTTGGTATTCTTCTGGCTCTGTCAATCAATGTTTTCACTTCAGCAAGTGGGTATTGTAGTTTTAAGAATGCTTGATAGAGATCTTGTAGGTGTTTGTCTCTGTCTGAGGGATTGGAGCAAATGCGGTTATATCTTAGAGCTTTGCTGTAGGCAGTGGATCGTGTGATGTGGTCTGGATGAAAGCTGGAGGCATGTAGATAAGTATAGGAGTCGGTAGGTTTCTGGTATACGGTGGTGTTTGTGACCATCGCTTATTAGCACTAGCACTGTCCAAAAAGACAATTACTTTACCAACTTTGGTATCATCTAAGGGACTGTCTGTCAAGGGGGGTTTTCTTCTAAAAACTCTCTCTGGATAAAGGGAAAGGGAGTGAGCGGGGGATGTTAAAATGAAAGCTTTACTTAGTACTTTATGTTACCAACGCTTTAACTGCCTTTCCTTCTTTTCTTTATCTTTAATAAAAGGTTAAAAAGATTTTTTATAGTGTGTTTGCCATGGTACTAAGCAGGCCAAGGTCTCTGTATACCAAACCCTGAACCTTGTTTAACACTGTTCAGTTTTACCTTTGGCTCATATATTCCATCTAAATTAATACACACCTGTGCACTACTTCAGCAATGGAAAGGGACCATATAAAGCTGACTTAACTGGACAGCTGAGGATTCACCTATCCTCCCCAAGATGGTGTAGCCAGCATCATACATACTCACCTCACAGCCCCTGGCATGGGGAGTGTGGCTGGAGTAGCAGGCACGGCTGGGCTGTAGTATTGTTGTACGCCAGTGATCCACTGGCATAATAAGCTTCGTGTGCTGGTTGCCAAGCAGCATCAGAGCTGTTCTAACTTGTAGCAGGGGCTGAACTAGATCCCCGTCTGGCCTAAGAACCACCTTTGGGGCCTTCCCCTTAGGTCCTGAGCACAGATTGCTGGGATTGGGATTGAATAAAGGGCCCTGAGCATTTGATTATAAACAGAGCAGTAATTGTATCAAAGCAGTGTATGTACTGTATGTTTCTCTATCCTTTAATATATACAGCATATTGTAGGAACCAGTGTATAACCTGTGCTAAGATGAATGTCCTGTATTATAATTTTTATAATCTTTAGATGTCAGGATGTTCTTCTAAGTAGTAAATGGGTATTTTTATGAGAGTCACAGTTAGCAAGAAACAATATATTTATTACCCAAAAATGGATGAAGATGAAAAGTTTCAGCTCATGGATCATTTGTTTGCCATTACTTCTAGAAAAATGGTATTCTGTGACTGGAAGATCTGTTTCTTGAAATATATGGTACCATTTTCTTGTTTTTCTACCCTTTTATATACAAATTTTAGTTTTAGCACTTACGTGGTGCACTTTGCAAGAAGTGATAAGATGATGTTTGCATTTTAAGTCACAACTTACTCCGACAGCAAAGCCTTGTTTAAAAAAACAAAAAACAAAAACCCATAGCAGGAGGTGAAAATATTCTATGCAAAAATAACTTGGATAATTATCCAGTGGATAGAAAAACTTCATAGGCATTGCAAATAAATAAACCCCCCAAGCCAGCTCTTTAATGTGAAGAACCTCACTTTATTAAATGGCAGTTGTTGGACATTCCCTTTTCTCCTATCCTAAGGCATTTCAACATGCCATACATAAAGGAAGCAGGAGGAAAGGAACTGTCAGGATAAATACCCTGGCGCCAGCCACTTCCCTTCAGCATTTTTTAGCTTCTTTAGAATGAAAACAGGGAATTCTCACTCATTCCTCAACTTTGAACAAATATTGTTTCATACTTTTTATTGTGAATCTTAAGAGGGGGAAAAGAGATCATTTAGATAAAGGAAGAGGAGGAAGAGGGAAAAGAGGTTGAAAAGAAAAACGTGTAGCTTGGGAATCACCATTGACGCTGCAGGTTCCCAGCAAAAAGAGGACAACTGTCTGAGTCATGACCCTACTGTTTGTGTTCCTTTCATGGAACATGGATTAAAGTTTCATGCTGAGATTCACTGTAGGCTTGGACACGCGGCTTGCCTTGTATACTAACCTTACATCGCTTCTACCTCCAGAAAACTTACTGAAATAATTACTGAGAAAGCACTGCAATGATTTGATTGTGGGAACCTCCATTGATGTTGCACTTGAAATTTTGTCTGAGGCAAACATGCCATTGCCCTTGCAATGTAGCCACAATAATTAAGTTAGTTCTTGAGGCCTTTCAGCGACGACATTGAGGAGTCTTCTCAGTGCATGTTTGCCATCCAAAAATAGCAAAGAACAATTAGCGATTATCATAAAAACTGAGTGGCAAAGCAGTGAATTTAATAAAAACATTACAACTGTCATTTCTGCTAACTTGGCCTTCAGTGTAGCACAAAACGAGTAATTTAAAGACATAACTGAAGTGTTTCATACTGGATATACTTCTCCAGACAGATTTAAGCTTGTAAATCCACTGCTAGATACTGCTAGTGAAGAAATAAAGGGAAAATGAAAGGATTAAACTTATCAACATGGCATTATTGTAAGATTTTTTTGAATGGAGAAATATGTTCCTACTTACTGCTATTTATTCTTTGTCTGAAAAGTAACTTGCAGAATATTGTATCCAAATTGCTGCCTGTAGGCCAGGAATGCAGAGAAGTATAAGAAGGTCTTTGCTCACACAATAAAAAGAAAAAGAGAAAGTTGGTAACTTCTTTGATTCAAGCAACCTAAACTTTGTGTGTTCAGCATGCTCCTCAAACCTCTTTGAGGAAAAAGTAACATTAAACACCACCCTCTATAGCACACTGTGGAAGTTAGAAGAGTCTTTGGCCACCACCCATTGTTGACTTATTGAAGGAGGAGGCTAAATACCGTAGCTTTGTAGGGATAGGAATCTCAGGAAGTTGTCTTTTTGCATCCCATTCCCATAAATATGCACTGAGCAGGAGGTCGTCTTTGATGAAAACATAACCTGCATTTTACACCCAGCCTTTCCAGAGAAGCAATGAACTTACAAAAGCAACTGAAGACCTGAAGAAGATCTCTGTGTACCTTGAAAGCTTGTCTCTTTCACCAACAAAAGTTGGTCCAATAAAAGAGATTACTTCATCTGCCTAGTCTTTGTAATATCCTGGGACCAACACCGTGACAACAACACTGCAAAAAGCAACTGAAAAGTTTGTGAGGGAGTTGACAGATTACAGGCTGATTCGACTGTTTCCTTGTCAGTGGAAATGTGGCTTGATTCACCAAGAGCCTTCATGTCCTGAGATCATAAGTTTTTATGTCTTTAGTCCCTCTTCCAGCTCTGAAGCTCATATGTCTATTAGATTCCTTTGCAGGAAGATAGCGGTGCACCATGTAACACGAAAATGGAAAAGTCACGTTGCTATAGCTTATACCAATGTGCCAGTTCCTCCTGGAGGGATTCTGTGGGACCGCACGCTGGGAGAAAATGTCCCCCCTCCCCCATAGATTTCCTTCAGAAAACAGCGAGGAAGCTGCGTGGGGATGGGGAGCGACCATGGGTGCAGGTTTTTTGTTTTTTTGGGGGGGGGGACTGCCCCCTCCAAACAGAGGCGAGGCATGGGGGGGGGGGCACATGAGGTTACATGCCACTGCCCCCCGCTCATTCCGCAAGCACAGAGCTACCCAGCCGAAAGAGTCTGTGCCTGGGCTCTGCTGACTCTGCAGCTGAACGCTGCCTCCTGGGTCTAGTGCCAGTCGTGCTCCCCGTGTCCATGCTGGGAGCCTTCCTCTTTTCTATTCTGTGCAACAGTGGTGCACTGGGACAGGGCCCCGGGGTGTTTCTAGGGCAGGCCCAGCCTTTGCACTGAGTCAGGGTTAGGTGCAGCTTCACTGCCGAGTCCCTATACCAGGGGAGGTGGGGGCTTCAGGGTGATCTCCCACCTCATTGCAAGTTGGTGGCTTTGGCTCCAGCATGGCAGTGGGGAGCACCACTTATTTACTGACAAATAAAATGTGCAGAATTTTAAATTTTTGGCGCAGAATTCCCTCAGGAGTAAGGCCTGTAGATTTGCCAATGCATTGTGTCTCTGTCTACACATTGCACACATTTCATTCTTGAATGAAGATTTCGTTCCCGAAGTTTCCAAATGTCTGCTAATAGCAGATGATGATCCACTTTGTTGTCTTTAAACATTTTATCCTAGGCAATTGAGGACCCTTAGTCTCGCTGGAAGTCAATAGGATTTAGCCTCCTAAGTCATTTAGTTGCCCTTGAAAATTTTACTCTCTTTTTTAAGGTATAAAGTTTGCTTTTTCAACAAGTTCTTGATTTTTATTTTAACAGGGTTTAAAGGCCTGTCTACTCTAGGTAATTTCTTATCCATTTTTCTGCACTGGTGTTAATAATGTAAGCACTCAGGTAGATGTGATGTAGGTGTCTTTTGATATTGTCGTGTGGTGTAGATGTACCCCCAGCATCTTGGGCTTATCACCAATTGTTCACAGATACTATTTCTGCTGTTTGGTATTTCATAGAGGAATGTGCTTTTTTTGTTCACATCACTTTCCTGGGTTTTTTCCTCCAGAATTTTGATTTGCGCAGTTCAATAAGCACACTTATTTTCCCTCAATGGTACCAACTTTATGTTTAAACGTGGTATTTTATGGGTTGTCTTTTTAAGACTCTGGTAAAGGCAGCCTTTCATTTTCTTTCTGCCCAAATAACCTTCTTAAGTAGAGCTGGTCATTAATTTTTCCACAAAACGTCTTTCTGTTAGGCAGATTTGTCAAAACCCAAACTATTCAATGGAAAGTCAATTTTGATGAATTTCCCATGTCAAAATTTTTTTGTAAAGTTTCAGAATTGTCAAAACATCCTGTTTGGCATTTTCTAAATGAAAAGGCTGCTTTTTTGGTTTGAAATGACTTATAAAATAAGAACATAAGAATGGCTGTACTGGATCAGACCAAAGGTCCATCCAGCCTAGTATCCTGTCTACCGACAGTGGCCAATGCCAGGTGCCCCAGAGGGAGTGAACCTAACAGGCAATGATCAAGTGATCTCTCTCCCACCGTCCATCACCACCCTCTGACAAACAGAGGCTAGGGACACCATTCCTTACCCATCCTGGCTAATAGCCATTAATGGAATTTACCTCCATGAATTTATCCAGTTCTCTTTTAAACTCCATTATAGTCCTAGCCTTCACAACCTCCTCAGGCAAGGAGTTCCATAAATTGACTTTGCGCTATGTGAAGGAGAACTTCCTTTTATTTGTCTTAAACCTGCTGCCCATTAATGCAAAGTTAATATACAATAAAAAAATTTTAACAAGTCAAAATCTAAACAAAGCATTTCCAGATTGCGGAAACAAAATGTTTACATTGACCAAAACTGATTTTTTTTTTTGAGATTATCAGTTCATAAACATTTGAGATTTTGACTGTCCTGATATGGGACAAGAAAATGTTTGAAATCTCAAGTTTTCTTGGTATAGGAAGATCATTTCCTGTCCAGCTCTATTTAAGTTGTGACCTCTATTGGAAGAAGGGAGATATTGGACCACCTCACCTACAAGTGTTTTGCATAAACTTCAGGTTTCTTGCACACTTTTCATCTCAATGTTGGCAGCACATGAGTTTTCTATTTCTCTCTGAACTATTTACTTCAGTGCACAGAAGAAATTCTATAGCGTAGATGTTAAGGAGACAATCAAATTGGATTTAGCATGGATAAAGCGTCTCTGTAAATCTCTCAGATTTTGTTACATGGAAAAAATGTTTTTAATTTGCTTTTTAAAAGCCACTATTCAGTGGCTAGAAGGCAATAAGACCTGTTAATAGACACTCAAAAAGAATGATGGTTTTTAGGAAGGGAGGATCCGCTTCAAGGCTTGATACAGACGTGTCTGCTGTGTAGTTCTCTGTTCAGTCATTTACTGTGAACAGCCAGACCTGCTGTTGTCCTTTGAGGTTGTAGTTTTTCTAGGTTGCTATTTAGGGTGAGACTAACTCTCATTTTTTGCATTGGTCGTACTGTCTACTTGCTTGTACTGGAATTATTGTAGGATGAGAGAAGCTGAGCATACAGCAATGGAAAAGCTAGTAACTTCGTCAGCACCATCTCCTATTCTCCTTCCTCCCTTCTTGTGTATTTAGTATTAAGGTTTCCCAGTCTTTATCCTCTTTATAAATTAAGGCAAGGGGCTTAAGCGTGGATATTTATACCACCAGTCACTGGTTGTTTTTTGTCCTCTGCTTCTTGGTAAGTGAGGCTATTGGAATTCTTATTGTAGGATAGGAGAAGACGAAAATGACCCATAGAATTATTTGTTAGTACTAATTTCTTTCTGAAAGTGGTTCTGCTTATGGTAGCTGTTGTTAAACCTACCTGAGCCTGGCCACTGCCATTTTTTTCCCCTCTGCTTTTGAAGAAATTGATCTGTTGCATTTGCCACTTTACCTTTGTGTAGATATTTGTTAGTAACCAGATGTGGAGTAATACAAATTCCAAATATTGAAATAATCCTTTACTTGATATTAAGGGTATATTTATATTTATAAATGGTTAATAAATGATTAATACATGTTCTAAGCATGTTAGATATGAGTAGAATGTGTTATAGGTGGCTATAAGCAACCCTACTGATGGCTAATTGTTAGATTGTAAAAAAGTAACAGTTTATTAAAATGGACTAATCATGTATTAACCTTTTATAAACATTCTTAATACAAAGTGTGACCCCTTTCCTAGTGTAAAATGAATTAATTATATAGAAAAAACATTAGAACTATGCCCCTGCACCGTGGGGGACCAGCATAGCCATGACTTAGTCAGGTTGATGCTGTCTTCTTCGAAAAGTCTTCTCATTACACGTTCACCAGTTACATTTACTGTGAGCTCATAAACCCAGTTCAGTGGTGCAAATGGACTGATATATTGCAGGGGCTGCGAGATAAAAAATGCATCCTGGTTAAGTCACTGAATTACATTTTTTTTCTTCTACTCAGATATTGGTTTTGATTGCAGACTGCCTTTGCCCTTCCAAGCCTAGGTACAGAGAAGAAGCATCCGGTAAGCACTCGACATGTCATGGATATTCTTTTTTTGGAATGATTTATGCCCACTAATGTAAATTTTTTTTTCATGATAAAGCTTTCCTCTAAGATTCATTGATGGCAGCTGACTAATCCTGACAACAGTCAATTCCTTCATGGATGTCTGACATGTATTTGCTGTTGTAAACAATACTGTGATTTTCATGTCCTTCCATCAGAGGAACTCAAAGCACTTCATAAACACCAAAGAGTTTAGCCTTGTAACAGTCTTATTAGGAAAAGTAGTAGTAATCCCATTTTACAGATAAACTGAGGCTAAAAACATCCCAAATCAATCAGGAAATCTGTGTTAGAGCTAGAAATAGAAATAGTTCTGCTGATTCCCATTTTTATGCTTATCCACAAATTTGTCTAATTTAAAGGTACAAGCAGTCTTGCTCTCTAACAGGATTTTTCTAGTTCCTAATGCACATTCTGAATACAGGCAGACATTGCACAAACTACACTTTGGATCCACGTGAACCTCCCTCTGCAACACTTAAGTGGAAGTTATGTTCACATATGGACTACAGGATTGGATATTGTGATGATTAAAGTCACAGAAGGTGTAAAAAAGTTGGCGTAAAGCAGTTTTATAGTAATTGATTACTTCTGTAGCCAGTATGCCCAATTTACAAGTTGGGAAGTTTTCTGCCTCTTATCTCATTACCAGAACTAAATATTTTGCTGTCGTATCTTAGCTGACACTTTTTTATTGGTGCTTAGGAGAGTTCATCTCAATCGTTGCTGCTAAAATAGAATGAGAATATTCTTTTTTTTTTTTTTTTGGTGGGGTGAGGGCTCTGCAAAGGAGGCAGATGTACCTCAAAACATATGTGGCACAGATTTGCTGTGTAAGATTTCCTGAAAGGCATACAGTGAGTGCATGGTGGAAGGATGACCAGAACTAAGGAGTTTCTGGCTCCAAGTCCCTGGGACAATCCAGTAGACCAAGCTGCCTTTTACGGCACAAAGTGCACTTTTAATAATCTAATATTATTTCATTATCTTTGTCTGTAGTCTCAGCACATTGAAGGCTGAATTATCCCCTCCAGTATATTTAGATAGCTCCATTACTTTAATGGAAAGCAATATGTGCCTCTGAGGGTTGAAACTGCCCTTTAGAAAGGTTCAGAAACTTTTATACAGTAGATTCTGCTTAATAGCGGCCCCGATATTGATATCTGGTTAATAGCAATATTTTGCTGGGAACCAATCCTGTCCCAGTGACTTTAATGTTAATGGGATTTGGATATTGGCAACGGGCATGCTGCTTATTAAGAACATTTTTTGTTGAAGAAAGGACCCAGCTGCAGGCAGGTTTGCAGGGCTGTATCCAGGGAAGGAAGTGCTGGGACATGTCTTTCCTGGCTGCAACCCTGCAAACCTGCCTGTGGCCAGTGCTCAGCACTTCCTTTGGGGTGCAGCCCCACAGACTTGCCTGTGCACAGGGACCCCAGAGAAGGTAAGGGGCTATGAGCTGGGAAGGAAGGAGGCTGTGGGCAGAGCAGTAGCACGCAGGAGGGCTGCTGTATACCTCTCTCTGGGCTCTCCGGTCTGTGTTTTGCCGGAGGGCTGCACCCAGGGAAGGAAGTGCTGGGATGTGCTGATCCCCATTCCCCAGAGAGTGCAGGGGGAGGTACCATGCAGCACTGTGGGCCTGCCGCGCACCCTGCTCCCTATAAAGGCCCCAGCATCTGGGATGCAGCCCCTCTCCCCTCTGCTTCTCTGCCCAGCACTTTCTTCACTGGTTGCAGCCTTGCAAACCTGCCTTCCACTTATTGACAAATGCCAGATAAGAGCAACTTTTTGCTGGCAACCGAGGGGTTGCTAATAAGTAGAATCTGCTGTATATAATTTATAAAGGAGACAGTCCTGCCACCTTGTCACTGTGAAGATTCTTACAGTAAGGTTCCACTCTACAAAAGTAATGGTGGTAGCAGTGGGCGCAAAGCAAAAATCTCAGTCCCCAATGAATATTTAATCATTAATGGTGTGTAGGTTTAGGTTTGATTCTGGAGCACCATATTCCACGAATCTTATCTTGACATAGTTGTACTGACACCTGGAGGTAAAGAAATTGATTTGTATCTATGTATATGATTTATGGAATCATAAATATCTCTGTAATGTTTGTTGGTAGGTTTTTGTGTTTGGTTCAGTAGTATTGAAAATAATGAACTGGGTGTCTCAAATGCATCATTTAAAGTGATACTGCCAAGTAATTAGGTACCACTTTGGCCAAATTTTAAAACTTGTGGAGAATATATTTCATGTAATATTAAGACATTTGTCACTCTGAGAAACAATGGGAATAGCATATTTATGACGGATTTACACAAATATGTGCTTTTTGTGTTTGCTAGATTGGCTCTGTAGCTGCAATTACCTAACAAAAAACATTCCCAGAGCTGCTTATGTTCCTGCTAACACTTTTAGGATGATGGTGGACATTCAAAGAACTAAATAAAATTGAGCTACTGTTCACTTGTAATCCATTAGGAACAAAATGAAAATAAATATTTTCCTAATAATAAGGACAGACCAATTATAGGAGGGTGGAAATTATACCTAGGTTTGAGAGTACAGAGAAACAGAGTAAAATAATAAAATGAGAAGATGATAATGCTACATTAGAATTACACTAAGGATTTTTTCATAAAGAATATTTTGCAATTTTTGCACTCTTGGGGTAGTGTAGTAACTAGAAGAGAGGCTGTAGCAGATGAGTTGCCCTATGATTTAAACATTTTCAATTTGTATTTTGTTTCAGTAGAGTTGATTGAAAAGGAGAATGCAGAGCTTACAGCAGTAGAAGAGGTGGAAGAAGCTGAAGAGTTTTCAGCAAATGAGTTAGAAGAGGCTGCAGAGGAAAAGAAGGACATTTCAGATGGGGAAGATGGAGCCAAATCAAGTGAAGAGGCCAATTCAAGTGAGGAAGGCACAGAAGAGGAGGACTCTGCTGTTGATGAAGGATCAGGGACAGAAGAGACAGAAGACATCTGTGAACAACATCCAACTGATTCGGAGACCCAAAGCTCAGTAAGGCAACGTAAAAGCCAGGTGGCTGACAATGGACTATAGTTTCCTTGGTGTTTTCCATAAACTCGGACCAAAGAAATATCTGGGGCCCTTTTGGTCTGCAGCTGATGCCAAACACTTGATTTGTAATTTGTGTTTACGTAAAGCAAAACCTCTGCTCTGCATCAGTTGGCTTCTTTCTTTTTTCTAAGCCAATATTTGCTCATAGACTCTCATTTTTATAAGCACGCCTTTATATATTCAGTTAGCCATGACAATCAAAATCATAAGTATGATTTGATCTGCTTAGAGACTTAGGGGGTGGGGGACATGACCACTGGGATGAAAGACTTGGTAATGAGATGCTTGTTCATGCTTGTGCTCCTTTATAGACACTGCTCTAAGCAAGATGAGGCAAGAGAATTTGAATTCACAAACCTACATTAACGAGAAGTAGCTCAGCAGGAATCTTGACTTCCTTTTCTTTCTGTCTGAATATGTTCCTTAAATGCCATAATAACATCAGGCACATCATAAAACAGCAGACAGAGGCACCTTAATTGTCTTCCATTAAAACAACTTTGTGTTTGATGATTTTGCGTTCATCAACTCAACTGAAGCACCTTCATTATGTTGCTTTTTTTTCTCATTTTTTTTTCTGCTGAATAGTTATTTTGAAACTATACCATAATATTATAACAGTGACTAGTTTTATTCTATGCTTGAGGAGCACCCAAAGCGTCTCAACTGTTGATTATTCAAAGGTATAGTGCACAAGTCAGGCTTATATCAGCTGGTGATTTTAATCATTTTAAGGGGTTTAGATCATCAAAAACTGTCGGCTATGGAACATAAACAACTAGATGCTTAAAATGACATGTTTGAACCTTGGCAGTTGGAAGGGAAATGGTTTAGTGAGAGCAAGGAATTTTTGCCGAAGTGTAACCTTTTTCCTTTAAGATGTTGCAGTGAGAAGTATTTGTGTCTAAGACAGTAAATGCCATATTTCTTACCAATACAAGCTAGTCATATACAGAGAACTTCAGTTTTCTTTTGCTGTTTGCAGCCCAGAGTAGTTGGCAGTGAGAACTGCTTTAGTAATATTAACTGAAAAACCACTTATGGTTTCACCTCTAGTGTGCTGGCTTTAATGACGGAAGTAGTGGGGAAAAAAAAACATCAGGAAATTAAAGAAATAGTTTTTGGTTACACAGCTGTCTTTTGTCTACATAGATATGCATCTTTCAAATTGCACAAAGTGGAAATGGCTCATTAGCTAATCTGCTGGCAACACCTCATGCTGTCAAGTTTATTCAAGAAGTCTGCATTTTATTCATTCTAGTTGGCATGACTTATATTAAGAATTTTTTTTAATAACCATATCCCATTAAGTGAATGAATATCTGAAGGATAATCCTGTACATTCCCACTTTGGCAGCATGCTGATCCAGATTGCACAATAAGAAGCAGAAAGGTGGTTTCCATCTTTTTTTATTGCATATTTAATTACCATATTGCATAAACCCAGCCGTCTAGCATTAGTCTCTTCATTTCCTTTTGTGAGAAAAGGAGTATTCTGTGAGATTAATATGGTTGCCCCCTTGTGTTAGAAAAGGGATATTACCAGTGCACAAAGGTGATTTCTTGGAGACAAAAAGAACAGGAGTACTTGTGGCACCTTAAAGACTAACAAATTTATTTTAGCATGAGCTTTCGTGAGCTGCAGCTCATGTTCATGCTAAAATAAATTTGTTAGTCTTTAAGGTGCCACAAGTACTCCTGTTCTTTTTGCGGATACAGACTAATACGGCTGCTACTCTGAAACCTGTTCTTGCAGACAATCAGTCTTGACAGGGCCAGTTTACATCTGTCTTCGGAGTTGTTTTACTGTTAATGCAAAGATTTTATTTAGCAGAAAGCAATCTAACTTACTGTAGTTCGCTGTTTTTTAAATGTTTCCAAAAGTACAACATTTGCTAATCTAATATAAATCCTACAGTCATAGGGCCTGATTCTGGTCTGTTGTACAAGTGTAAAGCAGGTGTAACTTCACTGAACTCTTGAGCATAAACGAGATCAGGCACCTGTTTTTTAAAATCTTGACATACGGGTGTTGAAAAATCTGTTAATCTTGCAAAGAGTTACACCTCTGTCTGCATTAACTAAGATTTTAACAAATTATATAACAAGCTTATTGCCATACAAGACGCAGGGATTACAAGATGTCCTAAGAAACAACAAAACTTTAATTACATAAGCTAATTTCTGGAGTCCCTTCTGTTCAAGTAACTCCTATTGAAGTCAAGGAGCGTGTCACATGTTTCAGGTTTGGGCTGTAGAAAGTGTTCAGGAAAAACCGAAGTCCAAAGAAGACATGAAATCTCAGTTCTGTTGTAGATGACGGGACATAAAGCAAGTAGGACTCATGCCACTCTGAGTGATGATACATTCATTTTAAGGTGTTTCAAACATCAGGCCCCATATATGGTGGCCCCTTTATTTCCACACTCCCACTAATAAGGAAGATTAGTGCTAACTTTGGTATGACAGTTGATCTCTTGTATTGCAAATGGAGTTGAAGTACCGTGGGTCTGATTATTGTATTTATAGAACACTTCACTTCTCAAAGTGCTGTACAGACATTAATAACACCTCCTCAGCTTTAAGAATGTCATGTTCCTTTGTCAAGTAGACTTGCAATAAAACAGTAGTGACTCTTGGCTCGTGGAGAAAATCTACTGTTCGGCTTAAGTAACAGGTGATATTAAAGGGCATTACAAAGGGCAGTTTTCTCCTTAATGATTAATGTGGTAACCGTGCAATAATAGCAGTGTCAGTCCTGAATAATATATGGAGGGCTTGTACCTTTTCACTGAAAAATGTCTTCTTAACTTTAAGTCATGTTAGTATAGTATTGAAATGTTTACGTCAGTTTTAGACTTGCAGTTTTAGCATTGTCTGTGTTTCTGGGTTATTTAAAGGATTAATACCTCTCATTTGTGCCAACTGAGAAGACCGTTTGTCATCTCATCACCTCCGTCCTCTGTTTTGATTCATTTTACAGAAGTAAAATTTGTCCTTGCATTTGGAATATAGACAAAATGTTTTTTAAAAGAAGCTGTTGTTCACACAATTAGCTGAAATGGTTTGAGTAAATGTAGCACCGTTAACGCTGGTAAGATCTGCTGATGGGGAGGGCACACTTTCAAAGGGTGCCTAGTGATTTTGAATTCCCAGTTTAGAGACTTACTTTTCAGAGGCTGGTGCTCAGCATGTTCTGGAAATCAGACCCCCTGAAAGTTCCTCAGCATGAGCATCCAAAAAGCGAGACATCCACAAACCAACAAGTCAGTCTTGAAATGTTAAGGCTACATTTCTAAAGAGGGCACAAATGAAGCTTTGCCTTTTCTACTGATGCTTCCGATAAAGTTTCAAGTGAAATACTAATCTGTGTAAATCTTCAACTATAATTACTCTGTTGGACAACATTTTTTGTTACACGGCTTTTTCATGGAAATGTTATGCAAAATTACTTTTTATACTAAAAATTCTGCGAATTTAAGCCATGGGTATTTGTACTGGAATTCCATATAAATTTTTTTATTTATAATTTGGTTGTGGCTAGTTTTTATTTTTCAGAACAATTACATTTGATTGAAGAATCACACTGTGTCTCAAGGTTGCATTTGTAAATAGTTTATAAAGGATTAATAAATTAAGATGTTTTAATGTTTAATCAGTTAGTTTTACAACACCTGCTGATGTTTAAAGCCATCTATAACACATAGTGGTGGTTATAACATGCTTATAACATTTATACATCATTCTTAACCCTTCAAGCGTACCATAGATATGAAATCTGACCAATTTAATACTGCATTCTCCTTACAAGTATCTCTGCAAACCCAATTATGAAGTTGATAGAAGTATTTTCCTTAACCAAAATCAGGGATAGAAATAAGAGAGCCTAAGATATAGTTATTTTGGTAATTATTTTTAAAGCAACAGACTTTGTAATCCCAAATGGCTCAGTATATTGAGATGAGACGTAAAAAAAAAATGTATATTCAGTAAGGAAACAGAATTCTTGCAATGCTCTGAAATGCTGACTGTATTTATTCACTGTGGTTGAAATTTGCAGTTTCGTGTTTTGGTACAGAGTTAAAGCTCACTCTTTGTTCATTCAAAGAGTTGCTAATATGGGCTGAAATTTCAAGTGAAAGTAAGACAGCTGATGGGTTTGTGTTCTAATATTAATACGAAACCAGGTTGCAACTAAAATTTCTCTTTAAGGTTTTGCATTTTTCTAATCCAAAACACAGTGGAACATAAGATGCAAACTCATGCATATCAAAATATTCTCATATGCCCTTTGGGTGAAGCATCTGAGTTTTGCGAAGCTGTCACCTTTTCACTTGCCATAGATGAGTGATCTTTCTCTTTATATCTGGGCTGCATGTTTCTCAAATTAGACCCATGTGGCCTTTGTGAAGGGGTTTGCTATCTTAACTAAATTTGGTTTGAAGGGTCTCAAAGTCAAATGGCCAGTGTGTGTTTGGTTATAAATCTGACATCAAATGCCTCTCCTTCATTTTGAATCCATGCTCCCTCCCTCTTTGACTTAATTGACTTCCAGAGAGACTTCCAAATCCAGGTATCGAGGCTAAAGCTTTCTGCATTTGAGGTTCAGTGTGACTATTTTCTACAGCTCCACGGTTTGAATCTCAACATCAAATGTTAGAATCTTGTTCTCCACTATAATAAAACTGTGGCTAGCTGCAATGCCAAAGGCCAGTGAGGAGTCAGCCTGAAAGCACTACCATCCTAGAAGTTAATAGGGAGCCGTTACCATTTATTCAGAGTCTAAACTCTGAGCCTAAGTGAAATATCGAGGACAAAGATCTATTCAGTTTGGTAAGTGGCTCAGTAGTGCAGGTAAGTAGGGATTTCCTCACGCTTCATCATTGCTCACCACAGCTTCTCAGGCACTCATTAAACTATCTGGGGCCCGAGAGAGAATACTTACTGAGTAACTGAAGCACTTTCAACTCTTTATCAACACTTATGAAATATTAATTCAGTATTCCCTCAGTGTTTCATTAGACAGGCCTGCTTTGTGGAATGGAGAAGGCAGTATTTTTTTTTTTAATAAATTTTAGTAGCTGGTTCCTTGACCGGTATATGATTATGTGGTCTTAAAAAAAAGTGTGTGTGTGTGTGTATATATAAAACAGTCTTGGACAATTGGAATAGCAGATTACAAATTCCTATCAAATCCTTAATTTTCCTCATTGGGAATTGTGTGTGTGTGCGGGGGTTAATGGATAAGGATTTAAACCAAGAATTATTTTATTTGGAGAGTGTCTGCTGGAAATAAACCTGCCATAAAAGCTTAGTTCCCAGTAGTCATTCGCGCGCATACTGTGAGTGATGTCAGCTTTGTTGTTCTCCCTTCTTTCAATTACCTGTGCACAGTCTGTAGAATTTGCTGTCTCGAGATCATGCAAATGCTGGCTGGATTTTTATGATGGTCTGGATAATTTTCTGACTATTAGCTACTGGAACACGTCAAAAGATGGAACTTCCATCCCAGAAGAAATTCTCATATTCCAATATTTGTGTTCTGAGTAGGGACAAAAACTTAAAATATCAAAACTTTGTGTGGAACAAAAAGTTCCTTAAAATTCAGAAACTAAGGATTCAGAAACACCAACGCATTTCAATCAAAATGAGACATTATGAGATTCCCAAATTGAAACATTACATTTTTGCTTTATCAACCCAACTTGAAACATTTAATTTTGGATCCATTCAACTTCAGTCTGGATCCACCTGAACCATGGTGCCTCGTGCCGCCATTCTCCTCTAAGAGCTGGACTGTTCTGCCATGTTACACCTCCCACGATGCATCCTGGCAACTCAGAGAGGCCAGTCCATCATGGGAGGTACAGTCATGCCAGGCAGCCTGGTGCATAGTTTAGAATGAGGTGTGAGTCTCTCCATGGTGGCTCAGGTAGAGGTGAGGGGATTTTTTTGGCTGGAAAATAAAAAAAAAAAATTCATTCAAACCGACATTTTGCCAAGGAAGACTTTGTGTCTATGGAAACCAGACCTTCTTGTGAAAAATATTAGGCCAGAAAATTCCTGGCCAGCTCTTTTAAAAATCTATGCTACTGATAATAGGGGAGATCAGACTTCGGGGCCTAGGCTGACTACTGCAGAGGGTCAGTAAGGAGGTTTTTCTCTTGCCTACTATATAGCACAATTAGGTGTGTTTTTGCATTCCTTGTAAGTATCAGACATTGGTCATCATTGAAGGTGGGTCTCTATTTAACCAGCTCTTTTAAATATGGCAGGAAGTGAGATCATCCGAAGGTCAGTGGACAAATGTCTGGCTCATTTCAGTAGAGTGTTACTGGAAGCAGCTCAGGCTTGTTTACTTTCATAACAGGGTGACCTTTGCCATGGTACAAGGATGCATCTCACATAAAAAGCAAACGTCCTGATTTCTGAGTTATAATCAACGAGTTATAATTGATCAGACAGTAATCCATTTATCAATGTGGGAGGAGTGTACTTCCCTGGCAGTTGAACATGGCTTTCCTTAGTTGTGTTGGTCCCTGAAAGTGGCTACTCTGTAGGACGGCTTGACAGATGGCACTCGTAGAGCAAGTAGCCATCCCACTCCCTCCCCACCTCCTTGTCTTGGGCCAGTATATTCCTCCATGACACACCCAGAATCCATTGGCATGGGGAGTGAATGGACTATTGCAGTTTCTCTCTGCCTGGATTTTCTAGATCTCTAACACAGAGCTACAGCAAACCCACCTGCCCATCATCATGCTGCTAGTGAACTGGGCAGTAGGAGAGGAAATTAAAATTGCGACTTGCTCCAGCAAAAGTTTCAGCTCCAAGAGGGCCTCATTCCCTTTCCATCCCCATCTTGAGTGTTTAACTTCGCTTTCCAGTTCTTCACACTCACCATAGGCACTGTCCCGAGAAGTACGCAAGGGGCTCCTGGTTCCCAGCATAAGTAGTTGTGCTGCAGGGGCACATGCCTGGGATGTGGGAGAACCAGGTTCAAGTCCCTGCTCTGAATCAGCTGGAACAGGGACCTGACCCAGGTCTCCCACATCCCAGATGAACGCCATAACCACAGGGCTGTCAGCTCTTCCAAATAGCGAGCAACTCCGTTGAACTGCGGAACCTCATCCCCAATGGTGGAGTATCTCCTCGGAGCTCGTGCAGTGAATATAGCTGGAGCGGGGGAGTGGCGTAAGCCATTCAAGGTGAGCAAAGAAACTGGGCTGTTTTCATGGAGAATGAAGCCTGTTCTCACATTCTTTTGTTGGTGTCGAGAAGGATGCTAAAGCTCTAGGCCAGAGGTTCTCAAATGATGGTGCACAGACTTGATCTCCAGGGGCCCACAGAGTCCTGGGGTTTGGGAGGAAGGAGGGAGGTGGAGAATGCACAGACTGAGGCAGTCGCTGGCTGAGAATCCCAAAAGGCTGTTCCTCTTGCAAACCAGCGTGTGAAATGGAGTGGCCTGGGGGACCTGTACTCTGACTACGTGCTTGTTTGACAAGGCTTGTGCCCTGCCACTTCACAAGAGCTTCCCAGGACCAAATCTCTGTTGTAACGGGCGTGCTAAACTTACACCTGGGATGGATGCAGCTTCTTTCTAAATCACCCTGGTTAAGAAGTAGGAGAAAATGTTACATTCACTTTTTTTAATACCCCCTGTCTTCATGACAGAGTCCTGCAGATTCTGCCAGAAGTCCCTTTCCTGCACTTGTCACTCCCACCCTCTGGTCTCCAGGTAGACGTCACCACGGGGGCTGAATTTTCTCTCTTCAGAGCCCATCAACTCCACCCTGCTATCATCCCACTGTTCGCTATGCCTGGCCAGGGAGCCACCCTTTCCCCTATCACTGTCAACCCAGCACTCCGCACCTGCCCTCAACTCACAGGTTGCCACTGGGGAAGGTAAAATAGTGTATCAGTCCCTCACCTCTCACTCATTATCTTAAATTTAAGTTTGAGACTCTGGCCGCAGCTGGGGAAGGATTTTCAGACCCAGGCTTTACCACTGTTAGGCCTTGTCTACACTACAAGACTATTTCGAATCTACTTAAGTCGAATTTGTGGATTCGACCTTATGAAGTCGAATTTGTGGATCCACAGTAAATACACTAATTCGAATTTCTGAGTCCACAGTAACGGGGCTGGCGTCGACTTTGGAAGCGGTGCACTGTGGGAAGCTATCCCACAGTTCCCGCAGTCCCCGCTGCCCATTGGAATGCTGGGTAGAGCCCCCAATGCCTGCTGGGGGGAAAAAATGTGTCGAGGGTGGTTTTGGGTAACTGTCATCATAGAACCGTCAATCACGCCCTCCCTCCCTGAAAGCTCCGGCGGGAAATCTGTTCGCGCCCTTCTCTGGTCGGTTACAGCTCGGACGCCACAGCACTGCGAGCATGGAGCCCGCTGCGATCATCGCTGCACTTATGGCCGTTGTCAACTCCTCGCACCTTATCGTCCACCTCTTCCACAGTCAGCTGCTGAGAAATCGGGCGAGGAGGCTCCGGCAGCGCGGTGAGGACAGGAATTCACAGAGTGGCGCAGACCTCTCACAAAGCAGGGTACGCCGCGCCGTGGAGATCATGGTGGCAATGGGTCAAGTTCATGGTGTAGAACGGCGATTCTGGGCCCGGGAAACAAGCACGGACTGGTGGGACCGCATAGTGCTGCAGGTCTGGGATGAATCACAGTGGCTGCGAAACTTCAGGATGCGTAAGGACACTTTCCTTGAACTCTGTGACTTGCTGTCCCCTGCCCTGAAGCGCCAGGACACCCGGATGCGAGCAGCCCTGAGTGTGCAGAAGCGAGTGGCCATAGCTCTCTGGAAACTTGCAACGCCAGACAGCTACCGGTCATTAGCGAACCACTTTGGCGTGGGCAAATCTACCGTGGGGGTTGCTGTGATTGAAGTAGCCCACGCAATCGTTGAGCAACTGCTCTCAAAGGTAGTGACTCTCGGAAACGTCCAGGACATCATAGATGGAAACTGCGGTGGGGCTATAGATGGGACTCACATCCCTATCCTGGCACCGGCCCACCAGGCCAGCGAGTACATTAACCGAAAGGGCTACTTTTCTATGGTGCTGCAAGCACTGGTGGACCATAGGGGACGTTTTACCAACATCTTCGTTGGGTGGGCGGGCAAGGTTCATGACGCGCGTGTGTTCAGGAACTCTGGTCTGTTTAGACGCCTCCAGGCAGGAACTTTCTTCCCGGACCACAAAGTAACGGTTGGGGATGTGCAGATGCCTACAGTGATCCTCGGGGACCCAGCCTACCCGCTAATGCCCTGGCTCATGAAGCCCTATACAGGTGCCTTGGACAGAGAGAAGGAACTCTTCAACTACCGGCTGAGCAAGTGCAGAATGGTGGTGGAGTGTGCTTTCGGACGTCTCAAGGGGAGATGGCGGAGCTTACTGACTCGCTCGGACATCAGCGAAAAGAATATCCCCGTAGTTATTGCTGCTTGCTGTGTGCTCCACAATCTCTGTGAGAGCAAGGGCGAGACCTTTTTGTCCGGATGGGAGGTTGAGGCAAATCGCCTGGCTGCAGTTTACGCTCAGCCAGACACCCGTGCCGAGAGAATATCCCAGCGGGAAGCGCTGTGTATCCGGGAGGCTTTGAAAGCTAGTTTCCTCGGAGAGCAGGGTAACCTTTGACTCTCCACTTGCTTTCAATAGAAACTGACCCTGGGCCTGTGTCTGTATGTGTCGATTTCGATCTGCGGTTACATACCCCGTTCTCCAAGTTTCCCCCACTTCCAAAGCACGTTTTAAATAAAATTAATTGTTACACTCATTATTAATAAATCTTTGTTTTGCTTTGCATTTCTGTTCAGGTGTTGAAACATGGACGCATACTGTGCTGGGCACGGTGTGCACTGATGTACAGACCGCTTGTTCCATAGAGGAATGACATCCTCCTGCTCCTACATAGGTCTCTGGGGTGGGGGACGGTTGCAAGTGGTTGTGCATCAAGGGGAGGGATTGCAGGAAGGGGTGGGTTTGCAGGAAGGGGCAAGTGGTGCCTTCTTTGGATAGGGGTTTGGATGACGGCAGTGGGCTGCGGGTTTGGGCGTAGGAAGGGGTGAGGGGTGTGGGGGAAGGGTGAGTATCTGTCCGTGGATGAGGGCTCTTGCTGGGGCTCAGGGCAGCGGAGAGGCTCGTTGCTACGGTGGAAGTGCATGGTAAGGGCAGCGTGCCTTAACATTAAGGGGGTGGCAGGTGCTAGGACCCTGGACAAGCATACACATCACAGAATGACCCGGGGCAGCATACACCACACAGAGTGACCCTGGTGCCTACTGACTGCAGTGTGTGTGTGCCCTGCAGTTGATCATGCCCCCAAGTCTGTACCCTGGTAATGTAGGCTATACTGTGCAATTATAAATCCCCCCCCCATACACAAAAAAATCCTCTGACACGAAAGACGTGACCAAAACAGTGAATAACAGCAAACAGCTTTTAATAATCTAATACACAGTGGGGGGATGAAACTTGGATTTGGGACTGGGTGAGCCTGTAAGGGAAGCACTTCTACGAGAGGGTGTGGTACATTAGCGCTATGCAGTGGTGCAGTGACAGTTCTCACGGCCCCTACCGCCCCTCCGTCTTGTACTTTTGGGTGAGGGGGGGGCAGGACTTCTTGGCGCGGTTGCAGATACACTGCAGCTCTGTCCTCCTGCCTGCGGTCCTGCAGAACATCAACAAGGCGCCGGAGCGTGTCCGTTTGCTCCCTCATTAGCCCAAGCAGCGTTTGAGTCGCCTGCTGGTCTTCCTGCCGCCACCTATCCTCCCGTTCGATGTGTGTGCGATGCTGTTGACATAGGGTCTCCCTCCACTGTGTCTGCTCTGCCGCCTCGGCTCTGGAGGAAGCCATCAGTTCCGCGAACATCTCGTCCCTAGTCTTTTTCTTTTGCCGCCTAATCTGCGCCAGCCTCTGCGAGGGGGATGCCGGGGCAGTCCGGGAAAGAGCCGAAGCTGTGTGATGGGAAAAGTAACTGATTTCCTTGAACAGATACATGTTTGCGAACAGTGAACACAGTCTAGTCAGTTTCTCTGAACAAGACCATACAGGGCAACAAGTCTCACGAGATCTCGGGACAAGTTCGAGATTTCGGAATACGCTCTCATTGGCTGCGGCATTGCACAGGAGAGCGGACAAGTGGGGAGAGACAGCTGAATCCGTCTAGCAGACAGTCCTGGTAAGCCTTACAGTACATTCTGCTTATCAGTTAATGGATAGCTGTGCCCTCCCGCTAAAGGCAATCTGGAAATCATATACTCTGACCCTTTTCCAGCCACTCCCGCCAGTGCATGGGAAAGATCAATGTATGCTTTTCCTATGTGGCCTACAACACGTGGCTGTTAAGCGAGGGTCATTGTTATGCAAAGTAAAAGTCAACCATTCACAACAGTAACAATACACTAATTGCCCTAATTAGATGCAGCATTTCATGAACGAGATCACCCTGATGCGGGTCCCTCGGAGTCACAAAGAGCGGATGCTAAGGGAAGCCCTGCAGAGACCAGGACCATATGCGGCCATGCTTGTAGAGGCGATGATTCCCATCTACATAAGGATGTCCTGGCGCGGAAGAGTGTGCTTCCACGGAGCACCCAACAAGGCACCTCTCCCCAGGAACCTCCTGCGGAGGCTTTTCGAGGACCTAAATGAGACCTTTCTTGAATTGTCCCTGGAGGATTATTGTTCAATCCCTATATGTGTGGACCTACTTTTCATATAGTTTTTCATTGAAAATTTTATATATAGTATTTCTATTTTTTATACCTGTTTTATAAAAAATAAATGTTTACATGTTTCTAGCACTTACCGCCTGATCCTTCCCCTGATTCAGAGTCCGGGTTAACGGCCGGGGAGGGTTGGTAGGGGATCTCTGTGAGGGTGATGAAGAGATCCTGGCTGTCAGGGAAAGCGGTTTTGTGTTCGCTGTCGCCTGCGCCGTCCTCCACAGACCCTTCCTCATCTTCCACATCGGCGAACATCGAGGAGGAACTGTCCAGGTTCACTATGCCATCCACTGATAGGAACACTGAGTCCACGGTCACTGGTGGGGCAGTGGTGGCAGACCCACCTAGAATGGCATGCAGTGCCTCGTAGAAGCGGCATGTCTGGGGCTGGGCTCCGGAGTGTCCGTTTGCCGCTCTGACTTTTTGGTAGCCTTGTCTCAGGTCCTTGATTTTCACGCGGCACTGCATTGCATCCCGGCTGTATCCTTTCTCTATCATTGCTTTGGAGACCTTCTCGAAGGTCTTTGCATTCCGCTTGCTGGAGCGCAGCTCCGACAGCACAGACTCCTCGCCCCACACACCGATCAGATCCAGGACTTCCCGGTCTGTCCATGCTGGGGACCTCTTTCTATTCTTGGATTGGCCGGACTCCTCTGCTGGAGAGCTCTGCATCGTTGCAGGTACTGCGGAGCTCGCCCCGATGTCCAGCCAGGACGTCAGATTCAAAGTGCCCAGACAGGAAAATGAATTCAAATTTTCCCGGGTCATTTCCTGTGTGGCTGGTCAGAGAATCCAAGCTCGGACTGCTGTCCAGAGCGTCAACAGAGTGGTGCACTGTGGGATAGCTCCCGGAGCTACTAAGTTTGATTTGCATCCACACCTAGCCTAATTCGAGCTAGCCATGTCGAATTTAGCGTTACTCCACCTGCCGGGGTGGAGTACCAAATTCGAACTAAAGAGCCCTCTAGTTCGAATTAAATGGCTTCCTGGTGTGGACGGTTGAGCGGTTAGTTCGAATTAACACTGCTAAATTCGAATTAAAGTCCTATTGTAGACCAGGCCTTAGTCTGGCAGAAAAAAAGATCCACACAGGCAAGTGATTTGTTTAGGTAGGCACGGAAGGGAGCATATACATGGTAGCCAATGTTGTTAAGGGCCTGGCCAGGCCAGGCCAGACTTGAGAGGCATGTAGCTATGTAAACAAAAGGAGCTATGTCTTTCTGATTGAAATGTAGAGAAGTCCCCCTTCCTGACTGATGCAAATAATGTGTATCCAAATGCAACAATGGATCAATATCTGGATCCCGTAGCACGTAAAACACTAGACTTTTGAGACCTGATTTTTCAAAAGACCTCTGCACCCTGGAGTTCCCATGCAGGCTCCTGAGTAAGTGGCTGGATGTGCTCAGAATCCCGGAGCTCCTCTTGGGCGTTCTGGCCACTTCATTTAGGAGCCAAAATGGGAGTTTTGTTCTTTTGAAAATCAAGACCCCAATTGTGGATGCTGAGTCCTCTTGAAAATCTGGCCCCTGGTGTTCAGTTAATACGAATAATCCTTTGCCCTCACCACGAAGGGACAGTTTCCAAAGACAACTATAATATGGAATGCATAGTTTGGCTGGGGTAGGGAGAGGACATCTTATCATGAAATTGAACATTTTTTTTTAAATATCCTCTTCACATGTCATAGTGACTATCTTACAATGGAGGAAGGATGGTTCTGTGGATAAGATGTGGACGTGCTGAGTTGAATTTTCAACTCTGGCTGTGCTGTCTCTCTGGACAAGTCATAGAATCTCAGGGTTGGAAGGGACCTGAGGAGGTCATCTACTCCAACCCCCTGCTCAAAGCAGGACCAATCCCCAGACTTTTTTTTTACCCCCGTTTCCTAAATGGCCCCCTCAAGGATTGAATTCACAACCGTGGGTTTAGCAGGCCAATGCTCAAACCACTGAGCTATCCCTCCCTTAACCGCCATGTATCTGTTGACCAGTTGTAAAATAGGGATAATCACACCTGTCTGCCACTCCGTGCTTCTGAGCATAGATTCATTAATGTTTACAAGGCATTCTGATAGGGCCCTAGAAAAGCTTTCACATAAATAAGTAATTTGGCTAAACAACTTGCTGCAATGCTTTTAAGGAAGCGCTGAGGCATTCTACCAAAATATGGAGTATAATTACACTTGAACCGTGGATGGTAGTTCATCTGAGAACAAGCAAGTGAACCATCAAAGAACACCCCATCTAATTCTAACTCGTAATCACAGGGTAGCTTGTAGAACTTGTCCTCTTTGATTTGCTTCATTAAACAAAGAGCTGATTGGTCCTATCTTTCCAGAAGTGCTGGGCCATCCTGTCCCTAATACAGAACACTGCCTATTTAAAAATGGACTTGCCTGGCACTCTGACAAGGGTGGGAGCAAGTGGAACCTCTCTATGGTTGGCCCCATCCTAGCATGCATCTGCCCCTGCACTAAAGGCTGATCAGAGGAAGGGTGTGAGAGTTGGTGGGTGGGGATTGTGTAATCACAGGATAGCTGCCTTCTGACACGAGGGAGCCCTGCTACTCAAGAAGAGTCTGGGGAACAGCACAGAGGTGTTAACTCTGCAGGACTGGGGGTTCCCTGAGCCCCAAGACCTGTGGAGTGGCAGCTGCACCCCCTGCAGAGCCTGCATCCCCACGAGGCTGCTTAGACGAGAACTCTCATGTGAACCTCGCAACATTTCCTGACCCTGTCTCCCTCCCCCGCTTCCAGCAGCTGCTATCACTAGTGTGCCCAATTTGGTGCTTCACCCCATCCACACGGGCTGAACTAAACCAGGCTCTAACCTAATTTGGCCACCTCCAAGGTCGAGAGCCCCTGCCAGATTCAGCTGCTTGGCTGTGTGGATCAGACCTTGCTTTGGGAGGCCAGCTTCACAGGGGACCTGACGCGATACTTCATCAGCCTTGAAAAAGGAAAGTTCAGTTTCTGCTGAAAAGTGCTAGAACGTAGAGTATAACTCAGCTACTCTCCTGTTGGTAAAGCATTATATGCTCTAAAGGAACCAGGCCTGTCTGACTTCAGAACCAAGGTGAGTGAGAAGTAAACAAAGAGCATAAACGCGGAAAACTAGGGTTAATATCACTCTGATTCAGTGATCCAGAGCCCTCTGTAGGAACCTGAATAGAACATCCTCTCCACTTTAATCACTGGCGGCGCTTGTAACACAGATAAAGAGTTTTGTAAAAGAGCACATGATTTCTGTCTTCATTGTCTCTTTAATTCTGGGAAAGGGCAGGGTTCTGTGGACAGCCTGGCTAATCTTTCACTGTGGTGTCACTACCATGGTAACTCTCCAGTGTCTGCCAGGGGAACAAATGAGAAGCAGTGGTAGCTACAGAATAGGATGTTAACATTGCCTTGATTTCTATCCCCTTTCACGCCCCCGCCAATTACATTTGAATGTTTCAATTGGATTGTGCTTTGACTTTTATCAGCCATCTTTGCCCTTGTCATTCCAGCAAGCTCTTTGCTGGGCCTCAAAATGCCATTGTCTTTCCCTAAGGTGACAGCTCAGACCGCGGAGGTCTCATTAAGCTGACAGAAGGAGGCGTTCATCCTGCAGGACAGCAATTGCATAGGTTCATTAAACTAAAGGAGCCAATTACTTGTAAGGAAGCACTGTCAGAGCTAGCATATAGATCTTTTTCAGACGCAGCAAGGAGGCTGTTCAGTGTACCGGGCTGTACCTGCAAGGCCAAATGATCAGACCCATTTTTGACATGCTTTGTAATAAATTTGAAGGTTCCCCCGGGTCAGAAATCATCAGGTAGCAGTAACCACACACTATGCATCTCATCGGTAGCCTCAGAGGACAGCTGTGCTGCTTAAGAATAAGGGGTGTGGATGGGCAGACTCATAACCCCCCTGTTCTCATGCTCTGAGAAGCGGGTTGGGATAACATGTTCACAGTCAATGCAGAAAGCTCACTGCAAAGCATCTTTGCTGGGCAACATAAATATATCCTGCCTCGCTGGCTTGAGCTGCCCCCGCTCTACTTGATGGGCTTGGGTTGGCCCCAGTAGGTGAAGCAGACCCATCTTGATGGGGTACGTGACAATCTGATACGGATCAGTACCGAGCTGCCCGTGGCATCTGGCACATCGATGTGTGATATCACCTGCTGCTTTCCCAACGCAAGGCATAAAATGAGCCCCTATGTGTAGAGGTCAATTGCCACCCTAAACTAGGTGGTGATGTTACTGAAAAAGCTGCTCATCCCATCCTATCTCCATCCTGGCCTGGTACCGCCTAACACTGCTATTCAGAAGCATAACTATGGCATTCATGTGTGGTAGTCTGAGTGTGCTGTCCAACATTGACAATATATCAGACTCCTTCTGAAATTAGTTGGACCCCTTCTTCTAAGCCAGTTCCTTACAGCCATAGGGCACAGGTATTTGATGCCTTCTGCGCCTGACATTACAGCATTGCTGTTTGGGGAAGGGCGCGTTTAAACAGTGGTGCCTTGCGGCATGCTCTGTAGGCGGTGAGAGTGACATCTCTAACACCTAAATCAGTGAAAGCAGGGCTGCTGGGGAGACAGAAGGAGCACCAAGGGTGATTATACATTTAGTGCATTTTTTTTTTAAAAAGCAGTTCATTCCACCTTCAAGGCAATTTGCTTGGATTATGGCATATCTTTTCGCAGTACAGCAGAGTGACTTATTTGCTGTGAAAATGAATTTGAAAAAATGTAGCCATTCTTTTCTGCTTGCTGAATGTTCATCTATAATCAGAAGATGTACACAAAGATGTATAAATTACATCTACATCAAAAACATGGGACAAATTCCGGCCTATCATGGAAGTAGCTCCATAATGGAAATGCCTGGATATTGCAAATGCAACCTTTGCAATAGCAAGCATAGTGACCCAGCCCTACCCACTGGCCTTCCTTACCCACCTTATCTCTGCTAGGAACATGTATGATCTGCCTGAGGTGTGTTCATAGTCACCAGTGCTGGGTCAGGGTGGCCTGTGCATACGAATGGGTGGACCACGTTTTCTTAGACTGAGGCTCCAACCAGGAGTGTCCTTCCCTGGTCGCCTGTCATGGGACTGTCCTGGAGCAGCTTTCCCACATGCTTTGGGAGGGGTGTGAAACAGGTGGAAGGTCTCTCCCGTTCCTTGAGGATTTTCTGGCATATGGCTCTGTGCACAGAGCAGCCAGAATTTGGTCCTAGGTTTACCTTCTTAGCCAGTCTGGACTGAGCATTCTTCCCTGGTGCGTGTGTGTGTGTGTGTGTGTGTGTGTGTGCGCGCGTGCTGTAGTATGGGAGAGGAAGCATTGGCTTGTGCACCAAATAACTTAGTGACATAAAGCCCGTCTCATTTATAAGCGTGACTAATGCAATGAAGTAGTGGATGGGGGAGGTGGCATGAACAGCTTGGGAAGAGCAAAGCAGCTAAGCCAGGGGTGGCCAACCTGTGACTCCGGAGCCACATGTCGCTCTTCACAAGTTAACATGCGGCGCCTTGTACAGGCACCGACTCCGGGGTTGGAGTTACAGGCATCAACGTTCCAATGTGCCGGGGGGTGTGTGTGCTCACTGCTCAATCCCTGGCTCTGCCACAGGCCCTGCCCCCACTCCACCCCTTCCCACCCCCTCCCCTGAGCCTGCCATGCCCTCGCTTCTCCCTCTCTTCCCCCAGAGCCTCCTGCATGCCACAAAACAGCTGATCGGGAGGTGCAGGGAGAGAGGAGGAGGAGGTACTGATCGGCAGGGCTGCCGGTGGGCGGGAGGCTCTAGGAGGGGGTGCGGGGAGCTGATGGGGGGTCTGCTGATGTATTACTGTGGTTCTTTGGCAATATACATTGTTAAATTCTGGCTCGTTCTCAGGATCAGGTCGGCCACCTCTGAGCTAAGCTATTTTCAGCAGTTTTTGCGCAAATTATCAAGATTATAAACAGACATACAAAGTAGCTTTCAATGCAGCTGCCTGTATTACAATGTCTGGCTATCACACAGTATTTGTTCTCTGGTGTGCATTGGGGTAGGTGGCCTGTTTAGCATAGACTTTATGCTTTTGAAATAATAAAAGTAGGATACAGTCCCAATTTTGTATCCGGAGGGGTGAGAGAGGTCAATTAAACCATTCTGGATTTTGCTTGAAATTGACATGGATGTGTGACCTGCATTCCTTAGATAAAATATCTCCTGGTATAATTACACCTACGTTAATATTCATCTCCAGTAATTCCTCTCATGAAAGTTCTCAGCAGATGAATACCCACAAGAAGCATAAACTTCTCTCTCTCTCTCTCTCTCTCTCTCTCTCTCTCGCAAGCCTCTTAGACTAATCTTCCCTTCATATGGGAAATGCAATTAGAGATATGCAGCTTTCTCTCTAAGTGCTGTAGTTTTCTTTAAATGTTTCCCAAAGCTGACTGTATGGCCAGCACAACCCATCCTGTTCCAATCCCTAAGGTGTTTCTCAAAAGATGTTAGAAAATCCCCACTGAATTGTAAGTGGTTTTTCTCACTCATCGTTGGACCTTAAACCCTGGACAGTATAGCCATAAAATAGCGATGTACCTTTAAAACAAGACAAAGGTACTGTTCTAAAACATAGACTCTGTATCATGTTACAGTGCATTAGGACATATTGTGATTCAGTTTTTATTTGTTTGTTTATTTACTCTGCAGCCTCATTAAAGAAATATAAAGCCACTCTAAAATGCAAATGGTCGGGGGACTGGTGGATGGCTTTGTCTTTTGATTACATGCAATTCCTGATTGGATAGCACATCACAAGTAGATACTGAGCCTGATTCATCAGCATGTTACTCCAGTTTGAAGTGGGTGTAACTTCAATAGTGGAGTCATGCGGTGAGAAATCAGGTCTTGTGTTGACCTGTGGTGACCCAAATATGACCTAGGTAACCGTCAAAGTTCTACTGTACCTCGTCCTATGGCTTGGAAGGATTAGATTTTAATTAAATTCTAGATTTCTCCCTCTACCCTAGCGCTTCTCAAACTTTTGTACTGGTGACCCCTTTCACATAGCAAGCCTCTGAGTGCGAGCCCCCCTTACACATTAAAAACACTTTTAAATTATTTAATACTCTTATAAATGCTGGAGGCAAAGCAGGGTTTGGGGTGGAGGCTGACAGCTTGTGACCCCCATGTAATAACCTCTCACGACCCCCTGAGGGGTCCTGACCCCCGGAAAACATCTGCATCATTAATAATTGACACCTACAGAGCAAGAAATTTGAAAACGTAAGATCCCTTGTGCTTGTAAGTTACAATTCTCTCTGGCAAGCTGGTAAGAAGAAATTAATGTTATATAGTCAAAGTACTATGATTTAATTTCTAAATCTTGACTTGTTTTACAGTTATTACATTGGGGATAAATAATAGCTATTAGGTGAGTTCATTTTATTTCTAGCTAAGGCATAAATCTCAGTTGATTGCAGAGTTTCAAAAAGACTTTGCAAATCATTACTTGTAGACAATGTCTTTAGGTTTAGTTAAAAAATAAATACAAATGTTATCTGTTAAAATGCATAAAAGCAAAAAGTAGAATCCTGCCTAACTTATGCATCTTTATTTTGGGACTGCAACCACATAGAAACCACTAGTCCCATCATGCACTGCTCCTCCCAGTATGGAGAGAGATTTAAGGCTAAGGGCCGGACAGGCAAATGAACTGGGGTGGGTGAGGTCTTAATAATATGGGTGAACATGGAGTTTGGGTAGGGGGGGGAGGGAAGACACAACCAGGAGTTGATGGGGTGGGGGAGGGGAGCTAGTGAGAGAACCAAGATCACCCTCTAGCTCCTCCCCACAACCCCCCCTCACAAACCAACAACCCTCCACTCACTGTTCTGACCCCCTCAACAACCTCTCCTTTTGCTGGGACATTCAGCCTTCTTCCCCCTGGGGTTCTCACAGGGCTGGCCCCCACCTGCTAAGCTTGTGTCTGCAGTGGAGGAATGGGCAGAGGCTTCCGCTGCCCACAGCCCCTCCTGCAGGGGAAAAGAGAAAGCACAGCACCATTGATCTAGGTGTTGATCAATGAAGCAGTGAGGGGCCAGTTTTTCATGTTACGGGTGGTCAGTAGAGGTGGGGTTTATTTACATTACAGAAGTGGACTCTGCTATGCTTGACTCCATACAACGCGCAGAAAGTCTCTTACTGGCTGAGTGGACAAGACAGGGTGGGAGAGCGGAAGGATTATCCCATTTTACAGAGGGGGAACTGAGCCACAGGGAGAAAGTCACTTACTCAAGGACAAGGAGGCTGTGGTAGAACTGGGAATTGAGGCCAGATCTCCTGAGTAGGGGCCTTAACTGTAGACATCCAAGATATCCTCTACCTTTGTGGGTGTTCGATCAGAATTTTTTAGTCTTTAGCATTGACAAGACCTAGAGGTCTGAACAAGACACACACAGACACAGTTCCTGACCCAAGGGACTAGTTTAGGTTAAGCTTTAATTCATACATCCCTATAGTGCCAATATGTTTGCTTATTTATTCATTTTTATTTCTTGTTTCTCCTTTTCCCCACCTTGACATCCAGGATCTGCCCTGAACCCACTGGGCACATATCTCAAACGGAACAGAATGGCAAAGTCCAAAGAGAACGGCCAGACTCATGCCAGAATTGTTTGCACATTTTTAAAAAGTCAATTCAATTGATTCAGATACTTGAACTTTGGAAAAGTTCCCACATTAATTATTTACAGGCTGAAAAATAGAGCTTAAAAAGAGTGGGATATGAGAAGAGACTTATCCTGCGGGGTCTGCAAAATGTCTGGAAAACCAGTTTGTGTTGGTGATTTTGAACAATACTCCAAGAGAGTTCTTCCAAAAGCAGTGTACGACTATTACCGATCAGGAGCAGACAATCAACAAACATTAGCCGATAATGTAGCAGCATTTTCAAGGTAGGAAAAAGACAGAGTCACTCTTTAATATGTTGAAAATCTTTACTAGGAGTAGAGCTGGTTGGGGAATATTTTTTTTTCTCTGCAAAAAAATAAAAATAAAAAACCCAAACAAATAAAACAGAAATGAAAAATTGTTCACTTTCATCAACATTTTTCTTTGAAAAGAGAAAATAAATTGGATTTTAAGTAACATTTTTTGTGAACATGGAATTTCTTGAAAATTCCATTTAATAACAAAAACCAAAAATATTTTCCATCCAAAGATGGAAAATATTTTTGGCAGAGGTTTTTTTTTTGTTTTTTGTTGGGTTTTTTTTGACCAGCTCTTACTGGGAGCCAGATCTATTTTCCACTGAAGTCTGTAGAAAGACTCCTATTGACCTCAATGTGCTTTGGATCAGACCTGGGGTAAGCACTATTTAATCTGCTAATTGAGATTTTAATTTTTACACTCGTCTTCACATGTCTGCCATCAGGGTATGTTTCAGCCTCCCCATTTTTTCCAGGGGGCAAATGAGAGATGTGGGAAAACTTCAAAACTGGGTTGCACTCCAGCAAATTTGCAACCCAAGGTAATTGACACTCATGTTTATTGACTCAGACAAATGTACTAGCAGTAGTAGGTAACAATCTTTAGATCAGTTTCAACCTTCCTCAGATTCTCTTTGCGAGGATGAAACTCAAGGGGATTTATATCATATTGCAAAATAGTGACTCACTGCTCCTCCACTCAGTTATTCAGGCTGCCAATGACGTGCATTCCTGCAGGGCAGCTGAATCAAAGCTGTGTCCTATTGGTGCACCCAGGGACGAACCACAAAACCTAGTGCACGGTCTGAGTGGCTGGGTTGCATGCTAGACATCTCTACCAAGGCCAGCCATTACCAGTGGGAAATCAGAGGACCAGACCAGTTCTGTTGGATGGAGGCCTTTCTCAGGCCTGATCTACGCTAGAGGGTTCAGCCAGCTTTCCTTCACCACTCAGCGGTCTGGAAAACGCACCAGCACCAGAGACAAAAGCTGCTTTTCTATCTTTGCTGTTTTCTTTTCCTTTCTCTTTTTGAGTGTGTGTCATATTTTGTCTTAAAGAAAACAGGATCAGACTTCAGCAACGGCACCAGACCGTCTAAACTCCCATTTCTCCAAAAAAGGCCAGTTACCATCTTTTATACTGTCTAAAAGCCAGACAAAGAGGGATATTCCCAATAAATAACTCTGTGCAGCTAAAGGGAAGATTATAAGGGATATGGCTAAAATGAAAACATTACTCTTAATATTTTGTATTTCTAATGCTGAAACTGGTTTTCCTTCTTTTTCTGTATCTTTAATAAAAGGTGAAAAAGATGTTAATAGTGGTGGTTATAACCGGAGGAAGCCAGCCATAACTTGACATGAAATGTTTGGGCCACACTTAGCCATTTAATATAACAAGAAACAAGGATTTCATTAACATCTTGTCCCTTGGTGGGCCTAAGACATGCCGTTATCACTACAAGATATAGAGTATAACTAATGGCTATGGAAGACATAACAGGTGTGACCCTGCCTGTTACATCATAGGACAATGCAGATAGCTTATCTCTATTAAAACTAATTAGTTTTCAAGTAATTGTAAGTCCCCTTTGGATGTTCAGCCAAAAGGCTCACTCAATTAACTGCTCAGTTTTTTCCTTAGCAAGTGTTTATTGGCCTATTCATATGTGACAAATATTCCGCATTATATGGGATTAATTACCTTGGATGAGTAAATACCATTATATCAACTTTTAGAAAAGATGAAATGAAAACATCCATTAACAATGGGCATTCCCACTGAGGTCAACGGGCCTTCTGCCACTGACTTCTCTGCGAGTGGAAGCAGGCCCAGTATATTTTTTTCAGTGTTACTTTTTATAGGGAGGAGTCTTTACTGTTGGAAAAATCCAAAACAGCAGTTGTGGTTTAATACTAAGAAAAACTGTCTCTGTTATGGGGCTAGTCAACACTAGACCTCAAAGCACTTTACAAAGGAAGGTAGTAATTCTTGTCCACACTTTACAGCTGGGGTAACTGAGACACGCAGCAAGGTGAAATGACTTGCCCAAGGTCACTGGCAGAGCCGAGAATAGAACTTGCATCTTCTGAGTTATAGTCCAATGCTCTGGCCACTAGGCCATCCTACCATGTTATATTTAATATGTGCAGCTAACAAAGTCCTTTCTATTTGAATGCTCATTCTCCATTTAGGTGACCATCAGATGCTTACCTGCTCCTGTGACACTGTAAAATCAAAGGGTTTTTCATTGGTTGTGTGCTAATATAGAGGCACCTTGAGAGTATGAAATACTCCCATTCCCTTATCCAGGGGTTCCCAAACTGGGGGTCGGGACCCCTGAGGGGTTCAGAAGGTTCTTACGGGGGGGGAGGGGGTCATGAGCTGTCAGCCTCCACCCCAAACCCTGCTTTGCCTCCAGCATTTATAATGGTGTTAAATATATTAAAAGTGTTTTTAATTTATAAGGGGGGGTCGCACACAAAGGCTTGCTATGTGGAAGGGGTCACCAGTACAAAAGTTTGAGAACGACTGCCCCTATCTATGCATAGCTATCAGGAAAGGTAGTAGGTTGGCATTTCTACGGGTACAAAGTTAATGTAGTTTGGGTGCTTTGTTTGAGAAGTGCAACCTTAACTGCATTCCTGGATTTCTAGTGCGTATAAGTATTTTTAAACTCTAATGTTTCTGAAAGGTAACGTGCTCTCGAAACATGGATGAGTGTCTGCAACCTGAGCTTCACTGCAATGATGTTTTTCTGTGGGATTCTGGAATGATTCTGAAGAGTGCCTGTTACACAGCGTTGACAATTCACATCAGCTAAGGTTCTGCCCCGTTGTGTTTTGGAGCCTATGGAGAAGGCTGCCAAATATGATAATAGATTTTAATTTTCCAAGCAAATGCTCTCATGTTGTGACTCAGTATTTATCAGACCAGAGGCCCATGGTGACATGTTGAGAAGGGATATGCAAATAGCACAATTGGATCGAACATGTTTAAAGCTTTCACTCTACTTTGGGTTGTACTGTGTGGTTGGGTGAGTACTATCTCCAGTCAATATCATTCAGCTTTGTGGCAGAAACATGAAGAAGGACGGATGATCTCGTGGTTCAACCACTGGACTGTAGCTCAGTAGTATTGGGTTCTGCTCCTGATTCTGCCACAGCTTTCATGGGAACTTTACTTCTGAAACCCCTAAACGTCCCATTGCCTTCAACAGAGGCAGAATTAGGCCAATACTTTTGAAAACCCTACCCTAAAAGTCCAGATGTCACTTATACCTTGAAGACAAAGGAGTCAGGACTGACTGGCTTTAAAATTCAGGTTTTTTAAACTGCAAAGTAACAGCACAAAATTGAGACTGAATCAGCACTTGGAAAGTGCGTGGGAAATGCACAGGTTGCCGTTTTGGTACATGATGCAATTATTTAGGTACATGCAGTAAATAGTTTCAGTGCCTTTAAATGTGAATTACTTTGTTGGATTAGTTTATTTATTTATTTATTGTTAACTCAATGGCTGCATTAAGTGACAAATAATTAGAATAGTTATCCGTGAATGTCCTAGCAAGAGAGCGATTACTTTGGGATGTGACACAGTTAATTTGATATGTACCATGTATGCTTCTGGAGGAGCGGCAAGCACGTATAATGGATTATAAAATGGTTGTTTTAGCTTTTAGGCAATGAGAAGTTTGAGTAACTTCAAATGCTCTTGACATATAATCAGTTCACCTAGCGTATAAATGTCCACGAGAGACCAGTTTTTATGCTAGTCATAGTAACTTTCTTGTATTGGTTGATTTCTCAGTGTTTAACACCGATCAAGAACATGAGTCCGTATTGCAATATGAGCCAAGGTTCACATCCCAATGTCAGGACTTTATTGCTAACGGTAGAGCCCTGGGATAACATGGTGGTGATTGTTGTTGAGATGAGATTTTTAAGGTCCAAGAAGATTTTGGGATGGCAGAGCACGTCATCCCTACAGAATATGACCTTGCTCACCTTGCATTTGTTTTTAGCTCATGTCTTTCCAAGGCTGTGCTGCCTGGTGATTAAATTCACTCCTAAAGTTTTCTAATTACCAACTAGGGTGAACAGAGAATGGATTTTAGGACAAGGTCAGGGTGTCTTTGGCTTGATGGCACTCAAGAAATCAATCTGAAATCTCTTCTTTCAGCATTTTAAATGAAGAGCAGAGGGGGAGGGGAATCAAATCTCTGATAACCTGTTGTGACACACTCTGCCGTGGACTTTCCAAAGGCTTTTGGAACAAGAGACGTTATCCTCAGGGACACGTACATGGAACAGTGACCGCTTGTTTACCAAAGACACAGCAAATGATCATTGCCTTGTGGCTAGGTATTAAGGTCATTCAAATGACTGTGCATATATATTGGGGAAGACTGAGAATGCAGTTAGGTTCAAGCAGGTATTTATATGCAGTTAAAAAAAAAGCCAGGAATGTTTTGTATTTTATACAGAAGTTCAAAGGAACAAAGAGGAACATTGCCTCTGGAAAGCCAAAGTACTTCACTGAGTAGCAACAAGTCACCTCATTTGGCATCTCCCTCTTCAAGAGGTGTGTTTGAACTGGGGGTGATTTATGGCTTGCGCTCACTTACTCTGGTCAGCATCTTCCTTAAGCCTGTCAGGTGTAAATTCTCAGCACCGAGTGCTGCTGATGGAGGATAATCCCATACTGTGTATAGCACATGTAGGAATTCCATCACACTGCCCTGGGAGACTAAAGAATTTACTCTGAACACATGCATCATGCTCTCACCCCATCGATAGCAAAGGGTGAATGAAATATTTTCTTGTTTCTACTCCAGAGGGATCTCCAGAGAAGCGGGTGGACGTACCCACTATTAAATGGCTTGTTTGAATACATCTGTGGAAATTTCCACCAGTCTTTCCCGAAGAGGTTTTTAATGAGGATACGCTGGCTGCATTTCTGTGATGTCTGTCATCTAAGGATCTCCAAGTGCTTTACAAAAAAATTAATGGATTCAATTCAAAACAGCCCGTGAGAGCTAATACCTTTCCTCTGGGTAACTGCTGAACTGTGCACAGCATCAGCTGTGACAGTTTATGACAGGAAGTGCAGAGCTGTAGAGGGAAGTAAGGTAGCAGAATGAGTTAGAATGTGCCTGGGATAAGAAGCTTGATTTCACAGTATGTTTATCTAGCAGCACTCTAATCCAAACACACTGGTTAAGATAAAACAAGAAGATACGTTTATTAATACAGAAATAAAGATGTTAAGTGATTACAAGTGACCATCACAGCCACTGAAATCACAAAAGCTACTTCCTCCATCGCTTAGATGTACCATGGTGGTTTCCCATCCCAATGACTGACCGTTTATAACAGCTGATCACAGCACATGGTTATGCGGCTACATTAGCTTGGGAAAAAAAAGTGGATGCTCAATAGATGATTATTAAAAAAATATATACACTGTCTTGAATATATGTCCAGGAAATGCTATTGTTCCAGGGCTGGAGGAACCAAATGTGTCATTTTCTTTATTTCATACGAATGGGTAACTTTGTAAAACCACTGCTGAAACATGAGCATTGGTCCAACATCTGTCTAGAACTGGCTCAGTGAAAACATTTAAAGGGGAGAAGTATCGAAAAAAGGAAACAAAAAAGAATATTTTAGGAGCCATATATTAGTGATAGTAGAGGTCCAAGGGGCTGGGAACTGAGGTTGTTTTATAGGTTATTCTCCTAAAATGTGGATGTTTATAAACAACAACCGAGCCTTCTGATTCTGCAAATTTAGGCTGGAAATCTCATGAAACCTGTCTTTTTAAAAAAGGGATTTTGGTACTTCTGCGTCTGTTCCTGGTGAGAGTTGTGGTATTTTGGCACCTACGGCTTGATCCTCAGTGGTGTCCTTCAGCAGAGCTACATTGGTTTACACCAGCTGGGGATCTGAGCAGGGGTGCTGGAACAATGTGAATAGAAGGGGCACTGAGAGCCATTGACCCAAACTGTAAGCCCTGTA
Source organism: Mauremys mutica (assembly GCF_020497125.1). Taxonomy (NCBI): domain Eukaryota; kingdom Metazoa; phylum Chordata; order Testudines; family Geoemydidae; genus Mauremys; species Mauremys mutica. The sequence goes on from NC_059074.1 coordinate 202,200,161, forward strand.
TATAATGGAAACCACTTCAGGCCAGGGGATGCTGCAGCCCCCCACCAGCAACCCTAGTTCCAGCACCTATAGATCTGAGCCTGACAGAATAAAGCATGGCCAACACCTGAAAGTAGAAGGTCGGGGTTTTAAGGTCAGAAGGGACCATTGTGATCATCTAGTCTGACCTCCTGCACGTTCCAGGCCACAGAACCTCACCCACCCACTCCTGTAATAGACCCCTGACCTCTGGCTGAGTTACCTCAAATCATGGGTTAAAGACCAAGTTACAGAGAATTCATCATTAAAACTGCCAGAACCATAAGCAGGGCCGGCTCCAGACCCCAGCGCGCCAAGCGCGCGCTTGGGGCGGCGTCCCGCGGGAGGGCGGCAGGCGGCTCCGGTGGACCTCCCGCAGACGTGCCTGCGGAGGGTCCGCTGGTCCCGCGGCGCCGGTGGGTTTAATTCGTGGCTCTGCCGCAGACTCTGCCTGTGTGACTTGGAAAAGTCACTTCATCTTTCTGTGTCTCAATTTCCCCTCTATAAAACTTGTTGTGTCTACTTAGATTGTAAGTTTTCAGGGCCCCTCTCTTATTATGGCTTTATAATGCCTAGCACAGGGCTTCTCAAACTGAGGGGGTCACGTGGTTATTACATGGGGGGTGTCATGAGGAGTCAGCCTCCACCCCACCCTGCTTTGCCTCCAGCATTTATAATAGTGTTAAATATATAAAAACATGTTTTTTAATGTATAAGGGGGGGGGTCGCACTCAGAGGCTTGCTGTGTGAAAGGAGTCACCAGTACAACAGTTTGAGAACCCCTGGCCTAGCAAACTGTGTCTTGTCACTGCATGCCAAAAGCCCCCAGCCATCCCTCCTTGTGTCTCACAACGCACTCAGGACATGCACCAATACCTACTAACGCACACCCTCTTGTGGCTGGTGGTAATAATGGCTCGATCTTTACTGTTGTCTTTCAGAACTCAGCCTGTTGGTCGCAGTAAGTGTGACTTGACAGACAACCCAGCGTTAACGTCACCACATGCATATTTGTTATTTATATTGTGATATCACGGGGAGGGACGGGGCGAGGCAGGGAGGGGCCAGGACCCCACGGTGCTAGGTGCTGTACAAAGACTCCCTGTCCTGAGTTGCTTACTGTCTAAGCGTATGATATTCGGCTTTATTGCGATGCAATACATGACTCTTCTGGTACCTGTTTTGGAATACCGTTTCATGGCATCCATTTTGGGAATCTGGCCCTTACAAAGAACCAGAATGGTGTGCTCTGCAGCGGTGTTATTTCCAGGCATTGAAATGGATGGGGCCCAATACAGGGGCTGAGATGGTCAGGCGGATTCTGCCAGACTCATTCAAGGAGTAGAGTGTAATTTACCCATCGGCCCTGCCGAAGAGGGAGTGCGTGGCTGTGCGTAAGCAGACCATGCAACAAACGGAGCATTTCAATTCATTCCATCCCATCCCACTTGCTCCAGGAAGGAAGTAATCTTCCTGCTGGTACAGATCAGTAGCAGGTGACTTTCCCCTCTGCACTAGGCCATTGCTTTTAAGTGGAGAGGGTGAGGGAAACCAAGGCTCTGCCCATTTCCTTCCCACCCCACTGCTACTCAAACTTCTCCCCATTGCCTGAAAAATCAAAGAAGATTTTACAATCCAATGTATTTACATGCCACTCCTCTCAAAATGTGCATGGGGCGTACCCCGTCACTTGTCACACAATCGCTCACCTGCTAGGATATTCACTGATCACCTGTCTACTCATTTGTCACTTAATGCAGCCATTGAGTTGACAAAAATTAAACTGTCAAACTAATTCAGCTAGTCCCACAGATTAATCTTGCGATTTGCGTCTAAAAAGCAAGCCTGGTGGAGCGTGTTCTCCCCACAAGGTCACCAGTGATGACACAGGTAGCCCATGCCAGGGGATGAAAGGCTTACCTGGGACTCCCTTACTCCCCCTGTCTGGGTGCAATGGGAGTAAGATAACCTCACCTGAAGGAAAGAACATGGCATATTATAGACAGCCAATGCACAGGGTGTCAGCCACACGGACAAAAGTGCATGAGATCACTGACCATGCTGTACCATTTTCCATGAAATGCTTGTTTCCAGAGGCTCGCAGTTCCACAGGGGGAAATAACTGAGGGACGTTGAGCTGAGCAATAATAACTTTTCTTGCTTTCTGACATTGACAGACACCCATTTCTGCTCTGGGATGGAGACTCATGTAACTGTTTTGCATCTGCTGGCTGTTTTTTTAATACTGTGTCAACTGATAATGTTCTGAGGCAGTGAATTCTCAACCAGGGGTACATGTACCCCTGGGGTACACAGGGGGTCTCCAGGGAGTACCTCAGTTCATCTAGATATTTGCCTAGTTTTACAATAGGCTACATAAAAAGCACTAGTGAAGTCAGCACAAACTAAAATTTCATACGGACAATGACTTGTTTATGCTGCTCTATATGCTATACACTGAAATATAAGGACAATATTTATATTCCAACTGATTTATTTTATAATTATTATGGTAAAAATGAGAAACTCAGCAATTTTTCAGTAATAGTGTGGCTGGGACACTTTTGCATTTTTATGTCTGATTTTGTAAGCAAGTAGTTTTCAGGTAAGGCAAAACTTGGGGGTACTCAAGACAAATCAGACTCCTGAAAGGAGAACAGTCTTCTGGAAAGGTTGAGAGCCCCTGTTCTAATGCTCTTCACCTCTTTCCTCCTTTATTGATTCCTTTCCCCCCTTGCTTGGTACATTTCATCAGCTTCACAGAAGCTTGGGATAGTAAATTAAAGCTAAAGGAACGGGGAGTCCTTGTGGCACCTTAGAGACTAACAGACTTATCTGAGCATAAGCTTTCGTGGGCTAAAACCCACTTCATCAGATACATGCAGTGGAAAATACAGTAGGAAGATTATATATATATATATATATATATATATATATATATATATATATATATATATATATATACACAATTAAAGCTGTGTCCCTTCCTAACTTTTAACTAACCCCTGCCTATCTTTTAAATAGCTCTCAGGGCTTCCTTCTCTTCTCGACCTTTCCTGACGATTGGCCCGATGAAAGGAAACCTGATCTCATTCCTTGTGAGCTGTGAATAATATAGTTCATTTTTGTTCCCACCTCCCCTTTCTCTCAGATTGAGGCTGTACCCACGGATGCTCAGGGATGTGTCTGTCATGGACCTGTCAACCTCTGTCTTGGGGCAGAAAATCAGCATGCCAATATGTGTTGGAGCAACTGCCATGCAGCGCATGGCTCACGCGGATGGAGAAACAGCCACCGCCAGAGGTAAACCACCACAGCAGAGAAACCCCTCTAGCAAATAAAAGAGAGGAATGGAATTACACTGAGCATGCAGCTCATGAATCTTTGCTTTGTTTCTTGCTAGTGATTCTTTTCTACAGATGGCTTTTAGTTGTTGCTGTCAAGTTGTTTTTTTTTTTTTTGTTCTCCCTCGGTGTGCATCAGTGATGAGAAATCCAACCTACAGTGGGGAAGGTTTCAGCAGCTGAGGCAGAGGGCCCAAGTTAATAACCATTTCATAATCCCTGTTTCAAAACAGCTACGCATAATTGACATAGAAAAGCTGTAAGAGCGTTTTGAAACCACTGATCGTTAAGCCCATGTACAAGCAGATAATAGCCTCCGCTCGTTTGAGTTGTATGCAGGCCTAATCCCCTGCTAGTCTAAGTGGTGTAACTGATATTTGTTCTGGGTCAGGGAGAGATGGGGTAGGGACAGCAAATATTTCTCTGTCCCCAAGAGAATGACATTTTTCAAAGAATACAGGTGCCTACATATTAATTCTGTTGTGGATGGGTCAAACTGGGACACTGTGTGTGATCAGCGTATCTTCCACCATAGTCTCTTTCAGCCAAGTAAGTTCTGCTTACTGGTTTGCTGTTCCTAAGGGAGGTACCACAGTTATGCCCATATGGTGGGGGGTCCCCTCTCTGTGGAGTTAGAAGCTCCCACCTCTTGCCTTGGGATGGAGACCCCTACATCAGTCTTTGGGGAGGCAGTAACAACCTATCATCAGCAAACAGCCCAAGTGCTGCTCCAGCATCACTCCCCAAGTCACCAATCGGGGCACCCCTTTCCTTTGGGCTGAGGCTGATTCTCTGTGCAGTGCAACCTCACCGTGGACAGACAGACCAGCTGCTCCCTGGGCCTGTCCCAAGCTCTGTGTCCCTGCAACAGCAGCAGGCGTCCATCTGCAATGACCCTCCACTGTTCCTTCCATAGTAACTTTTTCAAGGTTATTTCCATCTTCTAATGTGACTAAATTATATCCAATTGCATCTGTTGATTTCCGACATCAGGGACTGTTTCTCTACAATAGTATCTCTAACGCAGGCATTCGTCTTTTTTTCCATCCAGGAGATATGCAAGAGTCTTTGCCAGCACCACATTTCAAAAGCTTCAATTTTCTTCTTGTCAGCAGCATTAACTTCCATAAATCGCTAGAGAAAAAATTAGGCTTTTCATCAGTTGCACCTTTGTACATTCCGAGATACACATTTTTTCCACACTTTCTTAAAGGAGGCTATAGCTGAGCAAGCCGTCCCTAGCCTTCTGATTTCTTCAGAGCAGCCTCCTTGGTTGGTGTGCATGATCCCAGATAATTGGTTTCATCTACTGCTTCTACAGCTTGTCTGTTAATTGTGGTGTCCATTGGCGTCCTGTTTTGTTAGTCATGTCAATGTACATGCATTTCGTTTTCATTGCATTCAGGAACAGTCTATATTCCTCACAAACTGTTTTTGCAGACTTGTTGCACTGCATCTGTGTTGTATCAAAGAGTATCCACCAGCATATCTGAAGTTGGTTAAGAGGTGTTCCCCAGTGAAGATCCCAGCTCCTTCCACTTTGTCAAAACCTTCCAAGGCTTGTCTCATAATAAATTCTGTTTATATATTAGAGGCTTGGGTACAATCTACACCGTTGTCTCACATCCCTCCCAGTGGAAATCCACTCACTGTCACCGATTGCTGTTTGCACTGTGGAATGTTGTTCATGGTAGAGACTTGCAATGAGTTCAGTGGTATGCTTGGAAATCCATAGGTCTGCCAGTACCTTCCAAAGGCAGTCGTGTTGGATGGAGTCAGGTGCTTTTGAGTAGTCCATGAAGCACGTGATCAAGGGTTGATTGTACCCATTGCATTTTTCAATGATGTGACGGATATTCGCCATTCAGTCGCATGTGCCTTGACTCTCTCTGGAACCAGTTTGTTGTGGTAGAACTTCTGCTTTTATCCATTTCGTGTGATCCTGGATAATATAAACCAGAACTTTGCTCATGTGTGATATCAGGGAGATGGTATGATAGTTACTACACTCTGTATGTCTCCTGGTTTAGTAAGAGCAGAAAAACTCCTTTTGTCTGGTCCTCTTGCCAATTTCTTGTCATCCGTACATCATTCTAAATCTTCAACATAAGATCAGTACCCTGTTTGCTAATCTCTTTCAACAATTCTGCAGGCACATTATCTACCCTGGTGTGTTCCCAGCCTTCATTTTCAGAAGAACATAAGAACGGTCATACTGAATCATATCAATAGTCCATCTAGCTCAGCATCCTGTCTTTTGACAGTGGCCAGTGCCAGAAGCTTCAGAGGGAATGAACAGAACAGGGCAATTTTGAGTGATCCATCCCCTGTCATCCAGTCCCAGCTTCTGGCAGTTGGAGGTTAAGGAAACCCAGAGCATGGGATTGCACCCTTCACCATCATGGCTAGTAGCCACTGATGGACCAATTCGCAATGAACTTATCTGATTCCTTTTTGAACCCAGTTATACTATTGACCTTCACAACTTCCCATTACAACAAGTTTCCCAGATTGCCTGTGCGTTGTGTGAAGAGGTATTTATTTTTGTTTGTTTTAAACTTGCTACCTATTAATTTCATATGGTAACCTCTAGTTCCTGTGTTATATGAAAGGGTAAATAACAATTCCTTATTCAGTTTCTCCACACCATTAATGATTTTACAGACCTCTAACATATCCCTCCCTCCTTAGATGAACAGTCTCCCTACCCCCTAATCATTTAAGTTGCACTTCTCTGTAGCCCTTCCAATTCTAATCTCTCTTTTGACATGGGGCAACTGGAACTGCACGTGGTATTCAAGGTGTGTGCATACCATGGATTTATATAGTGGCATTAAGGTATTTTATGTTTTATCATCTGTCCTTTTCCTAATGGTTCCTAACATTATTAGCTTTTTTCACTGGTCAGGTGGTCTGTAGTATATTCCTACTGCTATACTCTTATTATTCAAGCAAGGAATTTCTATCCATTTCTATCTACAGTACAGTTCGATTCCTTTAAGAATTTTATTTTATTTGATTCTATGCTTTCTTTCACATATAGTGCCACTCCACCTGCTCTGTCATTCCTATATATCTTGTACCCTGGTATTATCATGTCTCATTGATTATTTTCATTCCACCAAGCTTCTGGGATGCCTATTATATTAATATCCTCATGCCAGGGACTGTAGTTCACCTATCTTAGTATTTAGACTTCATAATAGTACACACCGCTTCAGCTTGCAGCGTGGATGGATCTGGCTCCATACTCTCTCTTCTGTCATCCTGTATTATGGTTCTGGTGAGGGTTACAGAGTGGCGCAGTAATCTCTCCAATTGCATTTCATATGACCTTCAGTGAGGACTCTGCCATCATGATCTTTTATTATATTTGATCACAGGGAAAACCTTTGCATAAGAAGTCTGACCACTGCAAACACATTACTCTCTTTATATTTCTCAAATTCCATAATTCTGCCTTTACACATTCCCTCATGTCTTGTCTAGTCAGCCTTTGAATCTGTCTGCTCGGTTGCTTATATTCTTCCATGTTCTTCCATCTCCAAGCCATTCTTTTTCACTCTTGTCTCATTTTTGCACCAACTCAAACACCTTCTTAGTTAACTATGGTGTGGTCTGACTCTCACTTTTCAGAATGTGTGCTTTGACGGTTCCAAGTGTAATAATTTTAATTTTGTTTCAAAGGTCATTTGGGTTGTTCTCCTCTTTCACCTGATGACAATGCCTCAAACCCATTCTGGACAGAAGTTATATAATTTTTGTTGATTCTGGACAAGTCCAAGTGCAGTGGACCCGTTGACCGTCATATCTTTTTAAGTTTTAATTTAGTTTTTGAAGCTAACAGCTGATGGTCTGACCCACAGTCTGCACTCAGTACAGGCTTTGTCCAATGGACACTCGATCTCCGGTATTGCTACCTCATTACATAGTTGATTTGGTTCTTTGGCATACACTCCCATGTGTAAATATCTAGGTTGTTGGGTGAAGATGGTGTTTGTAATGACCAAGTGAGCAGAGGAACAAAATTCAGCTAAACACTTTCATCTTTCATTTTGTGAACCCAGACCGTTCCCCCCCCATGACTATTTTAGGAAAGCTTACAGCTCCAACTTTAGTATTCAAGTCCCTAATTACAGCAATGATATCTTTAGGTTGTGTTTTAGTGAATGTCTCTCCAAGTTGTTCACAGAACTCATCAATCATATTGTCATCAGCTGCTGTTGAAAAAACAGGCATAAACCTATATACTCAACTTATTGGCAGGCTACTCTCAAAGGTGCATTGTAAATGATTCTATTGCTGATTGGATTTTATCCAATCACACACTTCGATGTTTCCTCTGATGACATAAATGCAACCCCATTTTCTCAGATCCTGAATAGTACACTTGTATACATCCATTGTCATGAAATGACCCCTACCCTTCCAATGCAGCTCTGAGATTCCATATCTTTCTGTCTTACATCTTTCCATTTCTTTGGTCACAACAGTGAGCTTCCCTTCGTACAGACTCCTCACATTCCATGTTACTACTCTGACAATTCATTTATGAAGGTTCAAGTCATTCTTTTCCTTGGTGCAAGGATTTGGTACAACATCATCATAACCACAGCTTGTATTGATGGCTGGAGCCGTTTCTCCAATATAATTTACCACGCCTTCTGGCCTGGGGAGCCACACATGGATTACTTTGCCTTTGTTCTGCTATTATAGTTCTCATGGGTGAAAGTACAGAGGGTGGTTTCCCATTGCTTTCTCTCCGGTTTGTGGCTGCCATTGGTTAAATCATGATTTACCTCTTCTGCCTTTTGATGACATTTCTTCCATCGAGGGTTCCACTACCTTCCTCAGGTGCTCATCTGTCTGAAGGCTTTGGCACTTGCTGAGGTTTTCCAAGTCACTCAAGTGCTTCTCAGCACACAGCATTGCAGGTGGTACCATCTACTGTCATTACAGTAGCAGGCGACAAAGCCTGACCTGACCTACAGGAGGTAGGCATGGGATTTTCAGCCACCTACCTAGCCAGCTGGGGCTTTGGGCACAGAAGGCTGGCCCTTCCCACTGTTGATATGTGGAGAAGAGAACTCCACACCAGCACAGAAAACTCAGTTCCTGGTAGGTTTACAATGATGTAATTGGGAGCAGAATTTGGGCCTGGTTTTCAGGCTCCACTAGATGCTTCAGCGGTAGTTTGTGGCTAGACTGTTACAGGTATGGGAACAAGGCGAAAATATTCTCTAGTACATTTCAAGGATGAGGGGGATGAACTTATCAGTTCACTGTGGCCAAGATCTCATTTTAAATTTTTTTTTACTTGTATTGCCCTTCAGAGCACTTTAGCATTTAGCCATGCACTGTCCATTACAGTCAAAGGGAATTAAAACATGCATAAATCTGGAGATGTGCCTGTTGTTTCTTCCCTGCACTCCATACACTCACACAATCCCTTCTGCTCAGAACAACTTGCTCAGCTACAACAGAATTATTTTAGAATTAGGGGCCAGATCCTGAGCTGGTGCATATCAGCGTAGCTCCACTGGAGGAGCAGTCGCAGGGCCGCCCACAGGATTCCGGGGGCCTGGGGTCTTCAGCAGCGGGGGGTCCTTCCATTCCAGGACCCGCCGGCGAAGTGCCCCGAAGACCCGCGGTGGGGGCCCCCCGCCGCCGAATTACCGCCGAAGCTGGACCCGCCGCCGAAGTTCAGCTCGGTCTTCGGCGGTAATTTGGCGGCGGGGGGCCCCCACCGCGGGTCTTCGGGGCACTTCGCCGGCGGGTCCCGGAACGGAAGGGCCCCCCGCCGCCGAAGACCGAGCTGAACTTTGGCGGCGGGTCCCACTTCGGCGGTAATTTGCTGGCGGGGGGTCCGTCCGCCCCGGAAGCTCCTGCGCCCAGCTCCGCAAAAGTTTTCCAGGCCCCCTGGAGCGAGTGAAGGACCCCGCTCCAGGGGCCCCGAAAAACTCTTGTGGGGGCCCCTGTGGGGCCCGGGGCCTGGGGCAAATTGCCCCTCTTGCCCCCCCTCTGGGCGGCCCGGAGCAGTCGAAGATCCATCCCATTGTTCTTAGCGCTACGTATTAGCAACAGTTCCTTTTCTGATTCCAGTTCCTGAAAACGTCAGCCAGGTAAGATGAGCATTGGTGGGAAGGGAATTGCCATATGAGCCTGTTCTTCAGGGGGTATAAATCAGCATAGTTCTGCTGTAGTCAATGGAGCTGAACCAATTTACTGGCCTACCATTTTTACTTCTTCTCTTCCTTCCAGAAATAGGCAAGAACTGAGGCACAGCATGAACTGTGGCATGTTAACTGCTGTCTTTATTTTCTCTGTAAAGGAGAGAAGGGACAAATCATGAACTGATTATATTCTTTTGTACCAAATAAATCCCATTTCAACAGCAACATGGGCCAGCGTCTGCAAACTTTGGGGATCTAATGTCAGGCACTAATTTAATGTTTAGGGACTTAAATCAACGTGGCCTTCAAAGCTACTGAGCATGTGCATCTCCATCTGGCTTCAGATAAGAACTGTGTACACCCAGCACCTTTGAAAAGCAGGTCACTTTGATTTAGTTGCCTCTCTTTAGGCACGCAGATGAGAAAAATTTGGCCTTTAATTTAGAAACATTCTTCTTTAAAAGAACATCTGTGGGGGCACTTGCAACCTGATGGCGCTTCAGGGTAACAATGGTTTGCAGGAGAGATAAACATGGAAAAGTGCCATCAGCTTAAATACATGGCAAGGAAACAGGAGCAAATGGCAGGTGTTTGCATTGTCGGTACTATGAAGTGCAGATGGTTGTATAGAATCCCCGCAGAACTCCTTGAGATTCTGGCAGAATCTCACGGGGTGTCAGTCATCTGTGTATCAATTTTGCTTCTATGTTGCACCCTTTTCTCTAACCCTTTGTCTGGTTTTCTTTTGTAAACTTACTGGGACAAAGACTATGACTTTCGAGGTGTCTGCACATCATCACATGCTTTTTGGAATCAACTGTAATATAAATAATGCTTTATAGATTCAGAGATTTTAAGGCCAGAAGGGAACATTCTAATCATCTAGTCTGACCTCTTGTATAAAACAGGCCAAAGAACCTCACCCATTAAGATCTGCCCCAAACCCATAACTTCTGCTTGGGCCATAGCATGTCTTTTAGAAAGACACCTGGTCTTGACTTGGACTCTGAGTGATGGGGAATCCAGCACATCCCTTGTGTGTCCAATTTCTAGTCTGAATGTCTCTCGCTTCAGGTTCCAACCACTGAATCTTGCTATGCCTTCGTTTGCTAGACTAAAAACCCCTCCACTGCCAGATGTCTCTTCACCATATAGGTACTTACAGAGCTGGAGCAAATCACCTCTTAACCTGATCTTCAATAAATTATATGGATTGAGCTAATTTAGTCTCTCAATATAAGACATGTTTTCCAGGCCCCTCGTCATTCTAGTTATCACTCATGATACCTTGAGCTGGGTTAATGATTCATAACAAATAATTAATTCAAGGCATTTTGCCTCTTTTTTGTTTGTTGGGAACTGGCTGTAAACCAGTCACAATTTCCTAAGAAGGGCATAGTTCACCAGACCAATGGTCCATCTAGCCCGGTATTCTGTCTTCCGATAGTGGCCAATAGCAGGTGCTTCAGAGGGAATGAACACGACCGGCAACCATTGAGTGTGAGCCATCCCCTATCATTCACTCCCAGCTTCTGGCAAACAGAGGCTAGGGACACCCAGAGCATAAGGTTGCATCCCTGACCATCTTGGCTAATAGCCATTGATGGACCTATCCATCAACTTATCTAATTATTTTTTGAACCCTGTTATAGTTTTGGCCTTCACAACATCCCCAGGCAATTTCCTCAGATTTGTTATTCAAAATTATCCTCCCAACACATTCTGTGAATAATTTTTTGGCTGATAGCTTGCTTGCAAACAGCTTACAAGGGGAATATTTGATATTCAGCATTTAAGTTGTTTTCATTTTACATGCCAGTCATGTGGTATTGTTTCTGTTCCCTGACTGGAGGAGCATAAGCCTCAGAATCAGGTTTCTAGTGTTTGATTGTGAATTCAATGTTTACTTGGCCCATATGTTCTGCAATAGCCACTGACAATTAGCTGCTTCTGGGATCATTCCTCCTGGTAAAGTCCTTTGCTAGAATGCTTGCACGCAGAAGGGTGTGTGAAAGCAGTCTATACAACAATTCTCTACAAATAAATCCATAAAAATGCTAACACAGATTAATGGATTGTCTCCCCGGTATTACGCCACTCTACTGGCAGTCGTGGGTCTGTTTACATACAGCTACGAGAATCCATGCCTTCGTCTGTAGGATTTCAGGAGCCTTTGCTTCACCATAACGATGCCACCTGCTCAAGGAATTTAACCCTTTGAGAACATATTAACATTTCACATTTATATTGCGGTCCTGCCAAGGAGTTAGCCAAGCTGGGGCCTCATTGTACAAACAGATAGTAAATGATGATCTCTGCCCCCAAAGAGCTTACAGTCTACAAGGCTGTAATATAAAGCTAAAGTCCTGGGGCATTAACCAGTATTCAGTGTCCAGCTTGGGAGCTACTTCTTACTCCTTACTCTGGGCTGTTTGTCTCTAGCTCAGCCTAACCCTATGGAATTACAGAGAGCACCCGGTGTGCATCTCGGAGGCCAGGCAATAATTGTACACGAAAGAGGACCAGCCAGTACCTTTAAATTGTTGTAATGTGAAAATAATGAACGAGGCTATAAAATCTGGGATAACGAGGTAAGACCAGCACTGTGCAGGAAAGATGCATGCATAAACTCTACGTTGAGCTACATCTCCCATGCTAGAAGCAGACAAATGCCAGTGTCTGTTCCTTATTAAGGGGCAGCTTTGAGTCTGGTTCTATTCCTATTGGAGGATTGAGTTCTACATGAAAAACGTGGCTTGAGGCACTGCACACGGGGTCTGCTGGGGTGAACTGCAACACAGCTCAGCACAGGATTCAAGGACTCAATCGATCGTAGCCCTCTGATGACGACTAGCCTTCATCGCTCGTTAGCCTTCAGCCTGAATCAGAAACTCTGTAAGAGCAAGTTGCTTTGATGAAGATTTATACCATGTTTAAAGATGCATTACTTCCACCCTGGGATATTTATTAGCTAGTTAATGGTTTTTGAGATCTCTCTATAGTTATACAGATCTGTTCCACATGATGGAGCTCTAATACCTTTAATAGATAGGAGCGATTAGCAACAAGGGCTTCCCGCACTGTCAGTTCTCTTAGAAATGGCTGGTCAGCTGATATTTTTGGCCTCTGTTCCAACGATAGGACATCGCTGAGGAAACTGAGACCCATAATGCTTTTAAATGCAACCATGGTAACTCCGTGTTATGGCTGAGATTTAAAATGCACAAAATTCAGGACATTCCATAATTGATTACCACAGAAACCAGGACCTACTCGCTTTTAAGGCATACATTAACTGGCATATACAGTACAGCGATACAAACTACTATCCGCAAGGGTTGAGTTGTGGTTGTGGCAGTCTGATATACCTTCATTTTGGCATGTCCTGGCTTTGGTGCATCTAAAATTTTGAGCTTAACAGATGATCTGACATTTAACTGTCTTGAGTTTTAAATAAGAAAAGGAAAAAGCATGAAACTTGCTGCATTAAGTGCTTTGAGATCCAGTGATGAAAAGTGCTATATAAAAGCTAGTTATTAGCAGATTGTGTGCTCAAATAAGCCTCTACCCCCGTGAAAGCCTGAGTGGTATCCCTTCCAACTACAGAAACACGCAAAAGAGATTCCCAGTTGGTGTAAATCCACATGGCTTCGATGGAGCTACGGTGATTTACACCAGGTGACGACCTGGGCTAGTCTCTTGGAAAATACAACACTCTGTAACCTTGCATTCCCTGTAAGATATACAGAAAAAATAGATTTCATATTCCTCTCCTATTGTGAGAACGTACTCTTTCCAGCAGGAGAATGGCTGTCGTGAGGGGTCTCAGGAACCACCCACCTGCATGGGGCTCTCGGCCGGAAGAAGGATGCCTTTTATTTCCTTGGAGAAGCTGTTGCCTGGGGACTAAGGATGCCCTGATTTGATCTCAGTGAGGAATGCGGGAGGGGTGGTGGTCAGGTTGCAGGCACAGTAAGTCCAGCTTCGAGATGTAGCAACTCTGCTAATTAATACATCTACTGTGGGTAGCTGGCCACCATTCAGCAGGCACACCGTCATCGGGAATTGGACTCCAAGAGACAGCACAATGCTGACTTTTCCAACACAATGGGTTGTATGGTTTGTAGAATGAGCAGTCTTTCCCCATCTCTTTGTTTTTCAAAAGCATGTTTACTGTGTCTGATTTGCTCAGAGCATCAGCCCGAGACGGGGAATAAGTCATCTCCCAGTGATTCTGACTACTGCTAGATAATGAACCGCTCCTCACCCCACTGGCTCAGCTGGACAGGCATGTGAGGTGGGGACGGGCCAAGGTTCCAGCCATGCTCATCTCTTTCTGCCCACCTGCATGAGGTGTTGTTGAGCCAGTCATGCAACATTTCTTTTTCTCCCTCTGCATCTGCAACAGGAATATGGGAATGCTGTGCAGAGGTGGCGAGTTGCTTATACCTACTTAGGCTCCTTGAGGGGAGGGGGTCACTTATGGCCTGGCCATAATCTAGCACTTAAAAAACAGCTAGAAATCAAGGTTAAAGTTTTCCCCCTGCACTCTCCTATTTCGTAGGGAAGGAGGGGAGGTGTATTCCTTAAGCATCTGTAGAGAGAATAGATCTTACACTGTTTTTGTGTGTGACTTCTCCTACGTACTTCCAGTCTACTGCAACTGGCAGATCTGGGTGCCGCATTCCCCTTTAGGTCATTGGCTTCTCAGTTGTACTTCTGGAAAATCTCAATGGAGTCATTTCATTTGTTTAACAAACAATGTCAACACTGGCAAAAATGGCTGGTCTGAGCTAATCAGAGCTCCTGCAGCAAACAGAACCATGGGAGAGGCTGACACAGCCCGTGGCCTTCACGGTGCACATTTGTGGAAATGCTCCGGAATGACAGCCCTGAATTTTTTTAGATCAACAGAAACCATTTTGTACTTCGTCATTGCATATTTTCCCCACTCCATAATGACTTCCTGCACAGATGACAAAATTCATTTAGTCAATGTAATTATTTTAGGCACAGCTGGCACAGAGTGTTTTGTTGAGCAAGTCATTGCAGGGACCTTCTTGGCCAACTGTGTTTCATCAAGCAAATAACTTTAGGCACTTCAAACAATTTTATTTCTTAGAAAATACAACTTGGAAAACATGGTTGTTTCTCTCAGAAAATTACTGCCGAGTTCTAAGGGCATCATGTTGAACCAACATAATGCATTATCCTGTGACCTAGAGATGATATATTTAGTGATGGATTTGGGTCAGACTGGCAATTCAGGTTGCCCTTTCCAAAGGGTCCCCCAAGACCAGAAATGATGGGAGAATTTCCCTGCGAGAAATGAAGAAAATTTAGTCAACCTCCCAAGAAACATACACCATGAACAACCCGAGTCACAATATGTAAACCAAACTCCAGGGAACCTTAAACATGCTTCCCCAGGGGGTCTGAACCTAGAGGTCCTGATCAACCTATCTTGCCCATATGGCTAAATGGGAGTGGGATCCCAGCTAGATTCTGTCTACGTGAGAGGAGGAAACTGTGGAGGTGAGCTGCTAGTATGGAAAGAGTTAAGAAACGCTGTGTTACCTCTCGCCATGCTCCTTGGTGGGGTTTTGGCCCCGCTTCCTGGTTGATCTGGACTCATTAAGCTTTAATCTGTCCCTTTATCCCATTTTTAAAATTGAATTCCTCAGCAGAATCATAATTGATTATTATTTATCATTTATGTTGTGGTAGTGTCCTGAGGCCTCTCACGGGCCTCAAGTGGATCGGAGCCCCTTTGTGTTAGGCACAAACATAGAGGGCTCTGCCCTACAGAATTTACAGTCTGAAATGTACAGTCTGAACCTGAAATGACCTTGATGCATGCCTAACTTTTGGCAATTTGAGTAGCCCCTTTGCCTTTAATGGGAGTAATCAACATGTATCTAGTTAAGGATGTGTGTCAACCAGAGTAGGATTGAGGCCTAAAAGACAAGAGGTAAAAGGTAAATGAAAAACAAGAGTGGGTGGGCAGGCTAGCAAAATTAATCTGATCTGTTAGCTCTGTCCCTTGCTAATACAAGAGTGTCCAAAGTGGGTGTGGATCCAGGAGTAGTTTGCATCACTAAGCAAATAAAAGCCCATTCTGAAATTTAAGGGTAAAATATGGTTGCTGTAGTAGCTAATATCGTCTATCATAACACTGTTGCTAAAATAAAATACTAGAATGGGATGCATATTTCCAGCAACAGCTACATTATCAAACCAGACGGGACCATTGGAACCATCTGGTCTGACCAGTTGACACAGGCTAATATGCATGTGTGATGGGGTGTACAAGCCCCACTCTGAGGAGATGAAGGTTAAAGAGAAGCTCTGGGCCCAGAAAGCCCCTGCTGGCCATGCTCACAGTGGAGGCAGCTCAGCTCAGTCAGGGCAGATGGAGCAGGGGAGCCATTGTGTGGTGCAGGATCCTACCGAGAAGCCGCAAAGGCCCCACGCGGCTGGGCCCAGGCCTCACTGCCAAAGTGCCCCAGGCCTTTAATGATGATGAGATGTGACTGAGAGAGGAAGGCCCTTTGGAGCACAGAGAGGGAGGACTCCAGGGGGGACTCAGAGGTGAACCAGGGACACCAACAGAGGAACAGAAGCAGGAATAGAAAGTGGCTTAGGGAGCAGACATAAGGGCACCCAACCCCTTGGCTGCACATTTCAAATTATTGTTTCATTGGGCCCTGGTTTGGAACTAGTGGAGCAGGGAGGGCCCAAGTTCCCCTACCCATGGCTGGTGACTCCAGCTGTTGACTCCATCCACCAGGCGACACAGCCCAGAATATCACCTCTAGGCAATATTCCCGGGTGGAGATGACAAACTCCTCCCTTCCCCCGACATGTGATGGAGAATGCAGGCAATGCCCAGGTCCTGCTAAAAGGACCCCTGGAATACTGACTGGACAACCCTCGGGAGGTCATGGGTACAAAAAAGCTTTTGAAATGGATGCTGGAGAACCAGCAACAACTGGTGGCCCAGCAACAGCAAGGGTACATACTGCAACAGATTGCAGTCCAGCAGGAACAACAAGCAGCCCAATGGCTAATTCGGTAGCTGGTGGCCCAGCACCAGGCATAACAGGAATGTCTGATCCAGCCGGTAATGACGCTATTGCAGCCTCAGGGAGCATCCAATTCCACAGTGCTTGGACACTTAGGATACGCCCTTCCCATCATTCTGACCATCTGGCTTACAAAAATGGGCCCTGGAGATGACCCTGAAGCCTTCCTGGTCACCTTTGAGTGGGTGGTCACTGTGGCGCATTGGCCGCCAGAACATTAGGCTGTCTTGATAGCCCCATACTTGACCAGCCCTATGCAAGTGACCCATTGGAGCTGGACCCAACTGAAGCATTAGACTATGCCACAGTAAAAGCGGACATACTTGCCTACTGAGATATCAACCGTGAGATGTTCCACCAGAGATTTCTCAGAGAGCTACCCAAATGGAGCCTGTCCCTGGATGGTGGCCCAATGCCTGAAGGAAAAGTGTTGGCACTGGTTGGAGAAATGGACCAGAGTATGGGTGGCACAGGCTGTAGTGTTAAAGCAGTTTTCCCAAATTCTCCCAGCCACTGGGAAGGAGTGGGTGAAGTACCACAGACCATTGACTCTGGAGGAAGCCATGACCCTGATGGAAAATTACACGGCAGCTGAAGGCCTGGCCTCACTGACCCTTAGGTGGGGGGCCCTCAGTACTTTTTGCCATACAGGGGGTCCCCTAAGCCTCCACTGGATTCCTGCCCTTTGAACTTCTATATGGGAGACAGCTCAGAGGATTTTGGTCCCCCTCTGGAAAGCCTGGGAAGAGCAGGAGTCTCGGGTCAGAGCCCAGTGCCATATTTGCTTCAACTACACAAGAGACTGAAGACACTAGGGGTCTCTGCTGAGGAAAACCTGTCGAAAGCCCAGCAAATACAGGAACTTGCCTATAACCCGGGAGCCTGGTTGCAAACTTTGGAACCAGGCTGTAGGATGTTGTTACTACTCCCGAGTCTAAACTCCGAGTCTAAACTATTGGCCCAATGGCAGGGCCCATTTGAAGTGGTGAAGAGAGAGGTCCAGTTGACTATGAGATCGATCAGCCCAGGAGATGGAAGGAAAGGCCGATTTACCATGTCAATCTTCTGAAGGCCTGGAAGGGTCAGGAAGGCATTCTGATAGCCCTGAGTCCCCCGGAACCCAAGTGGGACTTCAAGCCGCACCATCACCAGTGCCAGTGGGGTTGGAGCGGAGCCTGGCACAGCAAGCCCAGTTACTGCAGTGGTGTTCTCAGCCCTACCAGGAAGGGTGCACCTAATCCACCACCACATTGTGATGACCCCTGGACAGAAGGTACATGAGACTCATTTTGATCACTGCCAAAGAATAGGTGGGCAATGGTTTGAGAGGAGCTCCAAGCTATGCCGACCCTAGGGGTTGTCGAGGAGTCCTGCAGGGAATGGAGGATTCCCATTGTACTAGTGCCAAAAAACAGTGGCACAACCTGATTCTGTATAGACTTCAGAAAGGCCAATACCATATCATGCTTTGATGCCTACCCAGTGCCCCAGGTGGATGAGCTATTAAAGGGAGCACCAAGTACATTTCCATGCTGGACTTAACAAAGGGTTATTGGTAAATCCTGCTGATGAGGACATCCTGGGAGAAGAAAACCTTCCCAACAGCTTTTGGCCTCTATCAATTCATCACGATGCCCTTTGGCCTGCACGGCGAGGCTACAATCTTTCAGCGACTAGTGGTCTAGGTGCTGTGACCCCACAACCAGTACGTGGCTGCCTGTGTTGATGACATAGTCATTTACAGTAGCAGATGGGAGGCCCACCTGCATCACATCACG
Organism: Mauremys mutica; assembly: GCF_020497125.1. Lineage (NCBI taxonomy): Eukaryota > Metazoa > Chordata > Testudines > Geoemydidae > Mauremys > Mauremys mutica. The sequence continues at coordinate 202,218,559 of NC_059074.1, forward strand.
GCGGTTGTCCAAGCTCTGGAGAATGCCGGACTTACCACAAACCTGGAAAAGTGCTGCCTGGGGCAGAGAGAAGTGACATACCTTGGGTACACAGTGAGGCGGGGCTGACTACACCTCCTTTTGGATAAAGTCCAGGCACTGACTGATTGCCCAGCCCTTGCAAACAAAAAGCAGATTGGCTATTATAGATGTTTTGTGCCTATCTTTGCCACAATAACCACCCCGCTTATAAACCTCGTAAAGAGGACCCCACCCAGGAAGGTGCAATGGATGGAGCCATGTGACAGAGCCTTCTAGACTTTGAAGGACCAGCTAATCCAGGGGCCAGTTCTTTTACCTGATTTTCCCAAGCCATTTATCCTACAGACAGATGCATCAGAGGTGGGCCTCGGTGCCATGTTGTCCCCAGAAGCAGACAGCGAAGAACGCCCGACATTATATTTTAATATGAAACTATTCCTCCAAGGGACAAACTCCAAGGTGCTCCACCGCCTCGGAAAGGCATAAGCAAACATTGATTTTTTTTCTTTCTGGATGGGGGAGGAGAGCAGGAGAAAGATCCACCACTGGGTTCTAGCTTGAAGGGGAGGCTGTGTGATATAAGCCCCACACCGGGGTGGAAAGGGTTAAGGAGCAGCTCTGGGCCCAGAAAGCCCCGCCTGGGCACCCCTACTCAGCCTGGTCACGGTGGAGGCTGAGATCCAGGCTTTTCAATCATGGAGGTACTACCTGGTGCGGACACCAAGCCCCTCCCTCAACAGCATGCTACGTCGTCATTAAGATTCTATCAGTGGAGTTATTCTCATGGCCATTCAGATCACGTTAGGCTGGGATTCATCTAACAGTCTGTTCTCCATTACCTAGACTGTAACTCCCAGGAAGGTTAACAGTGCTTATGAGGCCACATAACTTTTAAGGAGCTGATTCTTCCATTATCAGATCATTTCACTATTGTTAACAAAAAAGGTTTAAGTATCTGAAGTTAGTTTAGATCAGCCAAAAGCATCATAGTTTTTTGGAAGGCTAAAAATATTGTTTTTAAATGTTTTAAAAGGGCCAAGATATTTAAAGTGTAGCTCAGCTAAAACGGGAACTTAGAAGCCGAACAACTTTGTGTGTGTGTGTGTGTGTGTGTGTGTGTGTGTGGTTTGACACTACAGATCCCAAATGGATGCCTATAGTTTTGATTTTGGCTTTGGCCCATAATAATAGGCAACCTAAACAAGTGTGTCTTTGGTGACCCCCAGTGCAAGGGATAGAGAGGCGGATCTAGAGGCGGATCTAGAGGCACACTCGGTAGCACAGTGATGGGTGGAGCAGCCTTTCTACATCTGAATATAAAAGAGCTGGACAAACAAGCCCAGGAATAAGGATGGTTTGCACCATCTGACTTCTGCGTTATGCACCTGATGGCATTGGAAGAATGATGATGATTTATTTTAGACCATACCCAAAAGGAGTTAATTTTCCATATATAGTTCAGAGGAGGCTGAAATTTTGTGAGAATTTGGCTCCTTTTAATCCAATTTGGCACTATTGAGCCCGGATTCAACCCTGAACTCAAACCACAACCTAAATGTAATCTGGATCCAGATGTAAACACGGTCTTTCCAATTCATTTACATATATATAGTTGAACTGAAATGTTTATTAAAAACTAGCCAAGATCTCCTCCTATTAACAGAATATACATGAATGTAATAGGATAGATTATGTTCTCATTTACTCGTTTGTGGTTACACTTATGTTACCAGGGTTGCAGAGGTTCAACCAAGGGCGTGTCTACATGGTAGGATAATGCGCTTTATGGGAGGTGGGGGGTGATTTCTAAAGTGCACTAATGTGTTGCACATTCATTGGCCCATGTAGACTTTGCTGTGCACTACAGGTTCCCAAGTGCACTTCAATGTAGTATTGTTTCAAGCAGCATTAATTAAAGCATGCTAGCAGAGTCTACATGGTGCAATTAATATGCAACATGTTAACGAGCTTGAGAAATCATACCCCCATAGAGCACATTACTCCACGGTGTAGACAAGCCCTAACAGTAAATAACTATCTAAATACATCTGAATGCAAAATATTTACATTCTCTCCCATTATTAGATTTCAGGTCTGCTATAGCTGAGTTACCAACGTTTACAGGCCATGATTTCGCAAAACACTTTGGTGACTTTCCGTATCCTACTGTAAGTGATTTAGGTGCCTAACTCCCATTGATCCCAGTCGATTCTCTGCAACTTCGTTAACTCAGCCCAAGGTTATGGGCCTATTACAGAAGTGGATGGGTGTGGCACTTCGGCCTGCAATTTGCAGAGGCTCAGATTAGATGATCATGATGGTCCCTTCTGGCCTTCTAGTCTGTGTATTTATGAGCTTAGCCTGCTTAGGCACTGTTGATTATGCCATTATTAAGCAATTAAATTTAAGCATCAGCGCAGTCCCATTCATGACAAATTAAAGCATGTGCTTCAGTTCTTTGCTGGATCTGGGCCAAAGGTGTGTTCTATCTTGAAAAGCTTACACCTTGGCTCAATTTAGACATTATGAAAGCGTTGCACAGATTTTTCTTTCCACAAATATTTTCATAAATTTTTTTGGTAGGAATATTTGTTGACATGGTGAGTTTCAAGGTCATATTGCAGAATATTTGCTGAAAGCAAATTTCAAATATGAGAGGAGTCATACCAGACACCTAACTCTAATCATGTGACAGAAATGTACCAGGTTACTTACGTGTCCAACCATATCAACTTGATTTCTGAATATTTTCAAGGAACTGCTTTGTGAACCACCTGTCATTTAGACCAAGAATTATTTAGTATGTAATTTTGGGCAATGAATCCATTGGCAGAAGTCATTATACGGTTGCTGCTAATTTGTGAAAAAAATAAGAGGCAAAGTTTTTCAAATAAATGATTTGCAATATACAGTTTTCTGGGTAGGCCAGGGAGTGAAAATTCTCTATCGTTTCTCTCACTAGTGGTTCTCAAATGTTTGTAGTGGTGACCCCTTTCACATAGCAAGCCTCTGTGTGCGACCTCCCTTTTAAATTAAAAAAAACTTATTTACATATTTAACACCATTATAAATGCTGGATGCAAAACGGGGTTGGGGTGGAGGCTGACAGCTCACGACCCCCCATGTAATAACCTCGTGACCCCCTGAGGGGTCCTAACCCCCAGTTTGAGAAGCCCTGGTGGAAATGCAAGAGCTCCATCTGTTGTTCACTTTATACAGTTGTCCTTCTACTGAGTTAAGCAAAAGGAGAATATAAATAAAAACAAATGCTTAGTAGATTCTGATGCATCCTAAATGCCTACCTGATAGCTATATATATCCTGCTTCATGGATTCTGTAATTTACGTGTCCCTCTGTCTGGGCTTCTTGGAGTAGCAAAACTTGCAAGATGGAAGACCAAAGCATGCTTGTTTCACCCATTGAAGGCTGCTGAGTGGTTGTGGGAGGGTGTAACCAATTCGTTTGAATAAACTGTTCATAAGATTCCACTTTGAGCGATTTGTAATCCTTATTTAATCAAACGTCGTCATAAAGACCACTTTTTCGGGCCTGGAAAGTATGGAGATGAGGTGTTTAGACAGAGGCCCATTTACATGAAAAATATGCATGCTGTGGTGCACCAAGAAAAAAGCAGGCTTTATCTGATATTTTAGAGCTTTTTACTGTGTGTTTCCCTCTGTTTTACATTGTGATAGATTGCCCTGTTACATTCATAAAATATGATTGTGCGAGGTTAGTTAGTTTGTCAAGCACCCTGGGGTGGAATTCCCCTCTGTGCAGAGAGCTAGCACACAGCGTGGGCACCACCGACCCCCTATCTGGAGCTTTTAAATGATGCATAACTCTATCGCTAACTTTCTGCACAGGAAGGATTTTTCACCCACAAGATATTTAAGTTCTAGGAGGAAAAAGCTCAAGAGGTGCTGCAGTTTAATAGACAGGGAACAAGATTGGGAGGCAGGAGACCTAGATTGTATTTCCAGCTCTGCCACTGACCTGCTGTTTGACCTTGGGCAAGTCACCTCTCTTTTACCTCCCATCCTTTGTGCGCTCACTATTCAGGGTATATTTTCACTGCAGGGAAAAAGATGCATTCTTAGCCCAAGTGAGCTAATTTGGGAGACAACAGCAGTGAAGACATGACAACTCTGCTTTTAACTTGGGTTTGCCACTCTGAGTCCAACGCCAGGCTTCCCTACAGGCTTTAGCTTGAGCTGCTAACCTGAATTGGAAGCAAAGCTGCCATGTCTTCACTGCTATTTTAACCTGGTGACTCCTGCCAAGTAGCCAGCTCTAAAGGGGTCCCACTTATGAAGAACGGGCACTAATCTAACTTCTGCTCCTCAGCTTGCAGGTCGCTGGGGACAGGGATGATGCTCAGCTCCTGGGCCACCTCCACCATCGAAGAAGTTGCCCAGGCGGCTCCTGATGGCCTTCACTGGATGCAGCTTTATATCTACAAGGACCGGGAGGTCACCAGGTCACTCGTGCAGCGTGCTGAGAGAGCAGGCTACAAAGGAATCTTTGTGACGGTGGACACGCCACTCCTTGGCAAGCGCTTTGACGATGTACGCAACAAATTCCAGCTTCCCCCGCACCTCAGGTACTTACCAGCCTGCTGCTCCGGAAAGTCCATTTTCAGCTAGAACATACGCACCTGTTGCTGCTGCTGCTGCTGCAATGTTGTGTGTGGTTTTGGGTTGTTCCCTTCTGGGAGGAGGAGGTTCTTCCAGGTCAGGTGCGTCACATTTTCCTTTACGACTCAGGAGCTGAGCAAGCTTCCTCTGTCATGCTTTCTCCTCTGCCACTTCTAGGAGTGTACTTGAGACCAACACTGAGGTAAACGGTCTTGAGTATCAGTGGGAGTGTTAAAAGCAGTGGGGAGGGGGGAAGGGGAACTCCTCCTGATTAAAAACAAACAAATACAAGTACATAAAAGGTTGTTACAAGGAGGAGGGAGAAAAATTGTTCTTATTAACCTCTGAGGATAGGACAAGAAGCAACGGGCTTAAATTGCAGCAAGGGCGGTTTAGGTTGGACATTAGGAAAAACTTCCTAACTGTCAGGGTGGTTAAGCACTGGAATAAATTGCCTAGGGAGGTGGTGGAATCTCCATCATTGGGGATATTTAAGAGCAGGTTGGACAAACACCTGTCAGGGATGGTCTAGATAATACTTAGTCCTGCCTTGAGTGCAGGGGCCTGGACTAGATGACCTCTCGAGGTCCCTTCCAGTTCTATGATTCTGTGAAATCTGGATCTTGTAGTGTAATGAGTTGGACTGGAGAAAGAGGATCCAGTTTCAGGAGGCACCTTGTTCAGCCTGCCACCAGGGGATTCCACGCTGAGTCAGGATTGCTGGCTTTCAGCACATAACATGAGTCACTCAGCACACACAACGAAGATCTGTTTCCTACAACTCTTCCTGTCTGCTGCATCACTTACTGCTAATGAAACAAGTCTTACCTGTGAGCCTCTGCACGGTCAGACTGGGTAGAACATTTCTGAAACAGTTTTGCCCAAGTTGTAGAATTACCTTGATGGCAATCTGCTTTTTCACCGAATTAACCCTGTAAAACCTTCTAAAACCAGGGGATTATTTTAAACACTGAAATAGTGTAATTCAAATGAAAAACACAAAAAGACATCCGCGTAGCTTTTTGTTTCAGAGCCATAGGTGAAATTCTCCAGTATGACGCTTTTGTCCAGTGATCTGATAACTTTTTCTTGGCTTCAGACTTTCAGCAAAGTTTCTGAGTAACAACAAGGTGCCATTGTGCACCGAAATGCGTGTAAGACAACATTCATTCAAGCGTTGATCTGCATTTCAGAGTCCAAGAAAAACAGTTATTGCTATAATCGGCTCCGTGGTTCTGTTTTTTCCTACCCACCCCACAAACCAAGTGCTAAAAAGCTGGATCTTACTGGGAGGAAGGAGGACGCAGACTGTTCCCTTCTCATTTTCTTCTAATGCTACGATTAGAGCGGCACAATGAAAGCCTAAAACCAGGTGAAATTCAGCTAGTTTCAGGTACGAACAGAGAAGTGAAACCAGCCGGTTTCATGTGAAAATTGCTTGGTTCCTAGAGCTGTTCATTAAAATTCAAAATGAAACTTCCTGCCATCACAGAATGGGCCCAGTTTCTGAACAGGCAGCTAGATTAGAGTGCACCACAGAAGAGCTTGGTACTATTCCTGGCTTTGCCACTGGGTGACTTGGGTAAGTCTCTTGTCTATTAAGACAATGAGCTCTTTGGAGCAGCGCCTGTCTCTTACGAGGTGTATGTACAGCACCTAGCACCACTTAGTGTCTCTGGGTGTTACCATAATACAAATAACAACAGTATACTTTCTGGTATGGAGTGTCGTGGATTTCTTTTTTGTGTTTCACAAGGAAAGTAGAATCAACTGATTTGACGTCATGCTTGTTGGACAAATGAAATGATGAATCTTCACAACCCTTTGCAAGGCTTAAGGACTGTGAACCCTCCTGTACCCATATGCAAGGCATAGAGCTTAACAAAGCCCAATGTGATCCTCCCACCCAGTTTTGGAATGCTAAACTGTGCAATAGTGTTCAGCCACTAGGTGGCACCCTGTGCATCATTCCTTACTTGAGTTAGTGTAGCTATAGGCAAGAGGGCATTGAAGGATGGTTATGAAAGACACACCTCTGGTGTATCTCTCAGTGAAATAAGTTCTGTAGTCGGCCCATATCTGGTATAAGAGTCTGACCTGCTGTTAGTAGCCCTGCAACCTACTGTGTACAAGAATTACGTGGCATGCCCCTTTTCATCTTACTCAAAAAACAGTGGAACCTTTATTTGCTCAAACTTTCCAGAAATATTCACCTTCAGGCAGTGACTGTGCAAGGAAAATTTCAGCCCAAAAGATATGCAGTGTTGTTGTAGCCACGCTGGTCCCAGGATACTACGGAGACAAGTTGGGTGAGGTGTTATCTTTTATTGGACCTACTTCTGGAGAGGGGAGGAGTTAGTCCAATAAAAAAATAGTACCTCAATCCCAAAGGTAAACATTTCAGAAAGTTATGTACAACTGTAAGAAGGCGTGTTTGAATGGAAACTGTTAAGCAACCTTGATTGTTAGCAATTGCTGCCACTCCCACTCCTACTATAATGCTAATGAACCTTTGTGAGCTCATCTGATGAACCAGACTATGAAGATTGCACTGGGGAAAATCCCCTTGATATCTCTCTTGCTTCAAGCTAACTCTTGAAATGTAAGTGGGTTAACTAAAGCCTGGTCTACACCTAAAACTTAGGCTATGTCTACATGTCAGACCTTACAGTGGCACAACTGTACCACTGTAAGGTCTTCCTCTATGCCTATGGGGGAGAGCTGTCCCCCAGCATAATTAAACCACCCCCAATGAGCGGTGGTAGCTATGTCAGTAGAAGAGCATCTCCCGCCAACATAGCACTGTCCACACTGGGGCTTTTGTCGGTGAAACTTATGTTGGTCGTGTGTGTGTTTTTTTTCACTGACCGATATAAGGCTAATGTAGACAAAGCCTTAGGCCGGCCTAGCTGTGTCCCTCAGAGCTGTGAGACATTTAATGCCCTGGGCAACATATTAGGTTGACCGAATCCCCACTGTATAAGGAGCTAGGTTGAGGGGAGAATTCTTCCATCGACTTAGCTATTGCCTCTGAGAAGTGGATTGCCTACATTGATGGAAAAAACCCTTTCTGTTGAGGTAGGAAGCGTCTACACTACAGTGCTACAGCGACACAGCTGCAGTGTAGACATGGCCTCATTGTCTACACTACAGGGATGTAGCTACAGCTGTGCTGCTGTAGTGCCTGTAGTATACTCTTAGGGATACCTGTGGGCCAGATCCACTGGGTGAGATCCTGGCTGCATTGAAGTCAACAGGCTTCAATGAGATCAGGATACACTCATTGTGTTTAATGGGCCTTGGATTAGGCCCTAAAATAGCAGCTCTGGTCCAGCAGAAGGAGCATCTATGTATTTTAGGTACTTACATGGGCCCCGTTATCATAGTATCTGAACTCATCACAATCTTTACTGTATTTATCCTCACAACATCCCTGTGGGAGGCAGGGCTATGGTGTTATCCCCATTGTACAGAAGGGGAACTGAGGCACAGAGAGACTTGGTGACTTGTCCAAGGTCACACAAGAAGCCTGTGGCAAAGAAGGGACTTGAATCCACTGTTCTAACCGCTGGGCCATCCTTCCTCTTCATAGGTTCTATTCCTGACCCTAACACCGACTTGCTATTGGACTGGGGCCTGATCTTACTTCCCTTGAAAGCAAGGGGAGTGTTGCTATTGATTGCAATGATAGCATAGGCCCTTTATATGCAAGCTATGAGACACATGACTGGCCAATTATATTTTTTTTGGTTGATATTGAATACTATCCTAAATGCGAGGATATGTGCCTTTGCTAACTGCGTGTGATGGGGTGTATCAGTCCCTGAGGCCCCCTGCTGGAGGCCTCTCAGTCCTACCACACCCCATCCCAGAAAAGGAGCAGCAGAGGTGACTCCTCCAGGCTTCCTAGAGTGGCAGCGTGGAAGCAGCCAATTAGAGGCTGCAGGGGTAGCCAATCACAGCCCATTAGGCTACTATAAAAAGGAGCTGTTGGACAGATCAGACCAATTACTGGCTGGATCCTGAGGAGCAAAGAAAGTGCTCCTGGCTGGTTGCAGCAGCTCCAGGACTGGACAGAGCACTGCCAGCAGGGACCTGGGAAGCAAGGAAGGTGCTCCTGCTGACTGCAGTGACTCAGCAAGACTTCATCCCTGAGCTAAAGGGGAAGGTACAGGTGAAGGGACCATGGGGAAGTGGCCCAGGGAACATTAGCCACAGAGTTAAAAGGGATGCAGCAGGTGGCTACCATTTATAGGGTCCCTGGCTTGGGACTCGGAGTAGTGTGTGAGCCCAGCAGGTACCCCTCCGCCAGTCGCAGGCAGAATGGCCAAAGCCCTGAAGAAGGGGAATTTACACAGGCCCCAGGGAGCGGGCTGAAGACCCCAAAGCGGGTCAGCATTTGTGGACTTCGATAAGGACTGAGCCCAGGGACAGGGCTACCGATAGAGACATAGCTAATGGCACTGTGAGAGGTCCTGTTAGACTGTGTACCCCAGAAGGGGTTGGCTTGTGTTACACACCCACAGACGGTGTGTGACTCGGCCGGCGGGCTGAGTCGCTGAAAACCTGCTTGAGAAGTTAACAGCCTAACAGGGGTCACCACAAGTGATGCAGCTAGAGAGAGAGAGTGCAGGCACACACCCACCCGATAGGAGGCGCTCACGGGAGATGACCGGCCTCATCACACTGTGCAATATGAGCATCCGATCCTGCCATAAGATCTGTACCAGTGAAGGGATCCGCTGGCATGGAACTCATTGCAGGGCGAATGTGGGTTTTTTAAGGTTTTTTTTTTAGTGTAATTTTCTTTTGTCTCTGTGTAATGTTAGAATGAAAAATTTCAACACTGACGATTTGGCATTTTCCTCCGAGAAAGGCTACGGCGAAAATAGCGGACTGGCTGTTTATGTAGCCCAAGCGATTGATCCGTCCGTCAAGTGGGAGGATATTAAATGGCTCAGAGGACTGACATCTCTGCCGATCGTCGCTAAAGGAATTCTCCGAGGTTTGTAGCAGTGAAGGTTCAGCAACAGGCTCTCGTGAGGCTTCCTTTATTTAAATCAACTACTGATAGAAATAAACACTTTTATGTTGCTTTATTGGCACAGATTTTTCTGTAGGATGAATGTATAGACATAGAATAGACATAGGGAGTGCATGATTTTCCTTTATCTTTAAAAAAATATTCTTATAACATAGGCCACCATAACTTTAAGCAAATGCTGAAATCTCCTGGATTTTAATGGGGATTACATGCATGCTTCAATGATTTGCTGAATAGGGAGGAGTTGCCCAACTGAAGCCTATACCAGCTGAAACAAACGGTTTCTTCTTCCTAACTGGGGGCTGGATTGGGAAGTGCTAACTGTCTTTCCGTGCCAACCAGTTCAATGGGAGTTGAAGGGCATTCTCTCTGCTTTTCTTTCTCATGTAAACTCTTCTACAGCATGCCTCATTGTGCTATGGGAGTCTCTCCCAATGTTATGAAGCATATGCATAGATGTATATTGCTCTCTCTTTTCCTCCTGGTCAGCAGAGGCTGGACATCATTATTTTTCCAGTTGTAGGAAGGCTAGGGCAAAGATGTGGGTATTGTAGTAGGCACTGAAGGCATTGTTGGAGGTCTGTGGTCATCCTGGCCAGGAAATGCTCATCGTCTTCAGTGATTGGACCCTAGGAGAGTGCGAGCTAACAAAAATTATATCCTGCTTCTCCATCACACAATGCATGGTTTTTATGGGCTTCTGACATCAGTGCAGTTACAGAGCTGTAACCTGGGTAATGGCAGAGAATTAGCACCAAGCCCGGCTGCCGTGCATAGTTACAGACCATCTCACCACTACTATTAAGCATTTACTTGGTATAGAATTTTGTGGACCTAATTCTGATCTCACCTGTGCTGGGGTAAAGTGGGTGCAGCTCCCTGGAAACCAATGGAATTAGACCAATGTCAGTGATGTCAGAACCAAGACCGTAGGTAGCTACTCCTCACATTACTCTTGCAATGAGATGAAGAGGGCTAGGTTGTGTTTTTGCTCACGCAGGTTTCTGATCACCATAACTCTGCTGACCTCATTGTAGTAACTCCTGATTAAGTAAGTAATTGAATCAAGCATGGAGATGTTGTGGCCAGCCCAAGGTCTCATGGCAAGCTAGTCACAGAACCAGGAATTAGCATTCAGTACTTCCCTATTGCGAGTGCTGTCCCGGGTGCTCTACATCACACTGCCTTCCCGAGAGACCACCACCACCTGCAAACAAATCAGTGATGTATATGGGACCCTTCAGCTCAGCTCTCTTCACATACTGCTCTGCAGACTAGACAGTCAAAGGTTGGTTTGAGTTATTAACTATTGCAGTGGCACTTAGGAACGTCATTCCTGGGGCAGAATCCCATTGTGTAGGTGCTGCATACGCCCCCACCCCCGAGGGTTGTTTTCTGTAGAAATCAAGTTTGTATTGCTTTGTGCAGATCCCGTACACCATGTATTATTGCAACACAGTTCTGCCTAATGTCAGAGATTCTCACAGCTCATTTACATGCATAAGGGAAGGGTCATTGTCCCGCTTGGAGTCAGGATACTTGGCTTCAGTTCCTGACTCAGCCCCTGTCTTGGTGTTTGGATACGTTGTTTGACCGCTCATGCGGTGAACCCATCTATAAAATATGAACAGTAATGTTTCAACGTCACAAGGATGCTGCGGGACGTAATTAGCATGTGGAAAGGACTTTGAGATCCCGTTAAAAGGTTTTTTAGTTTGTGTGTGTGTGTGCATGCTTAGATACTATGGTAGTGGGCACCATGGAAGTACTATAAATAGTTCTACATGTTTACCTACTTTAATATGTCAAACTCCATAAGATTCCATCTATAGTACTTATAAAGCCCCCCAGTGCCATAGTTGCTGAGCACTTCACAGTCTTTACTATATTTATGCTCACAACAGCCCTGTGTGGTAGGGAAGTGCTATTATCCCCATTGTACAGATAGGAGGATTGAGGCACAAAGAAGCGTTGGGTAAAATGGTCAGAAATATTCATGTGACTTAGACACCTAAGTGCCTGTGTCACTTAGGTACTAAGTCCTATTGACTTTTGATGAGACTTAGGCTCCTAAATCCCATTTTCAAAAATGACTTAGGCACTTAGAAGGCTTGGTCATTTAGGGTCATATTTTCAAAAACGCCAGAGTGACTTGATCAAGGTCACTCAGTCTGAGCCAGAGCAAAGACTAGAATTCTAAGTCTTAGACTATGGCCCTAACCATTACACCATTCTCCCTCTGTCTAAGTTCTAGATGACCCTCATTTTCCATTTTAACTGATATTCCCAAATCAATAAAATATTCCATTTTCCATAATTGTATAAGCATTCATATGTTGGCATTAATTTAGGGTGAATCTGAAATCAGCTATGACAGGAAACGGGAACAAATGGATGTATTCTACCCATGGTGCGTACAGACCCAAGCTCAGCTCTGAGTTACACGCTGCATGTGTAGAAGTGAGAACGGGATTTTTTTTGTTTCTTTCTGAAGCTTCTGTAATCAGTCAAAAGCCATCTGAACATAGTGAAGTGATTACACACTGTAATGATATTAATAATTTCAGACTACAGTAAAACACACAGCAGCAGGATTGTCTTAAGGATGATGAATTGCAGATCAGTGTGATGAAAGTACATGCCAGCCACCAGAAGAGATGTATAACTGCCTACTCAGAGCTACTTATCTCCTCCAATGTTCCGGGTGATACAAATGGGGCTAACTTTAAATCTGGTCAGGCCACAATTTATGGACACAACTGTTTGCAGGCTGGTGCAAGGCCCAGCTATTAGGAGACAGAGCCACTGGGTAGATTCTCATTAACAGAATATTTTTACAGATGCTGTCATTGCTACATGGACAGCCCTAATTAACTGCAATGTCTGAAGGGCTGACGTTTGTTTCTTGCAGCTGATGATGCTAGAGAAGCTGTGAAGCACGGCGTAAATGGGATCCTGGTGTCAAACCATGGTGCGCGCCAACTGGATGGTGTGCCAGCAACTGTGAGTATTGGTGAAACCACTTAGGAATGGCACTTGGGAATCTGTTTAGTAACTTTAATTGCATCTACAGCTGCTTGCTAACTTGTTCTCTCTCTCCCTCTGCCTCACCGCCCCCCCTGCTCCTGCCCTGCACATGTGGTTACTGGAGAGGAAACATGTAAACGTGTGCTATATTTTTTAAGCTCCAATGGGCTGTCTCTTTCAAGGTCCCTTAGAATTTCACAACGTGCATGTAGGCACTCGTAGCCTCTTACTGGTGTGTGTGAGGGCAGCTTGTGGATTTCTTTCTTCTAAGAAATCAAACCAAAAGCCACAGAAGGATTAACATGTGGGCTGTTGCCTCTGGGAACCTGGGCAGCCTGCCCTGGCTGCAGGGCTCAGGAAAGCAATCCAAAGGAGTGGTTTCAGGTTAGCTCATTTAAGAACCCAATAAAAGGAGAAAAGTAGTCCTTGATGCTTGGCATGCCATGGATCATTCAAAACTTTAACTGCACTAGGAGGCGCAAGTGGGTACGTGTCTTCTGACACGTTGAAACAATGTCTTACCCCATGCTACCTGATGGCAATACAACACAATGGAATGTGGAATAAATAATGTAGCAGGAGGCCAGAGGTCACAGCTAAATAATTTGTTGAATGGATTAGCCAGGGTGAGAAGCCAGCTATAGCTGAATTAACTCCGATATCTCCATTTTACTGTAAGCAGAAAGTCTGCATTTGTTTGGGGGGTTGAGCCTTAGTGAACTCCTTCCCACTCCCATCTGTGTCTGTTCCCTCTGATGTCCATGAGCCCACAGTCTTTGGTGATCATCCACTTACACTAAGAATGATAGGCCCCAGCAACTTCTGTATTGTTACCTTCTCCTAGCCATATCAGTTAAGGATAGAGGCCTGGAATTCTGAGGATTTTATGCTAATTAGGCAATATTCTAACATGCAGATTTGAATATGCATTTCCTCATTTGAATAAACCTTCCTACTACCAAATCTATGGAAGGTCTCCTGCTCACCACACCTAGCTTTCCTCTCCTTGGAGTTTCTCTACCCTTTCCCCCTTCCTTTCTAGTTTCCCCCATTCACTCTCTCTCTGGCTCCTTGCTGCTTGAGATTCCTGAACTCCTGAGAGACTGTGTGACAAGCAGGAGATTCAGATGGATGCTCAGGTGGGCGGGAGAGGTTGCCCAAAATCAAGTCTTACAGGAAACCAGGAGTCTTAATAGAACTGGATGAAAATGGGAAAAAGAATTTGCAAAAAAATTTCAAACTTGGATCAATGCAACAAAATTTGTTCCCGCTCCCCACCCCCAAATGTATGGAATATTATTTCAAAGTTTTCTGAATTTTAAAATTTTTGAAATTCTTAGTATTTGTTTCCATTTCCTCCCCACCCCTCTCTTTTACCACCTAGTGCAATAAACTGAAAAAATCATGTCCAGACTTGTCCCCCCCGCTTTTCCTTTTGATACGCTAAAACTTTTCAAAACCTACTGAAAAGCTACGAGGCAGCAAAAGGAGAAATGAAAATTCCAAAGTCTGACACTTTGACTTTTCATTACTTCTCCAACTTTGGAAACCTTGCAGAGTCGTTGAGGCCGGGTCTACCCTGCCACTTACTTCGGTGTAACTTACCTCGCTCAGGGGTGTGAATAAGCCACCCCTTTGAGTGACGTAGTTATGCCTACTTAAGCACTGGTATAGACAGTGCTATGTCAGCGGGAGAGCTTTCTCCCGCTGACATAGCTCCACCTCTCGCAGAGAAGAGTAATTGGGGAAATTGTTGCTTTTGATGGAAAAACTGGAAAGCTTGATAAAAATGTTTTCACAGTAGCTCTCCGTTCTGAAGCACAAGCTGTTTTTCACTGAAAAACATTTTGAATGAAAAATTTCCAGGATTTGTGTTAGAACATCCCTTCCTTCCCTTAGAACCCTTTGATCTCTTCCTTCCTTCCTCTCTGGGGGGCCTGCCAATTCCCACCATTAACCCTCCTCCCCAGATCCTGTTGGTGTTACACAAATGACCTTTTTCTAGTTTTTCAGAAGAAACCGTATCTTAGCTTTCTATTCTAGCTATGATCACATGTATTTCCTAAATGTTACACAAAGCAAGGAGTCAGCCTCTGATTGGCCCTAGCTTGGCCATGTGTCTCAGGCAGACCAAGGACTACTGATGATGGCGGGGTGGGAGGAGGAGGATTGGGGGAAGGCAGCTGTGCAGTGATACTCACCCTGGGAGAATGTAAATATGTCAGCTGGCAACTTGGCTCAGTTTTTAAATGTAACGTAGGGGTCAAAATTCTATTCTCAGGTCTTTCAGTTCTCAGATGTTCTCTGAGTACTAGTGTGGCTCTCCCATTAAATCACTAGGAGACTTACCCCTATAGGGAGACAAGAACATGCTTTGCAATAAGTCACATGAACAGAATTTAGTACTTGTTCCTTCCAGCTAACTTCTGTAATTAGATCAGAGTCAACAACAGGAAAGTGTTTGTATGAACATTTGTTTGCATTCAAAATGAAATTTAACTGTGATCGTGACTTTTTAATATTTGCTTTCTGCAAACATTCACTCAGTCTGGCCTTACCAACTTGAATGTTTGCAGAAAGCAAATGTCAAATGATATACTTGATTGTAAAATTCCAAATCTACATGGCGTCAGGCAGCACTTAAGACCCTCAACTGGGGAACTAACCAATACTATGTGACTTGTGTTTACTAACCAATGCTGCACGGATTTGGAAGTTTAAATGTAAAAGAGGATTTGCAGTGAACTATCACTAAAATCTTCAAGAGTGCCTCATAGACTTTTAAATCCAAGTCCCATTTTCAAAAGGGACTTAGATCAAGATTTTAAATGTGTCCAGTGATTTTTTGGTAGCCTCATTCTTCAGGTACCCAATTTAAGACACCAAAAAAGGGCCTGATTTTCAGAGGGTAAATGCTCAGCCCTTTCTGAAAATGAGGTCTCTCTTTAGGTGGCTGAAGCTGAGCACCCACAGAATGAGGCACATCTGAAAATCTGCTTGCTCACTTCTGAAAATGGGACTCCTAAGTCACTTGGGCATTTCTGAAAATTTTACACTGTATGTGAGAGCTATTCTGAAATGAACCATTCATGAAGGAATTAACAAATTATTTTGAATAATAAGGAAATTCAAGAATGTTGACATCTACTCACATTTTGCCAACTGAAATAGAGAAAAAATTGAACTGAAAAATGTATTTGTTACAAATTATTTGTTTGTAATGAGTTAGCTTGGAGGAGAAGAAACCATTAAGTTAAGTATTTTGAATATTCTGGTCTGTTCACTGGATTTTATATTTCAACAGTGGGGTATATTTACAATATATTTTTCATAATATCTATTTGTACCAGATCATAAAGTGTTTCTATTTCTGCATCATAATCATATGTTTTAATCTGATGGGCTTTTTTAATTTGAGTTGAACCCAAACTGGTTAATATTACCTAATGCCTAATTACACATTGAGGAAATTGATGCAAACCATAATTAAAACATCTTACTTTAGTAATTACAGCCCTTGTACGGTGGTGCAGTTTGCTTGGATGTAGAAAGAGGGTGATATTTTGAACCTTTAAAAGGGAAATTAATTACATCCCTGTTTGAAAAGGGATGAATTTGGAGCCCGGCTTGCCTTCCTAGAGCACAATGTTGTCAGCCTCTTTAGCACTTTGCTTCTAATCTAATGTCTCTCCTGCTTTGCTGAGATAGTAAAAAGTTAGGCATGACAGGAAGGGTGGTCCTGCAGTTAGGGTAGGAGTCTGGGACTCAAGGCATCTTCTGTGACCATGGGCAAAATACTTAATCTGGCGCTGCCTCAGTCCCCTCTTTGTAAAATAGGAATAATCCCCCTTTCTTTTTTCCATCCTTTCCCGTGGCTAGTTCGATAGTAAGTCGAGTTGGCTGGAAAGTGAATTATTCTCTCTCTCTTCGCCACCCCCGCAAAAAAAAATTAGACAAAACCATTTTTTTAAATTGTATTATTTCAGGTTTTAGTTGAAATACTGAAAATGTTTTGGTTGTCAGTGAATGCTGACATTTTCCTTACAAAAATGGAATATCAATCACAAAAATGTGTTCACTAAAAAAGCCATTTTCACTGGAAAAAATGCTTTGATGGAAAATTTTCTACCAACTTTAACAGTAAATTTTTCAGGGCAAGGGCTGTCTCTTGCTATGTGTATGTACAGAGCCTGGCAGAATGGGATCCCAGTCTCTGATGGGCCATAACACGCACAAATGCTATCATGCACAGGAAACATGCATATGTAGCCATTGTGATTGTGCATGGAAAACAGCATTATACATGTCTACTAGCACAATTAGAGAGACAAGGTGGGGGAGGTAATCTCTTTTATTGGACCATCTTCTGAGGATGAGAAAGACAAGCACAGAGCTCTTCTTCAGGTCTGGTGTATCAGGTTCATCGTGGCTGGTCACTGGAACTGATACATCCCATACTGCACTGGGCTAAGAGAAAAATGAGTTTAATTTGGTTCTAGGTTTCATGAAAGGTGTCTACAGCTCTAACCAGGAACTTGCTTTTATATGTCATGAGAAAGACAGCATCTCCAACAAAGTGTCCCCTAGCACTGCACTGGATCAGTACTAACCTCTGCTTACTAGTATGATTAGTCACTTCCATATTTGTTCACACAACTGCATTATTTGTGCACATACATTAGGCACACAATTCATGCTTATCTTCATTAAAGGCTGGTTCCTACATGTGGCAGTTGGCTTAAAAATTCAGTAGTGTCCCAAGTGACTGAATTGCTACTGTCCTGTTTTTGCTTTCCTAGATTGACGTCTTGCCGGAAATTGTTGAGGCTGTGGGAGGGAAGGTGGAGGTGTTCCTGGATGGTGGAGTGAGAAAAGGCACGGATGTTCTCAAGGCATTAGCTCTTGGTGCCACAGCGGTGTTCATTGGAAGACCTATCATCTGGGGGTTGGCTTATCAGGTAATTCATCAAAGGCTGCGGTCCAAATTTTGACTATTAGACTAGCCTTTTAGATGTGCACTAACATTAAAAATATGACCAGGGACTGTTATGGGTGCGAAATCAAACCCATGAAATTTATGAAATGCCAGAATTAAGATTGTCCATGAAACCTTAATTCAGCCCCCTGGTGTGTCTGTACGTTGTAGTACAATATATTGTCTTCCAATCTATTAGGGTGAAGAAGGGGCAAAAGAAGTTCTCCAGATGCTGAAGGAAGAATTCCAGCTAGCAATGGCACTTTCTGGTGAGACACCAGCTTCCTTTCCATAGTCACAATCCTTCCCTGCCTGCTGTCATTGAAAGTATTCTTTGCAGCTCAGATAGAGCTGTGCTAGATTCAATCTAGCGAGTGAGGCTAAAATAGCTGTGAAGATGTGGCCGCGCAGTCTTCAGCGCAGGCCGTACAAGCCCACTTGGGTACCCAGTCAGGGAGGTAACCTGTGCTGGGGATCTGTGGCACCATGTCTTCACGGCTGTTTTTAGCGGCACTAGCTAGATCAAAGCTAGCATGGATCTGCTGCGCTCTCCCTGCTGACGGCAGCATAGACCCAGCTGCAGTCTCACATTTGTATAACACCTTTCATCTCAAAGGATCCCCAGCTGTGGACAAAATCCGTCCCTTTGTTTCCATGTGAGAGACAGTGGAGGGAAATGACATGCAGACTCTCTTGTTCTCAGTGCTGTAACATGGCAGGTATTCCACACCTGGCCCAGTTTGGGCATCATAGGCCCCAGGATGGGGACACCACCTACTGGTTTGGGGGCGTGGTCAAACCCATGGCTATTCTCTGCATGTGCAGCAGTTAAAGGTGCACAGTGCCTCTTTTTAAAGCCTCTCTGGTCTCAGCAAGCAGAATTGCTCTGGGACAGTCATCACTCTTTCTGCCTCCTTCCCCACCCATGTGCATGGCTGTGCTGAGATTGCCCTTATGGAAAAGTCTTATAGGATTGAAAAAAAAAAGGTTATAGAAACTGAACAGGCTTCTACAAAAATGGCTCTTTAATTGAGAATGGTCTTTCTAAATGTTCCTCAAGCCATCCTCCATAGGAAAGAAAAGATAGGAAGAATGGCAAGAGATCACTCTGGCTTAACCTGGAGCTCTTCAGTGATCCAAAACTCAAAAGAAGAGTCCTACAAAAAGTGAACAGTAGGTCAAATTACAAAGGATGAATATAAACAAACACCACAAGAATGTAGGGACAAAATTATAAAGGCCAACGCACAAACCAAGATGAAATTAGCTAGAGACATAAGGGGTAACAAGAAAACATTCTACAAATACATTAGAATCAAGAGGAAGACCAAGGACAGGGTAGGCCCATTATTCAATGACAGGGGAAGACAATAACATAAAATTTGGAAATGGCAGAACTGGTAAGTGACTTTTTTGTTTTCGTTTTCACTGAAAAGGCTAGTAGTGATTGGACGTCTAACACAGTGAATACCAGTCAAAATGAGGGTATGGCTACACTTGCAGCTGTACAGCGCTGCCGCGGGAGCGCTGCCGTGGCAGCGCTTTGAAGTGTGAGTGTGGTCGCGGCGCCAGCGCTGGGAGAGAGCTCTCCCAGTGCTGCAGGTACTCCACCTCCCCGTGGGGATTAGCTTACAGTGCTGGGAGCCGCTCTCCCAGCGCTGGAGCACTGTTTACACTGGTGCTTTACAGCGCTGTAACTTGCTGCGCTCAGAGGGGTGTTTTTTCACACCCCTGAGCAAGAAAGTTGCAGCGCTGAAAAGCGCCAGTGTAGCCAAGGCCTGCGGTAGGATCTGAAGCTGAAATAGGGAAAGAACAACTTAGTTAGATGTCTTCAAGTCAGCAGGGCCTGATGAAATACATCCTAGAATACTCAAGGAGCTGACTCAGGAGATATCTGAGCCATTAGCAATTATTTTTGAAAACTTGTGGAAGACGGGAGAGATTCCAGAGGACTGGAAGAGGGCTAATGTAGTGCCCATCTATAAAAAGGGGAATAAGTACAACCCAGGGAATTACAGACCAGTCAGCTTAACTTCAGCATCCGGAAAGATAATGGAGCAAATAATCAAGCAATGAATTTGCAAACACCTAGAAGATAATAAGGTGATAAGTAACAATCAGCATGGATTTGTCAAGAACAAATCCCATCAAACCAACCTAATAGCTTTCTTTGACAGGGTAACAAACCTTGTGGATAGTGGGGGAAACAGTAATTGTGATATATCTTGACTTTAGTAAGGCTTTTTTGATACTGTCTCGCATGACCTTCTCATAAACAAACTAGGGAAATACAACCTAGGTGGAACTACTATAAGGTGGGTGCATAACTGGTTGGAAAACCATTCCTAGAGAGTAGTTATCACCCGTTCACAGTCAAGCTAGAAGGGCATATCGAGTGGGGTCCCACAGGTATCAATCCTAGGACCAGTTCTGTTCAATAATTGATTTAGATAATGGCATAGAGTACACACTTATAAAGTTTGCGGACGATACCAAGCTGGGAGGGGTTGCAAGTGCTTTTGAGGATAGGCTTAACATTCAAAATGATCTGGACAAACTAGAGAAATGGTCTGAAGTAAACAGGGAGAAATTCAGTGAGGACAAATGTGAAGTATGCCACTTAGGAAGGAACAATCAATTGGACACATACAAAATGGGAAATGACTGTCTAGGAAGGAGCACTGTGGAAAGGGATCTGGGGGTCATGGTGGATCACAAGCTACATATGAGTGAACAGTGTAGCACTGTTGCAAAAAAAAAGCCAACATCATTCTGGGATGTATTAGCAGGAGTGTTGTAAGCAAGACACGAGAGTAATTCTTCCGTTCTACTCCACGTTGATTAGGCTTCAGCTGGAGTATTATGTCCAGTTCTGGGCACCACATTTCAGGAAAGATGAGGACAAATTGGAGGAAGTCCAGAGACGAGCAACAAAAATGATTAAAGGTCTTGAAAACATGACCTATGAGGGAAAATTGAAAAAATCGGGTTTGTTTAGTCTGGAAAGTGAAGACTGAGTGGGGACACGATAACAATTTTCAAGTATATAAAAAGCTGGTACAAGGAGGAGGGAGAAAAATTGTTCTTGTTAACCTTTGAGGCTAGAACGAGAAGCAATGGGCTTAAATTGCAGCAAGGGCTGTTCAGGTTGGACATTAGGAAAAACTTCCTAACTGTCAGGGTGGTTAAGCACTGGAATAAATTGCCTACGGCAGTTGTGGAATCTCCATCATTGGAGGTTTTAAGAGGAGGTTAGACAAACACCTGTCAGGAATAGTCTAGTTATTACATAGTCCTGCCTTGAGTGCAGAGGACTGGACAAGCTGATCTACTGAGGTCCTTTCCAGTCCTACACTTCTGTGATTCTATAACACAGATACATTTTCTATTCATTGCTCTAAAATGGTGAAAAAACCATAGAAAATGTTTAATTTCTCTAAGACATTTTTATAAGGGGAATGGGGACGATTTCGTCCTATGGTATTACTTACCCCCGCTCCACTCAGCTCCTTCTAGGATGGAAGATACAATGTTTAACACTACACAAGAGTTGGGGGCAGGATGGGAAGCAGCATCCCATAAGCTAGTGGAACAGGAAGGGGAGAGTGAAGTGGAATGAATATTGAAAGTGGAAATGGGAATTTGGCCAGAATATTGGGGTTCATGCCTCTGTACTTGCAAAAAGCGCCAAGTGATCTCTAATGCTTCTAGTGTTAGTGAGGAGTAGAGCCATCTGACAGTTGCCAGGTTCAGTTTGCAGGAGCCATCGGCAAATGTGAGTCTTTTCTTTTTCCAGCGATGGGCTTGAGCTGCAACATTTGGATCCTGACCTACATTTTGAAATCCCAGAGGGGACCAGCTTGGCCCAATATCGAGATATGGGACCCTGATGAAACTCAGAGCTGGCTCCCAGTTCTGTGGTGCTTAGATCCAGGACTTTGGTTTGGGCTGATGCATTTTCACCCCCAGTTTCAGGTTCAAAGGGGAATGTGGCAGAAAATGCTACATCTCCCATATTTTCTGCTTGAAACCATATGCAGGGCTCCCCTTCTTCAGAACATGCTCTCCTCCCAGCAGGCCCCGGCTCTGTTTCTTTGTAGATGCTGTCTTTGGGGGCTCCTTCTGGCCTTCCAACTCTAGCATGATCAGAAGGAAGAAGATTGGACCCTTTCCCCACTCCACATTTTCAGGGGTGGCCGACAGCTTTGTTCTCCCAACTTCCTCCTTCAAGTGGACTGTGAAAGCAAGCTCACTACTTGCAGTACACCAGAAACACCAGTAAGGGATCAGTTCCCTTCAACTCCACCCCAGCTCTGCAGCAATGAGCCCTGGAAGGGTACGTTGGGTCCTATTGCTCTCAGAGCCTGATGCCAAGTCCAGTGAAGTCCATAGAAAGATTCCTGTTGACTGCAGTAGCCATTGGATCTAGGGTGACCAGATGTCCTGATTTTATAGGGACAGTCCCGATTTTTGGGTCTTTTTCTTATATAGGCCCCTATTACCCCCCATCCCCATCCCGATTTTTCACATTTGCTGTCTGGTCACCCTATTTTGATCAGGTCCATAAGGGCTGGTCACTGGACTTGGCACATCCCATACTGCACTGTGCTAATAGAAAACAGAGTTTAATCTGGTTCTAGGTTTCATTATGAAAGGTGCGTACAGCCTTAACCTTGCTTTTATGTTTCATGAGGAAGACGCCACCTCCAGGGAAACATCCCCTAGCACTGCACTGGATCAGTACTAACATACTGAAACACCAGCACCGCTGCAGGTTTCTTTGTCACATAGACAAGCCTTCAGCTAAACTTGTTAGCTTGTAACTATCACAGCAGAATATAGTTTAATAAAAACCTTCCCCGTCATCAGCTTTTGTAGGTAATAAAAATGGTCCAGTATCTAGCTCTTTTCAGCTGTTGGTGTCAAAGTGCTTTACAAAGGAGACTAGTATCATTATCCCCATTTTTATGAATGAGGAAACTGAGGCACAGGGCAGGAGGTGCCTTACTCGAGGTCACCCAGCAGGCCAGTGGCGAAGCCTGGAATTGAACTCCCATCTCCTGAGTCCCAGACCACTGTCCTATCCACTAAGCTATAAAAGTTAACGAGCCTACACTGAGCTGTAAACTTAACACAGTTCTTTATATTACAATCGTATCTATACACCCCAACAAAGACCCATTGCGCTCGGTGCTGCACATTCATATCGCAAAACAGTCTCCATCCTGAATAGTTCCATCTGTTAGTATTTATTATGTTTATTACAGTGGTGCCTAGGGACCAGAGAGAACAGGACCCACGTGCTGGGCACTGCACAAATCTAGAATAAGAGTCCGTGCCCTAAAGAATTTGCAATTTACATAGACAATGCCAGGAAAAGGAGTATAATTATGCCTGTTTTACAGATGGAGTACTGAGGCACAGAGAGAGTAAGTGGGACTACATAGTAAATTTTTCAGTGTTGGTAATTACCAATTAGCACACACCACCAGGGATGTGGTACATTATTCACCACTAGGCATCTGCAAATGAAGATTGGGTATTTTTCTAAAAGGTAACTCGAGCTCAGTTACAAATTATATGGCTCAATGCGGGAATCACAGGTGACATTCTCTAACCTGTGTTATGTAAAGTGGTCAGATTACATCATCATAACGGCCCCTTCTGGAATTAAACTCAGAAAGTGCCATGTCCAAGGTCACACAGGATATTTGTAGAAGAGCCTATCACTTGAGTTCTTTACCTATGCCTTAATCACAAGACTATCCTCTCAACAGTCAAGGGTCATCTTTTGCTGGAAGACCAGTTCCTGAATAATGCTGATTATTCTTCTAAGTTTATTCACATTATATGTATGTAATTTTTCTCCCAGGATGCCGGAGCGTGAAAGGGATTGACGCGACATTGGTACGAAGAACTTCCCCTGCTGCGTCCAAGATTTAGCACAAAAACGGTGTGGCTCTGGACAAAGCCACCCTATCCACTGTGGCCAGGTTGTTCTGTTTGGGCCCCATGATGAAACCCTTACTTAGGAGAGTAGCCCTATTGGTTTATAGGGAGCTATTTCTGAAAGAAGTCCATGGGCCAGGTTTTCCTCAGTGCTCAGCACCCCGCGGAGCACTTTTGAAAATCTGGCCCCTAGTGCGAATAAGGATGGCAAGAGTGGGCCCTAATTCTCTCCCGGTGCACACAATTGTAGTTGTTGTCCAGCTAACCAGAAATTGCTGACTTTTCAATATGTATACAGATGCGAAGAACTTTTCTCAGATGTTAACATGCATGTCTGGAAGTAGCTTAGCTGTTAAAATGAAACTATAAACAGAAATGTTTTGATAGCAAACAACTCCCAAAATATCAAAGTTTAAAGGATACCTCTTGTTCACTGTTTATAGAAGCTACACTTCAGATTGTCCAGATTAAATATTCCTTTCGTATCAACATGGCATCGGTTCCCCTAGCAACTACATTACTGTGTAAACAGCGTAGGCTGGGAGCTGTGTAACTATCTTGGAGGCTTTTGAGATGCAAGGGGTTCTACAGCCAATCCGGAGTTTGGAGGTTCACAGTCTTAACTGACACAAATCTCTTTGCACTTAAATTATAATAACATATGAATACCAACCGTAAGCCAGCTCGTCAGCTGGTATAAATCCATGTAGTCCTGGTGACTTGAACACCAGCTGGAGTTCTGCTATATTTTTACTTAAAAAAAATTAACATTGGTTTAGATGATTTCTTGGACAAATTTCACTTCCCTGAAGTATAAATACTAAATAATAGTAATGATGCAGTAAGTGCTGAGTATGATGTCAGCCACACATCTTAAAGCATTTCACACGAGGAGAGTATCTGTGCATTATTCTACAGATGGGAAAACTGACATGCAGAAACTGCTAAGAAAGTAAGTAAAATTGAATGTGTGTCCTCTTATTTCCGTTGATGATGTATAAAGAAGGCCTGGACATGCGTTTCTGTTTTTTTGGCTTGGTATTTAATTTAGGAATATTAGCGCTGACAAGTATTCATTTTGCTGGAGGTCCTCAAGGTTGTGAACTGGGAATTTTTACACCTCAGAGAAAGCAGGAGGAGAGTGCTTAGATAATATGCCAATTCTCCAGCCTAGCAGCCATAAATTGGCTGACATTTCATATAGGCATATAAATGGTACTCTGCAGCCATTGGGACAAATCACGTTCCATTTACCCAAGTCCCATTAAACTCAACCTGGCTCCTTGCGCGAGTAAGGAGAGCAGGATTTGACTTATAAAGGACTTTATCCAAAACCCACTGAAGTAAATGAAAATACTCCTGTTGACTTTAATGGCCTTTGGATTGGGCCCCCAAGAGGCTAATTCTTACACTCCTTGCTTACATAAGTAGTCCTCTTTCAAATGACTAGTCCTATTGTTCACGTGAGGGCCATAGCTATTTATGGACAAGTGCAGAGTCCTGCACTTAGGACAGAAGAATCCCAGGCTCCGCCACAGACTAGGGACTGAATGGCTAGGCAGCAGTTCTGGAGAAAAGGACCTAGGGGTTACAGTGGATGAGAAGCTGGATATAAGTCAACAGTGTGCCCTTGTCGCCAAGAAAGCTAACAGCTTTTTGGGCTGTATAAGTAGGGGCATTGCCAGCAGATCGAGGGACGTGATCATTCCCCTCTATTGGGCATTGGTGAGGCCTCATCTGGAGTACTCTGTCCAGTTTCGGGCCCCACACTACAAGAAGGATGTGGAAAAATTGGAAAGAGTCCAGCGGAGGGCAACAGAAATGATTAGGGGGCTGGAGCACATGATTTATGAGGGGAGGCTGAGGGAACTGGGATTATTTAGTCTGCAGAAGAGAAGAATGAGGGGGGATTTGATAGCTGCTTTCAACTACCTGAAAGGGAGTTCCAAAGAGGATGAATTTAGACTGTTCTCAGTGGTAGCAGATGACAGAACAAGGAGTAATGGTCTCAAGTTGCAGTGGGGGAGGTTTAGGTTGGATATTAGGAAAAACTTTTTCAGTAGGAGGGTGGTGAAGCACTGGAATGGGTTTTCTAGGAAGGTGGTGGAATCTCCTTCCTTAGAGGTTTTTAAGGTCAGGCTTGGGCTGATTTAGTTGGGAATTGGTCCTGCTTTGAGCAGGGGGGTGGACTAGATGACCTCCTGAGGTCCCTTCCAACCCTGATATTCTATGATTCTATGGCTTGACCTTCCAAAGCTTTACTTATGTGTGTATTTCAATCAAATAAGAACTACTTGTGTACTTGAAGGATTGATAGCCCTTAGATCTAACACTGTCTGAGGCAGGCCCATAAGTATTATTGACACTATTTGGTATGAGGAAACTAATACAAGGAACTTGGTCCTGTATGCCTTGAGCAAACTAGACTTCTCAAGGGATGGGAATGGGAATTTTGCCTGGGTACAAAATATGGGAATGAGCACAGCAGTGTTAAGTGATCTCCCCCAATCCATACAGGCAGTCAGGTTAGGAATGTAGTAGTCTCCTTCGGCCTAAAACCAAGATTGCTCTTGATACCTCTCAAGTGAACACGAAATACCAGGACTAGAGTTTTCTAAAGTGATCGCTGTTGGCCTAACTCCACTCCCTTTGAAGTCAATGGTACCATCAGTTGGAGCGAAGGTAAATCAGTGCAGAATGCTTTGAAAAAGCCTGCCCTAGAAATCTAGTGATAAGTTTTTTTTTAAATAGGAGGTAGGTCTCTATCCCATTGTTCTGCATTCATTGAAGTCCTGGGGCATTTTGCCATTGATATAAATGGGTGTAGGCTCAGACCCATAGCCATTTATCTCCCATCAATCACATAGGACTGATGCATCTTCATCCCCCTGATCCTCCTCCCCCAACTTTCCTTATGCACTATTTGAAATACCCCGGACTGAGCTTCACTCATTTAGTCATTTTTCTGCCAAAAGCTTGAGTTTTCAAAAAGTTTTAGAATAAAATGATGGAATATTACAGCATGAACATAAGTTGAGACTTTAACTCAAAGGATGGGGGAAGGGGAGAAACAAAAGGCCACACGCTACCCTTCAGTTGTAAAATTCTTACTCGTATTTACTGCCGAGTGCATTATGTTGCATGACGGTTGCACAGCAACAAAATAAAGTTTATCTGTTGGAGGAAATATGAGTGTTTCTCAGAGCATAAGGAAGCATAATTTCAGCTGTTTACTGCACTTATCATATGTGTTGCAATGTGGACTGTGTCAGATGTCAATTACAGAGCAATTTCAGAAAGACTGTTTATTTTAGATAATATAAATGTTACTGAAAAGATAGGGGCATAGTATCTTATGTTTACATGTTTAAGATCTATTTCTAAAGTTTAGAAGATGCAGTTTCCTGTCCTTAACCCAAGTTAATTTGAGGAAGGTCCCGTAGTGTTGTGGCCCAGAGTAAATTTTGATGGTGAGGAAATAGACTTTATTCATTGGGTTTAATTAACCATTTCTAGGTTACTGCTCCTGTGGGATAATGAACTTGCTCTGCTTATCTCTTAACTAGGGGCAGGTCTACACTACGGGGGGAAATCGATCTAAGATACGCAACTTCAGCTACGTGAATAACGTAGCTGAAGTCGAAGTATCTTATATCGAATTACCTACCGTCCTCACGGCGCGGGATCGACGTCCGCGGCTCCCCATGTCGACTCCGCTACCGCCGTTCGGGTTGGTGGAGTTACGGAGTCGACAGGAGCGCGTTCGGGGATCGATATATCGCGTCTAGATGAGACGCGATATATCGATCCCCGAGAAATCGATTGCTACCCGCCGATACGGCAGGTAGTGAAGACGTACCCTAGGTGACTCTCCATGTTCAAAGCTGATAAGCCCTCTTCATAAAGAGTGATTTCAGAGCCAAATGTTAAAAGGCTGCAGGACGAAGTTAATGCATTTGCCTTAAATCGTTCAGTTTTTTAAAAACTTTCATGGTGAAGTGGAATTCCCCTGGATCTTGTGACGACTAACAACATTGTTTCTGAAAATTAATGTGAAAAGACAGGAGTTTTGTATCTGATTTTTGATTATGGGGTGGGAAAGCAGGGGTTGGCTCAACAGATCACAGAGGAGCATGCAGATTTATAAAAACCCACACAAATCCCCCCAGACCCGTCCAACCAAAATAAAAACAACTTACGTTGCATACCCAATTTTCCCCCTGGGGCTAGGATGAGTGAGAACAAGCCACATGTGACAGATGTTAGTGTGAGAGAATATACCCCTGTATTCACAACTTACACACTATTGTAATAATCTTTGTACATAGTATGCCATATAAGGTATCATCTGAAAATTTGTAGTTTACTGATCAGTATCATCCTGATAAAATGTGTGGTATCATATGTTAAGATTAGATTTCCCTGTATGATGATATTGACGTATAATCCAAACCACCACCCTAACCAAGCAGAAGTTGACAGACAGGTCTGTCTCAAACAAAGGTATGTGTGTGCTGCTTGATTTGCATTTAAGCAGTAAACAGAGTCATCAAATAGGAAGGGAAACCGGTGAGGAAAAAGCAGCAGGGAACATCCTTCCCCATAGACTTTTTGTCTCCTGGTACCCAGGAGGGTCATGGAAACTATAAAAAGGAGAGACAAACACCCCAAGGCACCCATCTCTCTCCCCCTGCCCATATTACTCTCTACATCTGAAGCAACAAAGGAAGACTTCATTGGATTTTGGGAGAAGAGGTCCTCATCTATAGGGTTTGGTCAGTAAGACTGCTGAACACACATGGTGAGACATTTTGCTTAAATCTGATACAGTTTGTTTATTATTTTTTTTTACTTTTTTTAAGTTTATTATTTTAACTTTATTCCCTTCTAACAATTTCTGACTTTCATGCCTCGTTTCTTGTAATCCCTTAAAAATCTTTCTTTGTAGTTAATGAACTTGTCTTATCTAATCCAGTGCGTTTAAATTGAAGTATTTGGGAAACTCAATTTGGGTGGTTTCAGAGTAGCAGCCGTGTTAGTCTGTATCCGCAAAAAAAACAGGAGTACTTGTGGCACCTTAAAGACTAACAAATTTATTTTAGCATGAGCTTTCGTGAGCTAAAGCTCACTTCTTCGGATGCATAGAATGGAACACACAGACAGGAGATATTTATACATACAGAGAACATGAAAAGGTGGAAGTATGCATACCAACAGGCAGAGTCTAATCAATTGAGATGAGCTATCGTTAGCAGGAGGAAAAAAAACTTTTTGAAGTGATAATTAAGATGGCCCATAGAAGGTGTGAGGAGAACTTAACATAGGGAAATAGATTCAATTGGTGTAATGACCCAACCATTCCCAGTCTTTGTTTAGACCACAGTTAATAGTATCTAGTTTGCATATTAATTCAAGTTCAGCAGTCTCTCTTTGGAGTCTGTTTTTGAAGTTTTTTTGTTGCAAAATTGCCACCTTCAAGTCTGTCACTGAGTGGTTAGAAAGGTTGAAGTGTTCTCCCACTGGTTTTTGAATGTTATGATTCCTGATGTCAGATTTGTGTCCATTTATTCTTTTGCGTAGAGACTGTCCGGTTTGGCCAATGTACATGGCAGAGGGGCATTGCTGGCACATGATGGCATATATCACGTTGGTAGATGTGCAGGTGTACGAGCCCCTGATGGTGTGTCTGATGTGATTAGGTCCTGTGATGGTGTCACTTGAATGGATATGTGGACAGAGCTGGCATCGGGCTTTATTGCAAGGATAGGTTCCTAGGTTAGTGTTTATGTTGTATGGTGTGCGGTTGCTGGTGAGTATTTGCTTCAGGTTGGGAGGCTGTCTATAAGCAAGGACTGGCCTGTCTCCCAAGATCTGTGAGAGTGAGGGATCATCTTTAAGGATAGGTTGTAAATCTTTGGTGATGCGCTGGAGAGGTTTTAGTTGGGGGCTGTAGGTGATGGCTAGTGGTGTTCTGTTATTTTCTTTTTTAGGCCTGTCCTGTAGTAGGTGGCTTCTGGGTACTCTTCTGGCTCTGTCAATCTGTTTTTTCACTTCAGCAGGTGGGTATTGTAGGTTTAAGAATGCTTGATAGAGATGGGTGACAATTTGGGTGGCAAGTGTTGTGCCTATTATTTCTATTAAAGAAATAATGGACTTAATAGAAACTTGTATTGCCCTAGAGAGGACTGGGCAGTACAGGACATACATTTCTTGGGGAAAATTTAAGACTGGGAGCGTGTTGGGTCCCCTTCAGTATTACCAAGGCTAGCAAGAGTCCAGATGTGGCTGGCTGGCTGGCTGCAGCACACACAGAGGCATAGTTGGGAGTAACTTGCATGCTGGAGGTTGTTTGTGAGCAGTCCAGGCTGGAAGTGACTGCAGCAAAGCATTGTAAAGGGCACCCCAGGTCAGAGGGCAGGGGTGACACAGCTACTTATTGGCTGGGTTTGCACTCTGCTATGTCACAGTTATTCGTGTAACTTATTGCATGATGATGAAGATGGGATAGGACGCTGTATAGAATAGACTGTGTCTTAGGCTGATAAGTTCAATTGTTCAAGTAGGGAAAACAGAAGTAATTGGCAACGTTGCCCCTAAACCAAAAAGCACAGAGGAGGATGTAAATGTGCATCCTTGCCTCTAGGGTGCCCCTTCACACCTGGGCCTGCAGCACTGCATGGGGCTTCGCCTCTTGCTCACGTCACCAGTGGCCAGTTCTTTGGCCAGAAATAGCTTTTCTCCGTCTGCACCTTCTCCCCCTCTGGGTGTTCCATGGGCCTTCATAAAAGTCTAAGCCCTTCTACTCCTCTTGGGCTTCAGTACAGTTGCCTTGTTGTATCCTACCAGTTAAGCCCTAGTCTAGGACCTTCTCTCCCAGGACCTGTCTCTTCTTCAGTCCCTCCCTCAACATCTTATACAGCCTAGCCTTGGCCAGGAGGCAATTAGATAATCACCTCCCGTGTGTGAAGCATAATTAATTAGGTTATTTCCCTTGCTTTACAGGCGATGGGGATTAAGCCCATCACAAAGGGTGATCAATAGAAGGCACAGCAGTGTAGCAAAGCAAGAAGCACACTGGGTATTTCACCCTCCAAATTGTATTATGTGGACAAAGAGGTAAAGGAAAAGTGAGGAGGAGGAATTAGAGGGTTCCAAAATCTTGACAACTTTTCTGAAGAATTCAAGTAACTAGTCTGAGCCTTTGAGATGGAGGATTGGGCCAGTAGATGTTAGGAGATCCTAGCGGTTGTTGGTACTATCTGAACCAAACAGTGTGACTTAGAGGGGTGGTCCTTTGTTCCAACGATAACTTTTTCCAAAATGTGTCTTGACAAGTCTACTGCCCTAACAATCATGTATCGTGGAGAAGCATTTCTCAGGTTTTGTATACTTGGAGTTTTCATGTGGATTTATTACTTGTGAAAGGTCCTGGCTTGATAGCCCCAGGGACTGAAATCCTTATTTCATCTAGGACCTGATCCAAAGTCCAATCAAATCAACAGATTTTCAATTTACTTCAACTGACTTTGGATCAGGCCCTTATAGATCGGGAACAGCATAGACGGAAGGCACAGTAGCTTCTTCATACCCCAATGTGTCTCAGCCCAACCCTGGAGACGTAACCCACTGGGTTGTATTTGATTTGTCCCCTTCAGTCCACTCCACATGCAGCCCCTAAATGCATCTTCCTGGCATGACCATCTGATCACGTCACTCCCTCTGCTATTGCATCACATTAGAGCTTCTTGTCAGTGCCTTCAAACTCTGCCTGTCCCTCCTTCACATTGCCCCCATCCACCAGCGCTCCTGACTTGTCTGCTCGGTTTTTGGCTTCTTGCGTCATCATCTTCATGTCTCCTTCCAACTGATCTCCTGTACGTGGTATAACGTCACCACCGTCTACCTGTATGTCCTTAGACAGTGAACTCCTTGAAGCAAGGAACTGCTCCTCCTTGGATGTTTGGAAAGAGCATCTAGTGGGTGCTACAGTAGGTAAATTATAGTAGTAATCTGACAATCAGGAGCTGAAAGGGTGTTACAGGGAAAGAGGTGAAACCAACCTCGGGACATAGGCACTGTGTTTTTTGGCTTCCCGAATGGTTTTCAGCCCAAAATCAAATCCTAAGAGCATGGGAAAAGCTGCCTTCCGAAGTCGTGAACCTCACTTTAAGGCTCTGTCTTATAAAACTACTTTTGATGTGGACATTCGGCTCCAACCCACACTGAAGACATTATAAGTAACCACGGCCTTACAGGACACAGAGAAGTTGGTGTCCTTGAACACTCCTAGAAAGTAGGTTTAAAGTTATTGGGCCAGACGCAGAGCTGGTATAAATTGGTATCATTCCAAATAGACGTTGTCAATCTACACCAATTTACAGCAGCTGGGCTCTGGCTGCTATATTGCAAGATGTCACTGCTTTCAAATTCTATCACAGTGGATTGAGCAAAATTGTTTTGAAAGCAAGTTTGCCAATCCAGATTTAGATTCTAATGAAATGGCACTGTAATTATTTCATGATGCATACATGCTCCATTTTGTTTTCATTTTGCTATGCTTCTGTTTATCTTATCTCCTGCCAAACAGAGGGAGAATACCACATGTGTTACACAAAGAATTTTTCAGTGCAGCAAAACTTTTCCTCCAGATGCAAACTGGCTTGGTGTCACAGTTTAGCATCTTCATTTTCAAAGGCATTGCATTTTATAGATTTCAAGTGACAATGCTTAAATGGTTAATACAAACACCAGGTGGTCAATTGTGCTTGCAGAAACACAGCATTTGCACTTAGATACCTGTACCTCTGGACAGACAAGACAGGTACTTCACAATCTGCCATTTAGGTGGTCACGAATTCACTTTGCAAGCATAGATTCCAGATTGCTTGGGCAAGGCGAGTGCATTCATAACATTATATTAATTACTATATTAGTAGCATCTACAAGCCCTATTGTGCTAGGCACTTACAGAAACCTAATAAGATACTGTCTCTACCCTGAAGAGTTTATGATCTAAATAGACAAGACAAATACTTGGGGGAAAGGATCTATTATTATCTCCATTTTACAGATGGGGAATGGAGGCAAAGAGAGATTGAAGGGCCAGATTTTTAAAGGTTTTTGGACACCTAACTCCCATTGATTTCAGTGGGAGTCAGGCACCTAAATACCATTAAAAATCTGGCCCTAAATGACTTGCCCAAGATCTCACAGAACCCAGATCCCCCACATTCCCAATTGCAGAACTCAGATCCCCCACATTCCCAATCTGATGCATTACTGATGAGGCCTTACTTTCTAATGCACAACTTTGTGGATGTGCGTTTGGGGTGACCGCAAGATGTCACGAACCTCCATCAACCATTCTGAGGGCACGCAAGCAAACCAACAGTTACAAATCAGAGCTGGGCTGGCGCCAGAACTGCTTACCCCTCTACTCTTCCTGATGGATGCCGGCAGTTCTGATGAAGACAGATCTGAAATGCTACTGGTTTGTGCTTTGCCAAACGAAAATATGATTATTGTGGTTTTGCAACCCTGTGGGGCCATTTCTATTTTAAATGGACTAAAGCAGGAATAATTGCTCATTATCCTTCT